>NW_027286069.1:111487426-112687426 GCF_022747635.1 Hetaerina americana
GTGCCTTTTATTTGTAAATATATTTTGTCATTGAATTGAAAAGCATTTTTGGTAAGAACGATTTGGCTCAATTCGATGAGGAAATCTGGATGGGGTGTGTGGTGTGGATCATAGGGATAGGTAATGTTTCAGGGCTTCTTAGCCTTCTTTGTGGGGAATGGAGGTGTACAGAGATGTGACGTCTATTGTGGCCATGAGAATGGTTGTGTTGTGCGGAATTGGGATTGAGTGTAGACGTTCCAGAAAGTGGTGCGAGTCTTTAATGTAAGAAGGGAGTGAAGTGGCTATTGGCCACTTCACTCCCTTCAAACTTCAACCTTCAACCTTCACTCCCACCAACCCCTCTCTTCGCCCACTATACCAAGTACTTCCTCATTTGTTTTCTTCTTGGTCCATTTCACCTTCTCCATTCTTCTCCACACCCACATTTCAAAAGCTTTGGGATTTAACTGCTGAAGTCCTCAGTTGTTAAGGTGCTTAAAAATTAATAATTGGTAGTACACACTCAACAGTAGCATTTTTAATCTATGAAGTGATAAATACAGTGTAGAAATGGGCCTCTTTGCAAATTAAGATGTTTTTTCAAAGGAGATCTTACATGATGTTTAACTGCCACTCAGCTGTGAAATTGTGGTCATCAGTCTCAAACTTCTCTTGGGTTTTGTGTGGGGAAAGTAGAAACAGGCTGCCAGAATTTGCTAAGTACCGGGAGAATGATGCCGTTAAAACACTTCCCTTGTTCTCTTTCTAGGAAGGCAAACTTGACTGATATTTCGGAATTTATTAAGATAAAATAGGTTCATTCCTGGGGCTGTTGTGTGTATGTGTGTGGAATTCAGAAATATTTTATCATTGAAATGTTATTGTTTTGGACTATAATATTAATATTTTATTACTTCTGCATTGAAATAATTTGAATCATATTGGTGAGTAGCTATGACTCCTAATACTGCTTCTTCTCCAAGAACTGTTGCTATTATCTCAATAGTTTCAGCCCCAACTTTGTGGAAGTTCATTTATTAACTGTTGCTATTCATAAAATTAGGTATGGAAATGTAAGATGTATCTTGAGGATTTATGTATCTTGTGAATTTATGCTTTTAGAGGGGGTTTATGATATTAATTATGAAGATTTATGAAATAATTTTAGTCACCCAGGACAGGCCATATGCTTTTGGCATCATCCTAACTATTAACATGATTGCTACACCTGACCTACCTTGAGCCCTTGGTTGAGCTTAGTTATTGTTTCCAATGAGTGCTCCGTAAAGCTTTCCATTCCACAATGAATTGCGGATTGTGAAAATGCACCATGAAATGACAATTGCGGCAGTATTGTCATATGCAGGGAGTTTTCATGCAAACAAAATATCAGGAAAATTAAGAAAAGTATGGAAGTGGAATGTGAAAAATGGGTGGCCCTAATTTCCTGTTTCTCTTGTTCTGTTTTAGGTTCTGCATAGGAGACTACATGGACATTTCTATCACACCTCCCAAGCAAGTGATGTCCATTCGAAGGGGCAGGAGACCATATTGATTGACATATATGTAGAATGTATGTGAAATGACTGTAAATTTCTGATTTGATGTTTTGTGGACTGTGTCGAATCTGGAGGCCATGGATGCTACTCAGAAGATGAGTAATTGAGAATTTCAGCAGAGTGAACCTGAAGTAAACTCAAATACACACAGTTGTGGAAAATTGTTAATTTAAAAAAAAATGTGTGGCGTTGGCTAATTTCTACATTTAAGGATATAATTAAAAAGGTGAAGAAAGTTAATGGTTGAGTTTCTGTCAACTGGTCCTTATTGGCCACAATACCTCACTTTGAAGACCAATGATGCCATTTATCAGTGTTTTGATGGCTTAAAAACAGTTAAGGCCATAAATCAGGTTATGTTCCACTATGCGAGGTAGTCATCATTGAATGAAGTCAGTGCTATATTTCAAGCATTACTTAGAATATCTGATAACAGAACCTCCAGCCCCAGTAGAAGCCAAATGAAAAGAGTGTAAGGGCTCGGATTGGGTGGTTCTTAATGTGAACTCATGGTATTTGGTGATTGCTTATGCAGCGCATTGATCTGCTGTACTGCAAAATTAACTCAAATAAAAAGAAAATTGAGCACTTTTCACTAAAATATGATTTGATTCTTTTATTTATACTTAATGCTCTATTTTGTGGGAAAGTGCTAAAACCTCTTTTATTATGAATTCCCTTAAGCACACCAAGCCAGAAATGTGAATCCTGGTGTAAACAAAATGTAGTTTTGGAACCCTTTGAGTAGTTCATTGCATGAACTGTTAATTACTGGATCCTTTTTTTAAATCTTGGAAATAATTTATTTTGGAATCTCTGATGCTCTTTTTGTCATCTGAAGTCACTTTGTTGTGCTATATTTCATTCATAATGATGCATTTAAAGGATGATTATTTAAATATTTAGCAAGATTTGGGAGAGCTGCTTCTGCTCATTCACCGTCATCAAATGATGGACCTTCTACCCAGAATGAGTGCAATGTCTCAAATGTGTATTGATGGGCGTAGTATGTTAGTCAGTAAAATTCTCTTACCATTCCTGTTGATGCCATTGTGCATTAATTATTTTTATTAAGCTTTTGAATTACATTGTTTAACTTGAACACTTTCTTGGTGCCTATTTAAGAGGGCGGCAACATAACTTCCTTTTTAGGAAGCTTTTTCCATTTGAAAAATGGAAGTTACGTTGCCGCACCCTTTTAGGTGATATTGCTTTAAAGTTCTCTTAAAATAATAGCGTAAAGGGAAGAGTAAATCTCTCCTGCTAATGGGCATTTTTCATATTTTGGCTATCTGCGACTGTAACATAAAAAAAATAATATGATATCAGTAAGTTACCAAAAGTTGAATGATTACGGCAGGGAAAATAGTTTCCACATATGCTTGTTTGGGTGTGGCACCTTATTCTTGTGACATTATTAAGATACCTTTAGGTCATATTCAGTGTACATTATAGAATTATTGTTATTATTACATAATCTACCAGTTAAGGTAGGTTTTTGGATGGACACAGCTACTAAATAAATATTTTGTGATTCCTAACAAAATACAAAATCCAGTATCCTACTCTACATCAGGTCCCTCTTCATCTCCGAGTACTTTTTTCCTCCCTTCATCCCGTCCAACATCCCTATCCTGTTCCTTCCCTTTCCTCTTTTGCCCAACATTCTACCCTCTATCACAGTCTTCAACATCCCACTGCCAGTCAATACCCCCTCCATCCACTTTTCTTGCCTCCATAGGATTTCACCCAACAAACCCCTCTCTTCGCCCACTATACCAAGTACTTCCTCATTTGTTTTCTTCTCGGTCCATTTCACCTTCTCCATTCTTCTCCACACCCACATTTCAAAAGCTTCCAGTCTGTCTATCTTCCTACTTCAATGACCAAGTTTCCGCACCGTACATAGCTACGCTCCATATAAAAGTTTTTACGAATGTTTTCTTAATATCCTTACTCAACGTCCCTGTCATCAACTCCCTCCTCCTTGTGAAAGCCTCTTTGTCTTGCACAATTCTTCTCCTTACGTCCCTACTACTTTGACCGTGTTGGTCCAAAACACTACCGAGATAGGTAAACTGTTCTACCTGTTCTAGTTTTTGTCCTCCTATTTTAATGTTTAGCTTAGCCTTTTTCTTTCTAGAAAATCGCATAACCTTTGTATCATTAATATTGATTCTCATCCCATACCTGTCGCACTGAATATCCAATTCACTTAGCAATGCTTGCAGCCCCTTGGCTGACTGACAAACTAAAGCTTGGTCATCAGCAAACCTAACTGATTTTATGAATTCCTCGCCCACTTTCATTCCTACTTCCAGTTCTTCCCGTGCCTCTTTAATCATTTCCTCCACATATATGTTGAACAAAAACGGTGATAATGGGCAACCCGGCCTTACACCTCTTTCCAACACTGCCCATCCGGACTCTCCGTTCCCCACCCGCACTTGAGCAGTCTGAGACATGTACAGGTTGCGGATCAGCCTCCTGTCCCTTCAATATATTCCCATTTTCTGCTATACACTCATTATTTTTTCCCAATTCACTCTATCATACGCTTTTTTGAAATCTACGAAACAGGCAAATACCTCCTGGTTGTATTCTATATTTCTCTCGATTAATAATCTCATTACTGCAATGGCATCACACGTACCTCTCCCCTTCCTAAACCCAAACTGATCATCCCCTAAGTGATCATTTGCCCTACTCTCTGTCCTTTTGTTTATGATTCTGAGAACCACTTAAGCTGCGTGTGGTATCAAACTTATTGTCTAGAAATCCTCACAAGATGTAGCCTTCACCTTTTTCGGAATAGGAACTAAAACTGATCTCACAAAGTCTTCTGGCCAGATTCCCTCCTCATAAATACTACGGATCAGCCCATATAGCCTTTTCCTCCCACATTTTCCTAAGCATTTTAAAAGTTCCACGGGAATGTTATCCACCCCCACGGCCTTATTTAGTTTCATCTCCCTTAATGCCCTTTCTATCTCATTGTCTAGTATGCCTGGACCTAAGCTATCTTCCTCTACGTCATGTTCCTTTTCTGTGTCTAACTTTGTTGGTCTAAGTTCTTTACTATATAGTTCTTCTATATATTCCTTCCATCTCCCTTGGATCTTTCCTGGGTCAACTATTACCTTACCCGCCTTATCTCTAACTGTTATCATAGATCTTCCCTTCTTACTTCCCGATAAAGATTTGACCTTGCTGTGGAGCACACCAATTTCACCCTTCCTCTGCAAACTTTCCATATCCTCGCACTGCGTCTTCCACCAGGCTTCTTTTGCTCTATTTGTTGCCCACCTCAATTTATTGTTTAACTCTTTGTACTTCATTTTGCCTAACTCTGTATTTACAGTCTTCCATTATCTCCTCTCATCCATCTTGGTAATCATCTCATCGGTGATCCATGATTTCCTAGTCCTTTTTGCGTTAACGGTTCCAATAGTGTCTTTTGCGGCATTAGATAACCGTTTCTTGATACTCCCATTTTTCTTCGATAGTGCTCAGCTATTTACCATCCTCCATGATTTCCTTTTCAGCCTGTTGGAACTCCTTCCTTTTTAATCCATTTAATGGTTCTACATTCCATTTTCTAACCCGCCACTCCTGCCTTATCTTTTTGAAATGGACGCTACATTTAATGACAACTAAATTGTGGTCAGAGCCAGCATCTGCTCCTGGGAAGCTGTGCGAATTTATCACACTGTTCCTAAATCTGTGTCTAACCAGAATATTATCTAGCTGATACCTTTCTGAGTCACCTGGCATTTTCCATGTGTACCTGCATCTTTTGTGGTGTTTAAACCAAGTGTTGGTGATGACTAACCCCTGTCTTCTGCAGAACTCAACTGCTTTCTCCCCGCATTCATTCCTCGTGCCTAAACCGCAGTCTCCCACCTCATCACCTTCTTTTCCTTCGCCTACCGTCGCATTCCAATCCCCCATCACTATCAAATGTTTCCCTGCTGGAACACACACCATTAAGTCCTCTAATTGATCGTATATCCTATCAACCTCTTCCTCTGTATGGCTGCTCGACGGCATGTATACCTGAAAAATAACCAAGTTCGTCGGTACTGCTTTAATCTCTACTAGTAATATCCTATCTGTTACCTGTTCTATATTGACTATGCTTCTTCCTACCTCTTCATTTAATATTATGGCAACCCCTCGTTGGCTCTCGTCCCCGCCGCTGTATATTACTCTATAATTATCCCTCCAGTAATCTCCGCTATCCTTTCATCTCACCTCGCATAAACCTAAAAATATCTATATTTCCCCTTTCCATCTCTCGCTAATTATTCTCCAATTGCCCTGTCCTCATTGCCCTAACATTCCACGTTCCTAGTCTAACTAATTTGGTCTTCTGCCCTGCTGCTGCGGGTTTTCCCTTGCAAGGGTTTCGTGGGATGACAACCGTGGAAGCCTTGCCTACCCTGCTGCCGGGCATGACACAAGGCTGATTGGGCCGAGCCCCGTAGTTGCCTGGACTCAAAATCTCCAATTGTCCATCATTTAATTCTTGGGAGTGATAATTGAATTGGTTTCCCGTTGCCTTCCTCAATAGTGTTTTTAAAGTGACACCATCACTTACTGGCCGCCCCACTGGGGTCAGACGCCATTGCAGCCACCTCACTGAAGAACAGATGCTGCGTGGACTACCTTTCGTCTGGCTCCTCGCCTTCTACCTTTCTGGCATGGGTGACCCTACCAGGAGCAATTATTACTTCCGCCAGCACAGCTCTAGGGGGTCATCGGAATGCACAAGCCCTTCCACCATGTCAAGGTTGTAATCCTGGGAGGGACATTATAGAATATGCTATTGATTATCCAAGTGTGGTCCTTTAAACTGAGTTAATAATTTTGAATAGCAAATGGGAACGGTGTGGTTAGGGAGTAGGAAATTTGGGGGAAGGTGATGCCATTTTTTCTTTGTGGTGAGGTAAACCTTAATCATAGAATGCACCCTTTTTAGTCGATTTTCTCACTTGTTCCCTTGCTTTTCTCATTTCTAACGGTTTAATGACAAAGTTTTGTTTTTTCTCTTTTTTCAGGAATTGATCATTTTGATATGTGAGCATAATGTTTTAAATTTCACGCATTCACATGAAGGATCCACTAGGAAAAACCTTCACCCATATGATCACACTATGTGGATCTTATAGCAGCATTTAAAGCTACAGGTGTATTAATAGTATAAAACATTTTTATCTTAACAATTGTTGCAAATAATCTGGAAACTACGAGAAAATATTCAAAATATTTCACGCACAGTTCTTTCCTGAATATTTTCTTTCGTGAAAGCATACTTGGACAGAATTTACCTGAGCAGATTGCATGAATCTATCCAATAACATATAGGTGAATTTTATAGCTCAATGAAATGAAATGAAATTATAATAGACATTGTGTATTCTCAAACTCTTAATGGAGAACCCTTACATTGAGTGACCATGTAAGTATTGTAGACAACACCATTTTTTCCCTTATATATTCCTATTTTCCTTATCAGGCGAAACATTCTATACTAGGTTATATTTTTATCTCTTCTATCAGTCCTTTTCATGCTGATATCACATGCCTCTTTCAACGTACATATGAGAATATACATTATTTTATTTTGTATGTGGTTAACTCATAGCATTGTAAATGGCAATGTAATAGGCTAAACTCTATGAGACTCAGTAATCATGGTGACTATGAAATTGTGAACTCAACCTATCCAGAGAATTCTTATCTTTTATGCTGTGCTGGTTCTCAAAGAAACCCAGTGGTCACAAGCGTAGTTTTTTGATATCTAAATGGATATTATTTGAAATCTTTGGCATTTCCTATTGCACCAGAAGCACCATAAATCATCCCCTATTACAGAAACGAAAAAATTGTTCACCTTAATTTTTGCACAAATTTTCAATCAATTCCTAATTGTTGAGATCCAGATTGAATGAAATTTAGGAGAGATGATAAAAATGGTTGGTCATACAACAGGTGAAACTCTAAAATGAAAAGAGATCAATAGGTATGAAAATGTTATGAAAAACATTTTATCATTATTAATTACAAGAATTAGGACAAACAATCTGACAATTTTTTGACTTTGTTAAATTCATTAGATGAATCTATACAATTCAAAAGTGAGTTGTAATCAGACAGTGCCTCGAATTTCCTGGATTTGACTGTGAAAATTGTTGATCAAAGGTTTGAACTTTCCGTGTACAGAAAAATTTGTTACTCTGACCAAATTATCTACTCAACATCCAAGCATCACCAGCCACAAAAACGTGCAGCCTTTCGTGCCATGTTACACAGGGTATGCAATGTCACACCACAACGAACAAGGGGAACTCCATATTATTAAACAAATTGCAGTCAACAACGGGTACAGGGAAATAATGATTGGCAACATGTACATTAGAAAACAAAGACAGATATCCCAGAAAGCTATATACAACATGTAAACTTGAGGAGCACTGATAGTGAAGAATACCATTTCTTGGCCATATTTCACTCAGAATACAACAAATACTCTTCAAGAACAAAATCAAGAGAGCATTTTACAACACACACATCTAAAAAACAATAGGTTCACCCAGAGACAAAATTGACATAATGGAACAAAGCGGGGTTTATAAAGTCAATTGTAACGCCATCTATATTGGACAGACAGGGAGGACATTCGATGTTAGGATCAAAGACCACTGATAATGCTTCACAAAGAAAGACATCAGATCCCGATTTGCCAAACACCTCTTGGGAAAGAATCATACCAGTAAATTCACAGCAGGCATTCTTCACCCTGAAATGAAAGGATGCAGGTTGGATGCTTTGGAGGAGTAGGAAATTTGGGAATCCCTTCAGTCTGACAGGTTTGAGGTGGTCAATGAAGCATTATACCTCTCCCATTCCCCCCTCCTAAATTTCCTTAAAGGCTCCAAAATCTTTCCCCACCAAGGCAATGATGACCATTGACCATCCCTTAATTAGGGTCAAACCATTGTGGATAAACACCTCATCTTCCCCTAGCCTACTAATAGGTTGCTGTACCAGTACTAAATTTACCTCCTCTCCCATACTCTCCCTACCTTCCTCCCCTCTTGGAGCCAGGCTCGACATATAAGCTGAAACATTTTTCATGTATGTGACTTGATGATGATGCACATCATTGAAACCATGGTTGTGTGAAGTATTAAATCTCTATTGTGGAAGTGGCAAGTTTCTTTTTCTACCCTCATCATGAAGGAATTCTACAAAGTTAAACCTGAAACTGTTATGTAGAATTTAAGCTAATATTACTCTGATAAGAAATGCATTGTGTCTTAATAGATCACAAATTTTTATTGGTCATTTTCTTGCAAATTCAATCATTTATTATCACATTATTCACATGCATGATGAGATGTTCAAATTCCATGTAGACCTTTTTTACATTTGATGCAAACAGTTCTAGATCTACAGATGTCTTTTCTGCTTCGTACAACACAAACATTTTGCCTCTTAATTGTGATCGTGGTAATTACCTAGCAAATAGGCAAGGAGAAGTTTAAAAGGAGGTTAGCAGAGTATTGTCCAGTATTTGTTTGACCTGTGGGAAGATAATCTATCAGCAGAATCCCTTTCGCATCCCAGAAAACTGAAGATATCACATTTCCGGCACACCTTATTGCCTTTGCTTTCTTTGGTGGTGATGAATCAACATGTTTCCACTACTTTGACTGCTGCTTTTTCTTTACAGTATAGTATTGAACCGAGTTTCATCTCTGGTCATTAACCGGTGCAGAAAATCTTGTTGGTTGCTCTTAAAATGGGCCAAACATTTTTGGAAATTTCCATTCTAATGCATTTGTGATCCTCTAATAAGAGTCGCAGCACCCATCTAGAAGATAATTTTCTCATATCCAATTCCTCTCTTAAAATGTGACATGTTCATTTAGATGATATCCGTACAGCTTCATCAGTTTCTTGCACTTTCAGTCTGCAATCCTCCATCACCATTTTACGCACTTTTGCAAGAATTTATGGGGTAGTGGAACGTTGAACTTGAAATTAAACCACTTGGCTTTTCCACATAGAAAAAATTTTTTATTTACTACCCAGGTTTCGTTATGGTATAACATCATCTGGTAAAAAACCAAGTCAAACACAGTATATATATCTCTGGATGGAGGGGTAGAGGAGGGAGGGAGGAAAGCAAGAATTGGTTGAGGTAGGAAGAGGGGGTGGAGGAGGAGGATTGGTAATGGTGCTAAAGTAGCTGGCTGGGAGGAGGGATTAATCCAATCCTGAAAAAAGTTTTGCTTGGCATCGGGTTAGTTGGCAGAGGAGTGGGTAATGTGAACGGGTAGAACGGCACTGGGTAATTAATCAGGTGATTATGTAGTAGGCTGGGAGGGGTTACTACATTGTTGAAATGGTTTGCTTAATGTCAGATTATTTGGCAGAAGGGTGAGGAAAATACAATAATGGAGAATGTGAAGGGTCAAGAAAATCATTGGTCAAAACATTTTCTCCGTAATCCATGTGCTGAAGTATTTCTAATTGCTCCAGCACATCGAGGCGGTGGCCTTTCTTCTCAAAGTGCAGGATTTCGGGGATGAAATTGCTGCTGAGGCCACTATCTCTCAGGTGTTTGGCAAAGCGTGACAAGGAGATGTTGTTTCTAAAGCATGCTCGGTGCTCCTTTACCCTCGTCTCAAATCTCTTTCCCGTCTGGCCTATGTATATCCGGTTGCAGTCTTTGCAGAGGAGTTTGTACACCCCACTCTTGTGTGGGGGGGTTAACTTGGTCCTTCGTGTGGCAGAATGGATTGCTTAATTTTGTTTTATTGTAGAAAGCCGGTCTCACCTTTTCTTTTAGGAGGCTTCTTTGCACTTTTAATGACAAGTGGGCAAGAAAAGGGAATCTCTGCCACTGTGGCTGGTTTTCTGTAAATGTGGGAGAACTATACAAGGCTAACTTGTCTAAACGGGATAGTTTCTTGTTGTAAAGTTTATGAATTAACACTTCTCTATACCCATTGTTCACCGCAATCTGTTTTATGATGCTGAGTTCTTTAAGAGTGTTCTCTTCAGACATGGGGATAGAATATGGTCTGTGTACCATGGCATGGAAGGCAGATAATTTTTGAGAGAAGCAGTGCCTAGAACTATGGTGAATGACTTTGTCTGTATAACACTTCCTCCTGAAAATGGAAAAATCAAACCTATTGTTTTTAATTTTAATAGTTAAGTCTAGAAAGTTGAGGGATCCATCTGCTTCTAATTCCTTGGTCAATTTTATATGTTTATCTCTGGAATTGAGATAATTAAAAAACTGTCTAATTGTGGGTCAGAACCCATCCAGATGCCGAAAACATCATCTACATATCTATACCAGCAAAGGATATTTTTAATGAGGGAATTCTTTGAGGATAACATTAGTTGCTCAAAATTGTCCTGGTAAATGTCTGCTAGTAGCAGGGAAAGCAGAGAGCCTATAGCCAAGCCGTCTTGTTGTTGGTAAATGTTGCCATTAAACATAAAAGTGTTTTGTTCTACACACACTTTTAAGGAAGAGCACAATTCAAAAATCACCAGGGTTTGAACCCTTGCTTTAACAAGGGTAACTTCCGCAAGGTTTAGAGCTTCTGATCTTGGAACACTGGGGAATAAATTTGTGACATCAAACGATACCATTATGCACTTGGGGGTTACTATTTCTTTAGACAACATATCCACCAGTTCTTGTGAATTTTTTATTCTGTATTTTGGGGAAAATTTGTAAAAGGTTTTGAATAAGACCTTTAACTTATTAGCCCATAAGTGTACTGTATAGTATCCGCCGTCACTTTGTGGAAACGATTCATAATGAATAAGAATTACTTAATTTTTCCACACAATCCACAAAAGATTGTGTGGAAAAATTAAGTAATTCTTATTCATTAGCCCATAAGTGGTTTGGGGCTAAAACATTGGAAATCACTGGCAGAATAGGGACACTGCTACACAGATTGCTTACACTGATTTTGTGGATTTTTAGCAGACCAAAAAATCTGGGCATTGATGGATTCACTGATGGAGCACACTCATGAGTGTGCTCTCATGCAAAAGGGAGTAGTCTTTGAAATATTATATTTGACAGTACTTTATCTATGGTGGAAGGCTAATTCATGTTACCTATGAGGTCACCTTTTTGTGCATGGATATCACTTCTGCACTTCATTTTTCAGGAGTAGCTTCATTGATCCATATTTCCGTTTTGAGTTTATATAACTGCTTAACATGGACACTACCTTCTCTCTTATGAATTGAAATGTAAGAGCATTGATGCCAGGGCTTTATTATTTTCTTTGATAATGATGTCGTAGACTTTTATTTTGGAGTTTTAATATCTCCACCTCTCCAAGGTGAAAACCTTTAGCTGTGCTTCTGGTTCAAAAGTTCACTGAGTTGTTCTGTCGACTGATTCAATATTACTGTCTTATCAGTTACTATCAATTCACCTTTATTTCTGAATTCGCTTCTCTTGAGTTGGGAAACCTTCCTTCTTTCATTAACTGTTTGATAGCAAATTTAAAATATCTACCTATGCTTTTAAATCTAACTTTTTTGATTTTTCTTCTTTCCCATTGTTTTCTATGTTTCTTATAGGCATCTATAGATAGATAAAACGTCCTTAATTTTGCTCTAATAAAGAAGTTTTATATATTTAAATATGCCTGGTATTGCCTGCCCAATTTATTCATACTCCTGTAACTGGATTAAATTCATATTAATGGCCTTTTTATGTACGTTGGCAGTCCCTTCATCACAGTGTCACCTATGGGTAGACGATTTGGCCGATGCATTGGACAAATACGACTTTGTTGTGCCAGACGTAAAGAACACTGAATTTGATAAATCGAACTGATACACTTTAAATTTAATCTCTTAAAAGAATGATTCAATGCCATTGAATTTCACAGTACCAGTTACCAAAAAAAATGATGCACTAATAAAGTTCACTTTTAAAGAAGTAATCCGGGACTATTGAAATCTGCAGCAGCAGTTTACATTTTATGAAGTGTCATCTACATCTACATAATACTCTGCAAGCCGCTGTAAGGGCGTGTGGCGGGGGTGCTAGGTCAACACCCGTTAAGAGGAACAATACCTCACACAAAAACAACAACATGGAAAACTACAACCACAGCGGTGCACACGCTCATGCAAAAATCCCTTCATCCAACTCTCATGCAAACACATACTATATATACCTTAAACCAACAAACAACTGCACCCCAGGATGCAGCATGAAAGCCATCCAACAAGATGCAAGCCAGGACACAACAAGCAAGAAAGCCCAGCTGTCAGCATAAATCATAATACAAATTTGTAAATGATATAGCAGCTAGATAAATAATGTTAACTTGTAACTGTTCATTGAAGCGAATAAATTGAAATGTTAATTCTGAGTGAAATGTGTGCTGCCGTGGAAAACTTGAAAAAAATTGATTTTTTCAATATAATAAATTTCTAGAAAAGTACATACAAATTGGATCTAGCCTAAGTTACTTTTTATACTTTTACCCCATTTGTGCAAAAAATAGAAGCCCTTAATCTGTGATATCTTGGCATGAGGTGTCCGTTAACAAACATCAATTTTCGGAATAATCTGTATTAGTATGATGAATTCTCTTTTCTTCCTTGTTTTCTCATAGTATCCCTTAGTTGAACTTCTGGGTCATTTCCTGGTAGCTATTTTATTATGTCATTCACAATAAATTTACCTTCATGCCTTCAAACCAAAAGGCTCTTGCTTGAATGAGTAGCATTGTCTCATTAGGCTTTCCGAGTTGATAACTGTCTCCAGAGACTTGGAAAGGCATGTAAGTATCCAGATGACAGTAATTATTGCTTCTTTAGCAGTGTCTGGTAAGCCCATTAAACCAAGAAATACTAGTGCAGATTTTCAGGCATTAGAGATGGAAATCATGCTCATTGAGTGAATACAAGGGGATGTGTTTTGTAGAAGTACTTCCCACCTCTTGTGCAGAATTAATTTTCTTTTCGGCCATATGGTGACCTCCAAGGCTGACATTGGAAGTAAGAACTTAGCAAGTTTTAAGGTTCATGACTGATCAAATTTTAGGTTGTTAGTGGCAAGAAGATGGTAATACGAAGGTGGTCTGAAAAGTTTCTGACCTAACAGAGATACAAGACATTTTTTCTGAAATTTTCTGAGGTCGGAAACTTTTCAGACCACCCTCGTAATTGAAGCTCAATGCACGGGGTTGTGGAACTGGGCTGTTAAAATTATCATTTTGATAGATGTGCATGAGAGATACTTTGTGGTTGATGCCAAATATTACGGTCTAAGTGTGCTTTCTGGAGATGCAGTGCACTCAAAAATTGAGAGCATTCTGAGGATACACAAAGCACCTTTAACTTTCTATTTACCAGGTGCATGTAAAAAGCTTTGTTTCTCAGAGTGTTCTTTCCAGTAGTGGTGTTCATAGCAAAATTTGAACTTTATGATTGTCTGGAATGAAGAAAGTGATAACATGAGAGCTACTTGATAGAACCACATGTGAGTTATAGTTTTCACTTAGCCAGTAGAAATTGTCTTAAGTCAATCAATCTATTTATTTTGTCCAAGGATTTGTTGTACAAATGTAGGACATGTTAAAGAAAATATACAGCTGCAAATTATACTTGCAGATATTCTTCAACAGAGTAGAACATATGCTTTAACAGATATTTGTATGACTTTTTTTAAATAGTGAAATTTTTTTGAGATTCCTCACATTGTCAGGTAACTTATTAAAAAGAGCAGGCTGATTATTGTGCAAAAAATAAAATACGCTGATAAATGTATTCATTTTTTAGAGAGTAAGTTTTTGAAACCATTTCTCCCAGCCATGTATTTATTTCACTAAAAGATCTCCACATCATCCTGGGTAGGTTAAATAAATGAGAACCACTTTTTTCATTTTAAAATTATTTTAATCAGAATATAGTAATGCCAAATGGTACATCATTAAGTATAATTGTTTGTGATTGCCAAAAGTAATGGTAAACGCTATGAATCATGTTTTCATTTGATTCATGATACAAATGCCTCAATTCCTGTCTGTTAGTATAATTAATGGGCGCAAAGTCTTGTAATCTTGTCTGATCACTTTCTGGTGACACTCTTCCCTTCTCTGAAATAGATTGGTGCATAATCTGTTAAATAGAACCTTCCGTAATTTGTGGGAGGACCTGAATATATTTTTCAATTACATTGGCATATACTGTCGACCAACGTTATCCAGCGTATCACAGTCAAATTTCATCATCTTGCAGTGGAAACATTGAGACGCTTAGTCAGTAGGAAGCTGAAATTCTCGTTGCCGAATACGATAGCAGTGTGTGCCATGAGGGGAATGATTGTTTTGATGTGTTTCACCTATTGTTTGGATTGTAACTTGAGGATTTGTTGGATTGCAACTGGAGGTTGAGGTAATTTCTATTTTTGCCACCTAACAGGGGTGCATGGAGATGCACCTTGAACATACTGCTGAGGTTCTCATTTTTTGGATGATGAGGTTGTTTTTGCCAAGTTGGCCTTTGGTTGCAACTTTGAGGGACAACTTAGACAAGTTTGCTGCTTGAATGTTGTGTCGCAAATGATTGATGTGGCCCCATTTCAAGCTTATTATACCCTCAGGTGTGGATGGGTAATGAGTCGATACTGGTGAGAACTTGTTTATAAGTGAAGAGAAATACACATTGGGGCATGGTTTAGTGTTGAAATGGTGGTCAATCTATTGAAAATCCATGGTGGCTTGTTTTAGGAATGGCATTGGGATGATTATTTTATTGGAAATTTATCCACATGTGAGTGGCATGCAAGGCTCAGGGGCATGAGGGTTGGAGGTTTTGGAGCAATCAGGTATTTAGATCTGGGGATTTATTTTATTTTAACATAATTTAATGAAAGGCAATTCGCCTTGTGGGAATAAAGAGAATTTTTATAAATATTATGATTCATCTGCACCTACCATCAAAATGGTTTGCAAGTGAGTTAAAAAATTTTAGGTGGTCTTATGTGACACAATGTTCTGGATGACTTTCCGAGGTCACCACTCCAGAATACATAGTTGAATCTTTGATATGGTACTGTCGATGAAAGAATGAATGAGCATGAAATAGCTAATACTCTAGGCACCTAAAGTAGTTTGGTAACCATATGTTTAATGAAAATTTGGGAATTTACGAACCCTAGCTTGTTAATAAAAGATTTTGCCAAGAGAAGTAATGTGATGCACTTATTTTGAAGATTTTGTCACAAAGTTAAAGTGATTTGCTTCAGAAAATTGGATTTTTCAAATTACCTTTGTTTCTGTCTTGTTGACTTTTAATGCCAGGCCTGTGATTCATGGGAACAAAACTTATTCAAAGGAATGGCAACAAGAGTAAATGAATCCTATGTATTGGTCCGTTAAGGAAAGGTAGGTTATCTGGGACTAGTCTCTGATATTTGGTGACTGAATTCACCTTGGCGTCTGCATCTACCTTAAGAGTAGTTATTCTTACTTTTATAATAATACACCTTCAGTGAAGTTATTTACCAAAGTCTATCAAAGGAATAAGAAGGTTAATGAAGACACTTTTAAGAGTAGAGAATTTTATTGGATATCAAGTTGGTAGCCATGACTGGATTACATGATGGACTGTAAACAACAACCAAGGAAAATTTCAACTCAATGGTGCTCGTTGCACATCACCTGCTTGGTCATACCCTCGGTAATCTCTGGGCACTTCTCACCTATGATGGTGTACCTAGAATGAAATATTTCAGAATATTATTAGCAGATAATCACTTTGAGTGGAATGCATGAGGACTGGCTTTATTTGTATGCCTAGCTCCAAATGAAGTAACAGAGTCCCTCCAAAAAGGCACATGAAAGCTGACTTTGAATTTTCAGCAGTCAACTTCATACCATGAAAGGAAGTTGAAATAAAATGCAAATAGCTTTTCACTGTTAGCGATTTCATGCTTTTGTAAATGCATTTTTTAAACTTTCAGTGAAGGTTTTAAGAAAAAGGAAGGCAAAGGAAGTAAGCACAACATCTTCAGTTTACATTAGGCTTTTTTATCGGCTAGTGATAAAACCAACCTCTGCCAAAAACTTTAGTGCTCCCTTTTGCTGAGCATAGAAACAGGCTGCTCTGCTCTCGAGGGAATTCTTTACGAGTATAGAACTGCTCTTAACACTCATAAACTCACCTATATCCCAAGTCGTCTCCAACTTCAGTTTCATGAGGGCATTTGTTTGAAAACTCCATTTTCTCTGTGAAGGTCCAGTCGCTGTTGTATTTGCCGCAGATGCCGCAGTTGTACCCACGGTATACTGCTGGGACTGTTACACTTATGGAGTGTCCTGTGTACTCAACCATTACTCGAGAAAGTTGGGAGAACAGAGTAACAAAACCATCTTTATGCCAGAGCCTGTGGAATTCAATGGAATAATCAATTCTTCACTCCCAAGTATAACTGTCAAAATCTTTGCCATGAATACTATTATTAAGTGTAATTTTAATGTGCAATGAAGTGAGACTCAAGTAAAGAAAGTATCAATATCAACTTGGTACTCACTTGAAATCGTAAAATGGCTCATTCTCAGGATATTGGAATCCATTCTGCATGCCTCCACTCACTTCTTGACCATTCATGTACATGTGGAAGTGCCCTTCCATGTCCGGAATAATCTCAAGATAATTACCTCCAGCGTAGAATTTAACCGCCTGAAAACAAAGGATGGGAAATGAGTGTGATAGCTGCTTGATCCCATGATTCCCCACAAGTCAATTTCTCAGATGAAATGGTGAGATTATGTGGGTCATAGTTTGAAAGTGTGCACTTCACCTGATCGTAAGGTCCTTCCACTTTCTTGGTGAAGACAGCATACATGGGGTGGTCACTGCAGTCAGCACTCACAAGGGTGTAGCAATGTGAAGAATGGTAATGGTAAGTATCGTTGTCCAGGGTGAGCACGGAGGAGGGGGTGACTACGCAGGAGCCTGAGACAGGACAGGAGTGGGAGAATGGTCAATAATATACTATTGTATTGAACCTGACAATATTAAGGAATTCATTTGTCCGGCATGGTTTTACTGCTATTCAAGATGATATAGTCTTTATGGTTTAGATGAATAAGAAGAAAAATATATTTGTCATTTAACATTTTAAGAAATAACCCTTACAGAAGGACTTTCAGTTATCTGGAATATTTACAGAATATTAATGACAGGTGCCTTTATGTCTGCTATGTGCTGCAGCAAATTCAAATAACCAAGAAGCTTGGGTCACCACAGAGTCAAAAATGAGTATGTGGTTTCAAAGATGGGACAATTAGATGCAATTCTGGTAACAACCACGCTGGTATTTATGAAACTTACTAAGGAAACCCATTTCATAGGCCCATCGCCTAAAGAAGAAGAACCGGGAACTGGCAACAGCCATGTCTTCCTCGAAATCTACCAGGTAATGTTCTTCGTCTTCTTCACCCTCCCATCCAAAGTAGAAGTTTGCAAATGGCCTGAAATCGAGACAAAGACAACATTCCCCTGAATTTTCTGGTGTATAGTTTAAACATTGTATTTGACCAACTAAAATGGCACTATTGCTCACTTGTCCTGTTCAAACTCGACAGCATATTTCATAACTCCAGTCTTTCCTTTTCCGGGATGTTGCTCGACTGTAGATGAGGGCACATTGACAGCTGTCAAGTGCTCATCTCCAGACACCTGGTGGATATCAATGACTTCCTCCAATGTTTCGTAAAAGCTGCTGCCCATTTCGATAAATTCCTCTGGTATCTGTAAAAACCATTTGCAAAATGATTGCATGTCTGAATAGAGTCCAGGTTTCAGAATTATATAATCCCCAGAATGTTATATCTTGACCATTGACTTACGTTGTAGTAATGAGCATATCCTGTGAACTTGCGTAAAAGGGTTGTATCAAGAGCTGCATGGAAGCATGCATCTGTGACTGGTGCATAGGGTTTCCCCTTCCACTCCGACTTCAGAGCATCTTTGGAGCATTCACTGTAAGGGTATGTCAGGCCATTTTTGTGACTGTTTTCTACAGGAGTTGCTGAAACCTTCACCTAGAGCAGAAAAATATTTTGATTACATACATATGGAAACACTAGTGGAAAAAATTACAAAAATATATGATAAAAAAAAACTCTCATAGGACTAATGAGACGAGGCTAATATTTTTCTGGTCCCAGCCACCTTCATCAGAGTATGAGGAGTAACTGATGGAAAGATTAGGAGGAGAGGAGATATTGGGGGATTTAAGGATAAACAGAGGGCCAAATGTTAGGGGTGATTGGTTGATGTTGAGAGAACAGGAGAGGAAGGTGCTAACTAATGGGAACAATTTATATTATAAATTACACAAGCAGAAAGAGGCTAACCTTGAACCCACTGCCTTCAGTTGGGCACTTGCCATCCATGGATTCTCCCCACATCATGGTGATCTTGGAGGTCACTTCCTCATCTTGCGGCTTCCTCTGGATAAAGAGATCAGATGGTCTCTCGGGGTACTTGTTCTCGATGTCAAGACAGATCTGTTGTGTAGCAGAAGAGAAGTTGTAATTCATATCAGAAAAAGGTCAGCTTTGGATGGGGGACTCAAGGTTTTAGAGAATGGTTTTGATAGTTATACCTTGTAATCTTTCTCCTTCGGGGCGGTGTGAGTCAGCTTGAAGTTAAAATGCTGGTTGACATGATCAGCGGAGTTCTCCAGGAAGGTGTTGAGGTCAACGGTGTGATAAACTTGTTCATCTCCTTTGAGGGTTAAGGATCCACGGAGTGTGTACTTGCCTCCAGGGTAGACGGTAGAGACTGCTTTGCTTTCTTTTGCATCCTCTGTGATCATCTGAATCACACCTTCCAACTATTTTAGAAGAGAAAAAAGTCACGTGAAGAAGTTTGAAGGTTGTCATTCTCTCATTAAATATTGTAAATGAATGCCCTCACCTGTGTCATAGGGTTTTTGGTGCTTGGCAGGACCTGGAATAGTATCCCACAGCTGGCCATATCTGGCGAGAAAGTCAATTGGGTGTGCATCTTGCGCATAGCAAGGTAGAATTCAGCTAAAGGTTCTCCATCACTGCGGGTAAGAGTAATTTGTGGTCTCAGACTCAAGCCAAGATACGAATTGGATAATGAAATCATTCTTCTTTCTTTTGGAAACTGCATAAACTGTTTCAAAACCAGTTCAACACAATTTCTGAACCAAAACTCGTAAGCCTATTGTTTTGTCTGTTTTTTGGAATGATTAGAAGGGGGTGGTGATTGCATGTTGGAACTCCAATGATGGCCCAGAGCCACAGTAAAATTGAATATTATAGGAATTATGCACAGAAAATGTATGTTAATAATGACCTGCCTATGCTTAATTTTCAATCTGACAGCTTTTTATCAATTTGGAATGGAACGTGAGAAAACTTGCATATGTAATAGCTGGTACAACTTTTGCTTTGCTTACTTTTCAGTAATAATATGATCCTTTATCAATTATCTCATGGGGATCAGGCTTGTGCCATCATTTTTTATGGGTAGAGGAAGAGTGCAATATTTACTACACAGTACCCTTTGCACCAAAGTAGTCCAGGTGGCATTTCCAAAATGTTTGGATTTTTGTAATTACTATTTATACTAAAAGACTTACATGGCATTCAGGTTTTCATCATTGAACATCCCTTCGAAAAGAGTTACAAGTTCATAGGGCTTCTCATACCGGTCACAGTCGAAGACGTCAACTTTGTACATCATACCAGTTTGAACACTGTCATAAGTGATGACATTGAACTGTAAGAAAGCAAATACATGTAGTAAACCAGGAAAATTTAGCTTCATGAGAAATGAATAATGAAAACAATTAAAATTTCAAATTTAATGCAATTCCTATGTGATTCAATTCATGACTTTGCAATAAATAGCACTCATACAGCTACATAGAATATTTATTCCTGCATATCAAGCATTCAGTTTTATGCAATATTAATTATTGCAAAATATTGAGTATCCTGGTCTTAGATATCCCCCTTTTAGAGGCATTAGGGGAGCCATTTTTTAAAAGATTCACCCAAAGCATAGGTACTATGACCTATGTATGAAGTATGTGTTAATGTGGGATAAAATTAAATAAATGAATGCCATTTAGTGCAATGAGTTGAGAGAAATGAAAATGCTCATGAGAAGTTAGGGCAGGTACTCACGTCACGGTGCTGGTTATCGCCTGTCTTATGCACTGTCACGAAGCTGGAGCACTCAGGACAGGAGTCGTGGAGGGTTTGGTCATTGGCATAGTCAGTGGCATACACCTGAGTCCTCACGTGGTATGCCAAACCCAAGTGGAGGTCTTCCTCCTCTGTTTTCAATATAAGAGAGCAAATTAGGCTTAGCAGCCATTGGAAATCCACTAATAATTAGAGAATTCTTTTTATTGAGGTTTGCGTTTGCTTTTTAAATGATTCCAGCCTATAATAATTTTAAGATCCAAAGTTTTTATTATTTGAACTTTAATGGAGGATTTGGTGCCCTCCTGATACGTTATGTGAATGAAGTCGTCTCTCGGGCATTTGTCCAGGTCGGACATTGGAATCAGTTTTGGTGGAATACCCATGAGCATTTAATCAATAGTTTTTCATCATTAGTAAATGTATGGTGTACCATTAATTTTTATTATACTTAAAGCTTTGCACTATTGAGAAAACAGATAAACGTGCAGGAAGTTTATGATCTGCACAATAAAAAAAATCAAAAAGCATATGACTTCAAGGAGGAAACTCACCATCTCGAGCCATTGCGAACTTGAAATGCTTCTGTGAAAAATCGAGGCTCATATGGTTGTGGATTGGAATGGTGTACATATGGGTGAGAGTGCGGTAGGCTCCTTGCCACAGTCCAGCAAAGGGGTTGTAGAAGCTGAGGGAGTGTCCGCCAAAGCGTCCATACCTAGCAACAGAAAATACCATTTTGATGAATACGTACAAAGTGGAGTGCATATACCATGTTAGCACTGTTTGCATCGTGGAAAACAAAGAACATTTGGGTGAAACTCAGTGGCCATGGAATTTCCCTCCCTTATCTGATGAATTCAGGCACACATTGAAAAGTGAAGAATCAGAAGAGCAATAACGAATACGAACCTGATTTCCATGGAGTTCTTGCGGGTGATACGTGGTCCGGTGGTGTCATGAGTGAAGTTTCCAACAAGAGAGAGTGTGTATGGGATGGCCAAGTTCCACATGGCTGGGATACCAATGTCGGTCGGCTGGACATACTCATGCACGCCACTGTAGATGACGTTGTGTTGACGGAGCTTGAAGTCCCTTTGGAGGTTGCTGCCAATGCCCTTAATGTCTGTCATAAACAATAGGTGGAGGATTAATTTCCTTGTTCCTTCACTAGAGCAAATTTGTGGGGGCTTGGGCATTGAAATCAATACAGATCAATGCTCATTCCACCATGAAAGGGCTCTTAAGGAAACAGTAGGGAGAGTGATTCTGAGTAACCCAGGCCCAGGGAGGATGGGCAATCACTTCTCTCTGGATAGTTATTATTTCATGTACATGAATAACTGTTAAGATGGATAATGGAAAAATGGTATTTTTTTAATTATTACCCTTATTAATTGTTGAGAGTATCAAAAAAATCCACTTTAAGAGAACTTATGTCCATAGACTATATGCAGAGGGAATATCAAACCCCCCCTAAGGAAGCTTCTTAATCTGACACAATCTTGCATAGATACACCTACTGAGTAAGGATATTGAATGTGGGTCTTATTTAATGAGTGATCTTGCTGTTTAGCTGTTGTATTCAATCTCGTATTTTATTTGGTCATTGGGAAACCTAGTGAAATATGAGAAATACATGCAGCAATATTAAGATTGAGAGGAGAAAATTTTATATGATTTTATAATTTCTGAGGAAGAAAGGAACTTAGTCACAAAATGGTAGTGATTGGAAATTACCCTTAATATTTCAAAGTCTTAGTATAGCAGATGAGGTGGTTTAAGAGAAAGGCAAACATCACTACAGAATATTAAGGTTTGCAGGTGGGCAATAAGAGATGTTACATCCCATCAAAAATCACTCATCTATAATATAAGTTTAACGAGGAAAACTTGGATTTTTTTAGGTAAGCTACAGCAGAGTTGGTGTGGATGAATACTCTTGGATAATATGGAGATAATCACCTTCTACCAACTTCATGAAGTTGCTTTCATCATAGTAGAAGGTCTCAACTGCCTGTTGGCTGGTGTAAAAGATGACTTCGACATGGAATGGCTCAAGGTGAGCTGGGTCAATGTGGAGGCTAGTCAACACTTTCATCAAATCTCCCATCTTCATGGATTCCCTGTCTACCTGCAGCAGTTGAGTCTTGACTGTTTCTGCCACTCCAGAAAGTCTTACCATGACCTTTGATAAACAAAAGGAAATATCATTGAAAGGACTTCAATTTTTCCTCTAAGTAGCTCATGAAATATGATTCACAATGAATAAACGTAATATAATTTTGAAATTTTAAACAAAATATGTCATTCGGAACAGGATTACGTCAATGGTTTTTAGCAAATTTTGTTCTTATAAATTGTATCTTTTTTGGTATAAATAGATATTTTTATCTAGTATGGTAATGTCATAAGTTATAGTGGTTGATGCACCCCCAAAATCAATTACTACAACTACTACCACCCCCTTTTGGTGTCAGCAGTATTGGAGCAACAGTAACAGAGCATTGAAATGGAATATATCATCATTAGAAAAAGAAAACTAGCCTTGAATGCTCGTTAGCTACTATTTTGAAGTTAACTTTTGCATCTTACACACAATGTTTACGGTGTTAATGTCTGTATTTTTAACAACAAGGAAATTTTCATAGCCAAAGTTCTTACAGCAAAGTACTCATGGTTGTATCCTGAATAGTAACCGCCTTGGGAGTAGTAGAAAACATTGGGAGCACCGGTGTGAGCATCTCCGATCCAGGAGAAGTGGGAGTTTCCTCCAAGGGAATGTTTGTGGTCCATGTAGTCTGTGTAATAGTCGCCTGTGAAGAGGTAACTGGCAGTGGGTTGCTTTGCATAGCCGATGAAGCGGGCAGCGTGGTGTCCTCTGAAATTCCAATATTTAAAGATTAATGATTCTTCATAATATCTTGTTATTTATATAATCATAAATTACTGACAGTTTTAAGAAGGCATGTACTTCCTCTGGTGAAGAGGAATACCAAAATGAAATGCACAGTATCCTTGTTTTAACTTACAGTTGTTTAAAGCAAGGGTGTTGAGTTTTGCTAATGCTTTCAAGTCCTGTGTAGAAGTAGTAGTACAGCTGGCTGTAGCTTGGCTCAGCTTGCATGAACCAGAAGACGCTCAAGAAGCGATCGAAAGAGGGTTCCGTCATCACAATGAGCTTCATGGCAGCAGCTCGCATCTCCACTTGTTCATCGTGGCTGGTAAAGATGGGCCAGTACATTGTGTAGACCTGAATCAGTGTTTTGAGCATTGTTAATTCATTGGATGAAACCATAAGATGTTGATTTTTAATGAAATGTATCTTTTTTCATGCCATGGAAGAAAAAAAATTAAGAATGCTGGTTCATAAATAAAGATATATTTTCAAGACCTAGTTTTAGGCATTTTATATCATCCTCAGGATTAGATGAAAATGGCGGTGTTGATACATTGGTCCTGAAAGTCATTATCTTTATAAGTGAAATTATGCAGTATTTTTAATCTCTTCTTCAATTATGAGAAAATTCCACAAAATAAAGGTGTAGGTCTTGATTCTCATTAACTGTACCTTGGCAGGGAATTTGATTCCTGTGGCATAAGTTCCCCATAGGGCAATGTATCGCAGGTGATTTGAGATCTGCTTGTCTTTTACCACTTCAATCAAGTAATCCAAGACTTTCCCCTCCTCCAGATTGGCGAGTGCGGACAAATAGTTCAGCTTCATTCCATAGTTGGTGGCAACTAAAATGACATATTGCCCATTCATAGTTGTGCTATTTCAATTAAGTATTCTTAAAATATTGGTCATGGTATAAGCAGTATAAATTAAAGCAAAAAAGTCAGAAAAACAAGTGAAAATTTATGTCTAATGCTGCTTGATAATAACTTACTTTTAATGTGAACAAATGCAAGAATTATGAAGACTCATCGGATGTTCAGTTAAATTATTGTAAATTGTCATGGAAGGATTACCAGTTTGTGTTACAGGATGCATCACTTTTATGATTATTTTCAGAATTTGAAAATTTTATCCATTTTGCATCATTAATTCAAAATATGGGTTTTTTTACACAGCATTATTGTTGCGTAATCAGCTATATTAATATCAACTCTTATGTTAAATTATGAGTTACTGGTAGTAAGACCCACATGTATTACTTGATCTGGTATATTTCAGCTCTGGAATTTGGTCCATATTTCCTTCTTTGTTTAACGAGAGTCTAAAAGAATATAGAACTCACCTTTGAATGACTCGTAAAACATATCAGCAAAGTGATTGAGCATTTCAGTGTTGTGGGCTTTCTTGTAGGCTAGAAGCACGAAGTTGGATACACTGAGAATTGCGGTCTTCTTTACTTTGACATCCATATCAACATTGAGAAGAGTCTGAAACACACATTATTTATTTTGTTAAATAAAATATGTTTATGTCACTTCAACGATTATGGTCAACTATGTGCTAATAGAGTGCATATAAGGGATCTCCTAGTTACCTCAAATTCCTTGACTATGGCATAGCTTGGCTCTCGGACGTAGAATGGTACCATGCGCAGGATTTCAGATGCCAAGGCATCAGGCACTTTGTGGCTAACAATCAAGTCACGGATGAACATCAGCGAAGCCTTGGAACCGACCTGAGCAGCTATTTCCAGGAATGCACCTCTGCAAATTATAGCAGTAATTTAAAGCTTTTGTTAGGTGCTCTTAGAGATGATAGAATTTTAAATTTTCTATCAATTTAACATTTTAGTAATGCAGTTTACTTTTGATTCCTAAATTTGTCTGTTTTGCATGAAATGTAACTCAAAAGAAAATATAAACCTAAATCTGGTTTGTCATAAATCATGTTGATGATTGACAATACTGTCCAATCATTGAAGTATATGGACCAAGTCATTATGAACCAACCCCAGTAAATATGGATTCTGATTCTTTGTTTTATTGGCAAAGTTTATGTGAGCAGTAATTATTTTAAAGCCATGTCTACAATTGTTCATTTTATTAGAGTATACCCATTAGTGATCATTTAGATGTCTCTGAGTTTGGTCATTTCCCTGATGTGGTCTAGGGCAGTTTGGTACTACTCAGAATGGCTTCTGTTCTCTTTGTTTTGCCACACTCTCTGTTCTGTTCAATTCTTGGTTGCTCTATCCAAAGAGAAGTCAAGTTGCCTTCCCTCCTGAAGGAGCAAGCAAGGTATCATAGCAAGATGACACATCCTCTGTGGAGGACGGTTACCTTATGGCGAGTACAACAAGCAGTCATCGCATTTTGGTGGGATCTGAAGAATATTATTCGGGTTTCTTTGTGATTTTTTAATAAAGATACCGGGGATCAAGTTGGGTAAAAATTGTATGCTTCACTAGGGACATCACAAATCTCAATACACCCGGGGAATATTCAGAGTAGTGGCCCTCAGTCAACCATACCTTAAGTTTTCTTCATAGTAGGTTTTCGGTTTCATGTATCTCTCGAAGCAGTGGGTCAGGCACTCAATGTCTAGCTGTCCCAGGTAATAGGTGAGATGTTGGGTAAGTTCATTGCTAAACTGTCGTGGTTCTTTAACCAGCTTCATTTCCTCCATGTAATGGACAAACTCTGGCAAGGTTTTGTGGACCTGGATATAAAAGTTTTTGGTCAGTACTGCAAGGTGTGGAAGCCTCACCATGTATCGGCACACCCAATCATAAATTACATGTACCTAACAATGCTTAAATATGAGTTCACAAATTCTGAGTCGATTTGTGAACATTTCACAGCATATTATTAGAGCAATACACTTTCAAACTTGATAATTGCCTTCTATATTACTTGATGGCTTATATAAATTTAACTTGATATTTTGATTGCATTTTTATTATTTATTATATATATGTTATTTTACTGATGTAATTTCAATCAAGGACTGTAACTGCTTCTAAGGATCGGATAAAATGGGATTGTCATTCTTCTCACCTTTTCCATAATTTCCTCCTTGATGATTTTTCCTCGGCCACCGGTCATATCAGTAAAGGAACCAATTTCGTTGTAGAAATGAGGAATAGCATATGTCAGTTCCTGGACCTCATGCTGTGAAGTGAATGTTATTGCTTCTTCAATGGGCTTCTTGGATGCAAGTGTGAAGTTTTGCCTGCAGAATAGTAACAGTAAAAATTTAATAATTTTCTTAAACTAGAATTTAAAATTTACCATATTTCATACAAAAACATAATGTATAACTGCATAACATGGAAGTGTGTGATTGCCAGATTGAGATTTACCTCCGCACAACTATACGCAATCATAAACTTAGCAATTTCCAGGGATTTGAGTTCTGGTAAAAGTAAATGAAAATTAGTTCTATTTTCTTGAAATGACCTGCAGGAGTGATGATAGTTGCTAGAATTTTGCAGATAGTGCAAGAATAGTGGATACCGATTTAAAAATATGTATTCAATGCGTCTGTGAATGCCTTTTAATTGATTTCAGAAAATAATATAATGTATTTGAGAACACTCGGACAAGATAGCATTTATTTAAAATCCTGTGTCACATGGGAAGCTATTTCAGCATTTCTAAAACCAAGGGAGAAACATGATTTACTAAATGTCCCTGATCTCAAAATTCTTGGGAAAATATGAAAGTTATTTCATCCCTTGACATGAAAAACGGCTATTGAAACTCAAAAAGTAGGAATATTCTTACAATCCTAAATTAAGTTTCTATTAAAATGGAATGTTCATGTTTTCCTGGGTCTTCATTATCCACTCTACACAGTTATTGGGCTTAGTTAACCCAAGCTCATATTGCTTTTTTTAATTAAATATAATATATAGTAATTCTCAATACATTTCCTTGAAATTTAACCATATTACAAAAGAGATTCCAGCATGGCAACTTCAACGTCCTTCATTTGTTGGATGCTAATGCTTGAAGTCAATAATCTAAGAAGTATAACAAAATTTTGTTTGAGCCAAACATACTTGATGAAGTCCACATGAACATTTGATTTAAAGGGAGGGTGAAACAATGTCAGGGTGCTCCACTTCATCCACCTGTGACTTCATCCCGTTTCACTTATATATAAAAACATGTGAGAATTGAGCTCACTGGTTCCAGGAATCAAAGAGAATTTGTAGTAATCAGGAAGTGAATGAGCGTGAGATGGAATCATGTGATTCTGAGTCAAGGTGGGTGGATGGGACTACAGAATCCCAAATATATAAATGGAAGAACAGTAAATACTTAGAGGTAAAATCTAAACTTGGGATTATAGGTTAATGCTATTTCATTTTTAATTTTAATGATTGCCATGAAAACAACAGACACGTTCTGTGACTATTACCTGACGAGCACTGTTTGATCGTCGGATGCACCGCCGAAAGGCACAGCTGCGGCAACGGACTGGGAGTAGATGTCCTCAATGACTTTGATGCCTCCCTCGGCTGTGGAAATCTTATAACGCCTGATGCCACCCATCAGGAGGCTGTCATCCTACAGGCAAAGAATAGAGAACATTGAAATGCCACGTCCGTGTGATGCATCGCTGTTCATCGTACAGTATATGCTCTTACTCACATGGTGATCATACTGGCATTTTTCATAGACTCCATTGGTGTAGTACCTCGTGGGGAAGTTGCTGCACTTGTTGTATTCTTGGACCTTAAGGACATCCACGTGGCCGGATTCTTTCGGCACGACAGTGTAGGCAACTGTACACATTCCGTATAAGGTTTTCTGAAAGAGTGGAAAACGTAATTTCATCTTTGTGACAGTGCGTTGGTCTTTAATTTCATGAACGTTTGCTTTGCAATAACGGAACCGTTCGCAAACACATTGCGAAAAAGAAAGCAAGCGCTGCCTCCTTTCCAAGTGAACTTTGTGCACCGTCGGATGACGTTTTTCATCTCAAGTGGATGATTTTTGGGAGTTTATATTGTGATATACTGGCAGCGGGCCGATTTAGGGCGATTGCCACTCACCTCCTCGGACGTGAAGGTGTTGGCCTTGTCGAAGTGGAAGTGCGGGATGTCCAGCTGGAAGACGGCTGCCACGGCCTTCTTGATATTCTGAGACCACTCTGGCTCATCCATCGTCAGCACGGATTTGACCTGCGGGTGTTATGGAAAGAAAGTCACCTCCGTGGAATGCACTTCCTTCGCTCTGGTGAGCGTTTCCCGAAAACTGCATTTCCACGCGCATTCGCGCTGAATCTAATTAAACCTCGGAAGGCCCCGAAGTTCGGGGTAATCATGGGTTTAATTTGTGGCAATTGTAATAGGTTACCGAGTCAAGAGGGTTGTCAGGACAATTATCTTCTCAGGGATTATATATTTTTTTAATTCCGAGGGCATGGCAGTTATTGTTGAGCATGCCATTTCGTGATTTGCATTGCTTTGCTTTTGGTTATTGAAGAGAAGGCGCACCCAAAGAGAATTTTCGCTCCCAGGGGGAGCGTTCCATCAAAGCGAATAGAAATGCTTGTTTTAGCACAAAGGGCGATGAGCCATTCTTACCATTCCTCCCTCGTAGATGACCTCGAACGGTTGCTTGAGGGCGTCACTCTGGGGGGGTGCAGGGACGAACTTGGCTTTGGAGTATTCCTGCGTAGCCAGCTGACCAGTTGACACTTGGTAACTGACATCACGGAACTATAGTGGCAGTAAATAAACTTATGTTACTTATGTTCAAAAGAAAATTAGGAAAAATGAAGGGGACGGACAATTGAAAAGACTTATGTAAATAAGACTTAAAGTAAAGGGATTACACCGCATGCAATAATTGTATTAGCTTCTCAAGGAAATTGTTGTCGTGTACATTACAAGGATTTAGAAATAATTTTGCATATAGGTTTTCGCGAAAATTCTTTTATGCAGATGGCGATGGTGGTCTTATCTTGTGGTAATTTGATCGCCTTTGGATTCAGCACTCGGGCGGTAGAAGTCCTTTGCAGAGCCCGCGTTATTAGGACCAGGTTAAAAAAATCATTCACCAGAGAGACATTAGTTTTCGTTTTGACAAAAATTATCATGCCATAAGTTGCTCTTCCTCGAAAAACGTAGGCGGCACAGAGAGAGGAACTGCCCTGATGTGTGAATTTCACACGCCGTCGGACTACGCATTGTGTTTATACTTTTATCCTTTCATGATGTATACATATTACAAAGACAATGGAAAATAAAATGATGAAATATAGGAGAATAAAAATATTCAGGTAAGCCAAATAAATTCACAGAGAACAATGAAGTACCTAACACTGACGTATATGTAACACCATTACTTATTGGGAACCATAATGCCATATTGCCCCGTGGATTCTTGCCTGCCGATGTGTATTAAAAGATGAAAAGTACTAATTTCAGATAGAAAAATATTTAGTTTTTCACTCTCGTAATTAAATTCATGTGACTCACTGGAACCTAGCAAAATACTATAAATTCGAATGAAACTAATTATTTTACCATTGATCTATCAATAGCCATGCGAATATTGTCTGTGACATTTAAAAGTGCAGCTTCTGTACTCTAGTATTTTTTGATGAAAGGCACATTGTTATGGGTTGGACATATTTCAGGTACGCGTTTAGATAATCGAACAACTGGTCATTAACTATACTCAACTTGAAATTAGACGGAGCTCTTACAAGCGATAGAAGTAAAAAGGGAGATTGTGAAGAGGCGGTGCTCAGTCAGGGTCGATTTAGGTAGGGTTTCTGTTGGGTGGGGAGTGGACTTGCCTGGAATATGGCCTTAGAGGCGTCCACGCTCTGCACTCGGAGGTCCGCCTTGATGCCAAACTGGGAGGCGAACTCCTCAGGGTATCGACTCCCGGCCCTCACATCTCCAAAGTACTTGTAGACAGTCTCGACGCCGGTCCCGAAGAAACCAACTGGAAGGAGATGTGGGGGTCAGGTGTCATGTTCAATCCGCGAAAATTTCTATTCGAGGAAGCGTGAAAAATAAAACACTTACCATCAGCGTTGACGAATCCGAACACCGTGAGCGCGAGGAGTCCTGGAAATAGTAAGAGAATATTTGATTATTGTAGCTGGAACAACTCTAAACTCCTTTCTTCGATGAAATGCTAAGAACTAGTGCGATGGACGAAGTGCAGTCACGCCGCTGAATGACAAGACACTCGGAATGGAGAAGTTAATTTGGGGAAAGTGGGTCCAGATGGAAATGCTTGCATGCTTTTATCCATCCACATCTTCATTGTAACCGGCTAGCCACAGTTAGGTTGTGCGGATGAGAAGGATTCCACCCAGACATGGGCCTTCAAAATACGGCGATTAAATTTAGTTACTGATGGAGGAGTTACATTTCTATAAGATGTAAATAGTGTTTATCGCGGCATACGCTATGACAGACATAAACTACGGTATCTAGGCACAAAATACTTCTCTCTGTAAGTGATACGAGCTGCTAGTACGAGGAACAATAAAATGAGAGTTACGAAAAACGACACATAATGCTACTTAGCTTGGGATATTGTTTCCTTAGCGCGTCGTTGGCAGTCGTTCTGAGCCCTTGCCGTACGAAAGAAATACGGCATTTTAGACTAGCACAATGGGGATAGTAATACGAATTTTGACGTCATCACAAAAGAGACCCTAATCAAATTTATGCAAGAGATGCGATATGCGATATAAGCGTCGCTCCGTGATTAATTCCCAAACTCATTGCTCTAATGACATCGGTACAGTACTGAGTTAATCACAATAACAATTTACAAGCTCCTAGCTCCCCTTCGCTGCACGCGATCTGCGTCGGCGTCAAACCACCTTCGCGAGGATCCCACATACGTTCTAGCAAAATATCCTAAATGAGGCCTTGCTGGTCTAAATGAGGACATCTCTCTCCCCTCTTTCACCCTCTCGTCGCATTCCCCCTATACTCTTTTAATCAATCTTAAATTTCTACTATCTTGCCCCCAGATTCTCCATAAATGTGTTCCTCAAAGAAGGTCCGTGTGTAATATTAATACCCAAGTACACCCCATATACTAAACTTGTTATTTCGGGACTTATGATTCCTTTTGTGCGCTCGTGGGAGAAACAATTGTTCAAAGAACACGTCACTACCGTATATTTTAATATACAACTTTATGAAAATAACGGAGAAGAATATTTTACTAACTTCAATTACGCAAAAATTGGCTTCTTCTTATTGTCACCATAGCTTTGTCCAATACTGGCTAAATATGGATGGTATTTTCAAGTAAAGCACGGTGAACGTCGGCGTGCAGCCCGTCATAAGCTTTACCTTGCCGAACGAGTTGAATATCTTTAATCTAAGGGGAGATGTGGTTTGGAACAAAACATTCGCTCCTGCTTGAAAGGACCAAGGGGTAACACGTCCCCGATGAAAGTGTCTGGGACATGACTCGTCGCATATATGAGACCACATTTTTGGAGCAATTCTAGTACATATCAGCTTTCCACTGAGAAGACTCAAATAATAAATAACCTCTCCAACACACGTTTTCAAACTCGTCAAGCTTGAAGACTCCCCACGCTAATAAAATCATTTTAGTTTCAAGAATAGTAATGAATATTTAAAGAATACTTTGAGAACGTAAAATTGAAATTCGGATTTTGCAATTACCCTTTCATGCGTGACAAAGTCACCAGCAGGGAAACTTGGAATAGTAAAAAATATTTGAAACACAGATGTGACAGAATTGTGTATGGGTTAGAACTTTTGCTGACTCGACCATTTATGCTTTTCAGGTTCCTTTTTGTACTTCAAGAAATTGATTCAGTTTAAACTTGTTTCTACGGCGCGGATTCGATTATCTCTGCATGTTTCTCTTGGGTTGACACCGCGCTTGCTGGCGGAGGTCTGCCGGAAACCTGGCGAAACGGTTGACTGACGATAACAGGGAGCACGGTATATACTCGAGAGGAACACAGGGATCCCAGTGCTTAATTATTTTGTCCGTTTGGGTGCCACAAGATACCTCCATGAAACGTATCGAGATGAACTCTTGAAATATTGTTACGAGGATTGACACGAGTTAATCCAAAGTTATACACACCATAGATCATGTCATGAGAGAGTTCAATTACTTGACGTCACCTGAAGAGTACACGGTCAGTTGACAATGAATAAAATCGAATGTGAGAAATTTATTAATTGTTTAAATTTCTACTGTGTACTTCGTTATTCCATGAAGAAAAGAGCTGGTGTATATTATATAGAGTACGGAATCACTTCAATATTTGCATCTAAATTATATTTTCATTTAAAAATATCATTTTAATATATAAATATCCAAATGCTCATTGAATAATTTCTCTGTAATTTTCGATGGCTTAAAGTACCAGTTCGATGATGAGTAAAGAAAAGACGGCATTCATTGAGGTAATGCGAGCAAAGGGTTAAACAAGGAGATGCCGAGAGGGAATTATAGTAATTAGCGGAAAAGAAAATGCAGTGAGTAAGCCCCACGTCACGATAACTTCTCCAGCATTCTGGATTTAGCTATGGTTAGCGAGGGCCGAGAGTTTCGAATAGGGACGAAAGGGAGCGTGGAACTCACCAAAAGCCAGTCGTGAGGTCTCCATGGCTGACACTGAGACTGAGCGATGTGTCGAGGGCGCCGACTCCATTTATACGATTCGCGGCCCGGGCCACCCGCACCCTCCCCGGTCCATTCACACCCACGGATCGCCCGGGTCAAGGTCCAGGGTCAGAACCGCGAGGGAGAGGAGCGGGGTGACTCCTCGGAGGTCTTATCTCGACCTTGCCGCGGCAATAAGTCTGCGAGAAGTCCGTTCCTGAAATAGAAAATGTGCCTTACGTATTATGTCGATGCCAAGTCAAATTAAATGCGTTCAACTTTCGACGGAGTGGGCGAAGTCGGCTTCTTTTCCTTTCGCGAGGGATTGGAGTGTTTCTTCCGCGCAAAGCAAGGCAATCTAGCGCGTTCTGATTGTATTAGTTTCGCCTTCAGGCCCTGGCGCGTTAAAGTTAAGGCATCGAACAATAGGATTAGGGCGGGATTGATCTCACTGAAGAAAAGCATCGTCGAAACAGCTCAGTCCAAGGAAAAGGTTGCGAGCGTCCATGAATGCAATGGTCGGGTACAAAGAGTAGTCATGGATGAAGTTATCTCAAATGCAGTAGAAGTTAATTCAGGTGTTCCCCAGGGAATTGTTATCGGAACTCTTTTATTCCCACTTCACGTTAACGAAATTGACCCCGTAGTCACTAATAAGATACGTTAATTTGCCGACGCTGCGGTGGTTTACCGTGAAATCCGTGATCCTGAGGGCATAGCAGGTTTTTGAGATGACCTAAACGCTATACAATGCTTGGCAATTAGAATTAAACTCAAAGAAGTGTTAGAGTGGTGATGAACCTTTGGAAAAAGAGCGATTCCCTTCCCAGCGCCTACTGCATCGGGAGCACCGAAACGGAATGTGTAGTAGACTCGATTAATTACCTAGGCGTTAACCTCACTCACGATCTCTCCTGGGTGAAACACATACGGGGAATGTGTGGACAAGCAATCAAAAAATTAGATTTTATTAGAAGAGGACTAGGTCAATGTGATTAAAAGGTCCAAGAGAAATGTTATATTTCGTTGGTTAGGCCTAATTTAGAATATGCTGCAAGTAGGTATATGGGATCCTCACGAAGTCAGATTGATTGTCGAATTAGATCGCGTGCAGCGCAGAGGAGCTAGATTTGTAAAACGTTGTTATGATAAACCTAGTAGCGTATCCAAAATATTAGAGGAGCTAGGCTGGGAATCACTCACGGAGCGAAGGTTAAATTACGGATTAACTCTCTTGCATAAATTGGAAGAATGTCTCTTTAGCAGTAATATTGAAAATATATTATTACCCCCATCGTACTACGGTAGGAGAGATCATGCCAGTAAAATTAGTGAGATTAAGTTTAGAACAGATAGATTTAAGATGTCATTTTTTCCACAAACGATAAGGGATCAGAGCAACAATGTCCGACCGCGGCAGGGTCAAAATTAGTCTGGTGTGTTTTCAACCCCTGCCACTCACTCTAGTGGTGGCTTGTAGGATACCAAACTATCTAAAATATGCAATAAAGTTTTGTACTTCGCTCATGACAGCGGAAACGTTCCAAGCGTATTTCTTATTTGATGAGGTTATTTTCAGATTTCCGCTGGACAGAAGTATTATCGCCAGCTGTCTCAGAGATTCTTAACCGTAACATTATTTAAATGCAGCCCCTGATTATTTGCTGTTAGGTCTTGTCTATTTGCATTTACAACGTCCTCTGGAAGCCACCTCTCGGCTGCGGTGGGGAGTGCTTCCATATCAGGCCGGCACGGGGATAACTATAAGTTACCTTGATATTGGAGAACGAGGGAGACAATTCCAGCAAAAGTTAACTTTTCGTGAACAAATTCAGATGCATTATGTAGATTTCAAATTCTACTCAATACACGCAAGGGGACGCAACAGTAAAATAAGGACTTGGTATTTAAAATAAGGATCATTTGATTTAAAGCCAGTTTTCAAAAGCCACGCCCTACTCGATCGCGAAGGAAGGGAAACATTTTCCCAGTTGGGCTACTGCGGAGAAAAAACTTTCTTTATGGAATGAAATTAAGAAAAACATATTGACCACACAGGGAAACTTAGCATTTAAAAAATTGTTTCCCGCAGCGTAGTCGCCTGCAGTTGTGCTGACCCTTTATCATTCGTGTCAAATATGGCATTTTGAACTTGTCGTTCCCGCAGTTGATCCCTTATGGTAGTCTTATTCTCACAATCTATCCAACCATAGTACGACTAGGATAGTAGGACACAGTTAACAACCTCGCGAATGCGATCTACTTGCGATTAATGCTAGGTGTTAAATCTATAATTTGACCTTTATGCCGTGGGTCTTTTACAACATAGTTCTTCTTTTAATCTAGATAAACTATTAATTTTATCATATCATCATTTGGAGCGGTTCTCTCTCTCCCTCTCTCACAACATATGACCCGCGTTGACAAACAAACTGTCTTCGTGAGGCTCAAACATCATCCATTGCATATCCTAAATGAGGACCCCTCTTTCACTCTCTCTTCGCATTTCCCCAATACTCTTTCAATGAACCCTATTTTCCCCTCAAGGGGGGTCGAGATCAATATTTATATAGAACTACTCTACACATAAATAAGACTTAACTAGTGAAAAATGGCATTCCACATTCATGCTCTCTCATCAGATTTCCCCAGTGTCCTTGTAATAAGCCCTAACTTTCTGTTTTTTTACATATTTGTATTTTTTGAGTTAAAAGTGTGTGACAGTGTGTTAACACTGGATGCACTATTGTTTAGTCTCTGGATGAAATGCTTATGGGACGGTCGGAAATTGAAGAAAGGTGGACAGGTGTCTTTTTATGTTGTCGAAGGGTCTACGTAACAACATAGCTATCAATATATGTATATATACGTGTGTGTATACATGTATATATATTTTTGTGTGAACGAATATAAGCCCCAGCCACACACAAAAAGGTGTATGGTAGGGGTTGCTTTGCTTAGGCTTGCACCCCTGCCATACACCATTTGCGTCAAACTTAGTCTCAAACAAGTTTTAATTGTATCCACCACATGATTTCTCAGGTATATTAAATAGGAGGGAATAAAAATGAAAATCAACGACTTATTAGATAGACCACCACTATACTAAGACTGGCAATGCAGAACTGCAGAATAAGAAGGGAAAAATTCCATTAACCCGCCGCTAAAGGGGGTATGGTATCCATAGACAAAAAATTCACCATCCTGCTGTTGGCTGGAGACGGAGAGAGATGCCATTGTAGCCCGTATTATCCGCGGCTCATGATCCAAGCGATCAATGTATGATGGACAAGACCTCGGCGCATAAGCAAGCGGCTCTGAATGTTTCCGATAAGTTCAACTTAATGCTATATCGTCTTTCTTCTAATGATACCCAACCAAACTCCAGAGGCATTTCTTTGACGCTTTGCGTTTTGTCGTAACAGTGTTCAACGAAACGGGCCACCCTGCGCTGAACGGTCTCATTTTCCCGAATGAAATCTTTTTCCGTCGGATTCCAAACACTACATGCATAAAACAAATAGAGGCATAATGCAAGTTTATGCACCCAGAGCGGATCAATGATAAAGTAAAATGGAAAATTTGTAGCAAAAATCGAAGGAGTTTTAAAAACGACCAAGAAGCCACATTTTGCATAATCAATGGGTGATTACAATGCCATAATAGAGCTAGGAAAATCAGAAGTGTTTTATGTGAGAATATGGAATAGGCGAATGTAATGAACAAATTGATCCTTTGGTTCATTTAGGGTGTATTTCACTGTCGCAAATTCCTCTTTGAGCTACCTCAAAAACTAAATACATACGGTAATCACCCTTTGATATAAGTCTATCAACAGAACTCTTAAAAATAGCTTTTATACTCATTAAGAAGACATTTTGAAATGAAGTTCTATTAGGTGAAAGATTTGAAAAATTACAACAAAATGTTTTCAAATTAATTGAATTATCAAAAAATATTCCTTAAATGACACTTTCGAGTTCATTTTACAAGTTCAAGATCCTTGTCAATATTTTTTTCATTTTAAAACATTTTCCGAATTGAAGGGGACATATACTAAAGTATTGAATCATTTTCATCAAGATTTCAGCATTATTTTGAGGAGCTTTTAGCCAAGAATCTGTTTGATAATCTTATATTGACTGACACGAATAAAGTTTATCCCTAAATGCAGGTTGAGCCAATTGAAAATCAGAATGCTGAATGCTATTGAGTATAATTTAAATATGAAAGTTTGATATCAGTTTATAATTGTTTACCTAAGAGATATTTTTCCTAATATGCATATCATCCGATCCATCATTCGAAAATGTTTTGTACTACCTGCATTTATGGGAAAAGTTTTACTAAAATGCATTTAAAACAAGACAAACATGAACTGAAGGATGAATGGTCGTATGGTACTTAAACTATCCACATCTTTCTTCGTCCCAAACATTCCGAAAATATTGAAGAAAAAAAATTGTTTCTTATTCTTTAGATTTATAAATTCAAAGGGTATTGAAATTGGTAGTAAATAAAGTTGTTTTGAAAATATAATAATCTTTTGATGTGGGTATTGCTCAAGAAAAAATATTTGTTCCATGATCAAAGTGGATTTATTATAATTATGAATGGTTATTATGTAAATGTAATGTAGTTACAACAATGCATAATTTATTTCATTTCATTTTGTTTTATTACATATTGTGTTTAAGATTCAAAAATTAAATGCATTCATAAGTACTAGCCATTAATATTTGGCCGAAGAAAATATTTTGGTGTTATTCTCATACGACCTGAAAAAGTAATCATGGGTGAAACATGGCTCACAAGTTACAAAGGTTGAGCACCCATGTAGTTGCTACCTACCAACTGGAATTTCGATCGATTTAACCAAAATTTAATGATGCAACGCGTACGCTGTTATATTTTCATTGCATATCCAAAGAGTACACTTATCTCTCGCTTTTTTACGACTGCCAAGAGTACTTAAGGTTAAAGGCAAATCATCGGAGGTTAGGAGGGGAGACATTATATAAAGTGCCCCGTTTACGTAAGGGGTGAGCTCGCCCGAGGCGCCCGCGTGTTCTTTTTTGTCGATAATGGAAACGACACATAACTTTGAAACAAAAATGATTCCTGCTAAGCGACCCCTGGAGGAACTGTTTAGTCAAAAAATAGTTTAAGCCTCTCCAAGTGCGAGAATTCGTCACTATTCCTTAGTCTTATGTAATATTTCTCCTGAGTAATATTGTCTAATCAGTGCACACTTAGTGATGTAATGAGCTGTCTAGGGCTCGTTTACAAACTAGGACATGAGGCGTCGTCATACTTGACTTGCGGCCTTCTTTTTTTAACTCTCGAACCAACGAACACGCATTTTTCACAGTAATAGCACGTCTCACTCAGTTGACGAAGACATTGTGATGCTTGCTAAACCACCGCAATAGTGGACAATAGAAAACAGACGGTCATATGCATTTACACTAAACGACGACATTTTAAATTTTGAAAACGCTTCTCAAATTTAGCGGAAGCTACATAAACATATCCATATACACAAATACCCAACGATTCACTAAAAATATGTGTTGCAGGTTGTGGAAAGGCTAAGGGATGAGGGAGGGCTTTTAAGGGGTGAGGGAATCGGATAAAATTCCACTAGAAATCCCTGAAAAGGACGTTCATGGTGTTGCGCTCATGTTAGGGACCAACTTAGTATAACTACAAGTAGTATAACTGACTTGTATGTATTCTAGCTATTCACTTCCTTGACGTCACGGAAGACCAGTGGTATTTTTGTGGATTTTAAGCTTACAGTTCTTATCCCGTATTGTTCGTGGGAGGGAGTGTTTGAGTCTGCTATTTCTGGCATCTATTTCTCAAATTTTATATTCATGATCCAAGCAACTAATGTATGATAAACTCGATGGTTTCAGGCTTCACTTTGTGGAAATCCATTCTAATAAATCAAAAGAGAGATGGTACTTTTTTCCACACTTTATTTTACAAGTCGACCGGTTTCGTCGCATAGGCGACATCATCAGGTACATAGAATCAGTGAGTGACTCACTGATTCTATGTACCTGATGATGTCGCCTATGCGACGAAACCGGTCGACTTGTAAAATAAAGTGTGGAAAAAAGTACCATCTCTCTTTTGATTTATTACAACTAATGTATGCTGGAGTGCGAATAATTTCCAAGACATTGGTGCTAAAATATGCGACTCTGAATTCATTGGGTAGATTCAACTTATATGTTAAATCGTCTTTGCTCTAATGATTCCGAAACCAACTGTAGAAGCATTTCTTTGACGCTTTTCGTTTTCCTCGTAACCGTTTTTAACGAATCTTACCGCCCTCCGTTGAACCTTCTCAAATACCCGAACGAGAGCTTTTTCCGTCGGATCCAAAACAATAAATGCATACTCTAAATGTGACCTCACGAGAGCTTGATAGCAATGTTCCTTGACTACTCCTGTGTCTAATGAATCCCAATTTTTTTATCAATTTGCCAGCGATTTTGCGTGAGTGGGGGGCCAATGCTAAGTCGCCAGTGTTAGTTACACCCAGGTATTTTACCATATCAACCACTTCTATATCAACTTTAGTGAGTTTGTTTAACACGAAATACGTGGATCTGAAATAAAAATCACCACCGAACATTAGTTATGATTTAGTGCCAATTCCCATTTTGTGCTCCATTTCGGAACACTATCGAGATCCTTTGAGAATTTAACAGTGGGTGTGACAATATATCTGTTCCCATCAATATCAGTCATAAGCAGGAATGAAACGGGCGATTATTCGTTTACAAGTTATGATTTAGTCATTGACCGACAAAAACAAAAGGTATCCTGCTCGATACTTCGTAAAAATAAGAGAGAGTTTCATATCATGTAGTTTTGTCTGATTACATTTCGTTCGTAATAAAAGAGTGCTTGTATTTAAAAAAAGTAGTCAGTGTCGAACGAGGCGTGTTGAAAAAGTAACGTGGATTTTTGAATTTCGTATAGTGCACAATGAGTTCTTGCCACAAGGGCAAACGATCATTTAAGAGTGCTACTTGCAAGTTTCACACACTTTGCGTTAAGATATACGAAAACAACGCCCCTAATAGTGACAAAAACCTCTTGTGCTACCCCGATGATGCTGCTTCCCTTCATTTCACCGCTTATCCGTGAATTTTGACCAAAAACAGCACTGAATTCGAAATCAACGTAAATCCCCACAATTCACCAAAAAGATGTGTGTGAGGGGGTGCAAGCACCAGGTGGGAATGGTTAGCGATTAGGGAGGATATGGGAGAGGAAAGGAAACGATATCAGTGAAAATCTATCATGTAACGTGCTAATTGTTATCCATGCTGGAGGATAACTCAATTAAAAAAATGGGTAATTCACCTAATAAATTAGTTATTTGTTATGCAAAAAAGGGAATAAAAAAGAAACCCAAGCTGCATCCGCCATAGTAAGACATGTCATGTAGAATAGATTAGTGAAAGTGCATGTATTTGAGTAAAACAAATTATTCCCTAGACATTGTGGTTGGCAAGCGGGGTCTTTGATATCTCTAACCCTGCGGCTGCTATCCCGCATTGTGAGTGGAAAGAAGGAGCCCTTGAGTCTGCTAGTTCTGACATTCATTTCCCCAATTTTACCATACATGATAAAAGCGACCAATGTATGTAGGAGTGCGAATAATTTCCAAGACATTGGTGCTAAAATATGCGACTCTGAATTCATTGGGTAGATTCAACTTAAATGTTAAATCGTCTTTGTTCTAATGATTCCAAACCCAACTCCAGAAGCATTTCTGTGTCGCTTTTCCTTTTATTGTGACAGTTTTTGACGAAGTATTATGCATTGATGTTCTAGCATCCATATTCGCCAGACCAGCCAAAGTGCGACTTTTTCTATTGCCAAATTCAAAAGTACTAACTAAAAGGGCCGTCGCTATACAAGCATAGATGGGATTAAAAACGCATCGCTAAAGGGGCTAAAAGCTATAGCAAAGTTCGAGTTGCAGCATTGTATTGTGGATTGGAAAAAACCCTGGCAGAAGTGTATAATATCTAATGGGGACTACATTGAGTAGTAGTAGTATTTAGGGGAGGCGACCGACTGCTGAGGTCATTTGCGCCATAGGGGATGGACAGGAAAGGATGAAGGGTGGAGAGAAACCTGGTGTCGGCATTAGCCTACTCTAAACGAAAGGCGCCAAGTGGTCCGCAGCTTAACGTCCCATCCGACGGACGGCGTACTCACTCAAAGTGCCCTCCACAAATCACCTCAAGTGGGGATCGAGATACCTCTGAAAAATATTCACCTCTGAAACCTCTGAAAAATATAACACCGCCGGGATTTGAACCCTAGCCCTCTGGGCGGGAAGCCAATACGATAGCCACCCCACCAATCCCGATCCCCGACTACATCGAATGGGAAAACATTAATATCGATGGATAAATAAAAGGTAATTCACTTCAATTATACAGGTACATAGCAGGTTTCGAATTATCTCGCATAATTCATCCTTGCCATTCTGGCGTAATAAAAGGAGTTTGACAAAAAGCATAAGTGCTTATAAATAAATAAATAAACAAATAAATAAACAAGTTTTATATATATATATATATATATATATATATATATATATATATATATATATATATATATGTGGTCGCGGTAGTCCAGGGGGTAGAGCGTTGGACTACTGACCACAGGGTCTAGGGTTCGATTCCCGGGACAGGCACTCTGGGCACCTGCAGCTCCACCCAAGATGTGATTTTTCGGGTATCAGGTATTCCTGGGAAACCATAACCGGCACATGGAAAGGAACTGGCCCCCCTACCCTGATGTGTGAATTTCACACGCCGTCGGGCTTAGTACTAGGTGAACTCTACCATCACCAACTGAATATATATATAAACTATATATATAAACGTATAATATGAATGAGTATATATATATACTCATTCACATAGAAATAGATAGAAGGAAAAGGGATAGGAACACACATAAAGAACGAACACAGGAGAGTTGGGACCCCTTGGCGCCTTTCGTTTAGAGAAGGCTAATGCCGACGCCAGGTTTCTCTCCATCCTTCATCCTTTCCTGTCCATCCCCAATGGTGCAAATGATCTCAGCAGTCGGTCGCCTCCCCTAAATACTACTACTACTACTCGATGTAGTCCCCCTTCCTCAGTGAGTTCATGTCACTTTTGAGATTGTGTGTGGAACAAAATTATTTTCAATTTAACAATGATTTCTTCAAATAAGTTGAAGGATTAGCCATGGGGTCCCCGTTATCACCACTACTTGCTGACTTGTACATGGACGATTTTGGAAGTAAAATATTCAGCAGCCCCTCAATTTGTACCAAGAATATTCACTGTTGGTTTCGATATGTAGACGATATCTTTGCAATATGGACAGGCACTGATAGACAGATAAGTTTATGAACAACCTGAATTCCCAATGCGAAAGTATCAATTTCTCTTGTGAGAAAGAACAGAATGATCAATTAAATTTTTTAGATATCACAGTGTCGAGAAAGGGACAGGACTTTGAATTTGCAATTTTTCGGAAAAGTACCACCACAGACCACATCATCCCCTCCAACTCCCGCCATCACATATCGCATAAGCTTTCCACTTTTCATTTCCTTCTAAACAGACTGTTGGCCATTCCTCTTTCCAAAAGTAATTTTGTTAAAGAACTCAAAACGATCAAAGGTTTAGCAATGAAAAATGGCTACGAAGAAAATTTAATTGACAAATTACTACAAAGAAAATGTTCCTCCAAAGCATACAATCTTTTGTTCAAAAAAATTATTGTGGAGGAAATAGGTTACAAATGGTGCAAACTCCCATATTATGGATTAATTTCACAGAAGTTAGCCAACCTTTTTCCTAGGGAGAAATTTCGAATAGCTTTTTACTATACTAATAACTTAAAATCATTCTTGAATACCACTAAAGACAAAATATATACACAAAATAAAATTGGCGTTTATAAGCTAACTTGTGGGGACTGTGGTGCTATATATATAGGTCAAACGGGGAGGTCATTAAAAACACGGGCGGAGGAACATAAACGCTGTTTTAGAACTTGTGACCTCAAGCAATCACACTTCGCCAAACATCTATGGGAAGAAAACCATGGGAGTGATTTCATCCCGGAACTCTTACACCAGAGTGAAAAAGGAATGAGGATGGACAAGTGGGAAGAGCTCGAAATCAGGAAAAATTTAAAAACGGGTCATTTGGTTAACGATTTATTGTTTGAATACCTCTCCCCAATCCTGGAAGTACCCCTTTCCCTCACAGATAGACCCGACAAACCCCCCCACCCAACCCCACCCCACTGTAAACCAACCAAGCACCTGTCCTGACGCTTAACACCCCTCTCCCCCATCCCCATCAACGCTGATCGCAACTCCATTTTCTTTCGCCTCCTTCTCCCCCCTCTCCACCCACCCCTCCTCTCCCTCATGATTGGTATATAAGTGGACTGCGACTTGTTTAATTTGTACCTGATGATGACGCTTGAGCGTTGAAACGGCGTTGTACGCAAATAAAGGACAGTGGAAAGATACATTGTATTCTTCATTTAATTAAAATGAATTTCCACAAGGTTGAGCCGGGAACAATTGAATATGTTAGGTATACTTGCAGGTGCTTGTGTATGTTAGTTGGTAGTTTTAGTGTTTGCATGTGAGTGGGGTGTAAGTGTTCTTGCATGAATGTATACCATGTTTTTTTGTGGATGTATGAATTTGTGGCTTTTGCATGCGGTTTTTTTTCTTTTCTAAATTACGGGTGGTGTCACGCGCCCTTGCGGCGGCTTGCGGCATTTTTGTTTTACCCGGTTGTAAATTGATTTTCATGTCAGAATTGTTCTCTGTGATTATGTCTCATGTAGGTTTGGTGTCTTTATCTGTTCATGTGTTGTGCATGCTCGGTGTGGACACCCTGCCACACACCTTCCGGGTGACTTTTAGAGTACTGTGTAATTTTTTTTATATTTATTGTATTATGTGATTGGTCTAAATAGGAAGAACATTTTCCGAACCGCGCAAGTATAAAGGTAAAAAACATGAGACGTATCCTACGTTTACCACCAAATCTAATAAATTTGAAATCATCGAAAATATTATACCTGGATTTTATTTATATAAAACAGAATAAAAAACTTTCAAGGGCTAATAATGATGAAATCTGCCTTCATAGTGAAAATGGTTAACATATCACTTCGTTTATGTGCTCAAACTCCCTCGTCGCTTTTGTGAGAGCGACCACAGCAGGGTTAATGGTATTCAGTAAGTTATATCTTTTGTCTACTGTTGTGATCTCAACTTGTTCCCGAGAAAAAAATTCCTGATATCGATCAGTCCCGCAGTCTTTTATCCCTTGTAACTTCTCTTCATTATCCTATCCTATCTGCCAATCTAATGCGGAGCTAAGAATTCCTTCTCTGTCGGTGTTTAACTGACACTTTTCCAAAATTAATTTTTAAAATTAAGTCACACGTGCAATACTCCTCAGTACTTCCAGGGTCGCTAAACCAAGGCTTTTCAATAATTATTGCACGCGAGGATCAGTGTTCATTGATTCAACCGTCCTTCAAGAAACGAAAAACTCTTCTCTCCCTCTATTCTTCCATTCTGAAATTAAGCCGTACTGCCTATTCGTATTCTAGATGAGTTCTTAACAACTTCAATTATTTCCCCTCCTTAACTTATTCGTTTGAATATGTCACCTCTCTTCGGTTGATTTACACTAGTTTCCCAGATATTGCTCCACAGATATCCCTGACGTGTTTTCACCGATGTGGGCCCAATGGTGTCACATTTCCCTGGTGTTCTACTTGATCCGCTATTTAAATTTCTAACCCTCCGAGTGTAGACGTGTTAGAGTGTAAGGAAATATTTTCCCTAAAATTCATTGCAGTAAATTTTTTTAGATTTAATTTCATAGATTTAACTTCTGACACCAAGCACTAATATTGGCGAGCTCGCTATTAGGAAATTTCTTAGTAAGCTTTGTTACTTGTGTCATCGACAAATAATGTCTCGTCTGACTACTGAAAAACGTATATCAATAATGTTAATGAGCAGAAGAAGGAGACTGAAGCATGTCATAGGTTATTTGCGCAAAATCGGTACTAATTCTACCCACACATCTACTTGCAAAGAGTAGTGGTCGCAAGCACTTGTGGCAGGGGGTGTCAAGGCCACCTCATCTAATACGCGCATGGAAGGGGGCGACCGGACATGATCCATGCAACAGCCGTTACACTCATTGCAACTGTTAGTAACCACTCCACTGACTACACTAAGAACACAAACAGACAATCCCAGAATAACATGCAACACAATCCCCGAATATCAAGAACCATTCCATTACTGCAGGGCGGAGTAGTAGTCTGCTCTTGGTTTTCATTTTTTAATGAGTGCATAAACGCACATTTTTTGGTATTTAAACCGAAACTACATCCTACCCACCATTTTTTAATGCTGTTTACCACAATTTTTAGCATTTGAGTATCTATATCGCTCAATTTTTCCCTGTACATTACAGTGCCCTCGGCAATAGTCTTTTGTTGCTTTTTATTTGTGAGGTGAGATTATTAATTCAAATAAGAAAGAGCTAACGGCCACTTACGATACTATCTGGGACACAGGATACGCAGGACTTTTGCATAAATTGAGCTTGAACTCTCTATAACTATTCTTGTTTGCGGTTAGTAAGGAAGTCCTGTACCAAGTTCATTACATTATCGTTTATTCCATGCCATCGCAACTTGTATCTCAATTCGGCGTGTGGGATTTGCCAGAGGTCTTTTTAAAATCCAAGAAAATCGATTGTACTTGGCTATTATTCCATTCCCCCGATCGCAGAATATCATGCATAAGGTGCTCTTGCGTTTCACATGATCTATACTTTTGGAATCCGTATTGTACGTGGGATATGTTCAAAGATATTTGAGTACCCTGTAAGGAACTGCTAGGGTGTGTGGCAGGGAGTGAATACACATAGAATAATTTTGACCCGGATATAACAATATCGCGGTAAGGCAATGTTATTCTGATCCTTTACCGTTCGTGGAAAAAATAACATCTTGAATCTATCTGTTCTTCACTTCATCTCCCTAATTTTATTGACATGACCTCTCCTACCCTAGTACGATGGGGGTAATAATACATTTTCAACATTAACATTACTAAAGAGACCTCCTTTCAATTACGCAAGATATTTGATCTATAATTTAACCTTCGCTCCATTGATTGATTCCTAGCCTATCTCCTGCACTATTTTGGGTACGCTACTCAGTTTATCATAACAACAATTCACAAATCTAGCTCCTCTACGCTACACACGATCCAATTTGGCAGTCAATCCAACTTCATGGTAAGGCCGAGGATTGCCATGACGTCGCCTACAATAATATTTTTTAGGTTGTTACTTGAGAAGGTCGTAATAGAAAATGGTTGATAATTATTTGGGTGTGGTTTATTTTCACTTTTGAACATAGGCGTGACGTTGGCTCTTTTCCAGGCAAGAGGAACTGCGCTTTCACGATCAATTTGTTGAATATGCATTCCAAGAGGGGTACAGTGCAATTTCAGGGGCGAATTCTTTCAGTACTCTGGCGAGAACGTCCTCTTATCCGGGGGGTCAGCTTGCTTCAATGTGGAGCAGTTCTCGCGTTATCCCTTTGAGCGTAATTATGTTGTCATCCCTATTAATGATCAGTCTTACTTGGCCTTCGCTGGGTGTGCCTTTGTGTCTTGAGTGCAGACGCTTTGAAAGAAATGATTTGCAACATTCGTCTTTTGAGTGCTATCTGCAAGTATATTGCCATTTTGAGACTCAATGTTTGAACATTTTCTCTGTAGTTCCTTAAAGTATGACTAGAAGCCCTTGGGGTCATCTTCCAAGTGATCGCACAATTCCATCAACCATTCCTATTTATTTCAATCAGAAATAAAATCGCGAACTCCGTTCACTTATTTGTCATTAATTCTGTGCATCGCAGTTTATCAATCACGATACAATGGTGCTTGAACAAAGCAACACATTAACTTATGGACGAATAATCACTCTCTTCTTTAACCACCATATCTTCTACCTTTACTGCTTTCCCACCGTGCTCAACCATGACGGAAAAACTAAAAATTAAAGGCATAAATTCCTTGCATATAGATTTTCAAGTAACATCTTATAATCTGCCTAGGCTTCGCAGGTTTCTCATACTCATCTTCCTGGGTGTTTTTTGGCTCTTGGTGTTTTCTTATGGGATACAGCCAGCCTGTCAATATGTTCTCATAAAGGTATAAGGTTTAATTAAGGTGTTTCCATAACAGTATCCTCTTTATTAGTCAAATTTTTTACTTTTAGCAACGGATTAACCATTGGATCCCATTTATACATGTATAAATGTGTGTGTATATATATATATATATATATATATATATATGTTCCTTCTCCTTATATCTATATCCATGTGAATGAATATTTGTTGGCCATATGGCGGGTTTTACGTGTTTGAATGTGTGTATGTGTGTGTATATATATATACACACACACAAACATATATATATATATATATATATATATATATATATATATATATATATATATATATATATATATGTATATGCATACACGCGTAAAATATATACTAGTATACAGTATCTACTTTTATTTAACATCAATTACAATTCATTAATTGTAATATGCTCCTCTTTGCGAAAATGGTTTAGGTGGAAAGAGTTGACTCACGTTTCAATCTCGCCCAAAATCAAAGGCAATTATCCATCGCAATTCTATTTGACCCGGCCCAAGGATACTGCTAATTCTCTTTGGGGTATTCTGAGGATGCAAAATAGAATATAGATTTTCCCTAGCAACTGAAAATATTTAAATGAAAGCGGTTTCAATGAATACAGAGGGCAACGAAAGAATAATAACGGCAGGTTCTTTTGAAATTAATTGGGTCCGGACTATGGTCCGATTTAAATCCTAGGTCAAGGTTCGCCGATATCTCTTCGGCTCGCCACCCGGTTGCCCAGGGGTCGATGCCCGAAAGATCAAGGGCAATTCCTCTCGTTCCTCTCTTTTGATACCCACCCGCCGCCTCCCATCCGCAATTTACGCCAATAAAGTCCGTGATCTTACACACTATTGCTTCGGAATTAGATTTAAATATATTTGACAATCCTGTCGCACCTTGATATTGCCCCGTATACGGTTGGTTGCAATCTAAATGAGGTATGCTTCTTTACGCATATGAGAGGAACTGTGGGTAGCAAAAAAGGGCAATAACTAAAACCAGATGAGATGAAGACACCATATTAGGCTAATCGGAATGAAAAAAGATAAATACTTTTTACCCTCTAGCGAGATCGGATGCAGTTATTCTAATCCTACATTGTCCGTGGGAAAAACGACATCTAAAATCTATCTCTTCAACACAAAATTACCCTGATTTAATTTCTCCTACCATGGTACTATGTGGCTAATAATATACTATCAGCTTCATTGATAAATTGACATCCTTCCCATTTATGAAAGAGCTTCAATCTGTTGTTTGACCTACGCTCCATTGGGTGATTTCCAGTCTAGCTGCTCTAATATTTTGGGTACACGGCTAAGTTTATCATAACAACGTTTTACAAATTTAGCTCCTCTATGCTGCACGCGATCCAATTCAGTAATCAATCCCATTTCGTGAGAATGCCATATACTTACAGTATACCCTAAATGAGGCCTAACCAGCGAAAGGTAACACTTCTCTTTGACCTTCTCATCACACTTGCCATTACATCTGCCCCCAAACAAATACCCCTTGTCTTGAAAAATGTGTGTGGTAGGGAGGGCACGGACCAGGTGGAAAGATAACGGAGAGAAAGGGCGTTTCGAGGGATAGGAAACGGGAAAAAACGTCGATTTGAAATACTTGAAACTATGAGTGATGAGTGGTGCACACGTGAGGTATTATTTTGTATTTTTCCTTGATTATCCATGCAGAGGTTTAGTTGTGATTTTTTAATAATTGTGTGAATGATTGGTTTTTTTAAATACCACTTTCTTTATTGCTCTGTGCAAAATCAATCTTGATTCTATGGGACTCGTGTGCCATCTGATAATGCCTGTGTGCACATATTTCAATTAATAATGATAATATGTCTGCGGAATAATGCATCAAATACTTATTAGCTAGACCGCCACCATAGCCATCTAGACTTGTCATACATGAAGCAAGAAGGTAAACTTTATATAAATGCACGACAATGCAAATTTTGGTCCCCACCATTGACGCTGTGTGCTTGAAAAACCCTGCTGATAGCAGCGGGGGTGGATAAGTGTAAAATGTATGCGTATAGGTAAGTAAAACTGATTATTCCCTGGACGTTGCGAGTGAATAGTGGCAATATGTTAGTTTTAACCCTACAATTACCATTCCATATTGTCCGAGGGAAGAAAGAGTCAATGGGTCTGCTTCTTTCGGCGTCTATTTCTCGAAGTTATCGTTACTCCGAACTACAAATGTGTTTTGGAGAACAAATAATTGACGATAACTGCGGGCTGAAACGAAATACCTTCTTTCTTTTGATTTATTTATTTATTCAGTACCCTGCAAGCCCCCGCTAGGGTATGTGGCAGGGGGTGAATACACGCCTGACCAATTTTGACGCAAATATAACAATATCGCGGTCAGACAATGTTATTCTGATCCCTTATCGTTCGTGGAAAAAATGACATCTTAGATCTACCTGTTCTACATTTAATCTCTCTAATTTTATTGAGATGATCTCTCCTACCGTAATACGATGGGGGTAATAATACATTTTCAACATCACTGCTAAAAAGACGTCCTTTTAATTTAGGCAAGAGATCTAATCTTTAATTTAACCTTCGCTCCTAGAGCGATTCCCAGCCTAGCTCTCTAATATGCTGGATACACGACTAAGTTTATCATAACAACGCTTTACAAATTTAGCTCCACCACGCTGCGCGCGACTTAATAAACGTTGTTCGAGGGAATGATCAAACTGATATTTGTGTATGATATGGTGTCTTGGTTGCGCATGCATGGCTGGCGACCTAACACCCCCCACCCCCCACCACACGCCCTTGCGGAGTATCATGAAGATGTAGATAGAAACAAACGGTTCCGAATGTTTCCAATAAGTTCAACTTAGCGTTAGATCGTCTTTGCTTTGACGATTCCCAACCTAACTAAAATAGAATTTATGTGACGCTTTTCGGGCTATCGCAACAGTTTTTAACGATACGTGCTGCCCTGCGCTGGTTTTTCTCAATTTCTCGAACGAAGGCTTTTCCCGCCGGATTCCAAACACTAAATTCATAAACTAAATAGGGGATCCTCTTCTCATGAATCCTAAATTTTTGATAACATTTCCAAATATTTTTTATTTAAGTTTTATCTAGGAGAGGTCGTGAGTAAGGAAGGTAACGCCCAAGTATTTAATAGAGTCTGTTCCTGTGATTTCGCTGTTTCTTATGCAGTAGGCGTGCGGAAGGAAACTCAGACGCTGACTTGTAGAAGTTTAAAAATGTTCTACCGAATGGGGTTTGTATTTAAATAATAAAAAACGTAAGGTAATCACTTGAAATAAAACACGAGGAGAGACTACCCACTTACCCACTCGGGAGGTGTTCGGTTGAACGTTGCAACTGGCATCATTAATGGCTGAGTGCAGCATCACCTCCGATATTGAACGGGGGAAGTATATACGCGCTATTTGCGGAGAGACCCTCACAAAACTGACTATCGTCAAACGTAAGAGTTTGAAAATGACGCCTAGAAAATGTGGAGGATACGCTTTAGTTTTTATATTGAGGCCCACTTAAAGGATTCGGCGGATTTGTGCAGAAATGAATAAGGCACAGGGAAGGACGGCCAGATTCGAGAAACTTACGTAGGAAGGAATGCAAACTGTCATGCATTTCCTACGAGATCACGGATGACAACCCTAAGATATGCGTAGAATCAGAGCAGGATTAAGCCCGTTGCAAAGATACCAATCGTGTGGTTTTGCAGCAGACATAGAATATATGATAAAATCCCCCAATTACACGAGCAGGTAAAAATATTCATTCGAAATAAGAACCTGTCGAATAGAGAGAATCAAGTATTTGTTTTTCCCGTGCTCTATTCGAGACAACTCAAGGGGGAAGCACTAAGATGGTAATGGGTAGGCTCTGGCGATATTAATTACAAACATGGTAGTTTTCAAAACTTTATTTTTATATTGTACCATGCAAACCATCGACAGGATGTGCGGCAGGGGGTGATTACGCATCAGACTACTTTTGGCCTAAAATACGTTTCCCTCCTAGAGCGGTCGGATACCGTTATTCTGATCCCTTAGCGGTCGTAGGAAATATGACGTCTTAATTCTCTACAATTAATTCTTCTAATTTTATTGACATAATCTCTAGTGCTAATTTTTTTCAGCAAATTACATTATGTGAGATTTAAATTTTGTGCATCGCTTGGCCGACACGATTTGGTAAGCTATCGCAGACATCCGGTTATACATTGATGAAGACGCTTTGAATGAAGGAATTTAATAGGTTAACCTTTTCCAAACTGCTGGTTCTTTTGCCTTTATCATTTTTGTGTAAATTAATACAGAATTATTTACCTGAACCTCTCTGACGTACGACCAAAATGCTTTCGGATTCTCTTTCAAATTTTACGCTAATGTTTTGCTTATAAAGTCGCTTAACGCTTTCCGAAATTCTTCCTCGGTACTCGCCCTGGATATATTTTAATCACAATTGATCTCAATTCTTTTGTCATTAGAGATATCATCCCTAATATTTTTCATTTTGGCATGACATAGCCTTTGACGTCGCAATGCTTTTCTAACATCCGCGTTGTTCCATCTAGGTTCCGTTTTATCCTCTATAAATTTCCCGGGAATGAATTTGTTGACTGCTGAGCGCGTGATCTCAAGGAAGTGATTGCACCTATCTTCAGTATTTCGGTATTTACTGCCTACCTTAAAATTTGCAAATTGACTGTCACTGACAATTTTCTTTAAGGCTTCTTATTTCGGACCCTATATAGCGAAAACTCAGAAACGATGTCGCATGTATGGTTCGTGACTTGGCCTGCTCGTGTGCCTGGCAAGCCTGGTCTGAATACACCCCCTGTCATACACCTTCCCGGTGGCTTGCAGTGTATCATGTAGATGTAGAAAGCTAAGCCGTTGCAACTAAGGTCTCTTGTTATGATTACCATGGCAATTTGGAACAATACATTTACACACCATATTGGCATTGAATTTGTGCTGATCAAAAGTTTATCACGCTACCGTTTCTTGTTTTCGCCAAAGCATCTCTGGGAAGTTCGTGGCCGTTCACGAACTCTCATACTGGACGTTTAATCAACCAAGGCTCATTTCGGATTACACCTACACAACCTATTTTCTGATAATTTTTCAAATACAATTTTCCATGGAAAATATTATCCTTTGTTCTTGTGAGGGTGATTCTTCTTCACATGCTCAATTCGATGTGCAATTTTCTCTTAGATACTTTAGAGACTGCATAGGGGCGGAAAGTGTATCGGGCCGTGGCATAAAAATTTTAGCTATCTTATTTTCTAAAAATTGAAATCGTATTACTTATTATTTTATGCGCTACTTCAATTTCAGCGCGTCACCAAAGATGAGTCACGCCGCCGACAACCAGAATTTTAGTGACGGGCGGCGTGACCCACGCCCCATGGGAACGTGGCGACACATTTCTTCGCGAGCATCAGCTGTCCGAGTGAAAAAAATGGCAACAGCACTCAAATCCCTTTAGAATATCTGAAAATGAAATTTTAGTACTTCTTAGATTACAAAGGTCTGCTCTGTATGTATGTACGAGTATATGTGTGTGTACACATATATATATATATATATATATATATATATATATATATATATATATATGTACAGGGAAAGGAACTGCCCCCCCCCCCCGACCCTGATGTGTGAATTTCACACGCCGTATAGGGCTTAGTACTGGGTGAACTCTACCATCACCTACTAAACCGACCTTCGGGTTGATTACTGTGTTTATGGTTCATATATGTAATCGAGTTACCTCTATTTTAAACTCAGAATAAGGAAATAAATCCTTTGAGCGCGCGTTATAGGGCAAACGTTGTGGCCTACCGTTTTGACGTCATCTCAAGTTCACCCAAGGGCGTCCGCGCCCTTTGCTATAGAGCGTGTTGTTGCCTAAAGGCAGACGCCTCGGCATTTTCAACGGGGTTATGGAAAACATGGGGTCAATCACCACAGGATTCAAATTCGAAGGGCAGATGCGATCGGTTGTCGGGTGGTTGCTGTGCGAAAATTCTTTTGTTTTTGCCGAGACCAGCGAACGGAGTCGCGAGCTGAGAAGTAATCGCGGGCCGCCCTTCCACCTCCAGCGGCGATAAACAGAGCCCTCTGGAGTGACCCCCCCCCTCCCCCCCCCTTGGCGAGCTGCCAAAGACGGTTGAACTGGTTGATAATGGGAAACGTTTCTTTCTCTCGGAATGCCAGCCCAAGAGAGTAGGGACCATAATGCACGACAAATTAAACTTCCCAATTGCCATTAATCACTATTACTCTAATGGCCGGTGACTTAACACCCTCTACCAAACGCCCAAATGGTGGCAGGCAGAGGGAAATGTAGATGAGAGTAGATGATCCCATTCAAGAATCTGTGCATAGACGAAAGAAAAATAGATGATTGTGAATCAGTTTCATATTTATCTTCATGGTAATATAAATGCAGCCAGCATCAGGGTGTGCGGTAGTGGATTCCACACCAGGTATGCAATGCCAAAATTAAATGTTACCTACCAATTGAAATGCCAAATATTTCAAATAATGGAAATAAATATTACCACAGGCTACGTTCACTGTGTTATCCTAAGCTAAGGTATGCTAAGGTAATGATACTTCCCTTTTCATTCTAGGCTAGTTGCTAAACTAAGTATTTAATACTAGGTTGCGAGACGAGTTACTTTACAAATATTTAGGCGTTAACCTTAATCTCGACCTCATATGGATGAAAAATATGCGAGTGATATGTGGATAGGCTAGCAAAAAATTAGGATTTATGAGAAGAGCACTGGATAAATGTGATGAAAAGGTCAAAGAGAAATGTTACTTTTGGCTGGTCAAACCTCATTTAGAACATGCTTTTAATATATCGGATCCTCACGAAGTTGGATTGACTGCCGAATTGGATTGCGCGCAACGTAAAGGGACCAGATTTGTAAAAAGTTGTTACGAAAAACCAGTTAGCGTATCAACCTTACAAGTATTAAGGGAACTAGATTGGGATAACTCATGGAGCGAAGGTTAAATTACAGATTAAATCTCTTGCATAGATTGGAGTGACTCTTTTGCGAAGTTTTTTGAAAATATATTATTAGCCCCATCTTAATACGGTAGGAGAGGCCATATACATGAAATGAAATGCGAGTGGTTAAGTGTCGAGCAGATATATTTTAGATATCATGTTTCCCACGACGTTAAGGGATCAGAATAACACAATCCGACCGCGCGATAGGGAGATTTTTTTTCTTTTTTTTATTCCAATGGGCCTAGTAAGTTGTCTTTATCTTATCCACCTTTAGTTATTGTTCTTTCTGTTACCTAAAGCTCCTCTTGTTTGCGTAGAGAAGAGTAGCTCACATATATCGTTCTGAATTTACATTTATTAATTATGATGTACATTATTTGAATTATTTCATCTCTTGCATAGTCCAAAAAATTCCAGAAGTTACTACTAAAAAAGATTTGTCATATATTTGATCCTAAACGTCACTTTCCTAATTATGTGTCTAATTTGGTAGCTCTCCGTACTTTTCTCTTTGCCTGTGTATCTTCTGTCCTTAATTGCAGCTCCCAAATTTGGGCCACAGAACCTCTCGCTTCCTTCACTTGACCGCCTGTTGGATTTCTTTCTTTCTCCATCACTCACCACCGTCATTTACACTTACGTAACCTTATCCTAGCACCCTATTTCTGGAAGATTTAAATCCCCGGCTATGATGATATTATCTTGGGGGTTTTCAGAGCAATAGTTGGCAAGGATCTCCAGCGAATACATGCCTTCGCTTGAAATTCTATACAGAGCAATTATCCTAAACCATTTGCTATTTCCTGCTTCACGTATCCTTGCATACATCTCACAGTCACTTTGTTGCCAATATAAAAAGCTTATTATGTTGCTACAAACACAAATGAGTACTCCTCCGCCCCTCCTACCTCGATCCCTTCTATAGACATTGTCATTATCTTGAAGTATTTCACCTGTGAACTTTAATGCCTGTAATGCAATGACCACTCCTTGACCCATTCGACCCATTTCAAAACTCCCCATTCCCTCCATCCCCACCATGAACTTTCACTCACTCCTAATTTTCTTCTTCTGACCTCCTCCTCCTTCTTTACTAATCATTTCGTCTCCCTCATCCATGTAAACCGAACGAATTTTTTTAAGTGGTACTTTTACATTTTAATGTTAATTTGTAATTTTAACTTGGTTTTGTGCGTCAAGTTTCTGTCATTGTCACTTGTTTTATCTTGGTTATTTGTCCATCGTAATTACATTGATGCTGTTTTTGGGCTAAACGATTTAAATATATAAATTCATAAATGAAATAAATGAAATAAATAAATGCATCAAAGTGTTTATTCCCTAGACGAGGGGTGGGGAACCTATGGCATAAATGCACGTGCCCAAATTGACACGCAGTGCTGGGAGGACGCTACAGAAAATTCTACGATAAGTTTAGATTACATGGTCGAAATGGCGCCTAAAGTTAATCCGACTAAGCCGCAGACGAGAGGCAAAGAAAAACGTCATATGTGTTGATGGCAATGCCTTTGACGTCGAGCCCTCCAACCTTTTCTGTGCCGTATACTTTGTATTCATTCGCATCAAAGCAAGCTCAGTATTGTCCTCAAATGCCACTCAGAGCAACTCTACTAAACCTACATGGACAAGGTGTGATCTAAAAAGATAGTACTGATTTTATAACTTGTTTATTTCGACGGATATAGCTTTATCAAACTTGTCACCATCAAATTACATGCCTTGGCTGACGACACACCTTTGCCAACGTTTCTTCCAGCTCTCGAACCCTGCCTGGTAAGCCGCCTTAGGAATCCTCTTCAGGTCCGCCGTACAATTAGTTTTAATGTCCGCAATAGAGTCGAATCGGCGCCCTTGCAAGGTTAATTTTAACTTTGGAAACAAAAAAATGTCTGATGGAGCCACGTCTGGAGAGTAGGGTGGCTGCAGGATCACGGAAGTCCCGGTTCTGGCGAAAACCTCTGTCACGATCAGCGCCGTGTGAGCCGGCGCGTCATCTTGGTGGAAACGCCATGCATTGTTTCTCCGCATGTCCGGCATCTTTCGGCTCACTGCGACCCTCAGCCTCTTCATAACCTTTAAGCAGAAATCGGAGGTACGCGTGATGCCATTGCAGTAATGAGATCATTAATCGAGAGGAATATAGAACACAATCAGGAAGCATTTGCCTCTTACGTAGATTTCGAAAAAGCGTCAGCCAAGGGGTTGCAAGCATTGCTCCGTGAGTTGGAAGTTCAGTGCGGATTAGCTTCCTTTCCCTCCAATCTATTTCTATTTTCTTCAATATACTCATTAGTGTTTCCCAATTCACTCTATCAAACGCTTTTTCGAAATCTACAAAACAGGCAAATACCTCCTGGTTGTATTCTATATTCCTCTCGATTAATAATCTCATTACTGCAATGGTATCACGCGTACCTCTCCTCTTCCTAAACCGAATCTGATCATCCCCTAAGTAATCATTTGCCCTAATATCTATCCTTTTGTTTATGATCCTGAGTACAATTTTAGCTGCATGAGAAATCAAACTTATTGTTTTCTTTAGTCCTCACATGATATAGCCTATATCTTTTTCGGAATAGAAACTAACACAGATATCATAGTCTTCCGGCCAGATTCGTCCCTAATAGATACTAAGAATCAGTCCATATAGCCTCTTCCTCCCACATTTTCCTAAACATTTCAATAGTTCCGCTGGAATGCTATCTACCCTCACGGCTTTATTTAGTTTCATCTCCCTTAATGCCCTTTCTATCTCATCGGTGAGTAAGCCTGGACCGAAGCGGATCTTCATCTACGTCATGTTCCTTTTCTATGTCTAACTTAATTGGTCTAAGTTCTTTACCATACAGTTCTTCTACATATTCCTTCCATTTCTCTTGGATATTTTCTGTGTGAACTTTTATCTTACCTTACCTTTCTCTAACTGTTGGCACACATCTTATCTTATTACTACCCACATATTTAGTTTAGCCGTTTCAACAACACGGCCGTCTTCATCAGGATGCCGTTCTCGGGGGGAAGAGCGGAAGGATACATGTATGTGTGGGGGAGGGCGAGGCGGAAGAGGTAGGAGACGGATCAGAATTGGACAAGGGTGTGAGAGGGGATTTGAAGGCGGTATTGGATGGATTCAGTGAGCTGAGTTCAGTCCGGGAGGTTCAGATGATTGGAGCGCCCAGATATGCGCCATCTCGCGGGCTCTTGCCTCTATACTCCTTGCAGGTTCGGGCTGGGTTTCATCACCGAAACAGAGAACCAGTCATCAAAAGATAGGTCTTGGGAAGCAGTGTGGGTAGGATTGGGATAATTAAGGAAGATACGAGGTTTAGTTGAGAAGCGGTGGTTATTCATGACGAAGGAAAGAGTGATGGTGCAATCCCCCTCGTAAAAGGGAGGACTAAAGTTACAGGAGTTTCAGTATATAATGTTTTTTGAAGGGCATGTAGCGAAGGAAACTCTTGGGCTGAGATTTGGGAGTCACGCAGGTAGTGGGTAGAAGAAGATGACAGCATTTGCAGCGTGGGCGGATGAATTGATGCAAATAGAGGCGGAGAATTGACAGTGGCGCCCACAGGTGGTCTTGTGGGCTTGAAGATGTCTCGCAAGTTCTACGGGCGTTCAAATGAAACGTAGGGAGAATGCGGGAATAAAAGTGATGTGGATTGACTATAATGAATAATTGGGAAGAGTTCACGGATTATTTGTTTGATTTTGTGAGGTTCAGGGAAGGAGGAGGTGGTAAGGTTTGATCCTTTAGGGCGGTTTGGTTTGGGAAGAGGGTATTCGGTTGAAGGTTTGAGAATTTCACTGTTAAGTAGTTTTTCAGCGCACCCGCGTTTCCTGAGAGAGTCATTTAGCTGGTCCATGTATTTATGTTGGGAGGGGGTGTTGTTGCAGATGTAGAAGCCACGGACTGAGAGTGAGAGAGGGATGGAGCGTTTTGTATGTAATGGGTGGCAGCTGTCGTAATGAAGGTATTGCTGGTTTTTGATCGGTTTAATGTGGATTGAAGTGTTAAATTTATAACTCTGGAGGTGGATGTCAATATCTAGAGAAGTAATGTTTGAATTAGAAATAGATGAAGTGAAATATACCGGGAAGGAGGAGTTGCGAGAGGAAATGAAGGGAAATAAGGTTTCACGGTCGTCCTCGGGACCAAAGAAGGAAATGTTGTCAATGTAGCAGGCTCAGAGGAGTGGTTTAAGAGGTTGGTTGCGAAAGTTGTGCTCGAGTTTGCCCATGGAAAGATTGGCGCATGCAGGAGTCATGCGAGTGCCCATTGCAGTGTCTTTTGTTTGTAGGTGGAATTTATTGTTAAAATGGAAGGCATTTTTGTGAGGACGAGTTGAGTTAGTTCAGTGAGGAAATTTGTGGACGGGATGTATGGTGTGGCTCATGGGGAGAGGTAATATTTGAGGGATTTTTTGTCTGTTTTTGGGGAAAGGAGTTGTAGAGATAGATGCGATGTCTATTGTGGCCATGAGAATGCTCGTGTGTTGAGGAATAGGGATGAAGTATAAATGCTCCAGAAAGTGATGCGAATTTTCATATAAGAAGGGAAGGAAGTGAAAATGGATACATGGTAGTTGAAGTTAGGTGTTGAAATACTTCCCTTCCCTAAAATTTACCTAGTTCTAATTATTGATCTATCATTCTACTAACACTTTGACATGAAAAGGATTATCATCAAATTTTATGATGTCTTATTTAAGTACGTAATCCTTTTAATTTCGTGAGTTACGGATCTCTAAGTCATCTGGATACAAAATTATCCCTAAGCAAAATTTTATTGCAATTATAACGCCATAGCATTAATATTAAGTCATATAAAATTAAAAATTCTAAGATTGAGCGTGCGTTTGATTTTAAATAAAAAAATTTCTTCTTCCTTTTTCACTGTCTTTTTAAGTTGAAATCGATTATTTTCTCACTCTGAAGAGAAAAAATAAATAAAAAATTACAGAAAGCCATGTGTTACTTATGCATATTCCAGTACCCTACGCTAACTTTATCTCAGCTCAGATGCTTAAGGTAGTGCCTATATCTACGAAAATTTTACCATTTGTTATTCACCCGAAAATGAAACAATGATTCGACAGGAGGGAACCCTAGACGGCTCAAATGCCAAAGGGGAAAGTATTACCCAATTTTTAAGAAATTTTTGCCAGTGGCCATTTTTGTTCACCCCAGAAATTAAACCAACATTCGATAGGAGGTCCCCTGGGCTATGGTGCTAAAGGTATTGCCCATTGAAAAGAAAACTTGACCATTTTGGGTCACCCCGTAAATGAAACAGGAGAACCTTGAAGGCATGGAAGATGCCAAAGGGAATGGGGGTTTGTAAAGGGAAGATAGAGTCAAACGAGTTGAGTCATATGAAAATTAGCTATTCTGAAAAATTATTCTATTTTTACCTAAGAGTACATTTCAGCACCGAATGCCATATCAAATGTCAGTCGGGTCTCGCAAGATCTACACTTTCGGAAACCTTGTTGGTTTTTTGTAAGTAAATACTGAGAATCGAGATATGCCACGAGTGAACTTACAATTATGTGCTCTGAAATTTGGCATGAGGTGGATGTGAGAGAAATTGGTCATTGGTTATTTACTCGGATCTTCTCAGTTACCTTTTTAAAGATGGGAGTGAAATTATCTATTTTCTATTCTATGTGAACTGCGCGATAATTTAGGGATTTATCAAATATTTTCAAGAAAGGAGCTATTACTGGGACCATCGTTTTGTATACGCGAGCAGGGATTTGATCAGGGCCTTGCAATTTGTTTGATATCTTGAAGTTAGCGATAGATTCCAAGATAAGAGATTACAATTTCAGACATGGGTTTATGGAAGCGATCGGGTAGTGACTCGCAGTCTTCCTGTGAACGGTTATTAAAAACGCTTTGAAAATAGTGGTTTACAACTAAAATTTCACGACTTTGATTCGTCTAGGAAATGACATCAGCGCTCGATGGGCGCCTTTCCGTACGGTTCAGATTTCAAAGGGAGGGTAATAGTAATTTTGGCAAAAATTTGATAATTTTCTGTCATTTCGGAAATGACTCCTGCGCTTGACGGGAGGAATCTCCAGGCGTCTAATACGATACTTTCGTCAGTCCACAAACGGGGGAATGACGAAAGAAATTTGAGCATTTTACTGCGATATACTTTCTATGCTTATAGTATGCAGAGCCACCTCTGAGTTAAAACCTACCAAAGTAATCCTCAAACATGTATGGCCTCAATCATACCCCTGTTAATTATAGACTCCAAATTGGTCTTCCAGTGTGCAGAGCCACCCCTGAGCTGAACCGAAAACCACCGTGACCGAGTGGTAACTGATTCAAATAAATGGTGTAACGGTGAGAATATTGGATAATGGCAAGAATATATTGTTGATATTTAAAAAAAAGAAAAAGTCCAACCATAAATGCGAGGAAACCAATATCACGTTGTAATAGATAAGCTGTGGTTTGAAAAGCCAAGTGGGGTCAAGTCGGCCAACAGATGGACGGACGAGAATATCAGGATTTTAGAGCGGTTTTCTTTTCTAAGTAAACAACTAAATGGTATCACAAAATGAATAAAGGTTTTAATGAAGGGGACTGTAATGAAGATTTTTTTATATTATTAACATTACCGTATATTGTGAAGGGATGAAAATAAAAATATTTAAATTTAGTTCATGCTGTAATACTTGGCGGTGTTTGGTTTCAATGACTAGCAGGCTGGAGTGGATCTCTTAGATTGACCTGCTGACCACCATCCAGCAAGGAGCCAGCGGTCTGCTTAGAAGAAGGCCGTAGATGAAACTGCAGTCGCCGGCAGGAATAATAAGCCCGCAGCTTATCGACTTCTATACCGAGACCCTACGTCCGGGTAACCCAGTATTCCCACCTAAGAATAAAGCTCGCACTCGACGATAGAACTCAAGATATGCAGTAAATCCAGTGACTATATGAACAATATCAGTGATGTGATCTCTGAGATCGTTATGTTTCTACTTGTTATGTTTTCGTCATTTGCTAAATAATAATTATGTTTTGTTTTATGGAAGTTTAGCGGGTTTCCCTCCGACCGCGGGTTATTTCCGGGCCACAGCCGCTCCCGACGAAAAGATGTGAGGTTGTTTCTGCCACCGTATGTTGTTCTTTCTTCCACCCCGAAGAGGAACCTCTCCTAAAACGGGTTTTCTGTCATGTCATTTTTATTCACTTTACAGTTAACTTTATACATAGGTTCCTACTTTCGATGTATATTTCATAATGGAAATAAAGTCTTTTAAATCGCTGGATATTTTAGTCTGACAGAGTAGGATTGGTTTGCACTTTGCAGTTTCCACCGTCCCAGTATTGTCCGAATTGGTTCATGTACGTCCCTAGTTCTGTGTGGTGAATTGCGTGGACACAGCCGTCGGGTGCGTATCCATGACGCCATCCTTTCGCCCAAACGGTGACAAAGCTCGACTCAAGAGTGGCAGAGAGGCGGTCGCTGTTCCGCGAGGTGAGGTGACTAGGGGGAGGGGGGCCCTGCCGTGGATGATGGCGGGTCCTCAAGGGAGGGAGCGGTCGGTCGCTCTCCTCAGAGGTAAGGGGGGTTTTCTCCACGGAGGGGCGGCTACCTCCTCTCTGAGGAGAGGGGTGGGATGCATTGAAAGGGGGTACCCTATATCTACGTACATTCAAAAACAACGGTCATCTATTATTACCTTTTTGAGCACCAAAACTTGTGCTTCAAAATTTACGACAGTCTGGAAGGAATTAATGTTTTTCCCCAGTTTTTTCCTTTCCGTTGTAATTATTTTCATTTGATTTTTTATTTTATTTTTGTACCTTGCAAGCCACCACTAGGATGTGTTGCAGGGGGTGAGTATTGCACTGCACTGCAGCATTGCACACCAGACTAATTCCTCAGCACACAACTACCGGTGGGAAGTAACTTTGGTTTTTCCTCATTACCTCATTTAGTTTATAGCATAGAACATTGAAACCAAATTGGTATAACTTTGTTTCATTTTTACCTTGTTATTGGTCCACTGAGCACACCCCGGATTTTATTCGAAAGGCGGGAGTTCAGACTGGTGCCTTGTGACTCTTGGTGCGACTTTGGTGCTATATTTTGCTTTCGTTTTTTGATTTAATACCTTTCTTACCTGGCTGCTTTTTGAGAGAAAGTATTTGTGAATACTTTTTAATTATATGTACTTGCCTGTGTGACACCCGTTTTCTCTTTCTCTTCGGCCAACTCTGTAAATACACATGCTCCAGCTTTCGATGATCTCCTTCATATTGTTTTCGCTTCATTCTGCATTCACTGCATTTCTCTGCGTTTTTGATAAATGTTACCAGATAAAATGAAATATATAGGATCAATTTCACTGAAATTCATTTAATTTTCAATAATTTCGTAAAAACCCAAGCACTTGGATTCCTGAATTATTTCGCGTAGAGGATAGATTGTTTACTCTTAACGACGTCGACGGTAACTCCACTGGAACACGGATAAGGTTATCACAATGGCGGCCATTGCATAGTGGTTAAATTTGTCCTTTCCATTGGATGGTGGTTCAAATCGCTCATAAAACTAAAAAAAAATCAATATGACCGTACGGTCAGACTTGAAAAAATTAATTCTTCAAATGTCCTAATTAATTCTCTGAGTCGTGATTCCGAGGTCAAAAAGAGCGGGCAGGAGGAAATCTGCGCAGCTATTTGAAACATTTCTGAATCCTACACCAAATCTGTATTTTCTTTTCCCCTTCGTATTTTGGAACTCAAAAGGCCAAGGGAAACCTTTAAATACGATTCTTAAAACTAATTCCCCCAAGGGATGTGATGGAGGGAGTTATGATAATTGCTTCTGGTAAGGTCACCCATGCCAGATAGGTCGTAAGTTAGGAGCCAGACGAAATGTGGTCCACGCATCGTCTCTACCTCAGTGAGGCGGCTTGCAAAAGCGTCTGTTCTCAGTGGGTTGGTCACTGAGCGATGGCGGCTGGTTAAAAAACTAATTAGAAAGGCAATAGGAAACAACTTCAATAATTTATCCTACGAATGTCATGACAAAATAGAGAATATGAGTCCTGGCAACTACGGGACGCCGCCCAATCGGCCGTGTTTCGTGCCTGGTAGAGGGATAGGCTTCCGCGGTCGCCATCTGACGACGCCATCGGAGTCCTTACGAAGTGAAAGCAACAGCAAACGCAAAGACGTCACAGAAGAGAATTGAAACAGAATAGGAGCCTGGAATGCTGGGACAGGGAAATTAGAGAATATAAAATGGGCGTTTCATAGCGGAAATACAGATATTATTGGTCTGTGCTAGGTGGGATGGAGGGATAGCGGGGATCACTGAAGTGATAGTTAGAGAGCTGTATACAGGTAGGGAGATGGAAATAAATATATAGCAGGTGAGTGATGGAGCCATATTAGTAGAAATAAAAGCTGAACTTACAAACTTTCAAAATGTCATGGTTCAGGTAAACATGGCCCCCAAGGGGGAAGAAGTTAATAGGATATACAAAACAAAACAAAAGATGAGAGGGGGGCTAATCATCACCACCGATTGGTTTAGATACGAAATTGGTTTTCACAAAAGATATAGGTATACATGGAAAATTCCAGGGAATTCAGAAATACTTCAGTTAGGCTTTATTTTGATAAGCCAAAAATTTGTCAAATGTTTCGTCTTCTTCCGTGGATAGACTTTTTTGCCAACCCATCCAGCTTCGAAGGCTTTCTTACAATTGAGCGGCGCTTATTCTCGGAATCCCGAGCCTTTACGATAAAACCATCGGGATATTTTTTTATTTGCTAGCACATTTTATTTTTAGATTTGTTAGCATCTTAAAGAATATTTTTCCATTGGAGTTTGTAAGTTGGTTCAATTGGCATTAAATGTTTAAATGGTCGTAGTGTGAAAACCGTAGGTGATTTTAGCATGGTCACAAATTTTGAGGTTTACATATTTTTTCACCGATAATATTTTTTGTTATTATTACATATTACGTTTTTACCAATATGCCTTTCCTGTAAAGTGTTGCATGCTGCACTGCTGCACTCGAGTTGGGCGCCGAGCACTGTGAGCGGACGCTGATGACACGTATCCGCCTATATTAACCGAAATGAAATGCGTCGCGCGCATTCAGACTCTCGCAGTTTCAATTCGCAATAACACAGCACTCCGGCTTGCGCGTCTCCTTCTTCGTCGCAGCACGCCCACCACTCCACCGTAATTCCTCGCGAGAGCGTGGCATGTGCTCGATGCGAGGTCCCTGAGGACTGGCTTCGCAAACTGAACAGCGCCATCCACGCGCGTTATCAATTGCGATAGAACTGCCAGAGGCTTCAAGTATGGAGCCGGATCGCATTCTTATTTTATCATATTCATTAGTCAATATTTTCGCATCATTTTTTCGGCATCTAATGCTGTTGCTACAGGAAAAAAATCGTGATTTTTCTGGAATTGATGCTGTGAAAATGTAACTCATGCCTTGGGAATTAATTCACTCCTATTCTATAAACGAATTCAATCAATGTTGGAGGAATATATTTGTTTACCATATTGCTTCAAATTGACGTATTTACACGAAATAAATGCATGTTTTTACATTATTCCTCATTTTTTGCATTAAAAGACTTATTCAAGGAAACTGAGGGAGATGCGGCGACAGTAAGTCTTAACGGAATCATCCAATAATGCGCATTACAATGTGTAGAAACAAAATTCGCCTTGATCGGAATGTCGGTCAAGGCGAATAATTTTTACACTTTGAAATTGTTGCATTGTTTAAGAACACTATAATTACGCTTAAAATGCTAATGGCGAAGTATTTTTTGGCGAGTATGCAAATTGCTACTATATCTAATATTGATGCATCGAAATTTTCTTGTTAATAAATTATACGAAAGTAATGCCAAAAGCAAGATCTCCATTTTTTTTAAATAGAAAGAAACACTTACTTTCAAGAAGTGATATATAATTATAAGTCTTGAGCATTTCTCTGTTTTTTTTTCGTATTTTATCTCTAGTTTGTTCGATGCAGTTCTGTACACTGGCACAGTTTTTGTGTACCCATGCCAATGCTTCCTTAAGCTCACGACGGCGAGCTGGTATGATATTGGCATACAACTGTTACAGCAACTATAGAAATCTATCGACGGAAATTGTGACTTTATAGAAAAGGCAGAGGAATGTTTAAGATTTGAAACTATTCATCAATCATTGGGAGTAAACTCTTGTTTCATTTCTAAAGAAATGGGAGATTTTCCTTTTCGAGATCACCCGAGGACTATTCTTCCAGGATTCAAGACTTTGGGGGAATAGAATTTGGTAATTTACCCAAATGGGTTCAAAAACTTACTGAGCAAATATTTATTCATACGAGGCTGTTATTTATGCATAGGTATTACATTTGGAAAATTAAAAGTTAGATTTTACATGGTTTGAACACATTTCATCTTGAGGTAAGCGCATCAATTTTAAGGCAACTATTATGAAAAAAACATCTGATTTTCCGCGGGCTCAGGGAGTGTTGATATTAACGACCGATAAGTCCTCGTCTTTCATTCGATACTAAAGACTATTTTTCTCGTCAGTAATCACAATCCGGCCATAATTTGATTTGGCAATATGCATGGATTCCAATCTCTGGAAATATCAGCTAATCATTGAGGATATCTAAACATCAAACAGCGAGTTTTGAGGAAAAAAGGATCTGGGCTTGGAAATCACTCCGAGGTCAGAGCGGCTCAATTACTCGTCATTCAAAGATGCCGTTTTCGAATTGTGGAAATTCGCGACTTGGAAATAATTCTGGCATTATTTTTTTAAGACAATTGATTGAGGGTTTAATAATGGAAAAAAACAGGTGTTTATAAAATTTTAAGCATAACACTACAGCCTAAATTATAAGCATTACATATCGATTGGTCGTGAACCTGGCGTAATTCGACTTGCGTTACACTCTCAGAAGTAATTCGATAAAAAATTCTTGTTTCCAGTCGGACTGCATTTCAATCGACACTACCCGCCAATCGAAAGTGCGCAGAATGTAAAAAATGTGTTTTGTGGATTTGTGAGAAAAACGAATGGCACATATTGCATGGCTTAATTGGATTACTTTGATTGAAATATTCGTAGGCAATAGCTATATTACACTTTTCAATGTAATTAGTTGCAACCTTGCCTGTATCATTGGAAACATGCATACCTTCACTGAAATGAAACAGACAATTGATCAATGAAAGTCCAGCAAATATTAAAATACCACACTTTAATAGTTTCATACGATTTTACAATTATTAATTGAACAGTACAAAAATCTGGGGTGACGCAAATGCATTTGTTGCGAGATTATCATGTTTTAAATTTAAGTTAAAGTTGATTTTTAGAAATCTTATAATGAAAAGCAAAAAATAAATGCCCTAAAAATCTTTGATTAATGAATTAATAACATATAATTATACAACTTATAAAACTTTTTTCACGTCGAAATAGAATATGTTACGTTCATGTGCGATAATGCAATCTGCCATTTTTTAATAAACCGTTCAATTTTAAATAAGTCCTTTCTCAAGGATTCCGAAAGGAATCATTTTCTTTGTTGATCTCGTTCAAACTTCGGCAAGCTTACCAGACAATTCCAGTGATGCAGTCCACTTCAACCATAAGCAGGACTACACTAGCAGTCGTGATCGCTATGCGGAACCCAAATAAATTAGTTATGGACAAATAGGTAAAGAATTACGTTAAAATAATTGCAGATGCGGGGAAATAAGGACGGAAATTCTCTGAGAATGTCAACCAAGGAGGAAGGGTACGACAAAGGTCACACGCGATGGAGGCAGGGAGACGTCGTGAGCTATTTCGAGCTTTCCCATATTTCACAGTGCCCTCGCATCAAGTGCAGCTCGGCGGATGGCCATGATGAACAGAAGGAGAATCCCGCACACAGCAAGCAAATGAGTAAAAAACACTCCCTCGTTCATGCCTCTGGAAAATATCGAGGGAGCCACGAGGTGACAAAACGTGTACTTACTTTTCTACACCCGTGCAATTCTGGCTGCCCACTTCCTTCTTTCGTGAGAACGTGAAATGCTGAAAATATTCTCAACTCACCTTAGTTTTCATAATTATAGGCATCTGCTCACTTGCGTAAAGGTATGATTTTGTTGAATTTGAAAAATAAGAAAGTGATTTTGCGGAAAAAGGACATGAGCATATTTTAACGAAGGCATTGAAAGAACAGCATTTCACCGAGGAAAAATGAGGTCAGCAAGAGCAAACATGAGGGTCTCCTTGGCGTATAAAAGGAAGTGAAGTCGGTGCGTGGTGTCAAATAGTGTGTCTACGCACCCACTGCCCTCGCTTGGCCTCAATGGAACTCAATTAAGACATTCTTCAAATTGAATGCCTTGTGCTTGGGCCTAGTCATACATACTGTTGATCGAACTGGCAAATCGAGAATTCAAGCCTTCCTATCTCGTTTAATTTAAAGGACAACTTTCAAATATGTGTCGAACAGGTCAACCTGAATCTTAGAAGTAAGACCTGAAAAGAAATTAACAAATTCAGTGGAATAATTAGCCCTTCCGTCCTAAAGCGAAAAAATACCCAAGCAGGAATCTTCCATCAAAGAATTATGCGAGCGTAAATCATTATATTTTGTACATTTAAGCTTAGCAGACACTGATGCTTCATATTCAAAAGATTACCAACTTGGTGTGACACATATCGAGCAAAAATATAGAAGTGTACGAAATAAATGTTCCATATTCGTAAAAATTCGTTATTACTCAAGAAAATTTGTCAATAAACAAATATTTGCAAACCAAAATGACAAAAACACGGATGAGATTGTGATGAAAACGCCAGTGGACAGAGACGGGAAGCAACTTTTGTGCAACATTTAGTTCAAGGATTTAAATGTTGAAGTAATACTGCTAGCCCAGAATTAGAGTGGTTTATGCCGTTACGGAAATTGATCCGAGCGGTAAGTACTTCCTAAATATGGAAACGAATCGTTCGCGCCACGAGAACGAGAAATAAATTATACCATCTACACAAAGCAATTAATTGGAATACATGCACGAACAGTGTGAATGAACACACAATATTTTCCCAATGGATTTTAATAGTTTTCCAATTGAAATATCTAAGCAGGACATTGTTCTGTTTATCCCCAAACAAATAATGAGGACATGTCACAGGGAATACTTCAGTTCCAAGACGCCATCCGCTAACACACGAGTTCGCAGCCATCCCTCGTAAGACTTCCCCTTTGCAGCAGCCCTTGCTCCGGAAACAAAAGGGTTTAATCACTAGCGCGACCCTCTCCACACTCCCCACATGCCCGTTGCACCACACGCGAATCACACTCCCATCACTTTTTTATATCACGGATATTAATGGTAATTATAATTACAATTATTGATTCATTGAAGACAATTTTTCCTCGTGGCGTCCCTCAACAGTGTTCCCACTTTCGGTCCGAGTGCTCGCCACGATATCCAAAGGGGACCGCCCCCCCCCGGGGTCCAGAAGGTGCGTAGGCGTGTGCGAGGGTTCCTCCACAGCGCCGACCGATCCTCAGGCGGCAAGGCCGCCGTTACGCCGCCCGGAGCAGCCTCTGTCTCCGCTGTCGGGCGTCGCCCGCCCTCACCTTCCTGCGCCCGGGGCGGGGCTGGGGCTGCCCCCGTGTGGGGCGGGAGGGCGAGAGGGACGCCAGCAGGCAGGCGGCCAGGAGCCAAGCGGAGGGGCTGCGGAGCCAGGCGAGGCCTCGGCCCCCATGCTGCATCGCCGCAGGGTTCTCCCCTGCTACGGAAAGGAAAATAGTGTGAGAGTCACGCCATCCCGTCCACCTCCGCTTCCGCTGGCGGTCTGCTGTGCTCAGCTGGAAGTTATATGAAACCGTAACCAAGAACTCGCATTGTGCTGCTCACTTATTTGTCTACCGTAATATACAACGCGCATGTTAACGCCTGGGCGCCATCTTCGGGCATTGAAGTGCGCGTGATACATTGTAACATTTAATTCAATGAACAGTACGTGGGCCTGTCGGTGCTTAATTATGAAACCGTACAGGTCACTTAATCATAACATACACGCACTTATCCACCTCGTCACATCAAACATGGCTGGCTCAATTGTTATACTTTCATGTTGTACAGCATACATTTGAATTGTCGAGTTTATTGACTCAACTGCTAACAATCTAGTTTTCAACAACCCTATGGCCAACAGCGGAGTTATTCGGATGTTTTTGGCATACAATATCACGTGATCCAGACTCCGAGAGCCGATCGCACCATCTGGGTATCGTATCTCACAACTACAATTCAATTTACAGGTACTCTGAATAGACATAAATGTAATATAAATACTCTCATATTTGCATACTATGCCATACAGGCAAGTAATAAAGGTTGCGCCAATTACTACTATCAGCAGACTATGCATATGAAAATATAAGTAAATTTGAGACAGGAGCCCCAAATGGAAATCATATCGCGCGATCATCGCTGCGACTGTCTGAACAGTTCGTGGGCCGGCGATCCGGAGAGAAGTGATTGATTCTAACCGATTCTGCACATAGATTACCGCATCGTAATGATTCCCTTTGGAGGAATTTGCAAAACGGATTTTTTGTTAGCTGTCGGGAAACGCAACGCTAATGAGCACAGCGATTGCACCAGTCACCTTGGACCTCGATCGCGCAGTCTCATGTAGGCGCTGCCCATCGCTATTCGAGTGTCATGGCGCCTCCCCGCACTGTCAAAGCTTGAATTGATGCGAATGGAATGTTGGGCTAACTTGCGGCTTCGGGAGCGGGGGGTGTCGAGATCCGAGTGGAAGGAATATGGCTTTCGCGGCTGCGACCTGTGGTCAAATACCCTGCGGCGGGAGACGCACTGCGTGCGGCGAGCCGGCCTGGGGATTCTCATGGGCTCTCTAGTGCACGTTTTGAAGCTTCTGAAGCAGAAATGTATTCCGGTAATATATTCTTTCATTAAAAAATAGCAAATACGTATTGAACTAGTTTAAAATGCTTTGACTCTGCTCATGAATCATCATTCTACAGTCTTTCGGCAGATTATTAATGAATTAAAAAGTCGCAGTATAGTCACATTTTTGGGCATATTAATTTTGTTGATTTAATTAAGATTATATGTTGCTGGCAATACTTATTTGCATCAAGGCATCTATAGCATGATTTTCATTCCACACAAGCACCTTTTATATATTCAAATACTAAATTTTCTTGAAATATTTACATCTAATTTAAATCCATTCTGTATCTATATAGCTCTCATCCTGCCATGGACTCATCCCTTGCCATGGACTAAAACCTTCATGTGGTTGAGGGTTTACAATGACCTCTAGAGCTGTGCTGGCAGAAGCAGTGATAGCTACTCCTGGGAGGGTCACCCAGTCCATCCATGAAGTACAGGGTGTAGAAGCCAGATAGTGCATGCTAACAAGATACCTAAAGGGACTAATAAGCATGAAAAAATTATGAGAAAGTTCTCAGCAGGATGGTACCAAAAAGATTTTTTATTCTTAGGGTCAATAAAGGAATTATTAAGGAAATAGTTCCCCAGGAATTGCATTTCAGTCAACCAGGGGTCTGCCATTGGGTGAGAAAAACATACCTATGTATATTGTAATGAAATTAAATATGCTGATACCAAGCAGTGATAGCTAAGACTGAGGATGAACTAAACAGTGATGATGTAAAGTGTTGCATCATCAAGACATTTGAGTTGATTTTGGATTGAAAATAAATGTTGATAACGATCAAAAGCTGAAGTAATTTGCACCATTAGGGATAGACAGGAAACGGAGGAGATAGATAATAAAGGATGGAGAGAAACCTGGCATTAGCATAAGACTACTCTTAACAAAAGGCACCAAGAGGTCCACAGTTTAATGTACCATCTGATGGATGGATCAGTATACATATACAGTTAACTTACTGGTGTAAATCAACTGTGTATGTAAGTGTTTGCTACTACCACCAAGATCTGCACCGATGGTGTCTCCAGGCAGGCTTAAGCCTAAACCCTTCTGCATATGCTGCCGTGACCCTCCCACTCATTCCTGCGTCAAGCCACCCTCAGCTATAGCCGAGTCCACCTTGCAGCAATGGCTGGGTATAGGCATGACACTTCAGTGCCAGTATCAGGACAAAGTCACATAAAGGATTGGGACAAGTACTGGATAGGTATTGTAGCTGTACACTGTGTATATAAAATAAACTTAACTTCCAAAATTTGGGTGATGATTATTAATTTAAGACAAAATTAAATTAATATTTGAGACATTAGGGAGTTTAATAATCAATGCAGGGTACTTTAAACAAATATTTAATGAGAACTAAAAATCAGAATGTTGAAATAATATAATTAAACTGACAGAATTGTATGCACTGAATGAAATTCATTTTGCATACTCCATATTTTATTAGTAATATTTTTGAATGATCAACGTATGAGGCCCCAAAATACTTCTTGAATGACTCATAGTGAACCAAAATCCTTCCATTGATACTTAATATGTATTTATTACTCAACTGTTTCCACCAAACATGCATTAATATTATCATTTTCATTCTAAGCTAAGTGACCGCATGTTGCAAGAGAAATTCTATATTTACGAAAGGAGATAATTGAAGGCCAGCTGTTTTTCTAGTAATTAGTTGACAGGAAATGATTATTGATCCCGCTTTGATGCTTTCAAACATGCCAGTGACTTGATAAATTACCTAAAATATTGGAAAAACATCTGGTGATAATTTGCCCACACAGAGTGTGGATATTTAGCATATTCTATGACAAAAAATTGCCATGGTGCCTTTTATGTTTGCTGCTAAGGAGCATGGTGATGCTATGCTTAAGTTTTTCTTTCGGGGCTATGCCTGTGAGGAAGTTGCCAAAGGACAGTGAAGAGAGTTATGATGATAGTAAGGATGTGATCTATACCATACTGCAGGAGATGCTGCACCAAATATCTTTTAATGGAGTCATCCTCTAGTGCACATTACAATGCAAAAATCATTTACCTAGACTGATATTTGAACCCAGATCCCTTGATTTGCAACTGAGTGCTCCAGCTCGTTAATTAAGTCAAAATTTGGCAGTGTAAGAGGACACCTTGGTAGGTAGCATAAATGGTGAAAGCACTTGGCCTGATTCAGCTGGATTTAATTAAAAATTACTATCACAGCATCTCCCGTAGTTTCTTTGAATTTATCAAAGGCAAACACCCTTTTATTTAAACTTTGCTTTAACCTTGTGGAGTGTGGTGCAATGCGCTCCACTGGAAATACCTTTGGCATTGTATACATGGTTTTCGTCATAACATCTTGTATCTTTAGAGTCCCCCTAAATTTTGGAGTGTTAGAGGATGCCTCCGTAGTTTAACTGGTTAAAGCATTCGGCCAAGATGGAATCAAATTGCTTATTACATGCCAACTTGGAATAAACATTCAGGGACATAATAAAATACCTTATTTGATGCTAATTTATAAAATAACATTTGGAGTTTAGTCAATGCTCTTATTCAATGCATATTATTTTAATAGATGATTAAGCATGATTAAACTGATTCTCTGAAAGAAAACCACAGCAATCTGAAGTTTGGTTTGATAGATGAAGTTAGAGCTTACATAGTGCTAATCCCAATGGTGTGTGAAACTCACACATAAATGTGGTAGGGAGGCCATTTTCTTTCCCTGTGCCACCTATGGCTTCCCAGGAAGATCTCACCCAAAAGAGCACGCAGGTCTGATGAAGTTGAGGGTTCCCAGAGGTGTGCCCAGAAATTGAACCTAGGCCCTCCAGTCAATAGCCCAATGCTCTATGCACTCTATGCACTATGTGGGTCCCACCAGAAGTAAAATGTCCACATTAATTCCAATCTTGTGAAAGTTATCCCTAGTATTTCACATGGAAGAGCAGTCAATAATTTTTCTCATTCATTATAAAGTATACAATGCTGGTGTGACACTTGACAATAAGAATTAAACTTAAAGAAGTGCATAAGGATGAATTTTTGGAAAGAGAGCAATTCCCTCCCAAATGCCTCCTGCATTGGGAACACCAAAATGGTACGTGTCGACTCCATTACCTGGGCGTTACCCTCACTCATGACCTCTCCTGGGTGAATCATATAAAGGGAATATTGGGACAAGCTAAAAGAAAATTAGGATTTATTAGAAGAAGAGTATTGGTTAAATGTAATCAAAAGGTCAAAGAGAAATGTTATCTTTAGCTTGTTAAGCCTCATTTAGAATATGCTGCAAGTATCTGGGACACTCATGAAATTGGATTAATTGGTGCATTGGATCATGTGCAGCGTAGATGAGCTAGATTTGTAAAATGTTGTTATTATAAACTTCGTAGTGTATCCAAAATATTTGAGTGTCTAGGCTGGGAATCACTCACGGAACAAAGGTTACAGTACAGATTAAATATTTTGCATTAAGTGGAAGGATGTCTCTTTACCAGTGATGTTGAAAATGTTTTATTACCCTCATTGTACTATGGTAGGTGAGATCATGTCAATAAAATTAGAGAGATCAAGTGTAGAACAGATAGATTTAAGATGTTTTTTCCATGAACGATAAGGGATTACATTGCCCAACTGCAGTAGGGGTCAAAATATTTTGGTCAAAATTAGACTCGAGTGTATTCACCCTCTCTTAAACACCTTAGCAGTGGCTTGAAGGGTACATAAATATCGAAGCAAAATAATTAGAGCTTTCCCAGCACTAAGCTCAACTGCATGTACAATTAACACATCATGGTATGGAGGGCAGTTCCCTTCCCTTAGCTACCTATAGTTTCCTGTATTACTTATAGGAAGTGTCATACTGTACTATAATGAAAATATATGGTGTGATAGGTAAGATCAAGATATCCAGATTAAATTCTTTTACTCCTCCTCTATTAGTTAAACTATGAGGAGATGGTAAAGTTTTTAAATGTTCGGTTGCTCTATTATTTTTTTCCCCAAGTAAAACAACGCCATACTGGTTCAGTAAATAGGCTAAATTTTTTTAATAATCAACATCAACTCATTACACATGTATTCTCAGAGGTAGTGGCTGATTGAATCGATATATTTATGACTTTATTACAGTGCATCTTGTCTACAGCAGAACCTATTGTAGTGAAACCTATCATATTCAAGAAAAATTTTCAGTCTCGATAGGTGTTATTTGATTTCTATATACTCTGACTCAATGTTAAATGGGCATTGCCTATTAGAGAAACAGAATGGGCTTCTTCATAAAAAAACTGGAGAACAATAGGATTTTAAGACAAAGCAGTTCATCTGCTTCAGAAAATTGGCCAAGGCCATGAGCCTTTGCACACTTATCCCATCTCATAGTTTACAATCGAGAGTATTAGCTAATAATATTTTTACCTATTTACTAAAAATGTCTCATACTGAATAACATCTTAATGCTGAAATTAATCTGAAGCATACTGTTTGAACATGTGAAACTGTAGGTGAAACAGACACTGAAAGGTATGAGGCAAGATGCATATGTACAAAGGAATTAATGCGATAAAGTCAAGAATAATGGGAAAAATTAGTGATTTATAAAACATTATGCAGTTAAGTTTAGATGAGTAACTAGAAGAAAAAGTTATGTTAAATGCAAATTTCTTTCTTGCATGTGAGTTTTTGACTTTACATGTTCTTTGTCTGACCCTATTCATGTCACTTTATTGAATGCTTGGACAATAAATTGTATGATTAACAAGAAAGAATGAGGAAAAAACAAGAATTATTGTTCATTTAAGTAAAAGGGTTTAGTCGAAAAATTCTCAAATTAGTTTAGGTTTATGTTTGAACTATGCAAAAATGTTTTAGTCACAAACAATTCTTTTAGTTAAATAAAATAGCCTTTAACACTATAGGCACTGTAGTACTTATTTTCACTGTTTTTGAAATTCTAATCATATTTTCACCCATACTCAATCCTTGATATTTCATGACCTTTGATGGAGTTTGGTCTTACATCTAGCTTTTAAGCTGTCTTTCTCAGGCTATTAACTAATGAAATATTTGCTTGAATAACTAAAGGTGCCATGAGCTGTCATTTGACCATTGTCATAAAAACCCAATAAATCAATCTTTATATGCATTCTGTATTTTTTGAAACTCTTTGTTTCCAATATATTTTGTTGTTTTAGTTAGTACCATTCTGAATGGACAGAATTAACCTCTATTAACACTTGTTTATGAAAAGGATAAATTGAGCAACTTGCAATCTTTTCTAAGGCTCACTATATTAAATAATATTGCCTTAAGTCATAAAGGGTTAAATCCTAGTTATTTACTTAAAGTTTTTTGCTTTTTTACAGAAAGATATTCCAAGTTTAATGTTTCTGATTTCTGAGACATTTCAATAAGCATAATTAACTGCAAATAACAAAGTTTTGTCATTATATTGAAAGATTCTTTCATAATTGAGCAAAAAATTAAATATTTCAAAAATTATAGCTTAAATAAAAAAAAAATAAGGCAGGGGCGGCGAGTTAGAAAATGGAATGTAGAAGCATTAAATGGGTTGAAAAGAAAGGAATACAAACAGGCGGTAGAGAAAATCATGGAGGACGGTAAAGAGCTAAGTACTATTGAAGAAAAATGGGAATGTATCAAAAAAGGGTTGTCTAAAGCGGCAAAAGACACTATTGGAACCGTTAACGCTAAAAGGACTCGTAAACCATGGATCACGGATGAGATGATTACAAAAATGGATGAGCGGCGAAAATGGAAGAATATAAATACAGAATTAGGCAAAATGAAGTACAAAGAATTGAACAATAAATTGAGGCGGGCAACAAATAAAGCAAAGGAAGCATGGTGGAAGACGCAGTGCGAGAATATGGAAAGTCTGCTGAGGAAGGGGGAAATCGGTGCGCTTTACAGCATAGTTAAATCTTTATCGGGAAGTAAGAAAGGGAGATCAACGATAGCAGTTAGAGATAAGGCCGGTAAGGTAATAGTTGACGCAGGAAAGATCCAAGAGAGATGGAAGGAATATGTAGAAGACCTGTATAGTAAAGAGCTTAGACCAACAAAGTTAGACATTGAAAAGGAACATGACGTAGAGGAAGATAGCTTAGGTCCAGGCATACTAGACAATGAGATAGAAAGGGCATTAAGGGAGATGAAACTAAATAAGGCCGTGGGGGTAGATAACATTCCCGTGGAACTTTTGAAATGCTTGGGAAAATGTGGGAGGAAGAGGCTATATGGGCTGATCCGTAGTATTTATGAGGAGGGAATCTGGCCGGAAGACTTTGTGAGATCAGTTTTAGTTCCTATTCCGAAAAAGGTAAAGGCCACGTCATGTGAGGACTATAGGACAATTAGTTTGATATCCCACGCAGCTAAGGTTGTTCTCAGGATCATAAACAAAAGGATAGAGAGTAGGGCAAATGATTACTTAGGGGATGATCAGTTTGGGTTTAGGAAGGGGAGAGGTACGCGTGATGCCATTGCAGTAATGAGATTATTAATCGAGAGGAATATAGAACACAACCAGGAGGTATTTGCCTGTTTCGTAGATTTCGAAAAAGCGTTTGATAGAGTAAATTGGGAAAAACTAATGAGTATATTGCAGAAAATAGGAATAGATTGGAGGGAAAGGAGGCTAATCCGCAATCTGTACATGTCTCAGACTGCCCAGGTGAGGGTGGGAAACGGGGAGTCAGGATGGGCAGTGTTAGGAAGGGGTGTAAGGCAGGGTTGCCCATTATCACCGTTGCTGTTCAACCTGTACGCAGAAGAAATGATCAAAGAGGCATGGGAAGAACTCGAGGTAGGAATGAAAGTGGGCGGGGAAGTCGTAAAATCAGTTAGGTTTGCTGATGACCAAGCTTTAGTTTGTCAGTCAGCCAAGGGGCTGCAAGCATTGCTTAGTGAATTGGAAATTCAGTGCGACAGGTATGGGATGAGAATCAATATTAATAAAACAAAGGTTATGCGATTTTCTAGAAAGAAAAAGGCCAAGCTTAACATTAAAATAGGAGGGCAAAAGCTAGAGCAGGTAGAACAGTTTACGTATCTCGGTAGTGTTTTGGACCAACACGGTCAAAGTAGTAGGGACGTAAGGAGAAGAATTGCGCTAGGCAAAGAGGCTTTCACAAGGAGGAGGGAGTTGATGACAGGGACTTTGAGTAAGGATGTTAAGAAAAGACTCGTAAAAACTTTGATATGGAGCGTAGCTATGTACGGAGCGGAAACGTGGTCATTGAAGCAGGAGGATAGACGTAGATTGGAGGCTTTTGAAATGTGGGTGTGGAGAAGAATGGAGAAGGTGAAATGGACAGAGAAGAAAACAAATGAGGAAGTACTTGGTATGGTGGGCGAAGAGAGGGGTTTGTTGGGAGCAATCCTATGGAGGCAGGAAAAGTGGATGAAGGGGGTGTTGACCGGCAGTGGGATGTTGAAGACTGTGATAGAGGGTAGAATGTTGGGCAAAAGAGGAAAGGGAAGGAACAGGATAGGGTTGTTGGACGGGATGAAGGGAGGAAGGAAGTACTCAGAGATGAAGAGGGACCTGATATAGAGTAGGATGATTGATTTTGTGTTTTGTTAGGAGTAATAAAATATTTGTTTGGTAGTTGTGTCAGTCCAAAAACCTACCTTAACCGGTAGATTACTTAAAAAAAAAAAAAAAAAAAATAAAATAAAAAAAGCTGCATTCAAAGAACTATGCATTTATTCAAAAGTGTTTTGATGAAATGCATACGAGATGGTGCATGAAGAGAGGTGAGATGGTGAGTCTTGTGGAATGTGTGATGGAAACAACAAATCCTCTTTGATTTTGATCCTTTTGCTCTAAAGTTGAAGACTAATCCCATTTACCTTGAAAATGATACCTTATATTGACACTTAGACTGGTCAATAAAAATTTCCCATAGTTTTCCGTGTTTATTTTTTAATTCAAATATCATAATGTCTCTATAAATATGCATGTCATATGGGTGCTATTTTATGTCAAGAGATGACAGGCATCCTGTTTTTTTTGCCATGCTCATCTTCTTTTGCTTATTCCTGCTCAATTAACTGTCAACTATAATTTCATAAATTCTTCCCACCACCTCACATAAGCTCCCTTGCTCAGAAAGGCCATGCCATTAGTTAAGAATGTGACCACAGTGGAACTTTTTCAAGAGGATAATCTAAAGGGTAAGGGTTTCTTCGAGAGGGAAAAGCAATGTGATATATAAAACGTATTTCCCTGAACTCCACCCTAATTGCACCCAATCCCGATAAGCCACCTTCCCCCATGACCAATATGAATATGTATGAAGGAAAATTGGAAATGCCTAGAATCTATACCACATGAATACTGACACCCAGGTAAGAGTAAAGAATTGAGTGGAATTGACAGAGTTCCATTTTTATTTCCACATATACATTTCATTACTGATGAGAATTAAGAAATTGCATTTAGCAACAATAAGAAAATATTTCAAAACCATTTGAAATGTAAGGAGAAATGGGCTTGGAAGATAATGTTTTGAATCTGGCATAGGACATCTTTCATGAATATGTTTGACATCAGCCAATTTTGGATAGGAGTGGAAATATCCATTTTAAAATGGATGCATACATTTTAATGAGACATAATAAATAAAATCCCTTTCATAAATGTTGGCTCTGAGCCATTGGTACAGCTCCTTCAGACTATTCACATATTTAATTTCAAATACGACTATATCGTTCTAGCTGCAGACTTGCAGGCACTGCCAATTGCTTCACCATCACTTATGAGTCATTCAACACCGGAATAATTTCCGTTGAAAGTGATGGAATGTGGATATAGAAATGGAATACCCAAATCTTTTTCAAAGTACATTAAATTTTTTAATTGCTATGAATTACTGTATTGGGCAAATGGTCAAGTATACGATTTTCTTGACATACAGTCTTTGCATCCACTTCCACATCACAGACATAATATCTATGATGTGGAAAAGATAATCTGAAATTACCACAAACTTTAAAGGTTTGAGGAGGATACTCCCTGTCATGCAAATGGTAATAGCAGGTGAAGGGATGGTATGTAGCCAGATTATTAATCAAATGTATTCCTTCAGCACCAACCTGCAGCAAAAAAGTGCAATTATCAGAGAAATGAGGAATCACAATGATTCATGCTTGTTCCACTTGTCATCTTGAATGCTGAAGGAATCTCAAAAAATCATTCGCTGGAAAGTTGGGATTCTTTTTGATGAAGGTGTTAATAAAATCTTCTGATGATTTTAATTATGCCCAAGCACCTATTATTCTGAATTTACTCTCTGTACTCAACAGTTTCAATGAAATAATCTTGAAAATAATTTTCATATAAAATTTGTAAATATTTTATGATGAAAAAGAAGTGGCTGCTGGAAAGCCAAAGATTTTGAATGCTGAGTTGCACTGCATAAGAGACAAATGATCCCTCTGTGAGGCAAACCTGAGTGGCATTTTTCATCTTACTCCAGCAAACATCAATTTCCTGTTTCAATGTGATGCTCTCGATTTCCCAGTGAGTAAACAATATTTTTGCCTGAATTTGACAAACTATGAAAATGAACATTTCCTTTCACATGGTGTGTTCCCCTCTCTAAGATGATGAGCATTTCCCTTCTTTCTTAACTCTTCTCACTTTCTAAACAAGAGTTTCCTTCTTTTGCACTCAAATGTTTTTAAAGCCAGCCATTTACTGCATGCACCCAGCTATGAATAAAATGATATTACTTTGCCAACCAATTTTTGAGGTGGGTGTTTTTCCACAGCTTACAATGGATGTAATGCTGGATTCCTTACTCAAAATTGAGGTATCTCTTTTTACACACCCATATTGAGTGGCAATCAAATAAGATGAAACTTTTCTTTTAATTGTAGAATATTTACTTTTCTAGAGCAATTTCTTCATTTTTTTACCTGGGTTGTTTTCTATGAATCAGATGAACAATGAATGATTCTCAGATTTTTAAGCAGATTACAAATTATACTTTCTGCATTTTCCAATTTTTCCATTAAATCTTTTAATTTTTCTTATATCCTATATTGTGATACTATTATTTTGCTATACATTCTTGTAGATTATCCTTTGGTTCTTGACTTTTTGAGTAATACTGGTTATTACCCAAGGGTATAAAACTTGTATTTTGGGCTTCTAATACTTCTAAGCGAGTATTTATTATTGGTGGAGGTGACTGACAGATGAGATCATTAACACTGTTGAAGTGGATGGGTAAGTTGGAAGATGTAGGCCATTTGGGGAGTGGGGAAGGGTAGAGAGAAACCTGATGGAAGCATTAGCCTGCTCTTAATGATGGGTGCCAAGGGGTCCACAATTTAACATTCCATCCAGTGGATGGCATGCACACTCCACAATGCACCCCAACACATAGGGATAGTGGTACCACTCTAAGAAACCTTCCACCTCTGGGATTTGAACCCAGGCATTTTAGGTTAGAAGCCAATGTTTTAGCCACTGCACCATCATGGTTCTCCAAATACTCCTTCCCTTGGGAAGAAAGTTTTGCTGTTATAAACTGTGTGTGTTGCTATCGCTGGAGTTCAGAGGTGCATTTGTTTGTGAAGATATTCTCTCCAATATTCAGGATGCAAGGTTAGAAAGACCAGTTTCATTGCTTACATGCCAGAGGAACAATCAATGATTTCATGGGAGGGAGATCAAGGGCTTGAGCCACAATCAGAGTTAGTTTAGTTAGATCATCAACAAATGTTTCAGGAAACATTCTACTTTTTGAGCACCTTTTTATGATTCTTGATTCTTTCATTTTAATCTGAATTTTTTTAATTTTGCAGGAAAGACTCAACTTTTTCCTGCAGTGATGGTTGGGAACAATTCCATGCATTAATCCTCCATTTCTTGCTTAACCATTTACAAACTACATTTGGGTTTTTCAGCATCAACTTTCAAAGGGTTTGAGCACCTATCTCCCTTATGATGTAGAATGAAAGAGAGACATTCTGATGGGTAGCAAAAAGAAATTTCACCTGATAACACACTCTTCTGGATTCAATTAGCTGCGGTTCTTTTTCAAAATATTCACACCATTTTTTATGTATGACACTTTCATTTAATTTAGAATTCAGTTGAGCATTCCAGTTTTAACATTGCGTTGTTAAACCAAGGCCAACAAAAGATAATTCCAAATAACAAAATGAAACATGATTACACTCTCTATATCACAATCAAAACACACGCATGGATTATTTGCAGTCTACTAAACACTTCCTTCTCACTAAATACTAACCACCATTAGTGGCAAGGGATCACCTATTGAAAAAGAACACTAGGCATTTCTCGATGGATATTATATTGTCCTAGGCCCACATAACTGAGAACCTCTGAAAAGGAAATGTGCCAAATAGTTGAGGACAGTGATAGTCTTTTTAAAAGGAATTTCAATTATAAGGTAGGATGTAAATGTCTCAGCTATACTGCAATGAAATATTCGGCTATCTCAATGATGAAAATAGTGAGAGGTACTGTATATCTCTCAGGTATAAATATTTTATTTATATCATTAAAGAGAACACACAGTAGCACAAAAAGCAATAGTATAAAAAATAATCATATTTTAATAGTTCTATGGCCAAAATAGGTAAACTCAGTTAATCTACCTAAAGTAGGTATTTTTATTGTCAAACCCTTATAATGCAAGTGGCCTAATCCTTGTTAGTCCATGGACAAACAATTTTGCATAACCAAACTCATATTCATCCTTTGGGTGCCCTCTGAATCTTTCCATTTGTAGCCATTAAAATCTACATGCATGATGACCATTGAGTGCATTTTCAGATATGCATGCATTTATTCTTTTTGGAATTTCCTGACTTCATATACTCTAGGTACCTCATTTTAATCACTACCTCTCTGCATTCCCCAATATTCCTTTCCCCTCATGTTCATCCTTTCTGCTAGTTGGTAGGCATAAGGTGCCGGCCCCGGTGGCGGTGGGGTAACGTCCTCGTCTGCCAACCCAAAGGTCATGGGTTCAATTCCCACCTAGGTGTTTTTTCCTCCACCTAGGGCTTGGGTTTATGTAATTCTCAAATGGTTATATCAATGTTCTGAAGTCTGATGTAAAGGTAAAATTGCTATTTTTGGACTAATAAAAAATAAATAAAATACCTAAATGTTGACTTTGATTGAAAAAATTGGGTTCCGAAAGCTCCCAGAGTCCCTTATTGATCATGCCACTGAGATAGTGGTAGTAAGTAGAATAGATTCCACACACATACTTTTGCAGACAGTTGTCCATTACCCAAAATTCATTTTAACATAGGGAAATAGGATTGCTAATTATTAATTATTCCCAGTTTTTTTGCCATTATTAAATATATACAGCACCTGGATGATAAAACTCTGATGCTGTTGTGCTCAAAGTTAGACAAAATATTTTTCAACCCTTAAGACACAGGAACATAATTGCATGAAGGAATGGGGAGCTGCAGGAGATATGTTCTTGTAAGTTTGGCAATTTCTGACACCAATGGCCCTGAACTCCCCTTTTTATCTTCGTGGCCCAAACTCTTTCTTTACACCAAGAGAGAGGGTCAACTCCCTCCTGCCCCAAACTGGTTCCTCCCATGGTCATCGACTCGCATTCCCCCATCATGAGGCATGACCACTCTTTCCAGCTGTCCTCTTTCACAAACAGTAAAAATATGCATAAGCATTAAATGGATTAAGCTGCAATTTGGTGCCAAATTGATCTTATTATCAGAAGAAAATTATATATGAATAGCATTTTATGCAAATTTTAAAAACTAATAATCTCGAGCAGTGAGTCATTGAAGTGTTCTCTGTGGTGGCCACTCCTTGGGTTGTGATAAATGGAAAGTTACCCCGTGGCATTAAAGGGTTCTCCTGTTCCTTCCAAAAGGCAAGGAGAGGAGAATGCTTTAATGGCCTTTTTTCACTTATAAATCAGCATCCAAATTGTTCTTAATGAAAGTATCAATTATTGGCATTAATGAATACATTTACCCTGTGCAACAAATTCCTCTAATCCGATTCAAGTTAGGAAACTACCATACAGGAACATACCATACCTGTATTCTTATGTCAGCTGAGACTAACATAAGAATCTTGATATAAAATTAGGCATTCATATGCATCTCCAACAAAAAGTGGCAGTTGAGAGCACCAATTTACTAAAAGTACAAAATACTTCCCCTGTTAAGGTTTACGCATTCCAAGAATATCATAAATTCCTCTGTTTTCATGAGAACTCTCCAGTTACTTATCATAGGGTGTATTCATTATAGGATATTACAATAACTTGTTCCACTAGAGTGAAAAACATACTTTCAGTAAGGCATGCAAAAATAAATTTCCTTACAAGGTTAAGACTTGACTAATACCTGTAAATTTTAAAATGTATTTTCTTTACTAAATACTTTGTGTTATAGAGACATAGTAGTCTAGTGGGTGGCGAGTTGTAGTATTGACCATAGGGGCCTGGGTTCAATTCCCAGGCATACCTTTAGCTCTACTCTAACTGTATGATTATTCAGGTACCAGATTTTTCTGGGAAACCATAGGTGGTACAGAGAAAGGAACTGGCCCCCTAGCCTGATGTGTGAATTTCACCAGCCATTGCGCTTAGCCATATATTGGGCATAGCCATATCTATCAAACAACATTCGGGTTGATTACTGTTGATTAGTGGTTTTTGTGCAATACAGGGTCTGTCCCAAATGCAAGTAAAATGATTTTTTTGCCACCAATTGTTATATGGCTGGAGTGAGGTGATTTGTGGTGGGAAAGGTGATGGGAGATCTTAGAAAAGCAATGTGACCCATGTCAGTTAACTGCGGGAGGTTACAGTGTATGGGCTGTTGCTAGCCCGGACACCTGCTCAATCTTTACTTCACAAATTCACGATGCCACTCTCCATGGAGCACTGATATGCAATAAAATTTTACATAATGCTTGGAAAATTGGTTTTGGAGACCATGCCCATGATACTAATGGAGATGGAGAAGTGCCCTAAGTGATGGTATTCTATTGCACAGGATGTTCTGGGAGGGTAATGAGTAGGTTGAAAATGAGGAATGCCCTGGATATCCATCAACAACAAAGTGTGATGAAAATGCACAAAAAGTGAGATATACTCAATTCTGATTAACCCCCCAAGTGTCAGGATGTTAGCAGAAGGGTGAAATATTCAGAAAACCAGAGTGTATTGCAATCTCACAGAAGGTTTAGCCATGAGAAAGGCGAGCCAAGATGGTCCCCAAGGTGCAGTCAGTAGACTGCTTGTGTGACAATCTTGCCTTGAACCTCTTGGATTACTCTGAAAGTGACCTGAATGTTTTAGAATAGCTGATTACAGGTGACCATACCTTGATCTTTGAGTACGATCCAAGTAAAATGCCATTGAGTCCCATTTTGGACCACTAGATTATGCCAAAGAGGCCATGACAAGGACCTACTGATGCTTTGCATGAAGCATACCACAACTAGCAGAGACAATCATATTCATGTACTGATACAGAAATAAATCTCTTATGAAGAATTTTAGCAATTCATGCTTCGATCTGCAATGCATTGTTTCCCCATATTTATTCCACTTATTTTTTGGACAGTTGTTGTATGATAGAGGAATAATGGATTCATTCACAAGCCAAATATTACATAAATAATCCCTTTTCTGGGGGTTGCTTTGTTCCATAAATTCAAGATATTCATAATTTTCTGTTGTATTATTCTCTGGTATATTTTCAAAAGGCCAATATTATCCAGGTTTTCATCATAAGTGTTGAAAGAATAGTCAGTTTGTAACTGTTGGCTAAAAACCTATTTCAAATCAGTCACTAAGCTTTAATTTATAGTAACTAAAATGTGTTTAAAAGTACCTTTATCCAGTAAAGATATTGAGTACATATGACTTTAATTACAAAGGACGAGCTGTTTGATGATTGATGCTTTTCTTTTTTTTTGAGAACTCAGCTAGTTATACCTAAAAATATTATGCTCTAAATGATATTACAATAGGAGTATGGGACTACATTTTACTGGTATTTTGATTTTTATATTGCAGTGAATATAGATTTAAAAAATAGGTGGCTAAGATCATATAATTGTTGTAACCAATAAAAGTGTACTTTGTATCTAAGTTGTTGTATTCAAAACACTTAGATTTTGATTGGTGCATGATTGAGTATTTTGGATTTATAAAACGATTTTGCATGTTTGATTTGTCTTATACTGCTATTACAAATTGCAGTGCCTGGGTATTTAACAGCAGTTTTGATATATAAAAGTAGAACCCCTACTTTAAATACAAAATACAAAGAAATGATAGGGAAATGTGTGACTCCTCTTCTGTAAATGCTGGATCAAATTCTAATGAGAAAAATGTTATCATACAAAATATATTTTGACAACCTTTGCCAAGTTTTCACATCTCAAAAGATGAGTGTATCATAAGTGGATTACAGAGCAACCAGTACAATATGGGACAACATCATTTTACTAGACTTTCACCATTAAGCTATCTAATGAAAGGAAACTGTTGTCATATGGTTCTGCCAACAAAGTTGTGCCAAATGTCAAAATGCAATAATATAAAATTCAAAAATTGACAGAAATATTCCACTGTGCCAGTGATTGAAAAATATGTGAAATACAAAAAGAACTATGAGTCTAATGTTTAGTAAATTCTTACTCACACCTTGTTATCATAAGGCAGAATTCCTAATCATGTATTCATATAATATCAGTGAAAACTTGAGAAACACACAGAGCTCATTTTCCACCCTGTGAAAACCTCCAATCAAACAAAGTATAACCATTAAGTGTAAACCACTAAAGTGTTTAGTACAGTTTAGGATAAATTCATATAATGACTGGCTTTGAAAAAAAATATATGCATTGGTCTGGCGAGGCAAAAGAGCTGTGGTTCTTTTCCCAGGCAAGGAAACCTTTTTGCATGCATGGATCTGATTTACCTTCCCCCCTATGCCTCCATTTGTCCTTTATCTGCGTTTCTATCCCTTTTCCTTATATTGACATCCCTGTGAATGGATGTGTACATACATATATAAACCATAAATGCAATAATCAACACTAAGGTCGATTTGGTGGGTGATGGTACAGTTCACCCAGTACTAAGCCTGACGGCATGTAAATTCACACATCAGGGTAGGGCGGTCAGTTCCTTTCCCTGTGCCGGTTATGGTTTCCCAGGAAGATCTGGTACCTGAAAAATCACATAGCTTGGGTGGAGCTGCAGGTGCCCAGAGTGCCTTACCCCAGGAATCGAACCCGGGCCCTCCGGTCAGTAGTCAAACATTCTACCCACTGGACTACCATAACCCATGCCACCTATATGTATATGTATAATAGAGAATATGTACATTTGTATACATTTATTTATTTATTTATAGCTGTAGTTTTAGGGGAGGCAACCGACAGCTAAGGTCATTTGCGCCATTAGGAATGGGTGGGAAAGGAGGGGTGGAGAGAAACCTAGCGTTGGCATTAGCCAAGGGGTCCGGAGTTTAACGTCTCATTCGACGGATGTTGTACTCATCACTCAAAGTGCTCTCCACAAAGCACCTCAAGTAGGGATTAGGATACTAATGAAATAATCTGCAGCCTCTGGGATTCGAACCCAGGCCCTCATGGTGGGAAGCCCTTATGTAATGCACCACAATAACCCGATCCTCTTTATATATATACTATATATATATATATATATATATATATATATATATATATATATATATATATATATATATATATATATATATATATATATATCATACATACATGCATGTGTGTGTGTATAATGAGAACAGAATTTATTTGACATGAAATTACAGGTGTGAGCAAAGAGGCATTACTCCTATGAGAACCACCAAGCATCACAAAATGGATGCTGACTTTTCTACAAATCTGATGCACCAATTTAAATGCAATAATAACTAAAACGTTAGATATGTTTGAGACCCATTCCAAACAGGAGAAATAAACCTTAGGCATTGAGGAGTAACAGAGGATCTGGATGGCAAGAGTTTTGAAGAAAGCCATTATTAGAATTTACATAAAATCCCCACAAGGGGGACATTTGTATCACCCCCCCTTCCATATTTCGTTAACTACAGTTCACTGAAGAGGTTTCCAATGCAGGCAAGACACCCTGTTAGCTTTGAGTTGTGTGTGCATAAGTTTCTTTCATGCTAATTAGCAATGAATAGGATTTTAATGCTCATTATATTATGCAGTGACTGACTGAGTGCTGGCTCTGTGGGGGAGCCTTCTTAGTGTATGGATAGAAGAATGGTGCCCATAGTGGGGAGGGCACAGGGTGTATTCACTGCTGCTGAAGACACACCCTAAGAGAAAGAGATAGGGGCGGGTTTCCCGCTCCTCATCCGGTCGGCCGCACTCACCGTTGAGGATGTGGACGTAGGTGGAGGCCGGCTGGGCGTTGTTGGGCACGCACGAGTAGTTGCCCGAGTGCACCTTCTGTGCCGAGGCGATCACCAAGGTGCTGGCGTGCTCCTCCTCGGGGCCCAGCGCCACGCCCTCGCCCCCCTCCGCCGCATCGCCTCCCTCCGCCGCCTCGCCACCCTCAGCCGCCAGGGGCGACGTCACGTTCACGCCCCTGTCCCGGTCGTAGTTGATCATGCGGTTGTTGTGGTACCAGAACACGAACACCGGGGGCTCGGTGCTCTGGCGCAGCACACAGGAGAGGCGCAGGGTGCTGCCGCTCTTGAGATATTTCTCGGACGGCCCCAGGATGTCCGCTCTCGCCTCTGAGGGAGGTAAACAATTGGGTGCGCATGAGAACCCCTGGGGTGGGTGGAAGGGACTCGGGGGATGATGCGGAGGTGGGCTGTGCCTCGGAGGCTGGAGTATTAGGGGGGGAGGGGGTGGAATGAGGGCTTCGGGACACGGCAAGGAGACTGCGCTCTGAGCGGAGAGGACGACAAACGGAGGACCATTGGGCACAGCGGGGGGAGGGCAGAGAAGCCTTGGGACTTTGGACGCTCTTTGCGGTAAAACGAGGAAAGGGAGATTGAGAAGAAATTGATGGCTTATGGTGTGACAGAGTTACGCTGCAAAAGAGAAGAGGCGGGAAGAAACATAAAGTGGGGGAGGATTTAAAAAAACTTGAACTGAAAAATAATGTTTTGCAAAGGTGTTTGCCGTATCAATATAATGTATTTGTACTTTACCCTAGATGTGGCTAATACCATGAATAAATTGAATGCTGTCAAAATCAATGACGAAATATTACATTTTTCATGGATTACCAAACACCAACCTCTATCATAAAACTGTGCATATGGGAAGGTTTGCAATCGTGATGACACGGAAAGCATTGATCTCTTTGATATTCAACAATAATTAGGAACTTTATTTGCAAGGGCGCGTTAAAGGGAGCTGTAAAATATTTAATTAAAATCTATTATTTACATACAGGTATATGACTTAGGATTCACTCGAAATACTTTTCCTGAATACTTTCCAATAATTTTCATGAATATTCTTGGCAGTCTAGAATCAGGCCCTATAGGTCATCGCAGGCCTAATAATGGAAGTGTGAATGACAAAGGGTCAACCGGCCCGCAATTCATTTGTCAGATCCGTGGCGCTGCATGGTGTCGAATGTCGAGCTGCTAAAAATGAGAACAGAAAGTAGACATTCGAATGAAATGTGCCTGCCGGGATGGATAAGAGTAATGAATGATCAGAGTGGACAGAATTTGTGGGGACCTCAGAAGCACTCCACGAGCAACAGAAGAGATGAAAGAGCTCAGGTTGAAGTGGTACGGTCATGCTTTCCGACGGGTCTTAAAATATGCTGGGAATAAGGTACACGTTTAATCTGCAACCTCTGAATTTGAAGGGAATCCAGAGCAGAGGAAGGCTTAGGTTGTGGTGAGTGTGCGTAGGATGCGTCGAATTGCAGTGTCGGTGAACGGGCACGAGGGTGGACAGATCCAGTGGGAGGGCTGACCAATCGGAAAGCTGGACCCAAGTGGGTAGTTGCGGATAAAGCTGGGAGGAAGAGTTAACAGATGTGACTCGAAGTGTCGCCAAAATGCCAGATTAAAGCAGGAAGGGAGACGTAATTTTTAACATATAGTTGGTAATAAATTTCATTGAGTTGATCTCAGATCGATATTTTCAGCACGCCATAAAAATGAAGCAAGAAGTTGAGCTCACCGACGACCCTGAGGTCAATGAAGATGGACGTTGGGGGATGCGAGGACACCTGGCACTCGTAGAGGCCGGCGTCCCTCTCCTGCACGTACTTGATTTGCAGCGTCCAGTCCTGCAATGAGGAGCAACGGTAACCATTGGAGCGGGGTTATCTGCTGACATTGCGCCGAGGGAAGTGCATGCACAACTTAAGGACACGTCGCACTATATATAAGAGTTAGATTGCACATTGAGACATTGCACGCAATGATCTTCATACAGTCAACTGCTCAAAATAATTTCAAGCTGTAGGTAGATGAAACATCTAAGCAGGTGCATTTCACATATGTAACAAATGCATTAAGCATGTAACAAAGCATTTAAACAAAATACATTAAGTATGAACGATAAAAAATTAAGAAACCGAAACACGAAAAAAAAGTTTTTAAAAGTTTTAGCCTTTTCAAATGCGCTAAAACTCAACTTCGTTCGCGTCACATGTTACATTTAAATCTCATTGAGCTAACTCATAGCAACTTACCCGCCGCCTCTTTGGTAAACTGGTTGAAAATATCAAATTTATTATTTCTACATCTACATCATTACCCTGCGAGCCACCAAAAAGGTGTGTGGCAAGGGGGTGCAGCACCAGGAGGAAAGGGTAAGGGATTAGAGGGTTAGGGTTTTTCAAATGGATGGGGAAAGGTGGGGGGAACCTGCAAAAAAAATATAAATATACTAGTATAACCATGTGCAGTCCCTACCTTGTAGGTTAATACTATTTCGTCGAACTGACTCTTGGGGGATTTCGGCTACGAACATTCTGGTCTCTTATTGCTCTTGGAATAAATTACGTTTTAAACCTGTCAGTCTCCAGTCTATCTCATTAATCTTATATTCGTGATCCCTCCGCCCGTAATACGTTGGGGTTTATATTATGTTCTTTATGTCATCGGAAAAGGACCCATCTTTAAATATTTTTAATAAGTTTAATCTATATTGTAAACGCCGCTGTGAAAGGGAATCCCAGCCTAAATTTTCTAGCAAAGTAGTTACGCTACTGCGTTGGTCATAGCAATTTTTGACAAATCTAGCCCCCCTCCGTTGAACTCGATCCAAATCCGAAATAAAATTTATCTCTTTAGGATCCCATATACTGGCAGCATACTCTAGGTGGGGCCTGACAAGGGCAAGAAAGCATCGCTCCTTCACTTTTTCGTCACATTTACCCAGCACTCTTTTTACAAATCCCAATTTTTTATTAGCACGGCCGCATATTTCTCGTATTTGCTTTCTCCAGGACAGATCGTGAGTAATTGTTACACCCAAGTATTTAAAGGAATCTACCCTCGCGATTTCTGTTTGCTTCACTTTGTAACTAAATGGGGGGGTGTTACTCCTTTCCCAAAAATGTCCCCATAAATCACCGCATAGTCAGTAAAAAGACGAAGCCTGCTATTAACCACGGTACTGAGGTCATTTATGTAAATAAAAAACAAGAAGGGGCCTATGACAATTCCCTGTAGTACACCCGATATGATATTGACAGTATCGGATGATACAGCGTCCAGGACGGCTGTTTGAACGCGATTTTTTTTTTAAATTGTCTAATCCAGCATATAATACTCCCGTGTATTCTATAAGTTTCAAACTTCGCTAGTAACTTGCAATGAGGGACTTTATCAAAAGCTTTTTTAAAATCTAGGAATATCGCATTTGATATGGACCATAAAATAATGAATATATGGAACTGAACTTCGACCGTATGATTGCAAGTTACCGTGGCAAAGTGTAACAGCCAAATAATAAAGAGGTAATCAAAAGTTTCCTTTACCATAAATATAACTATGATCACAGTTAATCAGTGATTGAGTAGTATAAATTACTAAATAAAAGATCAATTTTAAAATAAATTGCTGGAAGTGGCCAGGTAATATTCCATTTATAAATATAAATATTACTTAAAATGGGTTTATTTATTTTCTGGGCCAGGATGATATCTGCATACGTTTTATTTAGGAATGGATTGGATCTATAATTACCCCCAGGTTAAAGTTGTTTGGACAGAAATCATGTGTCGTTTCAAAGTGCCTCCTAGGTCAGACAAAGCCGGGGTAAATTCCGTATTACACGAAACAGCTAATGGCCATTAATTACATTATGCGTCGATCAATCGCGGATGAACTTAATGCCACCGAAGGTTTCGGATGGTGGGACTCCCTCGAGGTTTAGCTTTTAGCTGCGAAATACTGAGCTAGTGTGTCCTTCACGAATACGACACGCAAGCAATCGAGGACAAAAAATTGCCGTTTTCGCAGGACGCAACTAGAGAGCTATCCTTGGGTAAGACGGCCTATAATTCTACAAAAGTTTACGAAGGGGTATCAAGTTTCACAAATGGCCGCAACCTCACTATCGGAAACCAAATACTTGGCCGGAAGAGGGGACTGCTGCCCTCCTTCGTACTACTAGTGGTCGGAGCTGCAACAATCGCCTCTTACTGCAGGCGTGGTAAAAAATTGTAATAACGGCTGCGGTACAGCTATGTGTTCCGGGGAAGAGCAGTCAACTAATTGTATCGATTCCTCTATTGATTTTAGTGAAAATATATAATGGAACCCACTTAAATAAAATATGCCGGAAGTAAACTGGTCCGCCATGCGAATCTCCGGGTGGCGAGGAGGTGAGTATCTGCGAGGCATATTCGAAGAATGAGAACCGTATGGTCATAAAAAATTATATTTGTCATTAAATTTTTTTATTGACGATTTTAGTTTCCTAAAAATCTTCACTTTTCTACAAAATCGCCGTTCACTCCTAAGCACTTTTCGTAACGCTGCACCAGCGATTTTTATCCCGGAAATAGTCGCCACGTTCGAAGTCGGGACGGTCGATAGTGGTCGAAAAACGCGAGTTCACTCAACATTCTTTGTTTGCTCTTTTTGCAGGTCGGTACGCATTTTCGCCACTCACCTGGCACACAATTTGTGACATCCGAGCTCTTCCCTAACAATCTACTGTGTCAATAGTTGTACGTCCAACAAGATGAAGTCTATCATTGAACCCACTAATCGTCAATCAAACCGCCGTTCTTGGTCCACTTGTTGAACAATTCCATCGCCATTGATACTGGATCTGCCACTCCGCTCTTCATCATGCAAATTTGTGCGGACATACAGTCTCAAGGCCGTTGTTTAGGCAACTTTTCATTCCCTCACTTATCACTCAAGGTGCATAAACAAGGTTGCACATCACATCAATGCCCTGGCCTTAATGTCATTTGATCGACAAAAACGGTGGTCAAAATAGAATTTCAAGTTTTACTAATGCAATCATGACAAAACTTTATTTCTAATGGCTGCTCTGATTGAGGTCAAATGGAATAGTTCAGCGTACTCCGGCCGTCATTTCGATGACATAATATAAGGATGATCCCATGTAATTTCCAGTAATTTCGAAATGTGCGCGTACTATCTCGTGGACACATACTTTAAAATTGAAGTTGATCCATTTGGACCCCGAAGACTCAACAGGAACTCGCTCATAGGGAATTGAATAGTCCACTTCAGAAAGTCACAACCAACAGAAATACGCGCCTCTTTCAGGTTAGCGATTGACGCAGTGGGTATATCATTTAAACGATGGAATTTCATTTTACAGACAGCATCACCTATCCTCAAGCCTCAAAGTTGAAAATAACATGTTTAAACAAGTAAGGCGAGGTGTAAGAAGGTATCATATGATTAAAATAAGAGCTAGAATAATGGTAAAAACTAGTGGTCTAACATAACAATTTCTTAGCGTCCTCGTTCACAGCTTTTTCGATCCCGTATCGTTCGCGGAAAAAACGACACTGCAAAAAAGGCCGGTGAAACTGTTTATACCTCTCTACGCTTCCATATTCATCATCGATTGAGACCTGCTTCCAATAAAAGTTAGAGATGTGACCTACAAATGAGCCTTGAGCAGTAAAAAATAATCTTGTGACTGACTGCCCAAGGATATAATCAGTTCCGATGTAGGAGTAAGAAAATAGAGGCTTAATTTCACTCTCTCAGTCGCACGGAAGCAATTGGCCCGCTTGGAGGGGGGAGGGCGTGAACACACTTACCTCGGAGTGCTGGGCGTGGACCGCCGAGTACCTCTCGTCGCTGGAGTAAGTGGTGAGGCCGACGGTCAGCAAGTGGTAGTCCTTCCTCCGGATCCACGACACCTGCAAGCCACAGGGGGATGATTAGTGTCCCCATGTTTTACAAAATAGAAAACATAACATAAGTTTAACCGAGAATGCTTATGTGCGCCTGTGTAGCCGTTATAACAAAATGGTGCCACGCCTGATTTGCAACTTTAATTGTAATGGATGGACGTTACATATAAATCAAAACTTCCCCTATTGAACAGACAGTATTTCTTCATGGGCCCTGACTACCAGTGGCCAGTGAGCGTATTTCTCGGATTGTCCCAAGAGGAGATCGGAAAAGAAGACATGAATCTTAGGGAAGTTTTATGAAGCAGATTAATACGAAACTATTTGATAATAACTTATTTTGGCCGTATTGGAATATCTCAGTTGATTATTTAATTTTAAAAAGACTACAACTAACAAGTTAACTTCTCTAATTCATCTCAACCTTTTAACTGAACGGTGTTGTTCTTCAATGAATCCTCTACATTGATTCCAAATGCGATTTTGAGGTATTATGAACATTCTATACCATTACATGTCGTGTACACATACCCTGGATAGCACTTGTATATTGTTCTCCTACAGGAGAACCGCCACTAACAGTAATTAGATTTGCAGCTGCGAGGTAAGATTTTCAAAATAAAATCTGACGCCGGCAGCTTTCAAGACATAATGTGAACACTTCGGAATTTTGCAATGGAGATTCCTACTCCGAAGTGGTGGTTTCACGACATGTACGCATGCATCCGCGTGCATTTTGTGACATTTGGGTACATTTCTCGTCGGTGGTAATAATGCTCAGTCCATTCGGGATTGTAGCTGTCCTATAGAGGTTGCTTTGTATCAGATAAGACCAAGAGTTAGCTGTTTGTATCTGTATATTGAGGGCAAAAAGTTTCATCCGCAATAGTTGGTATCCCTCTAGTTGAACTCACGCTTGTAGAGAAATCTTTGAGAGTAAATAAGGGCATACGCTGAATTAATGATACATCAAGGATACGGACTGGCGTTTTCTACTTAAATTATTCCAACATCCTGGACTAAAACCTTCCTGCATTTTAAAATGCACACACGCATGCGCACAAACTCATAAATACAGGTTTTATTATTGATTATTTTGAAAGTAATGTTTCCAATGTTTTCAGTTCAGTTCAATCATAGTGCCAACTCATTCAACATCACAAACCAAGTCAATTCTACGAGGGATATTTCTTGAGTTAAGTCCGTTTGGTCATTACAAAAATTGTATCCGTTAGCAAAAGTTTTTATTGACCGTGTTATTTTCCTGCAACCCTACTTCAATTTTCTACGCAATCGCCGTTCACTCCTAAGCCCTTTTCGTAACGCTACACCAATGCCTTTGATCCAAGGTCGGGACGGGAGATAGGGGTCCAAAAACGCACTCCTACTCAACATCCTTTGCCTTTTGTGTCAAACACTTTCGGTACCCACCTATCACACAATTTGCGATGTTCGAGTTTTTCCGTAACAATCGTTTGAGTATTTGGTGGGTCCAATAACAGTAAATTTATCAGCCAGAACATTAATCGTCGATCTTGGATCAGATCGCAGATTTCGGTCCGCGTGTGGAACGATTTCATCGGTGTGGATCCTGGGTGGGTTTTTCACTTCGCTCTTCACCTCGCACATTTGTGCGGCCATTTTATTTCTTAAGTCTCAAAACCATTGTCTAAGTAGTAGTGGTAGTTTTTATGGGAGGCGACCGGAAGCCGAGATCAGTTGTACCATTAAGGATGGATGGGAAAGGAAGGGTGGAGAGAAACCCGGCGTCGGCATTAGCCTACTCATGTCGAAAGGCGCCAAGGGGTCCACATATTAAAGTCCCATCCGACGGGCGTCGTACTCACTCAAAGTACTCTCCACAAAGCACCTCAAGTGGGGAACGGGATATCACCGAAAAAAAATATGCCGCCTCCGGGAATCGAACCCGGGCCGGTGGAAAGTCTGTACGTTAGCCACCGCACCATCCCGATCGCCCCCACCAGTTTATAACCTTCATTTACTCATTACTATTGGCCCATAAACTAGACTGCACATCTCTCGATGAACATGTGTTTCTGATGAACCTTTTGCACACAAATCTCGAATCACAGCACCCACACTTAACAACTGGCGGGAGAAACGATTTCCGTGGTCATTATTGTATATGCACTCACCGACTGATATACGACTAATGCTTCAAAACAATAACTTCGGAGGCTTCAGAAACAATCAATAGATGGCGCTGCATGCGTATACAGGGTTCGTCCGGAAAATAAGTGTACTGACTCCTGGGCTGGGCGCGCCGCTCCAGGCGCGCCCAGCACCGCTCTGACGGGCTGCGATTGGAGGGGGGTATGTTGGCAAGCGACGCTGAAAAAGGCAGTCGGCTCTGAGCTGTGGTGTAGTGAGGAGCTCTGTTAACGCGAACCTCCACGCTCGACCCACGTCACGGAACGCGATGCCGAAGTTTTTGGAGCAGCGTTATTACATCAAATTTGCGGTAAAGCTTGGGAAATCGTCTACCGAAACTGTCGGTATGATTAACCAGGCTTACGGGGAGTCAGCCATGTCCAGAAACATGATCTTTCGGTGGCACAAGATGTTCGTGGAGGGCAGAGAAGAGGTCGACGACGAGTCTTCGAGAGGTTCCCGATGATGCCTTCGCGGGAGCGTTCCAGGAATGGGAACGCCGCTGGAACAAGTGTATCGACTCACAAGGGTCCTATTTTGAGGAATATTAGCTTAAGATATGTAAAAGTGTAATAAATTTTTTTTCCCGAGCTCAGTACACTTATTTTCCGGACGAACCCTGTAACTTTGTTCTGACCCGCCAATATTTAAATATAAGAAAAAGGCCCTTACTTTTCGAAAGGCACAAACTACTGGGATACCAAACGGTATAAGGACAATTTTCAATGAATTGGCACAACGATACATTTCATTGCGTCTCCCAAAAAATACAAGCCAACACTAAAATGAACCCCTCTTCATCTCTGTGTATGAGTACTTCCTCTCTATCCTATTTCTGCCCCTTCCACGTTTGTCTAACTTTCTCCCCTCCATCACAGCCTTCAATATTCCATTGCCAATTAATGTGCTTTGAATCAGTTTTTCCCTCCTCCTTATGACGTCTTCCAACAATCCCCTCTCCTCCTCCACCACTCCTAGCACTTCCTTATTTGTTTTCCTTTCTGTTCACTTCACCTTCTCCCCCTTACTCCACACCCGTATTTCAAAAGCCTCCAATCGATGCCTATCAATCATCCAGCTTCCATGACCATATTTCTGTGCCATACAAGACTACGCTTCATGGCAAAGATTTGAAGAACCACTTTTGTGCATCTTTCTCATCAACCCTGTCATCAATTACTCCATTCTTTTGAAAGTGTGTCTGCCTAACGCAATTTTTCTTGGCATATCCCTATTACTTTCTATATTTAGGCGCAGAGCACTTCCGAGACAGATAAACACTCTAACCCGCTGTAGTCTATGTTCTCCTATTTTATTATTTTATTTAGCCTTTATTTTCCACAAAAACCGCATTACGTTGTTGGTTTACATTTATTCTCTTTCCACAAACTTGTAAATCGTACTGGTTTTCCAAAGTCCTCTGCAATACTTGCAAACCCTTGGCAGATTGGTGAACTAAAGTTTGATCTTCGGCTAAGCTAACTGATTTTGTTAATTTCACACCTTTCCAACCTTCATTCCTATCTCCAGATTTCCGATAATACCTCTTTGGCCATTTCCTCCACAAATGCGCCGAACAGCAGACATGGTAGTGGACATTCCTTCCTTACTCCTCTTCCTAACACTGCCCATCCGGACACTCCATCCGCCACTCACACCTGCGCAGTCTGTGACATTTACGATCATGTGTAAGTCTCGTATCCCGCCAATATACTCTTATTTTTGGCAATGCGTTATATTCAATTCACTTACTCAAACGCTTTATCGAAATCTACGAAACAGGCAAATAAATCCTGATTGTAGTCCATGTCCCTTTCTATTAGTGACCTTATTACTGCTATGGAATCACGTGTGCCTATGTCCTCTCTGAACCCAAACTGATCGGCCCCTGCTCTTCACCCTCTTATTGATGATCCTGGGAACAACTTCACATGTGTGCGAAATCAAACTTATAGTTCTGTTGTTAAAACTAGGAACTAACACTGATATGACGAAGTCTTCAGGCCAAATTCTTCTCTCATAAATGCCATGTCGTATTAGTCCATGAAAACTTTTCCTCCTAACTTTACCTCAACCTTAATCGAGTTCCGCAGGAATGCCGTCTACTCGCACGGCTTTATTTGATGTCAATTCCATTAATGCCCTTGCTATCAAGTAAGCCTGGACCTAAGCTATCCTCAACTACGTAATAATCTCTCTCCATGTCTGAGCTTGCTACCCTGGATGTTTTTAATATACAGTTCTTCTATATATCCCTTCTATCACCGTTGACTCTTCTCTAGTTCAATTTTTATTTTTCCTGATTTTTCTCTGAATTTTATCGCAAATTTCGTTTGCATATCGTTACAGAATTTTGACCTCCTTGTATAGCGCACCAATTTCACCCTTTCTCCGTAAACTTTCCACATCCTCGCACTGCGTCTTCCACCACGCTTCTTTCGCTCTATTTGTTCCCCATCTCAGTTTATTATAAAACTCTTTATATTTACTTCTTCCTAATTCTCTATTTAAGTTATTCCATTTTCTTCTCTCGCCTATCTTCGTAATAATGTCTAATTCATTGTGTTCTTGAATTCTACCTATTTACTGCTCCCATAGTTTCGTTTCAGGTTTTCGATATCCCTTTTTTATATGTTCCCGTTTTTTCTGTAGAATACCCAGATCCCTGTCTTCAATCATGATTTTCTCTACAGCTTACTGATACTACTTCCTTTTCATTTACAGTTAATACATCTACATTTCATTTCCTAACCCACCGCCCCTATCTTATCTTTAAAATCGGACGCCACACTTCGTGACTACTAAATTATGATCTGAGTCCGAGACCGCTCCTGGAAAACTCTGCAACTTTATCACGCTGTTCCTAAATCTGTGCCTAACCATTATATTATATAACTGATACCTTTCAGAGGCACCGGGCACTTTCCATGTACACCTACGCCTTTTGTGGTTTCCAAACTAAGTTTTGGTGATGATTAATCCCTGTCTTCTGCAGAACTCAATTGCTTTTTTCACGGTCATTACTCGTATATAAACCGTAGTCTCCGACCGCACCACAATCTATCCCTTAGCTTGCCGTCGAATTTCAATCCCCATTACTATAAAGTTTTTCCCAGCAGGAACACACGCGATGTTCTAACTGATCGTATTTCCTATCAACTTGTTTCTCATTATAATTGCTTGGTGGTATGCAACGTATATCTGAACAGGGACCAAGTTCGTCGGTTCTGCTTTTATCTCTTCTAGTAATATTCTATCCGTTGCTTGCTTTATGCTGACTAGGCTTCTTCCTATCTTTTTATTCAATATTATGGCAACCCCTCGTTGGCTCTCATCCCCTCCGCTGTATATTACTCTATAACTGTCACTCCTGTAATCTCCGTTATCCTTCCATCTCACCTCGCATAAACCTAAAATATCTATGCTTCCTCTTTCCATCTCTCCCTCTATATTTTCTAATTTTCCTGACCTCGACATTATTATGATATTCTATGTCTCTATTCAGTCTTTTCCTGCGTCTTCTGTGCCGCTACTGTCTTGAACAATATGAAGTTGTGATTTACAAGGAAGGTAAGATGCGATAGGATACTAAGATTTAGGTGACCATTGACGAAAATTGTCATCTAATAGAAGATAAATTTGCGGGAAAACTGACCTTTATGCTCATAAATTTCACATTCCTCTAACCAAAATGGATAATGTTTGCAATGAATGTTCATTTTCATGGCTGGAGGGTGGATGAATTTCACATCATCAAATAGAGAAATGAGATTTTGAGAAAAATACATAAAAGGATATACTCATGTGCGAATGTGATCAAAGGGACTCTTTAGATGAGGAGAACATTGCAAGGGAACAGAAAATAATGCAAGAAGCAGACCACGAACTCGTTAGATGCGAGGGAAGGACTGAGCCAGCGGAAAGAAGTCAGGGAATGGCGAGTGACATCGAGGAGGAGAAAAATACGCTTGGCTATTGTAAGCACTTCCCTTTAAGTCAGACGCGTTCTCAAACGCCTTAAAATCTTCATATGAATACAATCCAGCGCAAAGCATTCATTGTACATGATGTCTTCAAAATCACCGCTGACCCTCTTTGATTCGAAATAAATCCACGATGGGGTCTGCCTTGTCCATTTCTCAACTTCGAAAGGGCGCCCGACAGCGCTTGGTTTCACACTGAAGGAAATCGAACGACTCTGTTCACTACCTATGGATGGGAATGCAGATTTGACGAAGCAGATGTTTTGCAAGTTCAGTAGCTTCAGGCGTGATGTGGTGGAAGTCGAGCATAATGAATGACTGATCGTAGCACTTTTCGTCATTTCATAAAATTTTTATTTTACGTCCGGGTTTCGATGTATTACAACATCATCAAATCTTACATTACATTCATACATCAGGTCTTACATTATATATTATACATCAGGTATTACATCATCACCTGATGATGATTCAGTGCATCGAAACCCGGATGTAAAATAAAAATGTCATCAAGTGGAAAAGTGCTACGATCAATTATTCATTTTGCATGTTTATTTCGGCAGATTTTCCGCCCAATGAGTCGGCAGCATCCGTAAAACACGTCGTATGCTCATCAAAAGTTTTTCCAAATGTCGGTATCCCGGTGTCTCTAACGCATATTACTTAAGGTTTATTTAAAATCTGGCGCACGCAAAAATATTGCGGACCGAATACCCCTCGCATCTCTGTTTATTTTGTGAATGTAAATTGCCGGAAGGGTTCAGTATGATACGCGACCTCTTCGATTTATGAATCAGTCGGGGCAGTCGTGGTCAAATAGTATCCCTTCGTCTTCTATCCGACCGACCAAAGAACGATTCTGCTCCCCGTTTGAATTCCGAGTGAGATGGGAACGGGAACCAATATTATCAGCCTCATCGCATGCGCTGAACAGAGAGAGAGAGAGATAGGAATTTAATCCCATTGAGGTATCCGGAGTCACACGACTGCATATCCGAGAGAATCCTCGCCTTCCGGTCCTGACCGTCTTCCACATGAATATCAAGGCAAATGCATCCCGTCGGAAACCAGGAAAAATTTCCAGCGAGAATGGCAATTACATAATGGCGTCAAGAGGTCCGCTTATTAGCAGCCGCGTGGCTCTTACTTAGTTTAATGGGACTCGGTGTCACAGTCCCATTTCTTCCAACTGCATATACCAATATTAAAACTTCAGCTTTCGCGAAGGGAGCCCGTTCCGAGCTTACATTTATTTTTTTATCCCTTTTAATGCGAAAAGTGCGCGCAAGCCCTTAATTCGTCGCGGCGCGAGCACCTTTCCGACGGGAAAGTAGGACAAAGTAGGGTTTCCTCGGGAACGAGGTCATGCGCCAAGGGGGAGAGGGTGCGGCGGCTGTAAGAACACATACACACGCACGCACGCAAACGTCGCACGCACACACAGCGCGGCCGTCCCCCCCTCCTCCCCACTCCCTCGCCTCAGGTGCAAGGCTGACGCGATATCCGCCCCCTCCCTCCACTTGGCCCATCTGCGAAAGAAACACAGCCTCTCCTCCGAGCGAGCGGGGCGACGCGATCGAAGCCCGCCCAGTTCACCGCTCGGTGGCCGGGAAGGATGGGGGGCCGACCGCGGCACCGCACCCGGCCGACCACGCTCGCGAGCCTGGCCCACACACCCCTGCGGTTCCCAAATTACGCAGACAGCTAATGAACACTTTTACGTACCTCGAACAGGAAAGGTAAGAGTGTAAAATGGGCTGCCGAGACGCATGAAAACAAAAGGATTGGTTTGTGAATGGTGTAATGAATTACTAGAAACTTTGGAAATAAGTGAGCTCACTGCAGATGACGCCTCGTTAGTAATAAATGGAAAGAGTGGGAGGGAGTCGAGTAGTAGGGCGGAGACGAACGGGACAGACCCAGACAAACCCAGGCATGGGCCTCGGAAACAGAAGGAAAGATGAAAATTAGGGATATCATTTTGAGACCATAGAGAGTTTTGCATAAATAATACACGTAGTCACAAAAAATCAATTGAATTGTCTTAGCAAAGACTCGACTGGATTTTCATCAAGGGATTTATAAATATAACAAAGAGGAAATCAGGGTAAATAAATTGAAAAACTTGAAATATATGAATAACAATCGAAAAAAAGAGGAGGAAAAATTTACCAAAATATGAGAGAGATGATGAATGGACGAATCGCAAAATGTGAGGGAGGCATGCGCGTCTTCCTAATGTGACGACGCAAATTAAGTGAGAGGATATTAAGTGAGGATCTTAAGTAAGCCAGGAGCCAACGGGACACGTCAATTTTACACTCATATCAATCACAAGTGTTTAGGCGGCTTCCAGAGGAAGGGTGATGCAAAACTCGCGGAGCGGAGGCTGAAGCAGCATGGTCCTGCAACGTATGCAGCATGTGAAAACCATAGCAACCACTCGCAGATCGGTGTCACGGGTGAAGGGGGAGCTTACCTAGCGCTAAGCCCTCAACGGCGTGTGAAATTCACTCATTGTAAGGGTAATAAGGGGAGGGGGCAGTCCTTTTCTCTTCAATGCCTATGGTTTCCCTGGGAGATGTGATGCACGTAAGGTAAAACAACCTGGGTTAAGCTGGCGGTCCATAGAGACATCACCGGTAATTGAACTCGGGCCATCCGGTCAGTCGGTCAGTGATCTATCCGCTGACGTACCACACACTGCATGAAAATGAGGACCATCTGCGGAATTGAAATAGCTGACCAATTACAGAAATTATTATTATATAATTATTATACGGGGTAGCCTGCCGGTTAAGGTAGGTTTAGGATGGACACAACTTCCAAATATTTCTCTTGCATCGTAACAAAAAAACAACCCAACATCCTACTCTACAAGTCCCTCTTCATCTCTGTGTACTTCCTTCATCCCGTCCAATATCCCTATCCTGTTACTGCCCTTTCCTCGTTTTCCTAACATTCTCCCCAATATTACAGTTTTCAACATCCCGCTGCCGATCAATACGCCCTTCATTCGTTTTTCTTGCCCCCCAATTATTTCTCCCAACAATCCACTCTCTTCGCCCACCATACCAAGTACTTCCTCATTTGTTTTCCTCTCTGTCCATTTCACCTTCTCCATTCTTCTCCACACTCACATTTAAAAAGCCTCCAATCTACGCTTATCCTCCTGCTTCAGTGACCATGTTTCCGTGCAGCACATAGCTACGCTCCATATCAACGTTTTTACGAGTCTTTTCTTAACATTCTTACACAACGTCCCTCTCATCAACTCCCTCCTCCGTATGGGTTAAATGGAAGAAGGGACCATTTGGTCTCAATTTCGCCCAAATAAAGACCACTATCTATCTATCTATCTATCTATCCTCCTTGTGAAAGCCTCTTTGCCTAGCGCAGTTCTTCTCCTTACGTCCCTACTACTTTGACCGTGTTGGTCCAAAACACTACCGAGATACGTAAACTGTTCCACCTGCTCTAGTTTTTCCCTCCTATTTTAACGTTAACCTTGGCCTTCCTCTTTCTGGAAAATCGCATAACCTTTGTTTTACTTATATTGATGCTCATCCCATTTCGATCGCACTGAATATCCAATTCACTCAGCAGTACTTGCATCCCCTTGGCTGACTGACAAACTAGAGCTTTTAATGAAATATTAATAAAAGAAAACTTTGATTGCAATAAACGGAAATTGATTTTCGGAAAAAATATTGAAACATGAAATGGAAATGGCAGATTATAGAGGAGGAATAGTAATTAGTCACAGGTCCATGCCCAGGAAGCGGGTAGTTTGGGGGTGTGGCTGCGTTATCGTCGAAATTGAGGACCCTAAATTTTGGCGATAACAAACGGACGTGAAGGGGAGGAAGAACGCTTAAGTCATTTGCATACGCTCGAAATTAAGAGAGACTTTTGCGAAATGAAATGATGCCCCTAGCTCTTTTAAGTATAGGCATGAAACAATGTTAAGAAAGCTTTAGGACGGAGCACAGCGTCGGGTCATGTCACAACGTGCCCTTGGAAGGAGGGTTATCGGGGTCGAAGGAGGGTGCAGGTCAGACGGGCCTGAAGCAAATAAGGAAAGCGGGGGAGGAAGGCAAAAGGGAGGAGGAGATGAGGCCGTGCGGGGCAAATTGGGAGGGGGTCCAAAAAGTGGCAGATGGGGGAAATGGAACGAGCAGTTGTCCGACACCGATGGAAGGGTGGGCGAGCGGGGAATACGGAGGAACATTGCAACGACGACATTTTGGAGAACGTGAAGATGATAGGGAGGAGAAGGAGAGAGAGGAAGGGAAAATTGCGGACGATGAACAGCTTTTGAATTCCGCGCAAATTATTTTGATGTCCCCGGAAATCTTCAACGATTTTTAGGCACGGTCCACGACGTGGCCAAAATAACAAGATTAAAAAATTACATTCTGGTATTTCCTCCAAATTACGTCTTCCAATAGTAACTACCGTCCTCCAAATTTAGTCTTCCAACTACCTAATTATAGTAGCTAATAATATTAACTAGCGCCCCAATGCTTGTGGGGAAAGTCACTCCCTCGCCGGTGATTTGACACAAATTCAATATAATGGGAAGCTCATATTTACAGAGGGGAGGTGGTATTAATATTTTGATTGCGTGTGTGGTTACTGGAGAGGAGGGATTGACTTACCCCGTAAATCACTCCACCAATCTCATTATTCCCCTTCTTTTTTTACTTTCATAGTGGTGTAAAAAAACCTTTTTACGATTCAATGAAATATTATTTTATATAGCCAGTCGAAAAAGAGGCCGCAAAAATCTCAATTTGTATTTTCCTTATAATTACCTAATTATAATAGCTAATGATAATAACTACTGCCCCAAAACTTGCCATCACCCGACGCTCACGATTGGGAAAATTTCACTTATCGTTTGGCGTTATCCTTCGTTTTATATCACAATGTGCGCGGTGTATTCACGTATACGACGATGATCATCGTTTTGCAGCCCTAAAGTACGCATCCGTCCATGGATTTCAAAAGTGGAGAACACTCATAACACCAAATACTACTTGGTGATGAGATTTGCCAATAGTTCAATTACAAACAATCAAGGTGTCACTAAAATCTAGGTTGAAGCATTGTTTTCGACCGTAAAGAACATATAGTTTAAAAAACAAATTTCGACACTAATGGAGGATCAGGATCATCGCCTGAACACATCTTTTTTCCATCATCAGCTAGAAAATTAAAATAATGCTGCAGCAGAGGAAAGACGTAATTTTACAACAAAGTAAACTCAAAATCAAGTAAAAACATGAAAAAGCCTTGAATCAGCAAACTACACAATCATATTCTGGCACACTACCAATTTGCCCCCAGTGAATTTGATTTCGACGGATTAGAAGCGATTATGAATGGCGTCGCCACTTTGCGCACATTTTATGAATATTGTTCTCTTCTAAAAATAGAGAGCTATGCCTGTAAGTGTATTTCTATAACCAACAGTCGAAGGAAATATTTTAGTCAAGTTCCATTTAAATCGCCAACCGTTACTCTAGCCCTTCCCCCGCTTTTTCCATCGGTACAATAAATGTTAGTGGAGATACTTAAAACGTTATCTTTACTTTCAACATCTGGTGTTATCTACATGCATTTTTATAGGAATTCTACGATACTATAATCATCGTATTAGGTTACAAAAAACCGCTTATTCCCACACTCTTATTCGCACGTTATTCTGTTTTACTTGAGTTATTAATGAATAACTGATAGAAGCACTATTCCACTGGATAAAAAATATTTTACGACCATATTTCGATGTATTACATCATCACCAGGCCCCTGATGATGTTAATGAGGATGTAATGCATAGAAACCCAGCCGTAAAGTAAATGTTAACCAGTGGAACAGTGCCACTATTAGTTATTCATTATGTTCAATTTCCACCATATCACGCCTGAAACTACTGACTTCGTTGAGTTATTAATTTTAATGCATTGCAACTTCTCCTAAAATTAAAGGTGCATATTAGATTTACGCTGATTATATTGTCAGAATAAATAAATCCGTGAGGTCTTAATAATTTCGCATCTTAAATAAAGGTGCTTAACTCTAACAACGTTGCATAATTTTCACATAGGGCCAAACACTATAAAAACTGCAAACACGTTTTACACAATCGTAGTTCACAGTAAAAGGTTGATTCTCTGCTGTTAATTGTTCATGGAAGAGGTACTTAGAGTGAGAACAGTCGCATAAATAACTAACTTGCTCATTTATCAACGACCAAACTGTCTTTGGGTCTTGTTCCACCAAACAGACAACTTCGCTAACTTCGTTCACACGCTTGTTTCCCACTAATAATCCAGGGAATTCGTCGAATGCATCCCAAACAATTAAGTAGACTGACAAAATGCATAATTGCAATGCGGGTATGCAGAAATTAAGGGAGCACCTTTGCAGCGTGCAACAACCACTTCTGTCCGTCGGATGTGTCGACGGAAAGAACTGGCGGATGAGAAGCCATCCATTCATGAATAGGAACGATACAAAGCTCTCGATTGAGAGCCGAAGATTAATTGCACTTAGCGGACGAGAGAAGAACTGATTTTATGTGAAATTTATCTCTGTATAAGGAGATGTTAGAGACGTAAATACGATCGGTCGACCCTGCATAATAACACCACCCCGTTATGTGTCCATTCGTAGAAACCTTAGATAATTTGCAGACGATAGGATGGTATACAGGGAAATAAGGACTCCAGGATATTGCGAGCTACTTGGAAAAAATATTGAATTGGTGCAAGGAATGAAGATTAGTGCTGAACGTAAAAAAATGCATCGTTTTGAAATTGTGGTGCATAAGAAGCGATGAACAGGGCGTAAATATGCATTGAGAGAGTTGAATTTCACGGTTAACTGAGCAGGGGCACTACTCCTTAATAGTGAGATTTAGCAAGGTTAAACAGGTTTAACGAACGTGGTTAAACAGGAGTAAACGAACGCACGCACGCACGCATGAACACACGCACAACGCTATTTCGAATTGTAAGGGCTGCTTTCTTATATTTAAATAATGGCAGAACAAATTTGTACGCATGAAACGCCATCTGTTAATTGTTTGCGAAGTCACAAAAGGTATTTCTTTCACGCAGTGGCCGTTCTCCTGTCGGGAATTCAGATAAAAGTTCCCGCTAAAATCGTTGCTCCAGCCAGTTCGTGCGCTTTGATTGGAATTTTGTGGGCAAAAGATAATCAGCTGCCCAGATTCATTGGCAAATGTGCAGCCTTATTTATGAAACAATAGTAATGAGTGAAGGAAAAGTTACATAATGGTGTCGAACTACAAAAATAAAATGGCCGTACATGATGAAGAGCGGAGTGACCGAATCCGTATCCAGACCGATGAAATCGTTTAGCAAGTGGACCAAGAAATGTGATCTGATAGGAAATTGACGATTGACTCTGGCTTATAGATAGCCTCCTATTGTTCGCAACACTATTTACGCGGTGGACAAATAAAAGCTCAAATAATGCAAATTGGGTGCAAGGTGGGTACTGGAAGTGCTTACTGACCAACACAAAGAGCAAAGAATGTTGAGTGGGAGTGCGTTTTTGGACCCCTGTCTCCCTTCCCGACCTTGCACGTGGCGACTCTTCTTGCACTTGAAGCAGCAGATTGGTGGACAGCGGTTTGAGGACGACGAGGAACTCAAGAAGGCTTTTGTCAACTGTTTCAATGCGACGACCGTCTATGCTGAGGGATCAAAGGCATTGGTGTAGCGTTACGAAAAGGGCTTAGGAGTGAACGGCGATTGCGTAGAACATTGAAGTAGGGTTGCAGGAAACTAACACGGTCAATAAAAACTTTTGCTAACGGATACAATTTTTTTAATGACCAAATGGACTTAACTCAAGAAATATCCCTCGTAGAATTGACTTGGATTGTGATGTTGAATGAGTGCGCACCAACGGAACGCAAAACATTGGAAACCTTACTTTCAAATAATATTTTCACAACTGATCTATTACAAAATATAAGCAAAGCAGTCAGAACGCCATTTTGAAAATGTTGTTGCCGCTCAGGCATATTTGATTTTTTCAGATTTCATGGAAATTTCTATTGCTTTCCGTCTGGCATTTTCAAATTCACCTTTCTCAGAGGAGCTGGGTTTTACACGGCAGAGGAAATGATTTGTCCCCTTTGAAGGGAGTCGGATTTTGATTCACAAAATTTTTTCGAGAGCTTATCCCAAAGCATTCAGCTTGTAAACCATCACTTCGGTGTTTTAAAGTAACTTGAACTCTTACGCGAATTCGCAGACAATTCTCGATTCGCGATTCTTTCAGCTCAGCGCCCTAGTATTTGCAAACGCGGCACTTAAAAAAAGTTAGCTCATTGTGTAACTACCGTCGAAAAAATTGCTTTACATCTATTTCTCCATATACAGATAAAATGAAACGAATCTCTTTTTCGCGTTGCGGACAGCTCTCCTCCCCCGTCGGAAGTCATTCGGTTGGGGGCGGAATCCACGCCGTCCCCAACGCGAACCCCCAGGGCCCGCATCAGCCGACTGCAGGCGAGATCCGCCGACCCCGATCACCGCGGCCACGCCATTATGCGAGCTCGAAGCCTGTATCGCCCTGGAACAGACTTGGCGCGAATTACGGCCGCCGCGGAGCCATAAATCCAGACCACAAATTTTCACGCAAGACTGAGCGGGCTGGGGGTGACGACAGGGCGGGGGGGGAGGGGGAGACTGCTCCCTGGTGGCGGCGCTGACCCTCGGTCGTGGGCGGTGGGTCTGCCTCTGGGGAAGGGGGGTAGAGGGCGGGATCGAAGGGGAGGGGCTCCTCATTTCGAGAGGCTGTGACGCCAAGACGATATCGATGTTTTCCGAAAATCGACAATTTTATGCCGGGGTGGGTCTTCCGCCATATCGGAAAATTATGTGTAATACCCGATGCTGTCGACGCACACACACACACTCAAAAATATGGAAGAATTATCGATTAATTGAAACCAATATTGTCAAAGATGTTTTTTTTATCGAAGAAAACAAGTCTCCTGAATTTTTTTCATATTAAAGCAGAGTATTGCTACAGTGAAAAATTTTTATGGACTCTGTATTGAAATGCGGGAGCTACGAAGTTATAATTTGAAAGAGCAACCCAAAATTTTTAATGAATAGAAATTTGGCAGTTAAAATTTGGTGGCTCAGGGTAATGCAAAAGGAATACTACAGGTCACAAATTAAGTTGACTTAAAGTCAGCTTTAATGGAAATAGGAGGAATTATTTTTCATTTTTAAGTACAGGAAAAACCTCAGTGGTAATTCCACAAGCGAGACTTGTACGAACCAATAAGGACTAGCGAAATTTAATACACTTATCTTTAAGTGGATAAATCACTTGCGCTGACATTAAATGGAACATAGGCATGCTAAGGTGCGATAATCAATGACATAACATAGCAATCTCGCGTAAAATTTCATGAAACGGCAATGGAAAATCCCGAAGAGGAGCAAACGTGAGCGAAACGTTCCTGCAATGCAGCACAATTTCTATGAGGAACAAGTCAGTCAGTGGAGCACTTAACAAATTCTGATGATCGAAGAGCTGAGCGGAGCTGGTAATGTCACTATCGACTAACCGGCAGATTACGATTACGGAAATTTAAGAAATAATTTATTGGAAAAATCAGAGGAAATTCCAAAAATACCCTATTTGTGAATCGAGTTCAAATTAGTGGAATCTTGGAAAAATATATTAATTAATAATTGAAATATTTATTAAATAATAATTGAATTCATAGAGAGACCTATCATATCGCGCAGCCAATGGGAGAGGAAATCAGAAAGCAAACAAGAAGAGATGACATCCGAGGCACAAAAGTAAATGGAGAGAGGAACTTAAGATGCTCCTAGGTGGAGCCGCAATAAGACACCAGGGGCGTTCTTGAATGCAATGGATCAATTATTTCAAGGATATATCGAGGAAATCAATAGGAAGAAAATTAAAACCCTGCAAATGGAAAGGGAGAACCCGATCACTTACAGTGGACCGGAAAAGGAGAATTAGGAAGGATTTATTTCCCCGTGCTCCGGAAAGAGAAGCATCCCATGGGACGGAGGGGGTGACACTGGCCATTTCAGGGCACTAGCCAAGAAGGAGACATAAACTGCGACCAAAGAATTTGCGATTAATGCTACCGTGTAAGAAAAGAGATTTAAAACTTACTAGAGAAGAATTAAGATTCCAAAATTTGTTGAAAGACAACAGAGACAAAGATTTCCACAAGTGAACAATGAAAATGTGCAAAATTATTAAACATTGAGTTTCGCCATGGGTCTAGCTCACTTGTCCGTAAATTTTTACGACCAGGGAATGTAAATGGAGAGCAGTGATAAGACTGAATCAACGTGCAAGGATGGCGTTAATATTCATCGAGCTTCGTTGTTTCTTTCATTGCCCTATTGCTTATTGTATATGGAAAATTCACGATCACTGAATAACTAAACTTGGTTTATTGTATATGGAAAAATAAGGATTTTTTTTGTTAACAATCCCCATAGTAAAAAATAAAACTCCTTTCAACACACGTGATTTTTTGATATGATGATTGGAAGCTCTACTTTGTGAAAATTCACGATCACTGAATAAATAAACTCGGTATTTTTTCGCACAAAAAACTTTACAACATTACCGGTACAGGGGCGCGGTAGTCCAGGGGTAGAGCGTTGGACTAGTGACCGGGGATTCCCGGGTTCGATTCCCGGGGCAAGGCACTCTGGGCACCTGCAGCTCCACCCAAGCTATGTGATTTTTCGGGTACCAGATCTTCCGGGGAAACCATAACCGGCACAGGGAAAGGAACTGGCCCCCCTACCCTTATGTGTGAATTTCACACGCCGTCGGGCTTAGTACTGGGTGAACTCAGCCATCACCTACTAAACCGACCTTCGGGTTGATTACTGTGTTTATGGTTATTTTTACAGTACAGGCGACATCATCATCAGTTAACTGATACCTGATGATTTCTGTGATGCCAATGCGTCGAAACCGGTAGCATTATAAAGTTTTTTGTGTAGAAAAATAAGCAAGTTTGTTCATTCAATATCACGTGCTTTTCTATTGTCAGAAATATTGCATTAAATATTTTATAGCCCTATTTGATATTGTGATTATGTGAAAACATATCCATTTTCCATTATTACTTCTGGGACTTCTTCCGGAGGAATAAAACAATATCAACACGCTGAGGCGCCTGTTACGCAACTTTTGCAACTTCGGTTGACAAGGGAAAAGTCGCCCACTGTTGTCGAATTGCTCATCATTTGACCTAAGGTTTTAGGGGCGAACCTGCATCCACCGATAAATATTACGACAGTGGATGCCACTTTATGCCATGGGGAAATATTATTACAGTGATGGGTACTACCGTTTCTTTATAAGATTTAAACATATTTTGGAACTCCTTCAATAATTGTGTAGAAATGTTGAGAGGCTTTCAAATGTCACTTGTACAGTATGGTATAGTATGTATATTATACCATACAGTGATATGTAAATAGTATGTATATACAGGATAGATAGATATGTATATAGTATGTAATAGACGTCAGCTATCGTAATTTTCTCGAGACTGTGACTGCACGAGCGCCGAGGTGTCTTGGCGGTACCCAAGTCGCTTGACATCAACAGGATGGGCTCCAATAGGACGCGCAGCCGACCCCTGAGGGCCAGCGGGAGTGCCCCAGGGGCCTGCAACCCACAATCACTCACCATGCCGTCCCCGATATTCCGCACGACGCAGGGCACCAGGGCCGTGCTGCCCATCTGCGCCGTCACCGTGGTGGAGTTCCCCGTGGCGAAGTAGAGCGGCCCCGCGGGCGGGGGAGGCTGGTCTTCGGCGAGCAGGGCCGGCAGTCCGGCGGCGTCTTCGTAGTCGAGGCCCGCCACAGGGGGTGCGTCCCCCTGGGGATGAGGGGATGGGTCGTCGGGGGGGGAGGGTGGGGTCAGGAAGGGATGGAGCATAAGGGGGGGGCGTCGGAAGGTGGCGGGGGGTGGCGTCGAGAAGGTCGAAGGGGCGGCGGGGAAGTCGAGGGCGCCGGCGCCTGCGGGAGAGAGAGAGAGAGAGAGAGAAGAGTCGGATCACTCGGAGCGGCCGAGGGAGGGCGCCTCTAACCGCGCCAATTAGGCGCTAATTCAAGGCTGATTAGCGAGAAGGTGGACGCACATCTGCGATGGGAGTGAGTGGCAGATCGATTGCGACACCCAATCGGGTTTATCGGATGGTATATCCTTGGGCTAGACCCTTGGAAGTATAGAGTAGGCACTCACTCAATGAGCACCCGCTCTGCCTTGATATATATATCCTCCCTGTGGATAGGCCCGGGTTCTGGACTCGACGAGTGCCATCTCTCGCCATCTTCTCAGATGAGAAGAGCGTCCGGGGGGTAGGGAGGGGAGGGGTGGAAGTGGGGCGGGGATGGAGGAGGACACTGATTGAATCGCATTTACCGGCGATCAAGCTGCCGTTATTCAGTTAATGCTGCAGGGGTTGTCAGTGGTGTTCTCTCTGACAGATCAATGTGAGAGGCATGACACGAAGATTAATCATGACAATAAGTCACAAAAGTAGGAATTCTGTGGTATAATATTGGTGTGGGAAGACATGAAATGGAGCAATTGATAAAGTTTGGGAGCATTTTTCGTGGAAATGAGCGATAGAAAATAACAGGAGATAACTGGATGCAATTGAAGAACTTGTAGAGAAAGAGGGAGTTAACAAAGGCGAATGAATTTCATTACAGATTTAAGCATTAATGTGTTCCCTGATAAGAACGAAGTATGCTACCATAAAATTGCCCTCTTAAGGCATTTGTTTGGCGCACACCCGAGGCTTTTAAGGAACGTGCGCCTGGAGAAAAGTATAGACAAAGAAATGGCGGAGAAAGAAAGGCAAGCAAATACGAGTAGTTGTAGTAGTTGTCAGAGATGAAAGGGGGATTGCAAAGGTGCTACTAACCCCTCCCGGATTTCCAAGTAAAATTAATTGGATGAACGAAATGCTCATTTTATTGGTAATAATCTCTCATTACTAACAAATGAAATTGAAATTTGCCAAATGGAAAATTTTTCCAAAGGATTAAGAATATAAGGAGGCATCTAAAGCCAATAAAGCTGCCATTTTTACCGACAGGTGAAATAAATTCAAACAGAAAATTTTGAATGCAGAAGAAATTGACATAAGTAAACAAGGAACTGAAGCAGAATCTTAAACTAAATAGTTTACATTAATGAAATCAATAATTTAAAGTCAAATTCTCATAAGATGTAAACTACTAGACTTGTAATTCGCATTATTCGATGGACATTTCATTTCTTTGATAAAATACCCTTTCTAATTCTATACTGGCATGATGAATGACCAGGCTACTTATGGAGAGGTGCATGTCATGGTTGCCTCTTATAATCTTGAAAAAAACTTTTGTGTGGATCAAGACACTTTTACGCTCAAAGCTACCGGTCTGGGAATCACAAGAAATGTTTCAAAGGCGAATTCCCTACTTTATCGTCTATTGTATGGCTCAACGTTTTGGATATCCTTGTATTTTCTCAGCCAGAATTGAACAAACGGTGTTTTTGAATTTTAAAGCTTTACCCTTGACTGGTCACTACAATTCCGAATCAGCTAAGAAGGCATTCCGCGGAATTTTCCAAATTAGAAAGATTACTCCTCCAGGCAACAACTTCAACCAACATTCTTGATTATTTTGCAATAATCTTTTGCGTTTATGGTATTTAGTTTAAGAAAAAATGCTCAGTTTCTTAGAAGACGTTTTCCGTTCAGCAACAAGGTATTAAAGGTATCGGCAGAATTCCTCTTTGAACACCTGGTAAGCCACACATTGCATATTTACTAATTATAATACGAGGGTCATCCGGAAAGTAGTACCCGTTCGTGCCGCATGAAGTGCTGACGACGCGAGTAGCCGCTGGACGAGGTCAGATAGCTTCAGTGGCTTGTCTGCCTTCTCTGAGCCAAGTTGCGTGACGCTAGCATTGCCTGTGTTGTTTCTGTGATTGTTTACAATGTTTAAAAAAATTGAGAACGCCGCCAGTTGTGAAGTGAGGGCAGTGATTAAATTCCTCAATGCAAGAAACGTTCGCCCATGTGATATTCATCGCCAATTAAAGGAGGTGTATGGAGACAATGTAATGGACGAGTCGTCTGTTCGGCGGTGGTGTCGCAACTTCAACATGGGGAGGGGGAACACACATGACGATGAGCGTTCGGAGAGACCGTCTGTCATTACAGACCAACTGGTGAGCTCAGTTGACGAATTCGTGAGGAACGATCGGCGCGTCACAATTGATGACATCTGTGAGCATTTTCCCAATGTTTCTCGAACAATTGTTCATGAAATTGTTAAACACCATCTGCATTATGCAAAAATTTGTGCAAGATGGGTCCCTCGCGTATCTCAATGAGCTGGCGGCGAAGGACTATGCAGCAGGAATACAGAAACTTGTCACACGTTATGACAAATGCCTTAATTTGCTTGGAGATTATGTTGAGAAGTAGTTTAAAGTATCCTCTTTCAAATAAAATTTTTTATGTTTGTTAATATTTACTTTTGTGTCTTTATTTCACGAACGGGTACTACTTTCCGGATGACCCTCGTATATTCATCTATTTTTATACTTACCTATTTCAGTAAAACTAATCTCTTTTCTATCAATATTGGCTTCAATAATCATCTCTCTAGCTCCAGAAATAACACCTACAACCAGCAGCGCTTATGTACAGTTTAGGCTCGGACTTAACTGTTAACGGTGAGATTTTTTACAATATTCGCTCGTTGATTCACCAATATTTTAAGGAAAGACATCTTTGATGAGCAAGGATTACAACAGTTCAAAAGAGTTCACATTAAATTCTTGGAAATTGTATACATTTTCCTCTCAGAAAAAAATACATTCATCGGATGACCAAAAAAGATCAAACTTGTATATCGCTATCTTTAGCCTAAGCATCGTGAGTTTGTTTATACGTTAGATGGCTGGCTAGCTCGAGGAGAATCAAAAGGTCGTTCGAATATGAACAAACCAAAAGGTTGGAATGAGGGAAAACTGGTTAATCGTAAAATGCACGTAGCCGATAATATTACAAGAATGATTGAGTTATAAACGAAATATGACAAGGAAGAAAATCCAAGACAAAAACATGAAATTCTGCTTCAATTAAAATAAATTGATGAAATTTATTCGTGAATGAATAAAATATATCTAGCTAAAAGCGTGAAGTACACACAATGCAAGAGAAAAGAATCTACTGCATAATAGCGTCCGCGGAATGCATGATACGAGTACTTCCTGTTTCAAACCAAAAACCTACGAGCAATGTAATGCTCATGATTCAATATACATATTTTTATATAATTCATTTATATAACTTATCACAGACATACTCGTATTCTCCTATATGGTGAATATTAATCAATATTGTGCAACTCACACACACACACACACACACACACACATCATGATCTTCGTTTTGACGCAAACACGCGAGTAATACAAAAAATAATTCATCGTAATATACGGCTTGCGTTTAGACGGCATATTTATTTTAGCGGTGCATTTTCAGCAAGAACTAGAGAACAGTGTGTGGATTTAAGCATGGTGAAAGATTCAACAATACCGGAAGACTACAGGAATTAAATTGGTATTATAGATTCCATTATTTTCTGGTTAATCTTTCATTCGTATTAAAGAAACAGAAAATAAGATATAAAAATATCGTGGCATCAATGTACTTCTATTGAGGGTAATTTCTGTGAAACAGGATGCCATGTCAATGCCAATAATAGTATGTGCTTGCAATGGTATCACGGCTTTGCGATAGGTGGGAGAACAGCTAAACAAATAATCGTCACTCCCAGACTAGAAATATTGATACGTTTATTGATATAATTGCGAAAAATCTCACTTAACGTATTCTTGAGATGGATGAAAAATAATGAGGAAATTTAAATTTCAAATTTGTATCACAATTTTACAGCTGAATTAAAATCCAATCATATTTAAAGCTTCAAAATATAATTTTTTGCACTTTGCTTCTTTTCTTGGATTCAATAATTTTCGGATTGAAACGTAAACTCTTTCCTGACTTGTACATAGGTCTGCTTTTTGATTATTTCAAATTGAAAATTAAAACTGTTGGCCTCATGAAATCGCTAATTTCTCGCTTATTTCGCGATTGATTGCGTGATTAGCAAAAATTAGCTTTTTAAATAAAATAATCCGATTTGTCAGCGATGCTGAATCCCAGTTCATGATTACGCTTTAAAAAGATTAATCCAGGATTCAGGAGGGTAAAGAGTCTTTACGGCAATCCATCTCCTGGGAAAATACTGTTAGCTTTGATAACACCAGTACGGAATTCGAGGTATTCCATATTGCATAATTAAATTTACCCAACGAAAAACGACGATTCAATCTGTCCATGCCGCTGAAACACCATAAAAGGCATTGCCTCACTAATGGGCTTCATCTGAGCGAAATTGAAGCAGATGCGTCGACGAACTGCCCATATTATAGGCAGGCTGTTGCCTGTCGAGGGGCTATAACGGAGAGTAAGGGAGGGAGAGAGGGCTGTCCGGGGCGGACCGGCTAAATACATCACTCCAGGCGCATGCTCGTCCTTAAGGCAGGAGTGGAGGGCGGCAAGACTCCATGGCAGACTTGTTGAAAGTGATGCAGGCATCGAGCTAATCACGCTGTGCACGAAGTGAGAAGAAAACATCGTTGGCTTCTCCCAGGCACAATGATGAATACAAAAGTAATAATGAATCATCCCGGCATCCACGGATCTCTGCCCTTGAGGGACTATTTCCGTGTCCTCTGCAACGGGAGAGGGAAGGATATCCGCCAGCGACAATAAACATATTTTCCCCAGACTTTCCCTGTAGATTCCTTCTTTTTCAGAGCAGGCCCCATATAAAGTCCCGGTTTTCGGTTACTAAAGGAAAGTCAGTCTCATGTGATAATTTATTTCTCCTACTCCTCGCGTACTATAAGTGCCATTGCCACATACATACGTTATTTCATACACGCTCTTCCACTCTTGGGACTAATAATCCCCATTTTAAGAGTTTCTTCGCACCATTCACGTTCCATTTTCGCGGTTCACCCCAGCCTTCTCCCTTGTATGGGTTTGGCGATTCGACTCCTACCTTTCTATCAACTGTGCTAAATCAGGAACACACTCTTCCTTCATAATCGTCCCTTACGTCGGATCTAAACCATATTATTTCCTATTCAACTCATTTCTCAACCCATATATCCCATTTTTACAATAGAAACCCAAACATATAATACCCCATACCCGCCGCATTATGGTCGATATTTATGCTTGACCTATAGCCCCCAATTTTCGTTTCCGTAAAATAAAAAGAGTATAATTACAACATTCTGAAATTTCATTTCCAGACAAAAATTCTAGGATTTCCGACCATTCAATTTCTAATATGTGTGCTAGCCTTTGATGCCACATTTGCCTTCATTCTTGGTCTTTCCTGGCAACGTTTGCGAATATTTCGTCGAAGCGTCAAAAACCATCCCCTAGCCCAGTTGAAATCATTTTTTTGAAAATGAGCTCGTAAATTGAGAGTAAAAAGATAAATGACTATGCGAAAGTGGTATGTGGAATGTTAAATCGAATTAAACAGTAGAGGAATACGAAGAATTGGCAATTAAAAGTCGAAGACGTTCTATTCCGAAGGAAGGAAAAGAAGGGGCTGGTTTCCAGCTGGTTGGAAGGGAAAGGTGGTGAAAGGTTTGCGAGCTGGGAGGGGTATTTTTAGAAGTGTGGGGATAATATGGAAGGTGCTGGGAGAGGCAGGGGTATGAAAATATGTGAAGATCAGGGTATATAATGTCTAATATTAAAACCTGGGTAACTCCAGCAATCCAGCAGCCACATAAACGCTTGGTCTATTGTTTTGAGTTTCAGTGGCGGGTCAAAGGGTGGGAGGGATGCTAAACGAATTCACTATACGAAGGTTGATATTTTAATTTTCTGCCTAATAATGAAAAGGCATAATAAATAAAAAGTACTTTATTGCTAAAAATGGCTTCATTATTTTTCGAAGTATTCTCCATGATAATCAATACATTTTTGGATGCGCTCGAACCAATTTTCGTGACACTTTTTCCATTCCAATTGAGGTACCTCCAAAACATGGTTTTTGAATGCCTTCTTTAGGCGCCGAAAAACGTTGGCCACGCACTTTTTTCTTGATAAACGGCAGTAAAAATAAGTTATTTGGGGCTAAATCAGGGCTGTACGGAGAGTTTAGGTCTGACCCATCGATTCGACGTGTTGGCCAGTCAAATGGGGGTAGTTGTTTCAGCCTATCTTTGAGAGCTTGCATTGCCATGGTGAAGATTGATCCTTCGTTGCCGCGTCTTTTTTCCGTATTTCACAAACCACTTTTGGCAAACATATTCTCTTTTACCATTCAGAATTCACGGTTCTACGTTGCTCTAACGGTACGGTTGCTACATGTTCAGTTATTCTGAAGAAACGGGCAATCATTAGCTTCGATGTGCTTCGTGCACGAATCACTTTTATCGGATTTGGCTCGTCTCATACACACAGACTCAAGATTCGTCACCTATGTAGATGTTATGCGTATGCTGCTTTTGATGCACCGCAATTGTATTTGTTGAGCATTTCTTTGCACCAATTGACACGAGCATCTTTTTTAGCTTTTGTCAAATTATGCGGAATCCAATGCGAACAAATGTTCATGCAATATCTCATTGATGCTCGTCATACCAATCCCCAAGGTCTTATCCCCTCTCTGAATCCACCAGTATTAACTTCATATACATTATTATTCACATTCTTGGGACTTTCACATAAGTATTATATTTGTATATGTTGGTCGCGGTAGTTCAGGGGTAGAGCGTCAGACTACTGACCGGAGGGTCCGGGTTTGATTCTCGGGCAACCCTCCCTGGGAATCTGCAGCTCCACCAAAACTAAGTGATTTTTCGGGATCCACATCTTCCAGGGAAACCATAACCCGCACAGGGGAAGGAATTAGCTCCCCTACCCTGATGTGCGAATTTCACACGCCGTCGGGATGTACATATTCACACACACACAAACACATATATATGCATACACATATTGTGTATACAAATGTTTCGTATTATTCAATAGGTCACACTTATCATTGACTTGCATGCATCTAGCTTGGTAAGAGATTTAGGATTTAACTACCATTCTCAAAACTTTGCCTTGTAGCTGTCACTACTCACCTCTGTCTGAAGCCAGTGATTCTCATAGGATTTATACCTCGTAATCAAACGTACACAAGAAATAACGCACTATTATTATTATTATTATAGCGAAATTATCGACTTAGGTAGGTTTTGGATGGATACAAGCTACCAAAAACAAGCTAGCTCTTGTCCCTCTTCTCTTAACAAAACCCAACCCAACATTCTACTCTACAAAAAGCCCCTCTTAAACTCCGTATACTTCCTTCCTCCCTTCATCAAATCCAACATCCCTATTCTATTTCTACCCCTTCCTCGTTTTTCAAGCATTCTCCCCTCTATCACTGTCTTCAACAATCCACAACCAATCATTAAAATATACTTTGCGTCCATCATTCCTGCCCTCTTTGGATTTCTCCCATTAATCCTCTACCCCCGAGATGACGACCGTTGTAACCTTGCCTCTCCCGCTGCCGGGCATGACAAACGGCCGATTGGGTCGAGTCCCGTAGTTGCCAAGACTCATATTCTCTACACTGTCCATAATAAAAATCCTGGGATTAACAATTGAGATCGTATTGCAAAGGAAACACTTGGTTTTTCCACATAAAATATTTATTCACGACCTAGGTTTCGACGCTCAGCGTCATCTTCAGGTGCTGAGCGTCGAAACCTAGGTCGTGAATAAATATTTTATGTGGAAAAACCAAGTGTTTCCTTTGCAATATGTATCGTTTCCACAAAGTGACGCCTGAAGCTATCTCCTTTAATTGAGATCGTTTTCCGTTGCCTTCCTCAATGGTATTTTTAAGGCAATACCATTACCCAATGGCCGCCCGCCCCATTGGGGACAGGCGCCTTCGCAGCCGCCTCGCTGAGGAACCGATTTACGTCACTTTGGCTTTTTTAAATGACCACCAAATCAGAATGTTCAGGAAGATCGTTCTATTTTCATTTATTCCTTTTCAAACTTTTGAATTTATTTTTCTAATGAGCCAACTGGTTTTTGCAATTATCCTTTAGAACTGCATTTCTGCACCACACAGACAATTGTTTTCCAGCATATCCATTTCCAAACATATGACATATGCGAGCACGTTCCAGGCGAAGGTTTCCACAAATCTTTTTCTTGAGCCAATGGGGAGGTGAATGTTAACGAGCAGGTTATGCTTCGTGAGAAGCGTTTGTTTGTTCGGGTGCTTTTCTCTTTGTACTCCAGAAACTTTTATATGTTCATCGATCATTCTACTGCCCATTTGGGAGATCTCTATAAATTATTCCGTATTTGAGTTTTCCAGTTTAATGTTTGCTTTCGTGAAAGGTGCAAAATGACCCTGGCAGTCGACGCACCCAAATGAATTCATCTTTCTCTAAAGCTTATATTTGCTTGTATATCCCTTAGTCTTGTTTACAACCATCATTTAGGTTTTGTTGGTGGCGATACTTAATATGAATTTCTTCAGTTCTCTTCCAAAATTCGCCAACAATTCAACGCTCATATCGATCGTTCTCTGATTCCGCAATAACAACTATGTCATCATAGTCGCATCTTTCATTTATCTTAATACCCTTGCTGTTTTTTTATATATCTTTATGTCGCTTCTTCTAATAACTATGATTCTTGGATACGGTAACACTTTTATTTATACATCTCATATATGTAATTTAAAATTATAGTAAGCTTGCATTTTTGTTTTTACATGTTTGCTAGCTTTATCATTTTTTGTATTGGTTAAGTTTGACTGATTGAAATTGATTGATTAGTTTGCTGTGATCATGTGTTGTGGTTTTTCTGTTTATTTACCCATTGTTTGTGTATTACCCGTCAAAGTTTGAGCTAACCTGAAATAAGTTTTCAAAAATAATGGTTTCGGCTTCGGCTGGAGAGAGACCAACGAGATCGAAGGCTGTATTAAGATGTCTTACATAGACAATATGGGTCACGGTAGTCCAGGGAGTAGAGCGTTGGACTGCTGACCGAAGGGGCCCGGGTTCGATTCCCAGGCAAGTCTCTGGGCACCTGCAGCTCCACCCAAGATATATGATTTTTAGGGTACCAGATCCAGGGAAACCTGGGGAACCATAACCGGCACAGGGAAAGGAACTGGCCCCCCTACCCTGATGCGTGGATATTCACACGCCGTCGGGCTTAGTATTTGGGGAACTCCTACCATCACCTACCAAACCGACCTTCGGATTGATTACTGTGCTTATGGTTTTATATAGACAATGCAAGTCTTACCGCATCACCACGTCACGTTCATTATCCTATGGATTTTATGCTCAAATATATCGGAGGAGTGGAGAACAAGCTTCCGAAGGTGAATTAAACGAGAGATTGCATTAAAAATTTCAGGAGCAGATTTCCAGTTCGTGCGACTAATGGTTCGTACATCTATAACGACTGCAAAGCATATAGTAATGTTTACCGTATTAAAAGGGTAATAATAAAATTCTGAAATTGCGTGGAGGACGATGAAAGGATGAATTCGAATGCGAGGGTAGTGGAACTTCTGGATATAACTTTCAATCACTCTCGCTCACTTGGTAGTTAATACCACTTTTTTATGTCCAATTATTCGAGTAGAATCTAATTGAATTGTAATTTCTGAATATTATTATTATTACCAAGATTTATTAAACGCAAGGAAGATTTCATAAAAAGGCATTCACATATGGATGATAGTTCATTTGTTTTGCTCTTAATGGCTGCTGTTATCCAGATAATGTTATATCCGACTATTTGAAGTGTGACGTAATTGGATATCAGCACTTCGGATTGTTCGGAGGGGCCATATCTGTCCGGATTATACCACAAAACGGTAGAATCGAACTGAAATGATTTGTAAGGTGCCAATCCGATAGCCAATATTGATTTTTGTGAAACTCTATACCGATATGTCGGTCAGCTAGGTGGCCATCAACGGGGGGTGAGAATTTGACGCCCGGGAAGACAAGAGTAACGAGTACGAGTGTGTTCAAGTGGGAGTAAGGGGGAGGGAGATATTAGGGGGGGATAGGGTTTTTTTGGGTGGGTGGGGGGGGGGAGTGGAGGAAAGGCAAGAGTAGGAGTGGGGAGGCAAAGCAGAATGGGAGATGTGTTTCATTCTATTTTATTGCGTTGCCTGTGTAGTTTTAAATTCAAATACGGAGCTGCTGATGATTCCCGGTTCGCTGTTTATTATTTTGTCTCAGCGCATGTGCAAGCTCTCGGTGGCATTGAGTTTGAAATTTGGGGTGGGCTTAATTAGGGATAAATTTGCTGAGGGTAATAAGGTGGGAAGTTTCGTAAATGTTTATTTGTGATGGCTTATTTTTCTAAACTGCCGTTTTTTCTAAGCAAAGCATTCCTTAAACCTGCTATCGGAATTGGGTTTTGTTTGACCTATGTCTGATGCGTGACAAGCGCAGCACCTCACCTCGGCAATTCCGGGTTTCTCCGTTGTGTTCTTCGAATTACCCAATAAGTTAACGTGCGGTATTTGGATTTCTGAGACCCGCATTGGTGCCCACTTGTTTGGAGATGCTGTGGAGCCCTTAAGTGTGTTTGGGTTCAAACGGAATGGAGAACAACTAATTCCTCTTCTGGGGTGTTGTTCCACGGTGTGAGCGCGGTGTATCCATTTGCGAGTTTTCCCTTTCGATTGGTCAATTTAATGTCTATCCTTTTAAGCTCGTGTCCACTTACTAGGACTGTGCGTTTTGGGTGTTTTTATGCGTTTCAAATTTTTTGCCGTATCGTGGTTTTGTGATAGAGACGGTGAGCATGTGGTTTATGAAATAGTCGAAGGCTGCCATATTTAGTTGATAAAAGGGTTGGTGTGACTTAGCTTTTATGTGGTTTTCAGTAGCCGTTTATACTTTAAAGTACTAACTGCAGCGAAAAATATATTTATTGGCCGTATTACAGAACAAAAGTAAAAAAAAACACACCTAGCTTTGATTGCAGTTTTCTGTGGTTTGCCACGCATGCATAAAAATAAGAAATAAATAGATTCGAAGGCGTACATCTAATGTCACAGTGGTGGTTTTGGGATTTGTGAGGACAACTTTTCAATTTCAATGGCATTTATTTAGATTTTCCCGCTTAATATCAAGCGTAGGAGGCGCGTTCATATCCGTGATACCTTCTTCGTCCTTGCCGAAGTCAGTTATTTTTTATTGGCACGTGCGTAGGTGGAGTTCTAGGAAGCGGATGGGGGATGAGTGCGCGGGGGAAGGTGATTTGGGGCAAGGGGGGGGGAGGAGAGGGGCAGTTAGTTAGCTTCTGTGCTGGTAGTTCGGATGTCGGGATGTGGAGAGGCGTGGAAGGTTATCGCTCAGGGTGTGGGGAGGAGGAAGTGAGCGGCACATTGTTAGAGAGAGAGATGTCCTTTCCCGTTCCCTTGCCCCATTCACTTCTATTGTTGTTGCGGCTCATTCGTAAATTAAGACGCGTCATCGATCCTCCCTTCCCTCGTGTGGCTTTCAAAATATCTCCCCGTCCGACTTCACATGTTCCATATGTCACAAGTTATAAATTCCAGTCCATTTTTATCTTTTCCGGTTCTTTAAATTTGAAGAGAAATATGGAAAAGGTGGTCGTACTTTGCAGCCCTTCCTTGAATTCATATATACCTGCGTAAAATATAGAAATTTTGATGGTAAATTTTCCACATCAAATGGATTGGTTTGTTAGTAAGAGTAAATGTTGCATCATGTTTTTGATTCTTTTTTAAAACAACACACTTCATAAGGAAACATTTTAACTATTGTCTGTATCATTTTGTTTGATAACGTATGTTAGGCTAATTTTCAGAATTGTCCACGAAGAATCATTAGTGTCTCTGCTAATGAATACCGTTACGTAATTTAGACATGACGTATTTCAATGCCATTTAGGTCTCCAAAAGGTATGACTTCATCCTGGAAAGAAAGAAATGAAAATGTTTGTTTTTTATTGTTCCCTTTTAGCAAGTCCACGCTAATTATTTTGAAATTTATTGAGAAATTGGGGCGACTTCCTTTTCAAATACATAACTTAACGCCTAAGCATGCGAACTTGTAAATTACCTACATGATTTATGAAACACTATTATAATAGAAAATTAATTCATTCAAGAATTGCATCAGGACCTCCGCCAGCAGCGAACAAAAAGATGAGACAGTTGCTAGGTGATCCCATCTATATATGAAAATCTCAATTGTGTGGAAAATAATTTTGATCCGCGAAAGACATAAAAAATAAATTGATTTCATTTAAAAGTACTGGGTTGACCACCTAATTTCGTATGGTGGCTTCAGTTATTCTTGAAGCTTCATGAAATCACGCGAAAAAGTTGGAGATATCACGCAACAAATTGTTCAATTCCAGTTACGAGGGAGCTTTTGGATATGCATAAGAATATAACTTTGATATCCCGGCGCTGAATTTGAGCCAGAATGGCCTTTAAAATAACGGAGTTACGTTCAAGGGATGGTAGTTTGTTGGCTATGGCTGCGATATAGCAGGAAACCACCGGACGAGTCAAGAGGGTATGGAGGCCGTATACCCAGGTCAGGCTGAGTGGCTCCACTTAAATCGGTGCATATTTACTTGTCTCGGGAGTGTAAAAGGTCTGAGCAGGAAGTGACTGTATTTTAAATTCCTTTTAGGAGAGAGTTGGTCAATGGGGTCATCAAGCAGGAAGTTCTTTGGGAGTAGTGCGCAGTAGTTATGGCTGGATTTCCAGAAAAAGCAGGGAGGGGGGGCGCAAGGAAAGAAGCACCTTCTCTGTATGAATGGCTATAAATAAATAAAGTATTCACAAAAGAATGTTGTGCATCAGCAATTGATGACGACAAATGCATCGATTGACTATGAGAAAAATGAAGTTTTGCGGAAAATAAAATATCTCTTTGCATCAACGAAATACGAATATTTTACAATTTAAATCAGATCGTATTCTACACACATATCCAGGTAAAAAAATGCCACTGCTTACAGTAGGAATGGATAAAAAGGTAACTAACTAAAGGCAATAATCGGCTTATAATTTTAAATAGCATGATAAATATGCTAAAATGACAATGGTCCATGAAATTCGTCACTCTTAGAGCTGTGAAAGTATTGTTTCTTGTATCAGTTAATGCTCAAAACACTAAATTATTTACTGAAATCATGTCATATGATAGAAGTGTTTAAAGCAACGTTATTCCACAGGTTTTTTTATCGTATCAAAAATATAGAAATGCGGGACAAATAACAGCAACCAAATTCTTCCGCTTTGCTTGAATTTACATTTCAAATATAGAGAGAATTACGTAATACTTAAATAAATGAAAGAGTACATACATTCCCTTGGGGTATCCAGGATTGTAATAAGAGCAGGTAAACGTTGTGAATCTTTTCTTTCCACTTCGGCAGTATTTTCACTTATGAACGATATTCCGAGAAACCTTTCCATTATTACCAAATTTATGTGTTCATTTTGAAAGTCTGCATGAATATTATGAATGAAGAAAGCATTTATTGCGCAGGAGGAACTGTTAGGCCTTTATCGGTACCTGATATAATTGGGACAAACATTTTAAAGGCAGAAAGGTCGTTGCTTCAAACAAGAGAGGTAGTTATAAAGAGAAGAAAATTATTTCAAATATAGACATTAAAAAAGCTCAAGTGAACACTAAAATGTAGAGTGCAGCGTTGCAACAGCCCGGAGTGAACAAAAGGGAAAGATTCCCATTGTTCAATGTGACTATAGAGCCGGATTAAAACCTATTCAAGATTTCAAATGGAAATATATGACGAGTAGCTTCGTATTTTTCCATCCAATCTCTTAACTTCAGGTCACACGTCGATTCCTCTATTAGCACTACCAGGCTTTACTCTTCTATCAACCCAAATGAATCTTTCTTCAAGAAGGCTATCGATTAGAACGATCCTTTCAGACTTAATTTCCTCGGATGCTTTCGCTTCCAATTTCGGCGCCGAGCAACTCGATCGCCGCGACTGTATTCCTTCGCCGAGAGGGAGAAACCTTTCTTATTTTACAACACTAAATCCTCAATCCGGGAACCATTTCATTCCTCCATTGATCCTTGAATCACGAGTTCGCAAATTGTTCTTTTGATATCAACCGCCGTCCATTGTAAAGATGAAAAGATATCGAAGGAAAGAGCAATTTATTAATGCTCTGTGAGCTTAGGAAGAATTATCATAAAAGATAAATTAGATGTATGTCTCCAATTATCTTCTGCAAATTAGTAATGAGCAGGTCCTAAGTGCTTTGTTTTGATGTTGGAATAATAATTAAAATGCAATCGGCTCTGCAATCAGTTAACTGAAATATGGTTGTTGATTTGTCGGTGAACATTGTGAAAACATTTCATAAATTAATTTTAATTAATTACGATCCCGGATAATAGTTTGTATCATCTCTTTCAATTCCCTCCCCAAGGCTTTTTTTATAGCGCATGGCTCCTTTTCACAGATATATTTCATTAACTGCTTCTCCTGGTTCATCCCTGCATCCTTTGCAATTTTACTCTCCATTTTCCCTTCACATACGATCTTAACTAAACTTTAAACTAAGCCAAAGGATATGTCCAATTAATTTCTCTCTGCCTCATACTAGTTCCCTCCTAAGACTCCTCTCATCGCCAACTCTTCAAAGTACCTATTCATTTGTTGTTCTCGCTACAAATTTTATTGTCCTCATAAGAGGGCTGATGAGAAAGTAGCTTACGTTTCGGCCTATCGTGGCGGTGGGTAGTGCTAGAGCCACCATCTTAGTGTCTAAACACCTTAGTCCCTACACTCAGTACGCATCCTGCTGTGGTAGTGTAAAGACTGTGGTTCTTCTATACTTTGCTCACTCTGCGAACTGTTACAATGTGCGTTGCTTTAGAAAATCACAGCGCGAGTTGTGAAGTGTGATCTGTGATTAGGTTTTTACTGGCAAAAGACCACAAGTCAATTGAAATCCATAGGCATCTTTGTGAAGTGTACGGAGACGGAATAATGAGTGAAGGCGGAGTGAGGCAGTGATGCATTCAATTTAAAAATGGCCACCGTAGCAAATTTCACAACGAGGACCGTAGTGGCCGGTCTAAGCTTCGTGACAGATGATCTGACAGTGAAAATCAACGAAAAAATTCGTTAAAATCGCCGATTTACGATAATGGATCTCTCGATGGACGTGGCTTCCAACACAGCGCTTTGACAGTGACGCAGAATTGCATGCTACTGTAAACAAGTGGTTAAACAGTAAGGCGGCAGATTTATTCAGAGACGGCATTGAAAAGCTTATGCATCGTTATGAGGAATGCCTCGATTTGAATGATGACTATGTCTAAAAAATAGTTTGAGGATGTGCCCTTCAAATTTATTTAAGAAAACTTTGTTTTGTTTGTCCGTAAGGTTCATATTTTACTTCAAATCGTAAGCTACTTTCTGGACAGCTCTCGTACACCTGCGGCAAATTTTTCTTTACTGAATGAACTGATATCAGATTAACGAAAATCAAGCAATTAACGTGTATTTGTGTATTGTACGTAAGTAGAGTAAATATATCTCTACAACTTGCTTGAGCAGAAAAAAATCCCCAGTCGATGTCTTCTGGCGGCTCGCAACTCTAAAGGACTCTCACCATTTTGGACTCGAATGCCATTTTCTCTCCCACCCCAAAGGAAAAGAACGTAAGGAGGAGTTGTTGGAGGACGGCGTCATTTGGGCCCCAAATACGAGTGCATGTACCACAGACGTCGATAGAAATGCATCACCTGATTGCACGCACCAACTCATTCGTAATGTTTGATTTCAATTGCTTTGCTGCAGGTCCGGAAGGTCAACTTTTCACAAAATCCTTCATGCAGCACTTCACTCGCTTTCTTATTAGTAATCGGAGGGCGCCGGCTCCTTGGTGTACCTAATATGTTTGCAGCCCGTATGGATGTCCATGTAAAAGGCGGAAAGCTCGGAAAAGGAGTATTGCATGACATGCGAGGATCACCAGACCAGACCAGACCCCCTATTGACTGGGCTTTTGCCCTCATTTTTATCGCTGCTTCGGTGAGACAACGTCCACCCCTTCAGCGGTAGTGTTTGTGCAATTCGCACAGGGGAAACAATGGCGATCGAATGTGTGAATGGCGAACGTGTACCTTTCCAGTGTTAGTGAAGGAGAAGTTGAAAGAACGACCTCTAGTGGGTTGGCAATTGGCCTTAACTTAAAGGAAGAACTAAAATTAGCTTAATTCTAAGGGCCGAGACATTTCGCCCAAAAACTCGTCAACAGGACGGAAAAACCTTTACTAGTCTAAAAACTTAAAATTAACTTACGATTCTGGTCTAATTTTTGGTTATACAGGATATATATTTTTTTTCTCTTTTGTTCTGTTTTTTTTTATTGTTTTCTTTTATCCATTGGATTTATATTTTTTTTTTCCTTTTGACCTTTTTTTTTTTTCCTTCTTTACTTTTCTTTTCAAAAGAGACTTTTTTTTTTTTTTTTTTTTTTTTACATTCAATGATAACAAAATAAAATGATAATATAATGGCAGTTACACAATGCCTTAAACATAATACATAAACCCTGGCTCAAATACATATTAATTTTTGGATCATATATAAGAAAGAAAGTCATAGGAAAGAATTCGGTAATGTTACCGAAATAAAATTTCTTTTGGTAGTCTGTAGCTCGGACGGCGTTTCCTGTGTAGGGAGTAATCCCATATATTTTTTGTAAGCGTGTTACGTGGAAGGGACCTCTCGAGTCGTTCAGCTTGCGCTCGAATGAAGTCGTGTATTTTAGGTATTTTGTGTGCGTTTCTGATCTCTTGTATTGGGACGAGTTTACTCTGGTTTGTGAGGTAGCGAAGTATTTTATTTTGGAATGTTTCTAAGCGATTTCTGTCTGTTTTTGTCGCGTTCCCGAAAATTTCGCAGCCGTACAGCATCCTGGGACGGATATACGAAAGGTATAGTCTAATCTTGGTTCGGTGCGTGAGGCGCGATTTGGAGCACAAGAGTGGAGACAGAAGTGCTCTTGTGCCCTGAGCGATGTGTAAGGCATGCTGTACGTGCGTGGCCCATGTCAGTCTGTAGTCGAAGTGTATCCCTAAGAATTTGTGTGACAATTTCGTCGGAATACGCACGGATTGAAAGGTTAGAGGTTTTTTTGGGAAATAGCTTCGTCTCCTCCGAAAGTCGACAACAACACTTTTCTCAGCATTAATTGTGACTTTCGAGTTGACGGTCCACTTTTCAAGTAAAGAGAGGTGGTTTTGTATCTTTCGGAAGGCACACGTGCCGCTCCAAGATCTTGCCGCGATAGCAGTATCGTCGGCGAACATGAAAGTTTGAGTTTGTGGAGAAGAAGGAAGATCGTTGACATAGCAGTTGAAGAGAGTAGGAGATAATATGGCGCCCTGCGGGACGCCACAATTTATCTGTTTCCCGGTTGATAGAGCTCCGTTTTCGGCGACATGTATAGCTCGTGAAGCGAGAAAACTATGGAACATCTTGATGAGATGTAATGGAACCCCGATTTTAAATAATTTAAGTATCAATCCATCATGCCAGACTTGGTCGAATGCCTTGGCCACATCCAAGAACAACACTGCAGTGTGTTGGTTGTTCTGCATGCCGTGGCTGATATACTCTGCTAGTCTGAGTATCTGCAGGGAGGTGGAATGTCCTTCCCGGAATCCCATTTGTTCCGGTCGTATTACGTCATTGGTCCGTAGGAAGAGGTCTAGACGGGCTTTTAAAATTGATTCAAACAGTTTAGAGATAGATGAAAGTAAGGAAATAGGTCTACGGTTTAAAGGAATTGTCGGGTCTTTGCCTGGCTTGGGAAGCAGGCACACTTTTGCTATTTTCCAGGAATCTGGAAAGTAGCAAGAGGAAAGACAGTTATTAAATAAGCCCAGTAGGTGACGAACGGCCGGCAGTGGCGCGTTCTTCAAATGCCTGTTTGAGATGTCATCAATACCCGGGGCTTTTTTCGGGTTTAAGTACTTTATTGTCATTCTAAGCTCCGTCTCAGTGACCGGCTGGAATGGAGGAGTCGGAAGGAGACCTAAGCTACTTACAGCAGCCTCGGCTTCTTCGTCCTCCCGCGTCCTTGGCCAGTCGGTTTTAAGAGTCATGGTTTCCTGGAACGCGTTGGCTAGGATTTCTGCCTTGTCATTGGCGTCGAAGTACAGGTTGTCGTTATGCCTGATGGGCTGGTCTGGACGGCCTTTTTTGGTCAGTTGCTTAGCAACCTTCCAAAGGGATCCGTCGTCGAAGGAAAGGTTGTCGAGTTTGTCTCTCCATTGGTCATTAAACCGATTTCTGATCTCGCGTTTGACGCAGGACGCGAAAAAGTTATAACGCCGTTTATAGGCGCCATCCCTGGTTCGCGCCCATTGTCTGCGGGCCTTGTTGCGCTGTTTTATGAGTAGCAGGATGTCGTCGGGTAGGGCGTTTGAAGGAGGAGGGGGATGAGGGTACGGGAGCGATGCCAGTGCATGCGCGTCACGCATTGCCTCGGTTATGGCCAAGACATGAGCGTCAATGTCCTGCCGGGCTGAGGAGTGTGGGATTGTGATTGAGGAAAAGGCGTCTTCTGCTATGGAGGCGAACTGTTTCCAGTTCGTCTTTGAGGGAAGGGAAGGAGGCTGCTCATAAGGGACAGTCGCAATGTCGGTTTTAATCGGGTAATGATCACTGGAGAGATCGGAAAGTACAGTTGGAGTCGTTATGTAAGGCAGATTTTTCGTTAGGCAGAAATCCAGGATGTCTTCACCACCACGGCTGTCAATGTGCGTTGCCGCTAGTGGCACTTCGACGTCTACCATGATGGAATTAACAATGTTATGCAAACGCCGGCCATTAGTATTCGCGGACCGGCACCCCCATTCCGTATGTTTTGAATTCCAATCGCCGATGGCTACGACGCGACTGTCAGTCGGGAATAAGGGACGAATTTCGTCAGGAACAATAGTTTTACCAGAAGGTTGGTAAACGGAATAGATGTCAAGTTCACCTATGGGAGTTGGGAGTCGTATTCCGACGCATTCTAATGTACTAAGGGCGTATCCTTTCAGTGCCTTGTGTTTAATAGATGACTTTACTGCGATAAGCACGCCTCCACCGCGAGCAGTGGGACGGTCTCGCCGATATGTGGTGTAGTTGGGTATGTAGAATCTGTGACTGGGTGTTAGATGCGTCTCCTGAAGGGCGACTACATCAAAATTGCCAGAGCTTATAAAATTTTTGAATTCCCGTTGGCGGCCGAGTATGCCGTTGCAATTCCAACTGAGAAGGCAAATGTTGCGGAGCTTACTAGTCATTAAGCTCGTGCAACTCGCATAATTGCTGGAGCATAAAGATTTTCTTCTCCGTTTTCGTCTTTAAGAGACTTAGCTGGTGGTGCATGGACATAAAGTATCCAAACAGTGACTGTTCATTGTGTGCGGAATTTGAGGCAGGAATGTTTGGTAGGTGATTTGAAGAAGAAGAAGAGGAAAGGGGAATAGCGCCGCCGGGCAATAGGGGGTTGATCACGTGGGGAGGAGGGATTCTAGGTGGAGGTAAGGAAGGAAATGGGGTAGTGGCAGCAAAAGATGTTTGGTCCTGCAAAGGACCTTGAGCACGGGCTGCCCAGGCATTCCCTGCAGGAACCGGGGCAGGTGTGAATGTTTTCCCTTGGGCTGATCCTCGGGAAGTTATGTCGCGCTTTTCACGCGCCAATCGTCGTTGGTTTTCCCATTTGTAAACGGGGCAACCGCGATAATCACCTTTTATTTCTTGCATTTTATATAAATAGGCAGGTACGACACCTTCTAATTTTGGAGAGACCCTCTTCCGGGATCTTTCGAATACTACCCATGTCGTTCCAAAATGTCGTCGCAATGACTACGATGATTTCATCGAAATTTAAAATTCTCATTATGTTTCATCTGACTCAAATGAGCGCAATTGAGCTGCCAGCATTACCAGCTAATGTTGCGCAGTATGGTAGCACGACGGAACATAAAGTTTATTAAAAAAATAATTTTTATTAAATTAAGCAATAAATTCTTAGAAGCTGCCGGATATGCCACAACAGTAGCTTTTAACGGAATCATCCTCTAAATGTGCATTACAGCGCAACAATTGTAGAGTGTAAAAATTATTCGTCTTCACCGAGATTTGACCGATTGGACATCGATTCCTCAATGTCCAATCGGTCAAATCTCAGTCAAGACGAATGATTTCTACACTCTGAAATTGTTACATTTTTCTCTTGGTTAAATATTATTTTTTTATTAGCATCTCATGTTTTAACGAGAGTTAGACCTACTCTGGCATAATATAAGACCACCAGATTATAGTGGTCAGCGGGTTACTATCGTAACCGAGGTTGAGGACAGGCCTCGCTATTATACCTGGGTGGGGGTGGGTCTCCTCTGGGGAGAGTGGATGCCTCGCCCCGGCCCGCGTGGCGCATCCCGAAACACATCGGCCGGAATGGGCCGCGCACGCCCCCTCAGACCATCCACGCCTCGGGCCGCACCTACTCGGACTCTTCCCTCACGGGGAGGGAAGGGGGGGGGGGAGGGCCCTAATGGGCGCGCCGCCGATCGATGGACGGGCGTGCGGGCTAATTGAACCACACGCACCCCCTCCCCCCTTCAAATCGCTCTCGGGGGCACCCCCCCTTCCCCGCCAAAACACTCGCTCCCCGCCCGGCGCTCACCGAATCAATCAAGTGTCGAGGCAGCGGGGATAATAATTCCGGATGTACGGGGGGCGTCGGGGGTGAATGGGTGACCACTTGCAAGGGAAGATGCTGAAAGGGGGGGGTGGTCGACTCCCGCTGGACAGGAGAGAGGGCGAGGTCGATACTTCAATATTCGGAAATCCGCTCATCGGATTCTCGAGTATTGGAGCATTGAAACATCACTATGCACAAGTCACACAGTTTAGGGTAAGACCCTGCCGGGTTCAATTCATTGGCGTCGACCTTGGGTGAAGTGCGTGCCCCCCCCCCCCCGTCCCAACATGCTGCGAGTAACGATGAAATTCCGAGAATGATGCTTATGGGCCGAAACTCGTGGTGAGTATTTGGGGAACTCATAGGTTAATTATGCAAAAATGAGAAAGTGATTTTTCAATCCTCCGAAATGGAATTTAACAAAATTGCGCGATCGTTAAATTTCGAATAACGCCGAATCATATGAATAAAGTTTGCTTTGTCGGAACGGAAATTTTACTTGCTTTATAGTTCACAAATTTCGACGAAAATCTAAGCCCGCTGCTTCATTTGAAAAGGAAAGAGAAATACTGGTGGGAAATAATAAAGAGTTCAGTCTTGGGAGGAAAAAGATTTTTGTTTCCAATCTCTGTGAATACATTACTAAGAAAAGAAGGCAAAGAAGCTTTCACAAGGAGGAAGGAAACAATGACAGGGATGTGAGGTAAGGATGTTAAAAAAAGGCACGTCAAAACTTTGATATGGAGCGTGGTTATGTACGACGCGGAAACAGGGTCACTAAAACATGATGATAGGCGTTGATTGGAGGCTTTTGAAATGTGGGTGTGGAGAAGGACGGAGATGGTGAAGTTGGCCGAAGAGAGAGCAAACGAGGAAGTGCTGGGTATGGTGGGGGAGGAGAGGTTATTGTTGGGAGAAATTGTAAGGAGGTTGAAAAATTGGATGAATAGCATATTGATTGATAGTGGAGTGTTGAAGACTGTTAAATAGAAGAGAGAATGTTGGGAAAAATAGGAAGAAGGGTAGGAATAGGATAGGGATGTTGGTCAGAATGAAGTGTACACCTATACAGTATACTGATTCTGCTCCATATACGTATGCGTTCATCTCAAACACCTGTCCTTTCTTCCATTTGCCCGATTCGTAGGCGCAGAGGTACAGCGGCCAAACAATTGTGAATGAAAAGCTTCGAAGTTTTCTTTTTGTTCACTCGCCGTTCGACTCGCAATCGCTCGATGAAAGATCGGTGTCGCCACAACTCCCCTTTCCACGTCGTGTCCTCGTTGTGCCCGATGCAGGGAATGATGTGGGCGTAGAAATCAACAGAGCACATATTTTGAAATCAATAAAGGGAATCTCAATTTTGTTGCCCAAAATTTGAAGTGTACCCTTTTAATCAGAAGCATTCATAGCGCATACAGTTATTATGTTGGTAGATTAGGTTTGGATTGGTTATTGGATATTCAGGCACACCCTCGTTCGTATGTACGCGCATAATACGAAGGATATTAAATGAGTACTGATCACGCATTTCATTTGCATAATGCATTGTTTAAAAATTCAATTTTAATTTGTATTTTAGCTTAATGTGTAATGTACGAGTACATGCAGTACAAAGTTTATTGATTTGACTCCAGCATTGCGTCGGCGACAAGTGCTTGTTGCACTTTGAAACAAACTTAGTTTGCCTACGAATGCTTTTGATGATGAAATACGTTTTTAAAAAGGTGTTCTTCGCATTGGGAAACCGAAAAGAGCCACGTGGAATTGCACCATATCGACTGCAGGCAGGATGAGGAAGCACCTCACATTGGTTTCACCGGGATATTCAGCAACAGCATTGGCGATGTGCGGCCGTGCATTAATTAACATCGTGCGGCATCCAGCCTCCTGTTGCTTTGAAATGTGGCCTATTGCGATTTATATGGCCTTGGAGAATGTTCAGTACATCCCTAGTGTATACTCAAATTAAGGCTGAGTGCGCTGGGATGAAAACTGATTCACCATTCTCTGAATATCGAAAATATATGATTTCGCAATGACTTTCCCTTCACTTTAAGTTTCTTGGTGTGGGCGATGCCAGAGCATTCCACAAAGAGATTTGATCTTACCTATCAGGATCCAAGTAATCCTGCAAAATTTCATCCGCAGTCACAGCCTTCGGTGGAAACCCCTCGTCTTCCTGTTGCAGCAAATTCAACTGCGAACATACCTATCGCGAGTTTCGTCGTTCGCCCGTGAGCAGTCTCGGAACCCTTGGCGCAGAAACAAGCATTACGAACAATTTTTCTGTTACTATCGCGTGGTACCCATTGAAATTTTCCATATTATACAACCTTTTCTCACAATAGCAGCAGCGATGCAAATGTTTACTTCCGCCAAAATAGTGCATGGACCTCCGGGAGCTACTTCCTTTTAAAATAATTGCCAACCTTCTCCCGAAATTTACAACCCTTTCCTGGCCTTAGTAAAGATCAGCCTCTCCTTGAGACTCCTTAGGCATGACATCGACCTCGGATAACGGTTTTTTCTGACGAAGTCAGTATTTTAGTGCAGCTTGGGCCCATCGTTGCCACAGGTGGAGTAAATTTTTCAGGCTCCAACGACCACAGTTGGTATAACAGTGGAGACAATCAATAAAACGTACTCGTATACCACTTATGTGCGTGTTTGAACACACACACATGCATATATATATATATATATATATATATAATTGGCTGACACAACATAACACAAATAGATTTTTTATAGTTCTTTTATATGTGTCTATTCTTTTCTATTTGTGTTATGTTGTGTCAGCCAATTATTGTGCCGCTCGTATGAGTTTTTCCGTACAATCGTTATATATATATATATATATATATATATATATATATATATATATACATTCAAACACGAAATCCCACCAAGCGGCGAACAAATATTTATATAGAAACAAATATAAGGAAAAGGGATAGGAACACTCATAAAGGACAAACACAGGAGAGGTGGGGAAAGCGGAATCCAGCAGATCACGGATGTAAAAATATTTCCTAGACCGGGATTTGAACTCCAGATCTTTCCACTTACCAGGCGGTCAAGAGCCTCCGCCCGGCAAATGGAAAGATCCGGAGTTCAAATCTCGGTCTAGGAAATATTTTTACATTCGTGATCTGCTGGATTCCGCCTTCCCCACCTCTCCTGTGTTTGTCCTTTATGTGTGTTCCTATCGCTTTTCCCTATATCTGTTTCTATATAAATGAGTACATATATATGTACATAAATATATGTGTGTGTGCATATATATGTGTATATATATATATATATATATATATATATATATATATATATATATACACACACACATAATTATAAGAACACATAAAAAGAACACTCACATGTTATTTCTTAATAATCTCGACGGAATTGAGCTCCGATTTCCTCAGACGAATGACCTAAATGATTACTCTGCATTGAACAACTGGGTCATGCATAGGAAATACCCTTGAATCTGTTTGATCGACGTGGTATATCTCCAGTATTATCACTTATGCCTGACCCAAAAATACGGCGTACGGCATGGATTCCGTCCCCAATGTCCCAAATTAAAGTCTCATGACGCGTACCCTAATTAATTAAATTAATCAAGCGTTGAGTTTTCGAGTATCCAGGAAATAACCTGAAAGGGTAGACCTTTCCAAAGGTCACCCTCTCAGGTCATTTCCTCGTCAAACTTGTGTTTATATATATATATATATATATATATATATATTTTTTTTTTGTGCTCAATTATCGAATCTGTTTCTCCTTTGGTGAATAGCGTATGATGTTGCCAAGTTGGATGCAATCTACCAAGAGTAGCGATGCCCCTTCACCTCATCATCACTTCTTCATTTCTGCGATTCGCTGATGCTTCCTTTTACTTTCTTCTTCGGTGCAGATGTTCAGGTGTTTTCTTCCCGTTTGTTTCGATGTGACATTCGACCATGTAAATTAACGAAAAGCGCTCTATAAACACTTCCGAGAAAGTAAATGTAGGCATTGTCTCCTGTTTTCCTTTACGATGGCATTCCCATGCGTTTCAAGTGGTCCCTCCTTGAGCACTGATATCCGGTAAATGGTTTTTGGATGCTCTGAAAATGACGCCATGGTGTTCGAGGTGTGTTTCGGTTGCTTGCGCTCGGATGCCATGAGCGAAGATTGCCATAAGTAAACTTAAAACCTCCATTTGCTTTGCAAAATGGCGTAACTCGCTAGGTTTTAACGTCTAGGAAGCCAAATTTTTGTTCATTTGGCCTATGACATTAAAAAAAAGGAAATAAAAATTAGAAATACTATCAATACTTAGCGAATAAAAAATTTAAAAGAATATCAATTCATTAATATAAATGAACGCCAACGCCCATGCCAAGAAATTAAGTAGATGGCCGCAGCGACTGTGGAATGCGAACTTTAATTTAGAAGATGGAATGTATGGAGAGCGGTGACACGAGAAATAAGAAGGGCGTTGCGAGCGATGGGCAGGGAATCGGCTAGAACCTCTTGGATCGAGCACAAATTAATATTATGCCTACAAATCTTGAGTTTTTTCAAATCAAATCAAACGTCTTACCTTTCAATAAAACAAAGAATATCGAAATTATAGCATAGTCCACTTCAATCTGAGAACAGCCAAATCTGAATCGGTTTATACGTTACACTTATGATATATTTTCAAATATCTTTCACAAATTACCACTAAGCAATAAAAATTCATCACTCCTATGCGCAATGCGATATTATATTCAAAGTAAAGTTTAGGGTTGTAAGCTTATTTTATGACCAAAATTATGATTGATCAGTAGCTAGAAATCCCATTCTACGGATACGCTCCAGGAGAAAAGAAAAAGCTTTTGATTGTAAAGTGCTTTTTTCAATTAATTTGTTAAGTAAATTTCATTCATTATTTTGTAATGCCCAAATGATACTAATGACGAAGGGGTCTTTCGAAATATCTACCTTCAATGTTTCAATCAAACTCATCGATTAGATCTAATATTATCTTTTATTCGGCATTAAATGTTCAAAAATTTAACATTCATCATGGTTCTTGACTCCACAAATGGCGGAAGCAATAGGTTATTCCTGCGAACTGTTTTTGACAAATATTAATTAATCCTGGCATCGTTATTGACGGCATTTAGGTGTGATTGTTATTTCTGCAAGGCAAATACTGTTCATTAGAACCTTCGATAGCAATCTGGTCAAATAGGGCAAAATTTGCTCTTTCCATTGGAATAATTTCGCAAATCCTACATGCTCAAACCAACAATCCTCCAATCAAATATTTCCCGAATCCCTTGCAAATTGAATATTACCGCAAAGAGGAAGCACAATGAAATTCCACACTCGTTGACATCATCCGATTGGTGAAGCAGTGTAACCTGGTCACTGCCGACCGACACATAGCTAATTCACTACTGAGCTGTGTATGTTGATAGTGTTTAGATCGTGTTTAAGTCTAAAGATTTGCGTGAAAACAACAAGATTAACCAACCCTACGCTCACAAAATCGCTACCACAAAAAACAATTTGTTTCCTTGGGGATTCCACGTCGAAGGGAACACTGCTACATGAGATGTCTGCAATTGAATGAGTGAGCGTCATTTTGAATTGCAAATCTGGAAAAAGTGCAAAGCCAATCGTTTAATCAATTATGAATACTTTATTTTACGAGGGCGGCAAAAAATTGCCCGAGGCGGAGGAAATATACGATGAAGCCTGTATTAACTTGAAAAGTTTTTTTTTAATTTCGAAAAAGACCGTCAAAATGAAATTTAGAAATTCCGAGTCCCATTGCAGCGGGTGATTAATTAAAAACCTGATAATAATAAAAACTTTGTTGCAATTTTTCACAATTAAAACTTTATTTTGACCATGGTTTCGATACACTGTATCATCATCAGGTGAGGAAAATTACAAGGGGAAGGAATATACCAAGCTACAAGGAGGGGTGGCAGCGAAGGAAAGAGCGGGGGGGGGGAAAGGGGGGGGGGAAGGGGGGGGGATGACTCTTCACTTTTCGTAAAAACCTGATAATGTAAATTTATATGTTTTGAATTCATCGCAATTGCATCCCCTAAAGTTGTCGGTTTTACTGCCGAAGAGGTGCAGGGAGGTCTAACAAAACGTTAGGTGTGAGTTGGGTTTGCTCTTTTGTTCAGACCGGTATATGGTTGCCCCAACTTTCGAAGATAAAACCATGTAGCTGCCTAGTATGTGAATTGCGTTCGGGGCCATTGGGCTCAGTATAAAAATGACGCATGCATCGAGGAATTCCTAATACATGCGTATCGCGCGTCATTTACGGGATGGCCGCACCTGGCTGATTGGAAGCGTGCGGACGGGATTATTGGGCTGAATCTACAGAGGGTCCCGAGGCTTTAAATGTGAGAGAACACCTATGAATCAGCTGTTTTGACTTCAGAAAGTGGTTTGAAAATTCATGGAACGCGCGGAAGAAAGCCAAATTTGATATAAAATTTTTGACGCATCAAGACAGAATAATTAGTGAGCAGTTGCGATAGCTTTTGTGTGAGAATGCGTTAAATTTGATGAACGCTTTAATATCGACATAAGAGCAAAAGGAGGAGGGAAAATGAGAACTTTATGTTCAAATGCACGAATTTAATAGCTACAGATGCAAAAGTACGGGATCGCGTGCACGATAATGGCAATGGTGGCGGAGGGTTCAGAGTATCGATAAGTTTGGAACATGATTTTGTTAAGTAAGGTACGCATCGACTTGAGGGTAGTTAATTTTTTGGATCCATTTGACCAATGGTTTCCTAGGTCCACTTTTTATTTTACTTCACAATAAATTGGGGATTCCTTTGAATCTTAGTTCCCCTTTTTTCAAGAACATAAGTTAACTAATAAAGAATTTTACATGCACAGTAAGTACAGTATGTTTTAGATTTTAAGATACAAACATCATAGTTAGTCTTTAAAAATGTTCCGAATACATGCCTCTTTGCCAATTTGTGTACTAAAATATCACAAAAACACTAATACAATGGGTTATCGCAAACGCTTAAAACATTCAGCCAATCGGTGTGCCAGTAAAAGCAGGTAATATGGTTTCCGATGCCAGATGTCTTCAAGGTTTACAAAAATAAAAATTTGTTGGCCCGATCTACCCTTGCCCGAATGCCCCTTCAACGCACACCATCGTGGCGCACAATTCCTTACCTTCTTGCATATTATATTTATTCATATACATTTTTTAATCGCCTCAGTCCTGCTACTTTTGAGACAGACCTTGAGTGTGTGTATGTAGATTCATTCACATGGAAATAAATATAAGGAAAAGGGATAGGAACACGTATAAAGGACGAACGCTGGAGAGGTGAGGAAAGCGGAATCGAGTAGATCGCAAAAAGCGCAAAAATATTTCCTTGACCGGGACTTGAACACCGGATCTTTCGACTTGCCGGGCCGAAGGTCTAACCACTTGAGCTATCGAGGAAACATTTTCCACTGAAATCTGCGGGGGGTTGATGCAATCAAGTGTCCCGATAAATTGGCCAAGAGATGGCGTTAGGAAGCTGTTTCACCCACCAAAGGAGAAATAGACGATACACAATAGGAAAGGACTGTAGGAAAGCAATCATTCAACGTCATAAAAGGTTCACTCCCATGAAGTTCTGAATCCGTATCCTTTTGCTTAAAATCTGAGCGAAATGATCACGCTATTTGTTAATCTGTGCCTAACCATAACTGATATCTTCCTGACTTCCCCGGCATTCTACAGGCGTAATTAAGCCTATTGCGAGCTTCGAACCAAGATCACGTTATTATCAAATCATATCTTAAGTAGAACTCCATTCCCTTCTCCCCGCGGTCTTTCCTTGCTCCTAATCCGTAGTCCCCCTCCTCACTACACCTCTTTTTTCGCCTAACGTCGCATTCCATTCCCCATCACTATCAAATGTTTCCCTGCAGGAACAAACCTATTATATCCTCTAACAAATTGTACGTATACCCTATCGACTTCTTCCTTCCTATGATGACTTTGTGGCATATAAACGTGAGCGAAGACCCAATTCGTCGGTTCTGCTTTTCGCATCTACTCGTAATATTCTATCCGTTACTTGCTATATATTTAATTCGCTTCTTCCCATCTTTTTGTTCAGTACTGTTGGATACACTCGCTGGCTCTCTTCCCTTTCGCTATATACAAGGTTTCTATAACCTTTATCGGGATAAAATTCAGAAAATTAAATTTACTTCAGATATTGCTACAATGCCTCAAAATTCTTCAAAGTACATCCCATCTGAGCGTTGACACACTTTTGCCGGCGGCTTTTCCACGACTCAAAGGCTCCCTTCTTGGCGGATTCCGGAAGTTCAAGCTTCTTTGACGGCACTTAGGGTCCCTTAGTGGTGTCCTTTGAGGAATGGTTTCACTTTTGGGAAAAGGAAAAAGCCTGATGGTGCCGAGTCACTACTGTGAAAAACATCTACGCGTTACATAAGGTCTTCGCGAGCAGACATTCGACTCTGCTTTGGTCGTCCGTCCAAAGACGCTCGGGACGAGTTTAGCGCAGATCTTTCGCATCGCCAAATTTTCAGCGATAATGGCGTGCAATGTCATTTTATCAATACCAACACGATCTGTGATCATGCGCACACTTGATCGACCGTCTGAATTCAGCACGTCATGCACACGTTGCACGTAGTCTTCGGTTCTTGACGTCGTCAGCCACCCAGCGTGGGGCTCGTTCTCCACACTCACTCGGCCATCTTTGACGAGCTTTTGCCACTTAAAACTGCAGTTCGAGACATAATTTCATCCTTGGACATTTGACAAATCATACCCAATCCCTCCGGACCCGATTTCCTCAGCCCAACATTAAATATGATCGCATACCGCTGTTCAATCGTTCGCTGAATTTTGCGCTTGCACCGAGTCACTCGACAGGGGACTACAAAAATCACGATCTAGCGTGGACGAACGCTCACAGGCGATTAGCGCTCCGTGTTGTAAGTCAGACCCCCCACCACCGAGTCTGTGCTGTACGAGCTGCGACGTACAGTTACTCAGGAAAAAAATTGTTCCCAACACTTTTTATCCATACCATATTTTTATTCACACCCTATAACAATCACTCCAATAAGCCCCGCTATCTTTTCGTCCCATCTTGCACAGTCCTAAAATATCTATATATTTCTCTTTAAAACTTTTTGTTCTCTCATATTTTGTATATATATTTCTCTTATATATATTTTCAACATCGTCCTAAAGTTACAAGTTTCAATTGTCACTGCTTGGGTCCTCTTCCCTGCCCTCTGTGCTGCTGCAGTCGAGTTCCCTTCCCAATGACTTCAGTGTGATGAAGACATAGCTCTCCTTGTGCCGGCCGCGACGCACCAAGTCGCCCCCTCTTCTTCCTAGTGTTCTTGTGTCCATCGTCATTCTTGGGATGAATGAGGTGATTTCCCGTTAGACTCTTTTCAAATTACTTTACAAATAGACAGGTCGTATACAAAATGAAAACTATTTCAACAAAGAAAATCCTCACCAGGGGCTGCCCACAAGGATCTGTTTTGGGTCCGTTAATGTGGAACCTTATTACTAACCAGATCTTAAGGAAAGAATTCCCCATAGGATGTAGATTAATAGCTTTTGCTGATGATATGGCTTTGTCTATTGAAGCTTACTCAAGAGCTAAAATGGAGCAGCTGACAAAAAGTTGTATTGGACAAATAGAACAATGGGCAATAGTTAATAAATTGGTAATTTCAACAACCAAGACAGAATACATGGTCTTCGGAAATAAAATGTCTAGGAACCCCACTGTCAAAATCTACAATAGCAATATCCGACGCACACCATCTTTTAATTATTTGGGCATCGTTTTAGACGAAAAATTAACTTATCAGGCCCACATTAATTTCATAGCCATCAAAACCAAAAAAGTTTTTCAAGCTGCCCGTAGGTATTGCAAAACTAATTTTGGAACGGACTCCCTTCAATTGATATACAAAGCTGTAGCAATACCCATTGTTACCTACGGCTGCTCCATTTGGGGTCATAAGGTTAACTACAGCAGAATCGAAAGAAAACTTAGAGAAGCACAAAGACCCTGCCTCTTAGCAATTAGCAAAGGTTACTCGACAATCAGCACGGACGCACTATGTTTAATTACCGGAAAACCACCTCTAAAATACGAGGTTATGGAGAGAATCAGCATAACCGAAGTCAAATCGGGCCAAGGCACAAAATACTTCAACTCCGAAATCGAACACAATCACGCCCTAAGCAAAAAGCAATTAAAAGAAATACTCAGGGAACAAACAATTTATCAGTGGAATAAAGACTGGCTGAATTCCGATAAGGGTATTCACACTAAAGAAATATTCCCAGACGTCATTGAAAGGCTAAATATAAAATTCAAGCTAACTAAGAAAGGACGCAACTCCTATCAGGGCATGGAAATTTTGGACACTACCTCAATAGAATAGGAAAATCAAGGGCTAATCTATGCAGTACCTGCCTAACAGAAGACACCGCTAAGCATAGAATAGAGGAGTGCCTACAGTATGAAAAACCCAGACATGAAATTTGGCACAGTATGACTTGTAAGAAAACCAAGATGCGTGAGATTGTGCTATTTTGCCTTAAGCATAACAACGACCAATTATTTAAAATGGTGCAATGAAATTTGATAATTGTAGTGACATCTGAAGTTGATAAATTAAAAGCTTGATAAAACTAGTAATTGTATTGCTCGTTTATTGTGTAAATAAAATTGTATGTAATTGCTATTTTAAGTTAACGTGTACTATTTTGCCTCGTGTACGATCAAAGGAAAAAAAATCTTGTATGACTCTGTAAACTGAAGTGTTATCATGGAAAAATATATTTATTTCTTATAATAATTATTATCTCTAATTGTACTAAATTTGGGTTGCACATTACTTCTGTAATTTAATGCTACTGTAACATCTTGTTTGATATTTCTTTTTCTCATATTGTGTAATTGATGTTAATTATATCAGAACACAAAAGGGGGATTAAGCGAGAGCAGGAACCCCATCAACATATCATGCTATTTGTCTGTATGCTATTTTTTTTGTATTTGCTTCCGCCTTCCTCAATGGTGTTCTTAAAGCGATAGCATCACTAAAATGGTATTCCTTAGCTTCTCGCAGTTTCTGTTTGGGAACAAACATTTTTTTGAATCAAGGCCGATGCCACATCAAATTTTGTCAAACACCTAATCAAAGATAGAAGATCCAAATCTGCCGGAATTTCTTTCGCTTGGGTCAATTTAATAGGACGATAGTTTCGCCGGCGTATCAATCTGCGTCCTTGGGTCAGAACTGCAGAATAATCCTCCCATGCAGCGAAATTAGGGTTTGCGGTCCCTCCACCTTGACAATGACAGCGCTAAGTGACGAAATCTGGGTCGGTTGATGAAAAATGTGGAAGAAGCAGGATATAATTATTTTTTTTTCGGATTTGGATAACATTCATTTATTAGGAAGAACAATTCTTTAATTTTGCATGTGTCTAACCCTACATCTGTATATAATGCATATTGTATTTTTTGACTGCTGACTTCCTGGCTGCGGTGTATACATCTGTATCCTTGGGAGTGGAGACCATGAGTTGCATGTCCATGTGGTGGTGGAATTTCGCCAACTTACTTTTCAATTCCAATATTCACGTTATTGGATAAATTTTTAATGCATTTTAAGGTGGATGTGTATTTTAGTTGATAGCATATGTATTCGCATAAGTGTAAATGAAAAGGTTTTTGCATGAATATATACGCCTCTGTGGATGTAGATTTGCACAAATTTGTCGGTTTAGCATGCGGCTTTGTTTTCTATTACGGGTAGTGACCTAACACCCCACGCCACACGCCCTTGCGGCGGCTTGCGGGGTACTCTGTAAACGTATATGAATGTGTGATTACTGGACAAGAGCGAAGTAAAGGAAACACAGCAGCAGTTGATATTTCCCGCTTGATAATGAAAGCCTGTTAAACAAGAAAACAGTCGACTTTTAGTGTTATTTTAACTGACCGCATTCTTGGCGTCGGGCGCCGACTGCATTTTGGCGCATTCCAACGGCGTTCGGGGAAACCAGTGCCAACTGGGCCACGTTTTCATTTAAGGCTAGCGACTTCGTAAATATCCTCACGAATAGGAAATTCCAGGAAACGCCAATGTACCCTTGGAAAAATTATATGCTTGATGGAGAAGGACGGCCATCGTTGTAAACCCATACACACAATCTCTCCACACATTGAGCTATTCAAGAAGTGGAGACTAAGTAATAAAGATTTTTTTTAAATTTGGCATTAACTAAATCAGTCATTTATTTGATTCTGTCAATGGATGTATCGCTCATTTAATGCATAGGAAAATTATTTACAGGAAATGGTAGGGTCAAACATTTTTTATGAAATTCTTCTAACTTTGCGTACAAATTTGGAATTATACACCAAAATAAAATTGCACCCGTGTTGCCAACCCTATTGGTGACCGTGAGGGAGGTACAAAATGTCACGGGCATTTTGGCGGTAAGGGTGGCCATCTCGTGCTTCGCCATTTACTTCGAAACGTGCGCATTGCTCCAGATACAGCATCCATCGACCCTCATCTGCAAAGGCACCTCGTTCCCCCCATTCAGGAGCCCTTCATCTCCGCGCCGTGCCCTTAATGATTAACTCGTGTGTTACCACTCGAGGTAAGTGACTGGCATATGCCCGTGGAAGAAAATGAAATAAAATACAGGTTTATTGCCTGGGGGGATTTGTTGGGGTCCAATCCAGTCGCACAAAGCGTATAAAGAGTAACATTGAATTAGCAAACATTTTAAGATTCTAGAAAATTGGTGATTCTTCGGTATCAACATAAATACCCCGTGATACACCAAAAAGGTGTGTGGCAGGGGTTGAAAGCACCAGGTGGGAAAGGTAGGTAATAAGGGAGGAAATCTTGGCGCATTCCCTTGGTGACGAGGGAGGAGGAGGATTCTTGGTATACCCTTGGCGTCAACCAGCATTCACCAAGAATATCAATGTTACAACCTTGAAAACTACAAATTATACATTTTCTTCAATTAACAGTTAATGATTATTCATTTTACAGCCACTTACGGATAATGCATATCATTCTGTTTTTAGTAACAGTTCAAAATGGAGTGCGAAGGTAATTCTTACCTCTGTATTACTCTCTTAACATTATTCCCGCTATTGCCGTCATCAGTATTAGACCATCTCTAAATATCTTCAAATATCCTTCATCCACTTGTCTCTATCTTCTTAGAATTTCTCTCAACAACCCTCTACCTTCCCCAATCATGACTTGAACTTCTTCCGTTGTTTTATAAATCCTGCCCATTTTATGTTTAACATTGTTATTCAAAACCATATTTTAAAGCTATCACTCTACGCTTATCCTCTTTCTTAACGACCAAGTTTCTAGGCCATTAATAAAAACGCTTCATATAACATTTTTCCATTTACTCTCGCCTTTTTGAAAAGGTTTCTTCAAATAACAAAATGCTCCTTCTTAAGGCCCCCTTCCTATTTTTCTATTTGATTAGTTGAAATATATATAGCATCCCCAGATCTTTGACCACTTGGAATGCCTACGGATATCTCAAAAAGATAGTCCACTCACAAGCTTGGGACAAATTCCTCCATAACTTCGGAAGAAGATCATGTTCATATTCTATTAAAATATATATTCGCAACAATTATGAAAATTCTTACAAGTCAATGAATTTGTTTTCCTTGAAAACTTTTCCCTGCTTTCTGATATCAATTCTTAGTCATCTCTAAACAGTTAAACTAACGGAGAAAGAGCCTTTATTCATAACATAACAAGGCCGAAATTCCACGACAAGCGCACATGGAGCATGTGAACACATTCATGAGGAGTGCGCCAACAGCCGAGCGATTGTGATTGTGGCCTAGGGAATGGGATGCGCCTCCCCAGGAGTCCACAGGGTGGAGGGGATTCGATCCCCTACCCCAGAATGCTGACTTTGCGTTCAACCCCATCTTCCCTACAATCCATCCCAAAACCGTGGTCCCCAACTTACTGTCGTTTTGAATCCATTACAAGACCGTGGCAGTCAAAGAGCTCTTCAGCGCCAACCGGTTCCCCAGGGAGATTACACAGAGATGGCGACTTTTGCACGATTCTGGCTTTGTCGCTGGGTGACAAAACATTGGAACTCAGACACCACGTACTGACAAATACTCACACTACTAATACAAAACACCGATGACAAGCTTTTTAAACTGTCATGTCGCCTGCTCGCAAGAGATAACATTAAGGGTGCAATTTCAGTAACGACGATTTTCGAATGCCTCCACTCACGATACGGCACTCAATGGAGACATATTACTGCAATGGTATGGTCATTAGCTTACGTGCTTAATTTGAAAATGGTCAAGGCTCGGAAAAGCCATTTATATATACAGGAATTTTGTACCAAAATTATTTATCGAAGGCAAGAATGTAGATTGTTAACGTATACCGCATGGATTTAGAAATCTGATTCCCACATTAAATAATCCCAATCATCGGCAACGGGAGGGAGCCTTTATCTCTTTCCGCGCGGAATGCTCCCGAGCGCTCGTCACAGAAAGGGTCAATCAATCACTCCAAAATGAATTCCGAAACTGCCGTCACTCAAACCGCTCCCGTAATGGCCGCAATGAGGCCGCTACGAGGACTCGAAATCCCAAGCAACAATTGAAACTGAGATTACACCCACGAGCGTTGGCCGCCATTATCTGGGACGCCACGCTGTAAAACATGGCGATTTGCTAAATGAGGCGCGCGCGCGCTACTGCCATCGCCATCCGGCGGGTCGCGAGATAACCACTGCGGGGTTGAATCTGACGGACACAAAGCCCCGCTTCCTCTTAATTTCGGAATTAACCAACAAACGCTCGGCGCTCTGAGACCCACGGGGAAACTTAAGCTATTGGTAGTCGGGGGAAATAAAGCTTGATATGGCTTAGTCAACCGGTTCGGATAAAACGTTTAATCTCAAGTCGATAGCTCAGCCCATTTAGGGGAAGCGTTGAATAGTAATATTGAATTTTAGCCCATCAAACGATAAATGGTTTTCCTGTTTGGATCAAACGAGATTAACGGCAATGTCCGAGCTCCTTTGTTGAGACCGATGAAGTGAATATCAACCAAATCGTTCTGAAAACCGTGCATGAAATAACGCCCTTTTTATTAGAATTGCACAATAGGACGAATAAAGCATTGAGATAAGGAAAACCTTTATTTTATCAACACCGAAGCACTTATAAAGCAAAGAATACAGTCAATGGGAAAATTCCGAGCCCTATCTTAACGTAAGTAAATATTAAAATATTTGAAAAAAATAAAATGAAAAAATAAACGAAAAGATTCACCTAGAACCTAGGTCTTCCATCGGGATAATCACATCGGTGCCCTAATTTCCCAATGACGTACTATAACATCCTATTGCGTTCATCTGTTAACAGTATGGCCACAAAATACGATAAAAATATCACAAGGGCGTGTGGCGGGGGTGTTAGGTCACCAACCGTAAAAGAGAACAAAGCCACATGCAAAACCAACATATTTATGCAAATCTACATCCACAGAGGCGTGCATATTCGTGCAAAAAACTTTTGACTTACACGCATGCAAATACATGAACTATAAACTAGCATAAACATACACCTTAAAACGTAGTAAAAATTTATCCAATAACGTGAATATTGGAATTGAAAAGTAAGTTAGCGAAATTCCACCACCACATGGACATGCAACTCATGGTCTCCGCCCCTATATATTAAGAGTAATCTCTCTTCCAATCAGAATAAGGCAAGGATATGTATGTCGGGTCTATTTACTCGTTTTTTGTACGATGTCGTATGCAAACTCTTGCGAAAAAGAGCCCCGGAGTGTTTGATGAAGCGGAGCAGATATTTGTAAAACTATATCTTTGTACGGCGTAAAAAGAGAGGCATGTAAATTCTTGAAAAATGAAGATTTGCGGGCCCTGGAGAAATTCCTGGAAAACTATCAAAGCATAGTCCCCTACCTTAATATGTGAATTTCACAAGCCGTTGGACTGGGTCATTACTCCAGGTCACGGTCACTACATTGCAGAGCCATCAGCTACCAAGTCGACCTTCGGTTTGAAAACTTTGACGGTGGTATTTAATCGTTAAACATCAAATTAACAGATCACTTAGCATACGGGGAAGAAGCACCATTTAAATTGAGGCATATCCTGTTATGGTAAATGTACAAAAAAGGCAATGGAAACGACTTTGGCCATTATTCTGGAATAGCAATAATAATACTATTAGCAGAGTGCGCGGAAAAATTGGAAATATTAGACAAGTAAAAGAATTTAAAGATAAGGAGGTGAAAGATTAAGCCGGATGTATAGAGAGATAATGTACAATGTACAACTATCTGGTACGTATAACACAAATGACTTATGAGGAACTACAATTATACAATGAGGAACTACATTCGTTATGCAATAATCATAACCAGACAAAATACCATGAATTAAACTGAGGGAAACCTTGACAAAAAAAATTCATAATATAATGAAAGTAATTAAACATTTCTACAACAATAGTCAGTAAAGATCAAAATAAAATTTATATTTTCCCAGAGAATTTTCGCAAAAGAGATACAAAAGCAGAGGTACTTTCTTCCTTTCACACGGTTAAAAATTTATCTGGAATAAGTCCTTACAATAGTAGTATTAATTTAACTTTTAAGGGTACCGTGACGACTGAGGTAATCTGCACATTACTGGGTCTATACTGTAATACACGTATGTATATAAAAAATACTCTTTTTTAAACAGAACTTATGTTGATTGGAACCAGCTGCCTGAGGTTTGTTTGAGCCCTTTACCATCTAATTTTAGGAGTTTTATGAATAAACCTTGTAGCTGTAAAGCACCCACTGGGTGATATACCTCATTAATCAGTGATTATTATACTATTGTACTTATTAAAATATTGTTTGTATGTGATGTGGACGGCGTTAGAATTTGTATTGCAAAAGTGGATGGTGTGTCAACGTAGCGTGATTTTGAACGGTTTATGAAATTGAAGAGTGCGTGATTATGGACGGAATGCGGCGATGGACGATGCGTCGTACAGGGTTCGTCCGGAAAATAAGTGTACTGAGCTCAGGAAAAAAAAAATTATTACACTTTTACATATCTTAAGCTAGTATTCCTCAAAATAGGACCCTTGTGAGTCGATACACTTGTTCCAGCGGCGTTCCCATTCCTGGAACGCTCCCGCGAAGGCATCATCGGGAACCTCTCGAAGACACGTCGTCACGGCCTCTTTGACGGCGTCCAAAGTCCCGTATCGCGTTCCTTTCAAACTCCTCTTTATCTTCGGGAACAGAAAGAAGTCCGGTGGTGCCAAGTCCGGGCTGTAGGGCGGGTGCGGCAGTGTTGCCACGCCGTGCTTGGCCAAGAAGTCCGACACGACAAGCGCGGTGTGAGACGACGCATTGTCGTGATGCAGCCGCCAGATGTTTTTGATCGCTGGCCGGACGCGGGCGACTCGTTTTCGAAGCCTGTCGAGCACTTGGACGTAAAATGCAGCATTTACTGTATGTTCTCGTATGGTGTGAACCTAGCCCTTGTGTGATGGTAAAGGTGCGGTTGGTAATCTTTAAGTGTCATTGTAATATATAAGATCATTTTGTCTCATATCTGTTCTTCTTGTGGGTGTATGTAGGCCTGTATGCGCATTGAAAGAGTTATCATCGATCAGACTTTACCGTTGCCACCAGGACAATTACCTAATTGCAACGGTAAATTAAAAAAAAAATATACACGCGCAGTAAAAAAATTTTAGGAAGTCATGCGTGACTTTTGTTGATTTTTTTGATGATGTACCATTTGAATTAAGATTTAACAACTGAACTTATGGTAAAAAGTACGTATAACAGGTGCAAGAATAGACCGATTTAAAAAAATCATCTGTATATGCCTTCAGGGATATCATCAGGGATAAAGTTGAAGTCTCCTGTAATATTTCGAGATTCCTGACTCTGCCCCATATTTTTGCATATCATCAAAAGGTGGCGATCAGTCAAACGGGAAATCCTTCTCTTCCGGCAAGAAAAATGCTTGTGCTAGGGAGCAGCAGTTAAGGAGTGTATTGGGGCGGGTGGTGACGAGCTTCGCTCCTGACCGAAGGCGGGATTGGGTTTTAGAGCCGGAAGCGGAGTGTTGCTTAGTACACGCCACGTCGTGCTCCATTCGGCAAACAATATTCTCTTTAGCTCAACTCTTAAATCTTGTGCCGGTGCGGATTTCGATTATATGTATGCCAATTATTCTGTGCTTCTTTTAGCGTGGCATCGGCCCTCTCATTTCCTGCCAAAGAGCGTGTCATGGAACCCACAGGAATATTTTAACACTCGGACCTTCGAAGTTTAAAACAGTTTACTGAATATCCTGGACTTGTTTGTGTGCGTATATATTAATATATATATATACATAATGTATAACACTTAGCACTAGTGGACACAGACAACAACACAGAAACACACAAAAAAGAGACTCACTATTTTTCGAAATTTCGGTGATCGTGACCACCTTTATCAAGGAAGAGAGGGACAGAACTGTACTGGCAAAAGACCACAAGTCAATTGAAATCCATAGGCATCTTTGTGAAGTGTACGGAGACGGAATAATGAGTGGAGGCGGAGTGAGGCAGTGAGGCATTCAATTTAAAAATGGCCAACGTAGCAAATTTCACAACGAGGACCGTAGTGGTCAGTCTAAGCTTCGTGACAGATGATCTGACGGTGAAAATCAACGAAAAAATTCGTAAAAATCGCTGATTTACTATTACGGATCTCTCGATGGACGTGGCTTCCAATACAGCGCTTTGACAGTGACGCAGAATTGCATGCTACTGTAAACAAGTGGTTAAACAGTAAGGCGGCAGATTTATTCAGAGACAGAATTGAAAAGCTTATGTATCGTTATGAGGAATGCCTCGATTTGAATGATAGTTTGTCTAATAGATAATCTAAAAAATAGTTTGAGAATGTGCCCCTTAAATGCATCGTATATAATAAATTTTTTTCTGGTCGATAGGTTTATATTTTATTTCAAAACGTATGCTACTTTCTGGGCTTAACGTTGTAGTTAAATGGGGACTTCATGGAATAAATTGTGCGGATAAGAAAGTATTTGTTATTGGAATGTATTTTCACCAAGTAAGATGTGGAAAATCACCTAGTAAGATGCATAGTTTGAGTATTTAAACGACAACTGCTTTGAAGTTTCTTTGGGGAACCGGTGAGCCCTACGGAAGGTACATCCTACCAGACGTGACCCTCCTGGCACCACGAGGATGGAAAATAAATGCAATGCAATGGTCATATCTTTAGCTGAAAGTTTGATATTCGCGCTCGGTTACTGAGACGACCAAATTATACCTAGAATACCAGAAAATAAATATTACAAAAGAATATTGATGGTGAGGTTTTGAAATTAGGAAAATCTACTCAAAATTTGCGCATTAGAGGAAATAGCAGGACCTTATTTAAGAAATTGGACGAGATGACAGGCACTGTAATAAATATAAATACCTCGGGGTCCAAATTTTGGAAAATTCTGCTCTGATAAGTCAATAAAAGGAAAATGCCCTCAAGGTAGAAAAGCAATAAATGTTGAACAGTATGTACCCAGCCAAGAAACCAAAAGAATTTAAAATGCCATCATAAAAGCACTGCAACTCATAACCGAGTACCAACAAATGATAAACCCGAATGATTTCTATTGGCTACCGAAATGGAAGTTTGGAGAGGGTCAACTGGAAAATTCAAACGAGGTGGGTTAAGGTGATGGAGCGCCATCGCAGCTGACAGCAAACCATAGCAATTATGGACACGTACCCCAGATGGGACATCAGAGGAGAATCCCCTCAGGAAATATAGGAGTGGCGCACAAAAGGAAGGCCAAAAGGAATGAGAGACCGAGGAAAACTTGGAATGAAGCATTGAAGACAGATGTGATGAGAAAAACTTCAAATCGTCCCTGCCGTCTCATTTTGCTCTCTTTCTCTCGTCCATTTCTCGGAATCTTTGCAATGACCGCAAAGCGTGGAGACCGGTAGCGGTAGACTTCCTTGAGCAGCGTAGAAAACTGTCATTGATAATAAAAATGCATAAAAAGAAACACCACGTCAGGCTTTTGTGTATTTCTCGTAAAAAGATTAAGGTTACTATTCCCGCAAGTGAAAATTAAAAAAGTTTTTTTATTGAAGTAATAAAAAATTTACTGAGGGGAAATAATGTATTCTCTTAATGAAAATGGAAAATATTTGATGGCAAAGATAATCAATTTTACTCATTTTAATTATTAAACGTCGTCAATCGTAGTCAGTCCTTGATTGAGAACGGGGCGTAAATTGCGTGGCGTGTTGTGGGAGGGGGACCTGCACACGTGACCTCCTGACGTGATAAAAAAGTCTTGAGCTCCGTTCAATGCGGCATTTGGCGAAAAAATTGAATGAATACATCTATTTCCCTTGCAAAACATTAAAATTCGTGCAAAATTGAATGCTACGTATCATTTTGAAATTATGTATTTTCTTTTTTTTTTAATTTTAGATGTAAGGGAAGCATTTCGAAATAGTTTATGAAATTTACGGCACTAGATATAATGACCCTGCTTGCTATCCTGCCTTCCAAGGGGTAAAATTGAGCATTTACGACTTGCTAACATTTCTCGAATTTTCTCCGGGGCCCTCCTCCTTCTAAAGGCGGTGGCGTGGGTTTCCCCGAGATCTCCTCTCCACGCCCTGAGAGAAGAGGGAATTATTTCGAATAAAAAAGGGGAGTCGAACTCCCACTCCCACGGAGTCCGACCCGGGAGTCCCGAAAGGGGAGTCCGACTCCCACTAAGGGGAGTCGAAGATTATTTATTCGAAATGTTTGAAACGATTAAATACGTAATCGCGGCATGATCCGTGTGGTCCATCGCGTTGGCAACGTGCGCGCGGCGCAAGGACCAAGGATTCCTGTTTCTCCGTGAGAGACATCTCTGTTACGGGGAAGTGCCATTGCCCAAGAAAGGGGAAGAGTGAAACGGGGAGGGGGGATAATTGGTTTAAACCCATGTTGGATTGGAAGTATGAATACGGTTTGCGTTTCGCGGGAGGTAATCCTCCACTTGTGGCAAACGCGTTTCTCTCGTTGTGCGGCTTTGGAAAGAAGATACGGCTTCAAGATCTTAGCTAAGGATGGTATTTGTAACGGGTGGCCCAAGCCACCACAAAATTGCACATTTAAGCTGGAAACAAATATTCACGTTCTTCTACCCACTTGTCGCAGTTTAGCTTGTAGGGGATATTTTAACTTTCCGCCTCGAAAATTCATGTTACGCAAAGCGATCTATTTAGTTCAACCAACCTTTTTCTATAGTAAAACATTTTGTTGGAAATTATTTTCACCGCTGACTACGAAGGAGTACGTCTATATTTTTTATTTTCTTAGTTTAATTGTAAAACATAACATCCCTCTTTGCGAAGCATCTAATCGAGAATGACCACAAAAGTGACTTCGAGACTAAAATTCTCCATTTTAAAAATAAAGGTCAAAGGCTCAATACTTCGCAGTAGTTTTAAATTTTGAAATGCGTCCGTTGTAAGGATGAACTTGCCAACGAAATTTTATATCCTCCCACACCGCACGCCTAGACTTACCACTCCCCACAGTCAACGATTGACACTGAAAGATGTAATTCTCTTTTCTTCCCAGCTACATTAAAACCTTTTTACCCCTCCATTCTTCCTTATCCTCCCTCTCTGACCAACCCCCATCTCCCAACCTCCCTCCATCATAAGGCATACATATAGTATACCAAGTTTGCTTCTATGAGGACCACCTGATTATGACTTTCAGCGTCGAAACCAAGGTCGTGTTTTCAAATAAAGTGTGTGGAATTACAAAGTCAATGATTTAATTTAATTTCAATATGCAATGCAAATTCCATAAAGTTACTCCAGCGACAACAATTAAAAAAAAGTAATTCTAATCTTGAGAGGGTTTTCTACTAATAGATATGGGGAGCAAACTAGTATTCTTTTAAATTTGACGTACACCAATATAATTCACCTTTGATGGATATCTTGAACAAATCATACCTTTGCCATCGTGTCGATTTGTGAACATATGTACGCCAAATTTTCAGGCACCATCATTATTATCGAGAGCTCTTGTCCCAAAAGTTCCCAGAATGTTTTTAATTATGTGTATTCACCGATGCATGTGTTGATTGAGGATGCAGACGGTGCTTCATTATGATGCTGGGATGTATTTTTCTGCCCAATTAAATACCTTCATAAATATTAACGGGTATCTGTTGTTGGCATTATGCGATCAACTAACCTAACTGCCCGAAAGATACAAACATCGCATAGACGCCAAGTCTGAGGACTGCGTACGACACTGCCATGCACCTTCTACTCGGTTTATATAACCGCGAAGCAACGGAGGAGCAGTGTATTTTTTGACTCCACTCGTGTCGGATTTTCTCGGACCTTTGAGATTATCGCTCGTGAATAATTTATTTCAGGATCTCAAGGTATTCATGATGCAATCATTGTAATTTTCACCGTTTTTAATGCTGGTAATTTCCTACGCATTGACTCAAAAGATTTTCCCTTAAAATGGAAAATGCGCGAATATATGAACCTTGGGAGCGAGAAAGTCACCTTGAGAGGATGGGATACATTAAGACGAAGTCAGAGATGACCTGAAAGTTCTAAGATAACATTCAGAGCCGTTTGGCACACCCCTCATTCCCAAAAAAGAACATGAGGAGTCACTATCTTGGTAGCGGAGTCTTGACTCTTTCAGCCATTAGATGCTGAAAGATTTTTTAATGCGGAACTATTAATAAAGAGTACAAATAAAACATTATTTGTAGACTCAACTAGATGTACCCCAGAAAAATAACCAAAAGTTGTTAAAAATTATTTTCAAATGGTTGGTTATTTAAATGTATTCCCATTATTTGATAACCATTTACGAGAGCAAAGTTTTTCCTTAAGAATGTTACAATGCTCTTTTCTTTTTTCACTTGCATCTGGAACCGTCTTGTTAATATCCCGTTCATCGCTAGTAAATATATATTTGTCTCATTGTTATTGATCTTCGTTTTTGCTTTGTAAACTCTTGCATTGAATTCATGCATGCAATAGTGTATTAGATATATTGGATAAGTTATTTAATTAAAATCATCTTCTGAAGGCGGAGCCTTGTCGTGGCAGCCATTGGTCTCTCTCCATTTTCGTTCGTTCCTTGTTACTCTTATAGTGATTTTATTATCAACTATCAAGTTCTTTCTAAGACTTCCTCTTTCTTATTTCCTATTATTTTCCCCTCCTTTATATTTCCAGGAAGTTGTATTGTCTGAAAGCATGTTTAAAAAATGTAATTTTCCTTTTATCCATCTCTTTTATTAGATTCCTTTCATCTTTAATTTCTCTCAATACTTCCATGTTTCTTTTCTTGTCCGTTCATCTTGTTCTTGCTATCCGTCTCCAAATATAGATTTCCATTGTTTCCAACCGAGCCTTTTCCCTCTTTCCCAGTGTCCAAGTTTCACGTGTTTGTTTCCTAAAAGATTCTTTTTATTTTCACATGCCTTATTCGGCAAGGCTATCCTTCTTTTCACTGAAGAGGTGCTTGAGCCGTCTCTAGTAATTACACTCCCAAGGTGGCAAAACTCTTCTACTTGGCTTATCCTTGATCCCCCTATCATGAAATTTAAAGCGGATTCTATCCTGTTTCTTTAAACTATAATTTGTTTGGTATCCCTTACATTTATTTTAATTTTTCATTTTTTCAAAACTCTGGACAGGGTTTTGAGAATTCTACTACTATCTTTGGCTACTTAATTATTTAATAACTAAAAATATATATGAATTCAATTGTTATTCGAATTTTAATTTCGGTCGCAAGGTATTCGCCTCGGTATTTCGTAGACAAATCCGCATTCGCGGGCTCTGTTTCTTCTTTCCGACGCCAGCGCTTCGACGAACTCGCATGTTTTCCACGTAATTTCCACTTTCATTGTGTGTGCGTGCGTGCGGTGTGCACTCGATCCAAAAGAAACGAAACGATCGGATTGCCATAACATTTTGCTGTAATTCGATTTAATCTCCTGTCACCTTACGGAGTTCACGATAAAGTAATACATTTCGCGACATTGCACCCGCCGATGACCTATGATATTTTGAAGTCGTTAAAAATTCTTACAGCTCAATGTTTATCTGACATGAAAAAATGACCCAGAAATGGGTTGTCATATTTCGTTTTTACCACGAAGACGGCTAGGGCTCCAATAATTTCGCATAATACCCTTCCGCTAAACATCAATTTTGAAAGTGGCAAGTTAGCATCAAGTCGAAGGGCAGTACTTCGTTTAAAGACCCTTGTTCCGGGGGTGGAGGGCGTTGGGGGGGGGGGTAGATGTACCGGGCGCCCATTCCACTCAAACACGCGCACCCACCGAGAGAAGGGAGGTGTGCTTCGGGGGGCCACACTGCTTCCTTTTAATTCACCCTCCATCGCTTTCACGGCTGAAATTCCTTCCCGTTTTAATTCCTTCGGAGATATACTGCCAAGACAGCGGCGGGCTTTATCTTCCGGCATAAATTGTTCCCATGTTTTAAGATCGTGTGTGGATAACACGGGAGGGAGGGTATGGGTGACCCACTCCCAAGTGCCGCTCTTACATACATATATGCCTTTCTCGTCTTTTTACAACCACTCACGTTTTTACCGCTGCGCGCGTTTGCTTTTAGCGGGAACCAGCAGAAGCGAACCAGGGGGCACCACGGACGAGGGCGTCGAGGAATGACGCGGGCGATGGCAGGGGGTTAGGCTGGAGGGGGCGGATTGGCTCCTCCCTACAACTCGTCGCCCGAGGGATTTCAAAACACTCCGTTTGTTTCCAATTCCCTTTTCTCGAGGGGTTACTTTCTAAATTCCAAACTTCGAACCAAAACATTTCTTTTTAAGCCATTTCTTAATGATCTAAAGATATGATAAATTAAATAAAGCAAAAGAGTAAACTTAAATGGACCCAAGTCATGGCTGTTTTAGTAGCTACCATTTTATGGTGAATGTATGTTAAAAAGATAAGTAGTTTCAGGGAGAACTTTATGGAAGTACTGATGACTCAAAGAAGTGGCAAATTTGGTACTTTTAATTTGAATTCATTTAAAAGAAAATAAAACTTAAGACTAAGGTGAATTCCACCTTGATGCCCATTACGAATTTACGTTAAATAATCGTAGTATAACTATAGCCAATTCCATCTAACTGTCTTTTATTACCGTAAAAATAAACAAAAGGGCCTTCAATGATTTTAACCGTTTAAATTGCTGCAATAAAATTTGTAATCCCTCCTAAAAAGTATTATTTCCGTGTCTCTCTGAGTTTTGCAATTTCGCGTATTTTCAATTAATTAGGGATTTAATTTTTTACTTATTTTTTTATCCTGACCCTTGTTTATTTACCTGTTACAGCCATAATAGGAAAAAACCACTGTTAATGAACATGTTCTTCGATTACCCTAAAGTAATTATATTTCTTTAATTATTGCAGTATGAAGCAATTACATTAATGGGAGGGGTAATACAGGTAGTTAAGCAAATGAATATGTAATTTAATATCTCCAATGTCAAACGTGGTGCTGTGTGACAAACTTTACTTTGGATTTTTCATCATTGTAACCACATTAATATGATGAACTCACTCAATGATATATTAAAGTCATTTTAATACTCTTAAAAGCTGCTTTTGGTTCCTCATGATTCAATATAAAGTTCCGCATCATCGGCATGGATTTCCAATTTACAGAATTGAGTTGAATCCAAACTTCAAATATCATGGACGTGGTTGTTGATTCTTCATTTTGGTTAATTTTTCTATGATAATTATACATGCAATCAGGATAATTTTATTTGCCAAGGCTGTTTAGATTTTTCGGATAAAGCAAAGGTGAACATTATGTTCAAAGATATGTACTATAGATTTGTGTCAAACCTATTAGTTTCGATTAATAGCTGTAACATAAGTTTTAAAATAAACAGAATTTATAAAAATGTAAATCAGGAATATAAATTATTAACTTCAAAGAGTGTAGTAATCTTTTGCTTTCTATTAATAGAAATTACATAGTAGTTGCAACAATGATATGTATGCTTTTAAGAGAAATTAATAGATTAATAATAAGGAAAAATTGTTTGGTCCGGCAAATGCTTTAACAAAACCTTCTCGTAACACTTATTGACTGGGCTGACCGAGAAAATCAACTTTTGCCTCTGATTGGGGATTTTGGATTTTATTTAGTCACTTCTTACCGTAGTACTGCGCATTCTCATCATGGTACTTCCGGGAATATACTAGATAGATATGTTACCTGGAACAAAAGAAATAATAAATTGAAACTCTATCAAACGATAAAAACACATTTTCAGTTATTTTTATCATACATACATAGTCAACTTTATATGTTACACTTATATTACGATAAGGCATGCACTTTAAGAGCACTCTTAGAAACCCACCCATTTCCACAATGTATTTTGTTTTCGTAAAGTATTATCCTCATTCAATTTCTTCAGTACTCTTAATTTGGATAGGCCTTAGTTCACATTTCAAACACGAGCTTTGTTTCGAAAATCACTTTGTACAGTTTCGTGACAAAATATGAATCGAAAAGGTTCCTTGTTTGCAAAAATATGTCATTTACGGTAAAAAAACCCAGATTCATTAGTTCCTGGATGTGGTGAAATAAAAAACTCGACGGTTGACTTTGGCGATTGGCATGGTTTCACGTTCAAAGTCGGGTCTTAGAGTACGCCATCTCTGTCGCAAAATTTCCCTGAATACTCACCGAGGACAGAGATAGCTAAGGATCACTTTGCAATCACTTTCGGCTCGGTAGCCAATCGGCCAGAATTATGAGTGTATCTGCCATACAAGGTGCCCGAATCACACCTTTTCACATTAAGGCAGCAGAACAAGCCAGTCCTTGCCAAACTACTGCAAGGAAACATCCTGAGAGTATTAGGGATGATCCCACCGTCGTCAGTCACCTTCTTGTATTTGTGCTACCATGGTTTTTCACAAAAATGATTTTTATGCGGCCATCGAGTAACCGTTGGCAGAAATAATATCACATTAACGCAGGATAAACGATTGAAATTATTAATTTCTTCGGCCTTTACCGAGAGGCTTAGCCTTGGAAAGAAATGAAAATTATTTCATTTGCTAGCAGATGTACGAATTATGATCCCAGAAAAGCGTTGACCGTTATTTGGCGTGCATCGGCGGGGAAGGAAGTGGGGGTCAAGCGGCTCGCTTGCCCGTGGGAACGACGTCAAGGGAGCGCGATCCGATGCTGGACAACTAACCTCTCCCCCCCCCCTCCCTCGGTGCCATCGATCGGTGCTTCCTCGCCACACACCGCAAGTATAGTTTGAACATCGAAGAAAAGGAAACAAAAAAGGCTTGGTGCCCTAACACACACTGCCACACTCCATTTCGGAGGGCAATGGTGTATTGCGCAGATTTAGATGAAGAATACTTCATGTTCATTAATTAAACGTCAAATTCATAAGGTTTTCTATATTTTTAATCAACACCGTTGAATTTATAACTTAAGCATAACTAAGTAAATTTAAAACCACAACAGAAATCAATCCTCGTAAGCAATGTGATGTTAGGAAAATTGCTTCAATGGGCCAGTGGCTTTCTCTTTTCTCATCACGTTTATTCAATGACTCCCTTTGCTTTATCATTCCATTTACAGTGGAGCCATTGAACGCGTGAAGACAAGTCCACGGTGCATCTTAACTCTGCGAAATAATATCAGTTTCACACGACTCATCGGTGGGCGACTCTTCAAGGCATCGCCATCCGGCTGATCCAAATGGGGATCTAGGGGAGCCCACACGCGGTCCTGCTATAATCCCAATTATGAAAAGTTAAATTTCCCATAATTCAATTTTAGGGAGCCAATCTTAGGGTAGCATCGTATTCAGCCATGACTTTGGGAACAAAGTGGTAGGCGAGAGTAACTCCTAAGTGCCCGAGACGTTTCAGCTGATTCCCACGGTGGAATCTGGTGAAGTTTTACTCGAAAGAGAGCGGAGACGTGAGGTGGACTCTCGGGGAGGTGCTCCCACTCCACGACATTCACGGTCGATTGGTCCCCTTGGAAGGCCAGTCTTCGTCTCGGTTTCTGACACGAGGGATGCCTTCTGCTCGCAACATAGCATTATAACCGCAAAATGATGAGAGAAAAGTCACTTCGGGGTGTTCCACTTGGTGAATATTCGATCGATCGTTTCCAGGCCGTGTCCTGACTGGTTTTCAAATTCGGTAACTCATGGTCGTCATGGCAATCAAGTGCTCAAGTGATCAGCATCCGAGGATAAATGGTATAGCTATGGCCAATCACCATTCGCGAAAACTTTCGTGGTCACTGCCGCCCCTCTCAGGTTAATATACGGACCCTGAACAATTCGAGCGAGTACAGGACTAAGGAGATTCTTTTCAGATGACCTTCAACGGGCGACAGTGCGGGTGCGCATTCAGCATGTTGCCGCACCCGCGCTCATCTATCGCTGTCCCCTCGCGCGATCCCTTGGAGTCGTTGCGATCGTGGGAGGGCCTTGGCTGAATTCAAAGAAACAAGGTCCCCTTCACTCCTGAAGATGACGGTGGATTTGGCCACCGAATCGTCGGTATTCGCCGAATCAACCCTGGGACTCAATAATAATGAGGATTATCCTGGAAAGCGAGGCACCACGGGCCTAAAAAACTTAGTGGCTGCATTCAGGAGGGTAAAGGTCAAAATAAAAAGGGAGGGTGGGATATAAAGAGGTAAACTCATCTTCCTAGACGGCCGAACGTCCATCCAACCGATTTTCGTATCTGTGGATTATTTTAACACTTCAAGCGTTTTCCTTACCCAAAATGCAACATTTCGATTGACGTGGTTTTCCAGGGACGCATATCACTCATGAATTGCCAATACACCCTACATTATATCATTACCACCAAATAAAGAGGAAAGGTAATTAAAAAATATATCAGAGAGTCATTCACCCAATGGGATCAAATAGGGCATCTTTAGCGGAAGTTATGTTATTCCATTGTTTTCCAAAAAAACGTGCAATATTACATAAAAGTGTAAGAAAATGACATCCGGGGGACATTCTCTCCGAGTGTGGCTAACCATTTAACAAAAGAAGAACTCACAATATTATGCATATACTCATATATATATATATATATATATATATATATATATATATATATATATATATATATATATATATATACTGCCCGTCATTTTACATAGGCCAATGTTCCACACCACTTAACATTAGGATTAATAACCACCGCGCCTCGTGCAATCCCTCCTCCCCGTCCGCGGGTCTCCCCATCTCTAAACATGCTTCCCATCATAATACCCCTTTCAACCTGTGCTACAATGTTTCCGTCCTGGCCTCCCTTCCCACATCCGATAACCCTATACAATTAAAAACACTTGAAATGGCATTCATTTACATCTGTATGGCCTATCAGCATCCGGGCCTCAATGTCGTTCACTGATGGGAGTGGCCTAAAATTGTTACTTTGTGGAAGCCCACCCTCACCCCTCCTTCGCCTCCCGTTCTCCCCTTCTCCTGGCCCCCTTCCCTTTCTCTCGCACCCCTCACCTCAACAACTCCAGCAGTCATTACTTCTATATCTTCAGAGGAAGACGGATTGTTTCCGTCGAAATATCAAGAAATAACGTGTGAGTGTTCTTCTTTTTTTGTGTTTCTATATTGTGTGTTACTGTGTATTGTACTATTCGGCACTTCCGTGTTACGTCTACGAAAGCATATATATATATATATATATATATATATATGCTATATATATATATATATATATATATATATATATATATATATATATATATATATATATATATACACACATACGAGTATATATGTATGAAAAACGATACATAAAATTTGAGCTTGTGATAGAAAATATAAGGTTACGTCGGCGGAGGAATCATCATATTTACAATGGGTCAAGCACGAACCACAAACTAGCTGGACCACCTCGACTATCTGCTAGCTCCACCAAATCACCAAGGACTACAAGGACCCCAATTTTAATCGCCTGGGACAATGCTGGTGTCCCAATGTTAAGATGCATGTACATAGAATTCACCAGCCCAAATATTTGTTTAGATGTATTTTCAATCTGCTCTTCTCTGCTAGTCATGCCATTCTCCATTGAATCATTGCTTGCAAAATGGTATAGAAATTTGCTTAAACACATTTTAAAGTGAATTGAAGGAGGTAGGTCAGCTCAAAAAATAGTTTTAGATAATGTTATCGTAGAATCAAAATATAGCCCTGAGTGAAACAAACAGTTGTCGCAGAGCAGATTCGGAGGGCCGGAGGTGTCGAAGGACGCCAATTGAGAACGGAAATATTGATTTGGAAGTGATGCAAGCGGCATTCATAAATAAAAGTCATGCTTGGTCACGGATCTCCCTTCGAAGAAGATTCCCGGATCCCCGTATGGAATTACCAACAATTACGGGACGGTGCGGAGGGAGGGCAACAGTTACAAATGATTTCGAGACCCGACAAGAGCAGTGATAAAGACTCTCCATTTGGAAAATAATCATAATGTAAGTGAAGTTCAAAGCAGGAGGGAACTCGACCCCCTTGAATCGTTTACACGTCGAAATGGCACTGTTAGATTCCTCAGTGGGCAATATATATTCGCATCGCAGCAATAAAAGATTTAAGTGTTTGATGAAGAAGTAATATTTGGAAATTGACACTTCTTGCCAAGAAAAATCCAATGAGCAAAGATCTCTACCTACGACATACAAGTAAGTCCTGACCATTAATACAGGCTATTCAAGTGAAATGCTCATCTAATACCACGTTCTTTTGTATCGGAAGCTAAGTAATGTCACATTTAATTCTCTTAATTTGCAAACAAATTACAGTTTTTTTAAGGTGTAATCCCGAGTTATCGAGATACAAATGCGAGTGTCGAGTGATGAGCGCCAGTCGCCTGGTGTGCAGTGGAGGACGGCAGAGGGTTCTCAATCACGGCAGATGACGGCGCATCCCCGTGGGGAGAAGGCGGAGTGGACGCCGGGTAACTGATGAGAGCAAAGTGCGCACCATTCGCTCCTAATGGCCTCATTTGCACATACAATGAGCCGAAACTAAGCAGGGATGTCCCATCATCATAAAGCACCAGCAGTTCGGGGGAATGATTCACTCGCACCAATTTAAATAAGTAAAAAAAAGAGTAGCAGTGCATTCTGAGATATTCAAAGAAAGGTTGAAATTATTCGCTGCCAAAAGAAATCATAAACTCACTGAAGCAACCAAGGAATTAAGTAGTATTACATTTGAAGAGAATCTCGTCATCCATTAGAGAACATTTTTCAGCTTAAATGACATTGAAGGTACTTAATTAGTTTTCTGAAGAGGGAACGGCTAAAACTCCCGAGATGAAAACTGTCCTATAACTATTTTGCTATTTTCTACGCTGATTTCACATGAAACCAGGAAAAATGTTTGGAAAAATCTTTGGAATAGAAATTTATATTTTGGGTTTTTTTGGCGTTTAAGTTAGGTTTGGGATGAACACAGTCTATGCTAGTGTACATCAATAAATTTACCTGTCTCACTTGAAAACAAACAACCTGGCATCCGACACTACACGTCCCTCTTCTTCTCCGTATACTTCTTTCCTCCCTTTATTCCGTCCAATATGCCTATTCTAATACTTTTCCTTCCTCGTTTGCCTAGCTTTCTTCCCGCTTGTCACAGTATTCAGCGTTCCACTGCAAATCAAAATGCATTTGTATCCACCTTTCCCCCGGAGAAATCTTCTCCGGATCTCGTCCCCTCCGCTCTATATTACTCTACTATTTATCTATCACTCCTGATGATCTGATGATGACGATCCTCGTCGAAACCCGGTCGTAAAAATAAAGTTTGTGTGGAAAAACTAAGTATTTCTTATTCATAAGTGAGATTAGGTTATAGGAGGAAGCAGATAGAAGAGATTGACAGGAAGGTGGAGAGGATTCCGTTAGAGAAGGGGCGTGCCGAATTAGGGGGTGGGGAGAGAAAGAAGCTAATTGTTATCATTGTATAATCTACCGGTTAAAATTACGAGATACAAAAAAATTAAGAGATACAAAAAAATTAAGAGATACAAAATCCTGCTCTACAACAAGTCCCTCTTCATCCCTTTGTACTTCCTTCATCTCTTCATCCCGTCCAACATCCCTATCCAATTCCTGCCTTTTTCTACTTTGCCTAACATTTTCCCCTCTATCACAGTCTTCAATATCCCACTGCCGATCATTATGCCTTTCATCCATTTCTCCTGCTTTCTTAAGATTTCTTTCAACAAAACCCTCTCCTTGCCCACCATACCAAGTACTTCCTCATTTCTTTTCTTCTCAGTCCATTGCACCTTCTCCATTCTTCTCCACACCCACATTTCAAAAGCCTCCAGTCTACGTCTATCCTCCTGCTTCAATGACCACGTTTCCGCGCCGTACATAGCTACGCTACATATCGATGTTTTTAAGAGTCGTTTCTTAATATCCCTGCTCGACATCCCTCTCATCAACTCCCTCCTCCTTGTGAAAGCCTCTTTGCCTAGCGATATTCTACTCCTTACGTTCCTACTACTTTGACCATATCGGTCCAAAATACTTCCGAGATACGTAAACTGTTCTACCAGGTCTAGTTTTTGCCCTCCAATTTTAATATTAACCTTGGGCTTTTTCTTTCCGGAAAATCGCATAACCTTTGCTTTATCTATAGTAATGAAGAAGTTTACTGAAGAACATTAATTGCTGGCAGTAAGTGCAAAGAACCGAAGAAGAAACAACGAAGGGTTAATGCAGATTTAGCCTTAAGGTAGGTGCTATGGTTTACAGGACGATACGAAATGTTTACTTTTATACCGTAAAAACAAGTTTAATGAGTTAAATACCAATGATTGTAATGACAAACTGTGGAATTTGGTGAGATGTACGACATTTTGAAATTGATATTTTTAATGCTCAAAATAAGTAATAAAACTTATTGATTAAGAATTAAGTGGATACTTTTCAATGGATACAAAAACGACGTCGATTAAGAAAATTGCAAAAAAATTTCGCTTATACTCCATGTCTTACAGGAATAGAATAAATCATAGAATATATTATGGAAATACAGTAGCATAAATTATAATTCTGAGTGAATTTAATCCTATCGATAGCGTTCATCATATCAGCACCTGCTACACAACAATCATTGCATAATGGAGTGACATTAGATATTACTCATAATAGTTAGAAAGTTAGTAAGGAAGAGAGAGAGAGAGAGATCAGGGGTGGGGGCAGAGAGAGAGAGGGGAGGGCAGAGTGAAATATGGACCATCCGTCCTCATCCTTGCACTCGTTGGGAGAAAGTGGCGGAGACGAAGTCGAGAGGTCGGAAAATGACTTTGGCGAAGTGAGGTTAAGGGTTTACAATTTGAATTAAGTGGGAATAGTAATGTCTGCTGTGTCCCAAACGAAAGGACAATCAATTAACAAGTAAAGACTTCCGGAGATTGTTTTTACTGAGCCTAGTTCACCATATTTATGTATTTTAAAATTTTAGCGTATGCATTTACATGTAGGTATGCCCAGAAATAATGTATACTTCATGCATTTGAACTACAATTATGCAATTGACTTAAAAAAATGGGCTGGATCCATCAGTCTACAATATATTCTACATGTTTATTGATTGAAAAAAGCAAAAACATTTCGTAGTCCTCAGGTTTGTGAAATTCGTATTAGATGGCAGTTCCGTAGTTTTCTCGTCATGATAAATGTCGAAGGAGAAGTAGTTTATATAAGGTCATTTGTCTATTTTTTCTTCGTAAATGACTTACTTGCCTTTCATTACACTTAGTCACCAAGGACGACTTGTTGAGCGACATCATTCCTAGATTCTTGTTAGAACACACAGCCATTGATGCATTTCAAGCCATTCAAAAATATGTGGCCGATGAAGCAAGCAGGAACAAAAACGGGTAAGAAGTTATATAGTATGTCAGGGAATAAACGAAGTTTACCTGCTGCTGCTACAATCCAGAAGGGACAGTCGCTGACAAATAAATTGATCTTTTAAAACAAATTTAATTTATTCTATCATCGTTTATTTATGCAGCACATGAACGTGCGATTCATAGCAGTTTGACCTAGTCGGTTCAGGAACTGAAAGATTTAAGATACAAGCTAATAAGCCACCAGTAATGTTTATATACAGATTATTTCCAAATATATCGTTTATCTGTGTCTTCGTAAATCTAAGAAGATAATGTTTTTATGATGACAGAGTTCTTCGCATACGAGAGAAAATTATGTAATTGAGACGAATATGTACTCCGGAAATGGAGAACAGGGAAAAATCATTTTTATGGAGTAATCTAGGACGGAGGATTACTTACGTGGTTGCTGTTCTTTATGTGAGAAAAGAGAAAGCACTCAATGTGGCCAGAGGCTACAAATCGTATTGCACGCAAACCACGATATTAGGCTTCAGATGAGAATGAGGGAATTTCCCAAGATCAAGCCCATTCATAAATATTAAGTGAGTGTCAATGAACTTTTGAAGGAAATTAAATATGAACGATCAATATAATATTAAATTTACAGAAAGTTAATTTAGTCTGCTCAATTATTTAGTAAGTCATACAATTTGAGCCTTTCATGGGCCGTTTTCATTGGAAGGAAGTATGGGACCGCCATTAATAAAAGAGCTTGCCGTATGCCGGTTTCATGAATAGGCAATTATATATGTAGTAAAGGAGACGGATTCTCTCGCATTGGCTAAAGCCTTTTTGAATCTGTTGCTGTATACTTGGATTCAATTATTTAGTGCTAGCTAGCAAAGACGGTAAAATACAAAGCTGGTCTGATTGCATTTTCAAAAATAGTTGAGAAAAAAACTAATAGAAATGATGTGACTTTTGGAGAAAGAGGAGGGGGAGGTCCGTGTAGAGACGAGGAGAATGTGCAAGTCCGAGAACGGTCCCTCGGATTCTCACCAGAGAAGGAATTGCTGGCTGGCCCGTGTGAGAGAATGTAGGAATGGTGAAGAATCTTGCTCCTTGGTAATAGTCCTCTGCTATTCGCACAATTTACGATCATAACTTAACAAAAGTTAATCCACAGTGACAATTGTTCTCGGAAACCTAAAGTGTTTAGTGATGTTTTCTTGGAGAAAGAGCAATTCCCTCCTGAAAGCCAACTGCACCGGAATGAAATGTGTGGACTCTATTAAATACCTAGGCGTTACCCTAACTCACGACCTCTCTTGGGTGAAACACATACGGGGAATATGCGGACAAGCTGACAAATAGCTGGGATTTATTATAAGACTACCGAGTAAATGTGATGAAAAGGTTACAGAGAAATGTTATCCGTCGTTGGTTAGGTCTCATTTAGAATATGCTACCAGTATATATAGTATGGTATCCTAATGAAGTTTAATTAATTGCCGAATTGGATCGCGTACAGTATAGAGGAGCTAGATTTGTAAAACGTTGTTATGATTAACTTAGCAGCGTATCCAAAATATTAGCGGAACTTGGCGGGAAACCACTAGTGGAGTGAAGGTTAAATTAAAGATTAAATCTCTTGCATAATTTGGAAGGATGCCTCTTTAGTAATGACGTTCAAAATGTATTATCACCCCAATCGTACTACGGTTGGGGAGATCGTGTCAATAAAATAAGAGAGATTAAGTTTAGAACAGATGGATTTAAGATGTCATCCTCTCCACAAAAAATAAGGGATCAGAATAACATCGTCTGACTGCGGTACGGTCATATTCTGGTCAAAATTATTCTGGTGTAAATTCACCACCTGTCACACACCCTAGCGGTGTAATGCAGGATACTAAAAATACACGAAGTACACATACAAACCGTTGCTATCCCTTCTACTACCGCCTTATTGCGTAAACAATCACGACTAGGGCGAGTCCGACGTGCCAGCCGGCCATCGTCACCTTCGGCAAGGCTCCTCGCAGGGTATCGCCACCCGCGGTGTCAAGCAACTAGACTCCTTTTAAGCCTCCATTTAATTCACGGCCAATTTCTCGGCAGAGAGAGGGCGTCTTAGGAATGCCTGCATCCCGGAACGCTTCTGCTTAGTGAGGCTTCGCTCTCATTCGCCGCCCCACAGTCGTCCTCTCCCGTTTGAAACCCGCGCCGCTGAGACTCATTTCCCGACGCCATCTTCTAATGTCCCATGAATAATAATCATTACGTACGTATAGTTTGAGCGCTTGTTGAAGTTCCTGCGTTAAGGAGTGCTCATTAAATTTGCGACACGTGGCTCCGAACGCGGTGACCCTATGGGGACCGCCCTCCGCTCCCGCCTCGCGAATCGCCATTAAATATGCACCAGCTGGAGACGGAGGGAAGACCGCAGGCGGCCCCTGGGGACGGCGAGAAAGACCGGCGGGGCGCCATGGGAAGAACCGTCGAGGGCCGCATCGCCAGCCGCGGCCGCTGGAATGGCAAGCCTCATGCGACTCCACCGCAACGGAAACACGGTTATCCTCTGGCAATTATCTATGCTGGTAAATGCACGGTCATGTTTCTAAGTGCCATGACCGTGCATAATTGCAACAGATTAATAAGATGTAAACGGTTAAGCGAACGACGGACTATTAAATAAGATAGGAGAAGAGGGCCAACTGTCAGGCGAAATGTGAAAAAGACAGAAGAGGTAGGCGGGGAAATGTTGAAAAGTAATTGTATGATGAAAGGCTTGGAGGATTGAAGAGAACGGAAGAGTTTTGAATTACACGAAGGTAGGTTACGGACTGAAAAACAAATAGAGGAAAAATTTAAGTCAACCGAGAAGGGAAGCCGCGCATAGAAAATTATTGTTGTTAGTAACTAACTCCATCCAGTAGAGCACCTTGAATGAGCACGGTGGAGTTTCGTCCAGACGCAGACAAAGGGTAAATGCGAAGAACACAAGGAGCCTGATGCGACATTTGGCAACTAGCATTAAGCTCAAAAAATTCCTAGTGACGTATTTTTTGGAAAAAACAGCAATTTCGTCCCGAAAGCCAACTGCATCGGGAACGCCGAAATGGAATGTGTAGACTCAATTAAATAACACTGCGTTACCCACGCTCACGACCTCTCCTGGGTGAAACATATACTTGGGGGAATATATGGACAAGATACCAAAAAATTAGGATTTATTAGGAGAGCACTGGGTAAATGTAAAAGTCAAAGAAAAATGTTATCTTTGGGTGGCCAGGCCTCATTCAGAATATGCTGCTAGTATACGGGATCCTTATGAAGTCGAATTGGCTCGCGTGCAGCGTTAAGGACCTAGATTTGTAACAAGTTATTATCATAAACTTAGCAGCGTATCCAAAATATTAGAGGAGCTAGGCTGGGATTCACCCACGGAGCGAAGGTTAAATTATAGATTTAATCTCTAGCATAAATGAAGACGTCTCTTTAGCGATAAGGTTGAAAGCGTTTTATTACCCCCATCGTACTGCGATAGAAGAAATCAGGTCAATAAAATTAGAGAGATTAAGTGTAGAGCAGATGGATTTGAGATGTCATTTTTTCCACAAACGATAAGGGATCAGAATAATATTGTCTGACTACGGTCGGGGTAAAAATATTCGGGTCAAAATTAGCCTTGCTCACTTCATTCACCCCTTGCCATAAACCCTAGCTGTGGCTTGCCAAGTACTAAAATATCTATCTAAAAATATCTAAAATACGCATTGTTTCTGAATATTTGAAAACATATATTGGATTCCCCCGAGTAAATATAAGAGACATTATTTCCTGGTGAATATAATAGAATTATTATTAAACTCCATGTTCAAACGCCTTAGAATTGTAGAAACACAAAAAAGAAAAATAAAACTTTTATTTTCCGTCTTTAGCGCAAAAGGTCTTGGAATTCGAGAAGAGGACGAAAGCCTTGAACCGAAAAGAAAGAATTAAGTAGACTCAGCTCCTTGCTGAAGAGATTCCTTTGCAAATTCCATTCGCGAGGGGAAGATCCAGAGGATGCAGCGGACAACTATTAACCTCCCGTCTCGCAGTTAGGTGGGAAAATGACCAAACGGGGTGAAGCGATGCAGGAGAGGGGAGGGAGGAAAACAAACTCTCCGGTATTATCCCTTTCAGGAGCTTCAATAGTAAACACAATAGGAATAAAGAAAATGATCATTGATCTTGATGACGCGACGAACTGAATTAGCAGCGAGAACTTGTGCAACGAGAATGCTGATTGGGCGGCATCCTGCAAAAAAACAATTCCCATAGTAATTGGCGATGCGACAACGAATAGGATTGGTCTTATTTCAATCGCACGGCTAAAAATAACCTGACGGGGACTTCAGCCTCAGATATGATATACAATTTTATAAATATCGTTTATATACCAGCAAGAAGGTTATAGCTACTGGCGTCCCACAGGATTCCAAAGCGTGAAGTTGGTCAATAGAGATAGATGTTTTGCAGACGAACATATCATTTTCAATATTAATTTACCACTAACAAAAACTCATGTAGCTAAATATGTCACTTATCTAATGAAACCGGAAGTACAGTAATAATACATTTTTGTGAATTTACCAAGTTTGTCTTATTCCTCAAGATGAAATTTCACAAGGTTGAGTCCTTGCCATTGAAAAAAACTTATGCACTGCTGAGTGACAGGCGAAAATTATTAAAAGGCAGCGGCAAAAAAAACCAAAGAACTTTGACCCAAGAGTGTTCATGTATAATTTAAAAGACAGCTTATGTGAAACCGTAGTGAAAGTTTTTCCGTCGATGGAGAAGGAAAGTAAGTATATCATGAATTTTCTGCAAAAATATCTGCTCTTCTCCAAGAGGTCTCATAAAGCGAAAATAAAACGTTTGATATAAAGATAATGCAAAATAATTATTGACTGAAAAATTGAAATTTGTGCAATTAAATTCAAAAGAATTTAACAGATCGATTCTCTGGTAAATAATATTAGCTCTCATGATCATAATCCCAAAAAATATTCTTTATGCTTCAGGAAACCAAAGGTTTTGTACGTCTCATCACAAGGGAGGTTACCGGATAATTTACCTGAGTAAGAATCTTTTGCAAGATACATTCGTGCTTTTACAACCTCCGGGAGGTGCAGGAAAAGTCGGAGACTCCTTGGCTAGAAATACTCAATTTAAGCGATACAAACGCAGGAGTGTATCTGCCGTAAATCTTTAGGAGAAACACGCCATCGAAAGCCCTTGGAATTAAATGATTTGAGGGGACGCAGATTTCGAGAAGTGAAATCGACTAGTACTAAACTTATTTTGGACTTGACGAGGAGATCAGGGTTGACAAAATTCACGCAGAAGTTGATAATGATTTAATCAACTCATAGTTTTAAGCTAAAGGAAAGGGAAAATGTTTCTAAAACATCAAGAGTGTACTAATTGATGTTCTGTAAAGGTACCTAAAAAACCGCATGAAGGCGCTAACATTTGAGGAGTGTTGCCTCCAAAGCTGCAGGGCAAGGGGGGTAACAGCATGGCATCCTTCATTTTACTACCTTCACTTGATGTAATGCACTGACTGCAAATTTGCATATGCAAATAGAGTAGACTGGCTCTGTGAGCAACAGATACCTAGAGATGGAAACTCTTTATAATCTTTAACCCCTTCACGAGAGAGCTATATTTTCATTTGACAGAAACGAAAATACAACTCTCAATTTTAGAATGCAATTATATTAATTCTATTCGATTAAATAATGATTACGTATCTTTATAGATTATTCAAGAGTTTGGAATGTGTACCATGAATATTTAATTGTTTTAAATGCAAACTCTTAGTGATGAGCGAATCATTTTAATAAATATTTAAGCATCAATTTCAATGAATTACAACCATGTAAAATATTAAATGCTTTCGATTAAAGAACCATCATATGGATTTCTATATTATGCCATACATTTTGTATTTCGTAATTTTTTAGTAACCTGCAAGTCACCGCTATGGTGTCCGGCAGGGGGTGAATATACACCAGACTAATTTTGACCCGAACATGACCCTACCGCGATCGAACAATTTAATTATGATTCCTTATCGTTCGTGGAAAAATGAACTCTCAAATCTATCTACTCTACACTTGATCTCTCTAATTTTACTGTCATGACCTCTCCTGCTGTAGTACGATGCGAGTAATAATACATTTTCAACATCACTGCTAAAAAGACGCCATTCTAATTTACGCGAGAGCTTCAATCTGTAATTTAACCTTCGCTCCATGAGTGATTCCCAGCCTGGCTGCTCTAATATTTTGGATTCACTACTAAGTTTATCATAACAACGTTTTACAAATCTAGTTCTTCTACGCTGCGCGCGATGCAATTCAGCAATCAAAGGCAAAAATTCTAGATAAATCCAATGATTTTATGCTTCTAGTGTATTCTGTTGTTATAGTAATTATCCATTAATCATCCAAGCCCATTAATTTGCAATGATAGTGGGGAGCACGATATTTCGTGAGTCGTATCGCATCGAATTAAACTCGTTTCGACGCCGAAACGTAACGTCTGAATTTCAATTAGGTGTGTGGGGTCGAATGGAGGGGAGATTATTTTGAGAAGAGGGTGTGGGGTGTGTCCTCGCACGCCGTGGTCATCCATCCCCCCCCCCTTATTAGACGAGGGGTCAGTCACGACGGCGAAGAGAAGTCCAGAGGAAAGACAGCAGAAGGAGGTATAGAGCGACAAATGGCCAGACATATCATTTTTAGAGTTAGGTGATTAGGGTATGGCGTTTTAAATATATATCAATAAAAAAGAAAGGTTTTCTTCCATTTAATTGCCTCCCCCATACTCTCTAACGCGTCTAGTCCGAGGACTACACGCCTTCGCGATGAGGCTGCTTTGGTTTTACTCCATTATTGCCCTCGACGACACATTGTAGGTTTTGAAATGAGCGGTCTTAAGTGGCAATAAATGAAACAGTGCTAAAAAGTGCTATACAATAAACCATGTCAAGTCAAAAACGAATGAATTGAGATTTCAAATCTCCGATAAAAAGCAGTTTGTTAATAGTTTTGACCGTAATATAATAACGATTAATAATGGTATACTATAGAGATGTAGTGAGATGCTGAACGCCCTTGGCTTCCGGTAAAGTTCAATGAAATCGGGAAAAATGTTGGAAGATGGACAATGACAAAAAATGCAAAGAACTAGGGTCAGAAATAATAATTGGGAAAGAGGAGTTTATGACCTCGGACCAAGGGCTTCGAGGTCTCCGGGCGATACGAAACAAGCTCTCGTAGTGGAGCGAAATCGGTGGACTGCCTTTAGAAAAAGGTCCCACTCGAGTTAATCCCGCTCCCAGCCTCCCTCCGCACCCCCCGCACCCGACGGGCTCCCTAACGGCGAGGAACAAAGGGAGGGGAGGTCTCCCTCGGGGGAAGTGGGTGGGGGGGCGTTCTTTCCCCCCCGCCCTCTCCCTAAGGACTCGCGGGATTAATTAATCGCCAGACCACTGATTGAGCGGCCGATCGACGCTTCGGGAGTCGCAGCGGAGTCTACCGCCCGCGACGGGTCGGCATCGCCCCCACCCCCACGGGGACCCACCACGGGACACGCCAAACATGGACACGCCCTCCCCTCCCACCCACACACACACAATCACCGCCTTCGTTGAGAAGCGGACGCCCATAGGAATCACTCAAATGATGTTCACTTTCGCGAACTCTAGCCAACTACCCTTTTTCTTTGTGTAATTACACACTCATGTACACTTTTAAAAGAAATACACATTCATGGCAGTGATGTAGTTTCGCTTAAGTATCTCTATTTCTTAATGGTTTTGATTTTCAAGTGCCATAAAAAACCAAGGTTTACCACTTGGCGAATTTTCTCTTCTGTGCACGGTGAAACTGGTCATATATTTGCGGAAAAAGAGTAGTTTCCCTCCCGAACACCAACTGCTCTGGGAACATGGAAATGGAATGTGTAGACTCAATTAAATACCTGGGCGTTACCCTCATTCACGACCTCTCCTGGGAGAAATACACGTGGGGAAAATGTGGACAAGCTAACAAAAAATTAGGATTTATCAGAAGAATACTGGACAAATGTGATTAAAAGGTAACAGAGAAATGTTATCTTTCGCTGGATAGGCCTCATTCAGAATATGCTGCTAGTACATATGCAAATGGGACCCTTACGAAGTTTGATTGACTGCCAAATTGGATTGCGAGCAGAATAGAGGAGCTAGATTTTGAAAACGTTGTTGCGATGAACTTAGTAGCGTATCCAAAAATAATAGAGCAGATAGGCTGGACGACTGACGGAGTGAAGGTTAAATTAGAAATTGACGGTCTTCCATAAATTGGAAGGAGGTCTCTATGGCAGTGATGTTGAAAATGTATTGTTATTCCCATCGTACTACGGTAGGAGACATCATGCCAACAAAGTTAGACAGATTAAGTGTAGAATAAATAGATTAAAGATGTCATTTTTCCACGAACGATAGGGGATCATAATTACATTGCTCGACCGCGGTAGGGGCATGCTCGGGTAAAATTATTCTGGTGTGTATCATACACCCTAGCGGTGACTTTCAGGATTTATAAACAAAAAATAAAATAAAATTGGTATATACACAGAAAGTTTCTTTAAAAATACATGGAAACGCCACTATTTGTGGACACACATAATGCCTCGTATCTTTCCCCTGGCGTTTTTTTCAACCGCAATATCAATATTATTCTGCAGGCCAAAAGTAGGATTTTGATCGGCTCGGGGTGATCAAGTGCAGTATATGACCATCTAATCCCCACAATAACTTTAACACTCCCAATTACAGAACAAAATGTTTTCAAACCTTAAGTATCCTATTATGAAAATGGTAGCATTTTGAAAATTGATTTTTTTGTTTAATGAAATTCGGAATCAGTTTTATAATACAACTCGCATAGAATTTGAGACAGAGAAAGGATTTAGACCTTAAAATCGAAGTTGTTACCATTTTCTACGGGACAATAATTTCTCATCTGGCGAGTAGTCGAATACAAGTGATTCCCTTTTCCGATTAAGAATTTTCCGAAGGCAATTTAGAGGCAGTCATAATATTATGAAGGCTGTCTTTGGATTAGATATCGGAATTTGGATGGAACCTGAAAACACCAAAGCGACCTTCTAGCTATTTTGAAGGCTATGCTGACAACGAAAACACATCTTTGCCCCATCTTTATCCCACTCGTTATTTCCACAGCCATTCTTTCCGTCCACAATGCTTACTCTTTTCCTCCTCCTTTCCTCTATCAATCGATCTAAATAATATTCTCCGCCCAATTTCCCCAATAAGGTTGGAGCAAATGCTAGTCGTAGAGAGGGCCGCTTGGGCAAAGTTACTTCCTTCCCATGTGTGTGTGGGGGGGGGGGGTGGGTGGGCTTAGCTTTAGAGGCGCGCCTGCCTCAAGGAGTGCAACACCGGAATTAAAGGGCAGTTCTGGGCGTGGTTCCGAGGCGTGGAGGTAGGCAAGCACTCGCCGAGGGTGTTGGGCGGGCGAGAGGCGCTAATCGGTCGAGGCCCTTTGTCAAGGGCTCACCTCCAGCAAAGACGGCGATGAGCAACAAGAATGACGCGTTAGGTTGTTCCGCGCAGGGTCAGAGGCAGTTGACCCCCGCCCTTCCTTGCCCTGCGCGCTCCCTTCTCCCATCCCCGCATTCCCGCTCAGGGTATGCGGACCGAGTTGGTGGAAAAAACTCTCGGGCCCGAAGTCTGTTTCTATGCGAAGGAGGGAAGGGGACGCCGGTAGCCCCATCCATAGGGTAATATCTCCCAGTTTTACTTTTGGGTATTAACTATTTAAATGAGTTATCAGTTATGTTGAGGAAAAAAATATTTATCAACTAAATATTTTTCGAATTTTCTGTCTAGCGAGGAAATTAGTGCGTAATAAAGAAGAGTCTGAATAAGTTCATTAAAGATTGTATTCCTGAAGGAGTAGCTGACAAAGAAAAGGGCATTGGTCCTATTTACGAAACATTAAAAGATGAATGGTTTGTTCTAATTTGATGGATGGTAAAAACGCCCAATGTTGACTAAAATTTCCAAAAATAAAACGGTTACTGATGAATTTTTGAGGTTTTATTTATTTTATGAGATAAAATAAATGTTTCAGACTTTCATTTTCCAAACTTCATGAAATACATATTATGATAAAAACTAATAGAAGTCAATTAAAATTTTTGACAGCCGATAGAGTATGGTTTGTTTTTCGAATCCATACTCGAACCAGCTGACCAGATATTTTTCGAGGATTTAACATTTGAACCGAACTCATTTTTGGAGTTTTAAAAATCTTTTTCTTCACCACCCAAATTATTTTCTGTCTGTCTGTAAAAGTATTCTCTCGGATGTCACTGAATGTTGCAAACTGCCATAGAGGTTTCAATAATGGCATTGACGGCACTTTGAATGTTTTGATATTATTCTTCTCTCTTTCAAAAGGGGTGCTCATTTAAATAATTCCAATCTCCCGTCATATACAAACATTCTCTTGTTTCAGGTATTGATTCAGCTGTGAAATAATCCAGAATTCATAACACTTTCCGTTTTTGCGATAAAATAAATTCATTTATGAGTCAAATTGAGCGAAAGTCGGCGAACAAGCATAAAATACTCTCCCTTCATAATAGAAGTGAAATTCCTAAAAGAATATAGTAGAGAAAGAAACTAGGTAGATTTTCAATTTACGGTTCTTCATATTGATAAACACGTGCTCTTACAAATTTGCCATTAAGTTTGGAGTTATATTTTTAAGAGGTCATATATCATTTTTTGAATTAAAAAAATATGCTAATAGTGAGAACAGAGCAATTTTGAAAACGAATGTTTGTATTCTAAAAAAATATATATCCACAATTTATTAAAATACTTCAGGAAAGGATTGATGAAAGTTCCGCGACAGGTGTGCTAAATGACGGACAACGCAAGTTTTTAAGTACTGACATATTTGATTTTGGCGAAAATTCAAAGTGTGAAATGTTTTGCCCGATCCGAAAATTCTAGCCTCGCCGCATGAGTGATGCATTTAAGATATTTCGGTATTTTTCAAATAAATGTGATGTTTTAGGGCTAATGCGGTTTGATGCGGGAAATCCCTCGCTTGACTCTCGTGATAATGTGCGGCAATCAGGAATTAACATTTAATCACAACCATGTGTCAAATTAATTCAGGGCATCCTATGGAGGGCCCTTCTGCTGCCGAGGCGAGGAAGACCAACCCCGAGGGGGGGGGCGGGATGGGGTGTTTCGTGACGAGACCGTCGTACTCGCTTGATTCCGCTTTTGTTTCAGCACACTTAATGGAATGAATAAAACATTCTAATTCCAACTGATATTTCTCTGAAATAAAATTGATCGTATTATTTCAGTATTCATAAGACAGTTAAATAAAATTACGAAATATTATAATGCGACCTTTTCCATAAACATTTAATATTTCCTAAAACCAATGGGACTTTCTCCATCAATGGTAGACTCTGGCTGTCCTGTTTCCAATTGGGACAGAAATGTCCGAAGCCAGAAAAGGTATTCTTTAATTTAAACCTCGTCGAGGTGAAGATACAGAAAGGAAGCCTCTTTCACGTCCCTCGTCGGTTCGCCTTCCAATCAAAAGTGCTCGTGCAGTATGACACTCATAATATTTATTGATTATATGACAACTTTCAAGCCCAATTTACATTTTTTACAAATTTTATCTTTCAACAAAAATCCCAAAAATTAGAAGAAAAATTACGCGTGCTGCCTACGCTTCAGTGCAATGACTTTTTTGAGTAGTTTATATGCATGTGCGGAATTGGGCATATAAAAACTTTTAACGTACATACGGATCTAGAAAATGAGAGTAAATATTGAAAAGAAAATGTGGACCATAATTGAATTGAATGCTTAGCGGGCAGAAGTCTGCAACTGTTCGATTTACTCTAAACATGGATTACATCATTAGGAAAAAATTAAATTACATTTCCAAAGAAATTTGAAAAAGAAAAATATATGCAACTTCCACGCATATTTATACACGTGTATTTACGTATTCAATTATATTACCTGGATACATGAATTTTAACCAATATATACTTGAAGAATGCAAAATTGTAGAAAAATAAGTATGGAGATAATAGGAAACTGAAGGAATATAACATGGCAGAACATGACATACATGTAATATTATGATATATGCGAATGGAGAAGAACATATTTTAACAAAAATTCCTGATCCTATTATTTCTGCGAGAAAAATATCCTTGCATAATACTTCCGTTTCCTGGCGTACATTTCAGTGTAGTGAATTCCATTACTTGGTAGGAAATATATTGGATTTTGAAAAACGGAGGAGGAAATATCTATTGCGTATAAACGCGCGAAATATTCAAATAGGACATAAGAAGATGGGATCATTGGGTGAAATGCGAGGGAAGAGAGGGAGGGATCGGGCATTCGAACTGACCAATCAAAGCACTTCTTCAATAAGGAGTGACCTTTGTCCCTTAGTACTCGCCAATCCCCCTCAACTCACACACTCCGGAGAGGAAGGGAGAAGGGAGAAAAGGACGAACGGCGCTAAATCCTATGACGCACAGCCGGAACGAAATTCCCTGAGTCAGCTATTGCCTTCCGAGCGTCAGCTAAAGGATTTCAATTTCATACGTCAAGTTGATTCATTCTTAATCCAAAGATATCAGAATTCACGGCAAGTATCGGTACTCCTTGCAGCACCGACGGCATACACCAGGAAGTACACATAAGCCAAGAGATTAAATTCGGATGCTCGCCGACCCTGCTCTAACCGAATTGCGGCTTCACAGGGTGGGTCACGGGGGTTGAGAGGATTTCAAGCCCCCTTCCCTCCCGTCTTCCCCCACGAAACGGAAGGTCAACGTCGCCGTATGGGTCCGGGGGACTCCAACTCTTGCCCACGGGTGCGTAACCCCCACAGCCAGACTAGAGACGACCGCTTCCTAGCGCACTCCATTGGCGACGAAAGGATGACCAGTGACCTCCCTCGGCAACCCATCATGGGGAGATGCTCAACTCATTCGCTATTAACCGACCTCGGGGGGCCGTCTCCAATACTCAACCCCTCGCCGCCTCACCCCTCATCCCCTTCATTAATTCCTTAGTTCATATTTTTTTATATTTATGTTTTAAAAAACCCTCGCCATTCAATAAGACAATTGGATTGGTGGAATTACATTGGTGGAAGGGGTAGTGCGTCACTAATCCCCGATAGGTCGAAGGTTAGGAGCCAGACGAAAGGTAGTCCACGCAGCGTCTGTTCCTCAGTGAGGCGGCTGCAAAGGCGTCTGACCCCAGTGGGGTGGCCATTGAGTGATGGTGTCACGTGAAAAACACTATTGAGGAAGGCAATGGGAAACCACCTCAATTGTTATTCCAAGAAATGATGGTGGACAGAGTACAAATTCCCAAGAGATAGCAATCTATGTGGCACACATGAGATTTAAGTGTTTCTATTTGCTGTAATAACACTGTACTTTCTTTTTCGGCGGTCATTAACAGACTTAAAAAAATTAAAACCATTAACTATTCATAATTATGAATATTAGTAATTATATGTGAAAAAGTGTACTATTGTCAGCAATAGTTATATTTGGTGGGAATAATAATCTCATTATGTAATATATCTTTAAATATGTATTTTATTTGCTTACATGATCAGTAAACTTTCCCATAAATATCTAGCCAGTTGCAAATAATTTTAAATCTTGCAATACGATTTTTCGAGGAACAAGTATAGCATTTAATAACGTTATTACATAAACACAACGTTCCTCCGTATGCTATCCTACGAGGAAGGTTGACGCTCTGCTAATGTGATCGAATCATGACTAGAAAAATTACCTCCATATCATCACCAACTCCATTTCAAGTCTACGTAATCCTGTTAAAATTTGTAACTGTGTATCTGTCCAGCAATGAAATAAATCGCGTCCTTGCCAAAGACTCATTCAGAAAATGCGTACTTTCTTCCAATTTAGATTTTAGAAAGCATAGCTGCTATCGGACTTGACTCGTAATTTTCAATTATTGAATCAAAAACTAGCTGAATTTCAATTACTATAATTAATTTTCGAACAAGCTTCGAGGTAAGCCCTCGCATAAGCCAGTGTATTACCGGATTAAGATAGTCAGGTCCGATCAAACAATCCCCACTGTTATTAGGTAATTGCATTGGCATTTATTTCTCTTTTGCTATATTCATTCCATTAGCAAATAGGAATTGAATAAAATTAGTGGCAGATGAGTTACTGGAGAGTCGGTTCAAAATAATTATGTGACTGAGGTGGGGATGTATGGTGAAGTAAAAATAGTTAAATTTCCAAAAACAGCTTTATTTTCCAATACCATGGCTACAAGTCAAAATCTGCAGTTGGTATTTCAAGAAATGTAGTCCTATGCATAGGCAAGGCAGGGTGGGGGAAGTGGTTATCGTGGGGGTCGGGGGAGAGGGATTGGAGAGAATATGAGGTGCAGGGGAGAAGAGGGGCGGCGTGATTGCTGTTCCAAGTAGAAAAACGTTATCTGAGACAGGTATTGGGTCAGCGGGATCCAGGGAAATAGGTGGAGCATAGGTTGAGCTCTTCGACAGTATGGTGTGTCAGCTCGGGTGGAACGGAGGATTTTATTATGTTCAAGTTTTTCTGGGTAACCACCTTTGTGGGGTGCATTGTGTATATAGTGAAGTTATTTGTTGATGGTGGCTGTAGAGTCAAATGCGTGCACGTGCAAATCGGATGTCCGCGGATAGAGATAGAATTGGGAATCGAGCATTTGGTGTGAGAAGGATGACAATAGGTGAAATGGAAGTATTTTTGGGGTCAGTAGGTTTGGTAAGTACAGAAGTGGTGAAGTTGTGGTTGTGGAGTGAACTGTCTGGATCAATAAAGGTGATGCTGGCGTCTGAAATGGAATAAGTGAATTTGGCAGTGCAGGAATAATTTAGGGCCGATAAGCAACTGGTAAGGGACTCCAAACCATGCGTCCAGATGGGTTAAATGTCATTTATATAACAGACCTATAAAAGTGGTTGGAGTAATTGATGCGAAAGAAAAGGGCTGCCCCGGAAATTAATAGAATTGTCCTGGGGAAAACTTTCTCGGCAGATCAAAGTGCAGATCACTGAAATTCTTGCAAATAGCATCGATGTGCATCGACGCTCCGATGCGAGTGCTTCTGTCAGTCGCGGTTTGCTTCCTGGGAGGCGTCGAGGGGAACCTCGTTTAGGATTTCTTCATCCCCGTGAGCATTCTTAATTATGGTACTGGAGTTCGAACGAGATTTTCAGACTTCAGCACAAAATTTCATCTCGTTTCGTTGCTCCGTGGAACGTGACATCGTGAATTGGTGACGCGACCCTCGAACAGGGGTCCAGTCTAGCAGCAATCCTCACATTGCAAATGCCCGCAGGCAACTGACGGGCCTCATGATGCTTTCCCAAGACCTCCAACCACATTTTCCGCCACAAATTGCCGTCCGCGTATTTAAGATAAATCATTCCTCTTGGTTTTGGCCAAACTCTGTGCTTATATGCACATACGCACATAAACGGATAATTTTGGAAGAAACATCCCACAGGGACAAAACATATTTAATTATAAAATAGCTATTGAAATACGAGCACAAATAAGAAGCACATACATTTATATTTTCGACCGTCATGCCGTAATTTCCAAATGCATCAGAATGACCTCGGAGTGAAGATGAAAATTGCCGGTTTAGTTTTAGTTTACGTAAGTCGGCCGTTCGAATAAGGACTTGGAATGTTAGGACGAATTTGAGGACAGGGAACTTAATTAGTATAAGCGGGAGATTAAAATAGGAATAGAATATTGCTGGTAGAGGTAAAAGCAGAACCGACGAACTTGATCATTGCTCAGGTACACATGCCACCAAGCAATCACAAGGAGGGAGAATTCGATAGGATATACGATTAGTTAGAGGACATAATAGCGTGATTTCCTGGAGGGAAACAATATTTATGGATTGTAGACGAAGGGAAATATAGGAATGAGACATATCACAAGAAACTTGGGCACATATATTTTTATAGGAATTCTACCTAAAGATAGGTTATGGATGGACTCAGACTACATAGCGGTATAACGATACTTTTCCGGACCACCTCTAAGAAAACAACCTGACATCACAACTAAATTTATTCAATTGAGGTGGTAACTTGATGCCTTCCTTAAAAACGTTTTCAACGCGACATCACCACTCAAATGGTCGCCCCTTTGTAGTCCGACGCCTTTGCAGCCGCCTTAACTGAGGGACAGGTACTGGGGGAGCTATTCTCCGCAGGCGGTCCACCATATCAAGATTCTATTCGATTTTATTTCTGAATGTCTAGGAATGCCACCTGAAGTAATTGCCTTGAAACAGAGCTATAAAAATGGAAACTAAAGCTTTCTGAGAATATTGCAGCGTTATTATTTCATCAAACGTATCCAGAATGAAAGAGTTCCAGTTAACAGTACTGCACTTAAAGTTATCAACGTATTATTAATATCAAGCGAATTCCATTGATCCTTCAAATTACTTTGGAATTACCAACAATCTTCAATCCTTAAGCAATATATAAAATTTGGAATTTTGAGGAAGGATATATAAATATCTGTATCAATAATATTTAGTAGCTCGTATCAAAACTGAAAAGGGTCATGATCTATGGCAAAGTGCATCGCAGTCACTCGTGTTACACCTATTCTTTTGACGGATAGTTTCCCTTGGTTTTCTATCATTGCGTAGATATTCATGTGCTATGCTTTGGCTAAGTTGGACGTTGAACAAACGAATGGGTTAGCACAAGATTTCAAATGGAATGTTTGTGCATGCGATCGGGATCGATCTATACTGAATTCGAATCACCCAATCCCAATCAAATGAGAATCGATCATCGGACGCCACCTCCTCGCGAACCCCTCTTCTGACCAATCAACCTTCTTTGCCCTCTCGCTTGTAAACTCCTAATTACATCTACATCTACATAATACCCCGCAAGCCGCCGCAAGGGCGTGTGGCGGGGGAAATTACGAAGAAATTACGCTCCGGACGAGGTGCAAGCAATAAGGGAACGGAAAATCAAGGGAAACGAATTGAGACTGCCGTTCACCCTTTCGAAACCGCCCTTCCCTTCGTCACGAGGGCCTCTTCCGGGGTCTGATGCTCCTGGGGCAGCCCGTCCCATCGTTCAGTCATCGGCGGGCCTTCGTCTGCGACCCCAGCGTCCCCTCGTGACTCCACCGGGTCGATTTCATTGGACGCCGATGGCAGCCGATTCGCCATGCCATTCGCCTAATTCACCAGAGGCGACTGCTCTCCGTAGGTCCCCGGTGGCTTCCGTCCGGCCCGGACGCTGCCCCCCCCTCTAAACCCCTCCCCCCGACGTTCACGACATCCGCACTTGAAAGGATCTGGTGAGATACTTTCCGGTTGGTGGAATTAGTGACCTTTACCAGTGCATAACTTTGGGAGCTCTATTACTTTTAAGTTTTAATTAAACTAAACCGCATCAGGCTCTGACTTCAAATGAAGGAGTAACTTGTACTCGTACAAGTGATCATAAACCGATAGTATTGATTCCGTAGATGTAATGTGTTTGCGGACCTTTGGGATCACTCAGAGTTCCATTTGGGAATGATTTTCAATGTGTTTATTGTTTTAATTCGAAAAGAGAGCAATTCATTATGCTCTTCTGTTCTACGTATTCCAGTTGAGTTGATTAGAAAACAATAGTTAATTAGAAAACAATGTTATGTATAGAGAAGAATAGTAATTAGCTACTAAAAGGAAAATGATCCGATTTATATACATAATACATCAAGACTAATGGTAAATATTTAAATTCTGTAAACCTCCGAACACCGCAGACGGGAAAAATAGGTGCGAAGATCAAATCAGTTTTCCGTGTATTCTCGTTAAATCGAGAGCGGTGAGTTAGAGGAGTAGATAGTACGAAGGGATGGAAAAGAGGAGAAAGCCATGGGGATAGGGGTTCAGTGAGGAGGGAAGACCTACGAGGTTTGTCCCAAAAGTAGTGGGACTGAGTCGATTAAAAACTATTTATGGCAAAAATGCACTGAGCAGTCTTCGAAGCAGCGCCCTTGTGCGTCCACACACCGTTGCCAGCAGGTTATCCACGCCTCGTACGCCTTCTTGAAAGTGGCGCCCGGAATGCTTATAAGCTCCCTCGTAACGGCCTGTTGTAACGCTTCCACCAAGCTGTGGTGACGTCCTTTCAGCACTGATTTGAGGCGGAGAAAGAGAAAGATGCCTGGTGGGGCAACGTCGGGGCTATAGGGTGGCTGAGGCATGGTGGGGAAGCTCTTGGTAGATCTGCGTGCCAGTTTCCTTTTGTTCTTACGGGAGTGCCCGCGGCACCAATTTCGTACACACCTTTCTCATACCAATGTTTTCGGTAACAAGTCGACGTACCTGTACATCACTTTTAGGGATACCAAGTTCACCAGAAACCATGCAAACACTTAATCTGCGATCCCTGTCTAACTAAGCCTTCACTCTTGCAAGATTTTCGCCTTTTGAGGTGTAAGTGTGTTCTGAACGTTCGACACCTTTAATATCTTCTATCCTCCCGTCGCAAATTGTGCCACTCAAAAATACGGGATATACTCATGGTGTTATCACCATAAGCTGCCTATAACAGGTCGATAGTCTCTTTCTTGATTTTGCCCAGATTCACACAGAATTTGATGGCGTAGCGCTGTTCCAATAACCGGTTCATTATGGATCGTTACGAGGCTACGTTATGGAGGTTTCGCAAACGAACGATTCGCACTCCGTAAAGGCTGGGAGTCAATTGTCACCGGCCTCCAGCCTTTCCTGAGACTCCCCTCCCTCGAACCCGGTCAGGAAAACCGCCGTCGGTCCGTTCGTCAATCCGGGAAAAAAGTCATACTACTTTTTGTAAAGACCTTGTAAAGACGCTGATAGTGGATACATAAGAAAGCACAAATCGTAGGAAGTTAACTAACATGAATTCCAGACTCGTGAGCAAGGAGTAGAATATGCCTTTTAAGTAGTCGCTTGAATCGCGAAAATGTGCAAAGGAATTAGAAGTACGGGAATGCGTTAGTGAGAGAAGCCTATCCAATTGATTGAGGGTAGAATTGATGGCAGGAACCACACTAATGAACACGTTAAGACAAGATTCGGGGGAACGGAGGATACCGAAAGACGAGAATGCCAGCGTCACGCTGGAGGAGAAAGGGGGATGAGGGAGAGAGGGGTTTGGGAGACCCGGGAGAGAATGAGTGTAAAAGAAGGAGGTAATGCGTTGGCGTCGCGAGGAAGTGATTTAGCTGTCCACCGAGACGGTTCGCCGTCCGCGGCCCCTCCTAATGTGACAACAATGCAGAGGCCATGTGGAGGTACGATCGGGGTCGTAAATCGACGAATGCACGTGCCTCATTAACTACTTCGGGGTTTAATAATTAGAGGGGAAGAGAAGGCGCGGGAGGATGGGATAGGGGGTCTTTATAAGAACGCCACCTTGATGGACCCAAGTTCTCACAGTGGCGGAGTTCTTCCGAATGAAGAGCATCATTTTACTCTGAAAAAAGTACCAATTGCAGAGCAAGAAGAGGGAGGTGGTGTGAAGGAGGGGATGATGGTTATCCGCAGGGGAGCGGAAGAGTCGAACCCAGGGCCACTCAGGTACCAGTCCACAAACACGAGAAGACGTTGAAAGTTTGCGATTTGCACCCTACTCCTCGACGTGGAATGCTCACGACAGCCAGGCGGCGTTGCAACGAAGCAAAATCTTTTTCCACTCAATCATTTCTCTGGGAGTGGGCATTGTGGGAAAGAGGGGTAAGACTCGCATTGCGCAGTGGCAGTCGCAATTGCCGAGTGTGTGGCGATTAAAAGGGTAGTAATTCCCTTTGAGTAATGAGGGGATGAGAAATGACATTCAGGGAAGAAGATGAACCAGGGCACATCGCATGGGCGCAGTAGCAAGATGGTGGACGACACCAGCGAACTGACGACTGGTGTAATTGAAAGCAAGGAAAAGTTCATCTTGAAACGGGAAGGGAAAATGAAGACACAACAGATAAATGAATCGGAATGAGGGTAAAGAGAGAGATGGAGGGAGGGGGTGGGTGGAACGGGGAAGAGAGAGAGAGGGAGAGAAAGGGCAGGGGTTCGTCGCCCCCTTGAGGGAACTGGGTTGTTTTCCTTTTATCATCAACCGGTCGCGGAAGAGAAGGATGACTCTGTTTTTCTCGTTGTATCTCTCGCTTTGTCCGAAGAGTAATGAGGGGTTGGAAAAGATAAAATGGCTAACTTTGGAGGAAACCAATTTCCCACGGCGGGGACATATTTCGGCGGAAGGGGGTCGAGGGGTGGGAGGGGGATTTGGAGGGGACGGAATTAGGGTCTGGGAAGGAAAACATGGAAGCGGTGCCTCTCTGCCGCCTTCACCTCGGAGTTGAAAGGCAGGACGCGAGTCTCCCGTGCCGACGCTTCCACCCCCCCCCCCTTCTCCTCGGTGGAATCGAGCACTGGAAACGTGGGGGGGGGGGGGGTCAAGCACACTGCACTAAATGCGCCGAATTCAGTAACAGTTGTCCGGAGCGAACGAAGAGATAACGTAGCAACGCATAATGGAAGACAGAGATGAATGTGGCGCGGCTCGAACCACGATAGCTGGAAGAAAAACTGCTGGAAATATTATGCACGATTTTAATGCTGTCATCGCGAGAATAATTATGGGACTACTCCATAATTTCATTGGATGTAGAGGTCAGAGTCAGATGTTAAGAGGAGTATAGGCTTTACGTGCAAATCGAAGTATAAAAGGATTTGTTTTCTTGAGTACAATTCACAGCGAAAGCAGTGGTACACATATGGTTCAGATACACATATCAGTCGTCTTTTTCATTGAAACATAAAACGAATGATACCCACAGATTATAGATGTAGACTCTCCACTGTATGACGCACATTTCAAGCTAAGCATGTAATGCGCATTTTTGTGCAAAGAGGTAAAGAAACTATGTTTACCAGTGAGCCCTCCCCTACATAACTGCAAGGAACTTTTCTAATTGTAAATATTTCCTTCCAAATACCTGACTGTCCATTGTGTATAGAAGCTCTTAAACAATAAGAATCAATACGGCTGAATGCCGAAATTTTCATAAGGTCTTTATACTCATGGAGTTCATTAATTTTCTATCAACTACCAGTTTTACAACATTTACTACATGTATGTCCGCCCTAATCATTTGTTTGCGTCGAAGATCTCTCATCGGGACACTTCCGTATCGATCAATCTTGGAGACCACCGTCTGATCCGGATGGTATACGTACCTACTAAGTTTCACAGCGTTGGATATTTGCGAAACTTTTATTTATAAGGAGAATCAAAGTCCCGGGAGGAAATTTCAGGGACCATCGCTTATAATAAATAAGCCTTTCTCGGCAAAGATATTGATTAATTTGTTATCAATTCTACGTTCTATAGACGTCAGTTTAAAGTAGTTAATCTTAAAGACATGTTTAGGTCCCCTTGGTAAATATTGAGGTGAAATAAGTTGGGAACAAATTTATCACCGGAAATAAAAATGAACAAATTCATAAGGTCATTCACAATAAGGGTATGGTCTTTCAGAATACTTGGTTCTTTGGGTAATTCGGTGCCGCTTTGAACACATGATAACACATTGCCAATTATCATTTGATACATTAAATAAGTGTATGAAGGTGGCTCAGCAGTTCAGACGGAGGGTAAAGAGTGAATTTCATTAGATTCGTGTGAGCAATTATGTGCGAATTGTGGAATGCCATAAAGTGATGTTCCATCACCTCTGTCGGTCATCACTAAGATTAGGTGCCCTGGTATGCGTGTATATATACGATATAGTGTAGATGTACTCATATATATATAGTTAATATAGAAGCTCTCACGAGAAATATATAACACTCGAACGGCACAATATAACACAAAATAAAAAAGATAGCACGTAAAAGGACACTCATGTATCAAAAAGTTGAAGCTTTCGGGATTCTCTGCGGCCTTTTGCAGGTCAGACTGCTGGTAAATATTAAATATAATATTTTTAAACGAAGAAGCGAGGTAGCGCTAGAGAACGAAAGCACAGAGAAATACGTACAAATTAAACTCACTCGCATTCAGAATTTTCGGTGGTCAAACCACCTTCTTCTTGGGGAAGAAGGAGCTGAGAGGAAGGTGGTTTGGCCACCGAAAATTCGGAATACACGTGAGTTCCATTTGTATGAGTTTTTGTTAGCTAGCGCTATCTCGCTTCACCGTTTAAATATATATTTATGTATAATTAGCCAGGAAGCAATAAAAGAATTCGTAGTGGAGGTGTCAAATAGATAAGCTGAAAGTGTAGTGGTCGCTTTTGATTTGCCTGAATATGACGACGAACAAAAACACTCGGTGGTTCCTTTACGAAAGCACGACATTTTACTCCTGTACCATGACGACAAACGCGTCGCCAAAAAAAAAATAAAAGCGAACGCCGTGCCATTAATTATCCCGGGAGCACTCGCTAGCAGCTCCGCTGATTAATTCTCAAAGAGGGTAATTAGGTATCCATCCAGTAGTACAAAAAAATTCCGCATTTTCAGTGGAGGGGGCCAGAGGGAGGGAGGGGAGGTGGCGTGCGGGAACCGAGCGAAGCGCGACCGCCCCCTCGGAGGACACCACGGGGGGTAGGGGGCCGAGGGGGGAGGGAGGCTGAAATGGGGGGGCTAGGACAAACTTTTGATTTGTGACGAAAACGGAAGGGGACAATGGGATGAGAATAAATCTCGGAGGAGGAAGCGAAACGGTTCATTAAAAGGAGTAATACGCTAGTCCCGAGTTAGACGTAGGGAGAGAGGGAACCCAATGGCAAATTATTTGCCATTCGAAATAGGGTTTCCCTTCCCCCTCCCCCTCGGGGTCGATTGGGGGGCGGACGTATTTATCCTTTTACGGTCGACGAAGTCCTTACATTGAGAACCCTCGCCACTCGGGGCGGTCGTTTGATCACTCTCCAGAGGATCCCCGCAGTTGAGATAGGATGGAAGGAAATTTGAATTGCACTTAAAAACCATCGATATCATATAGAAAGTATTTCCCGTGGAGGAGTTTCCGGACCCGGGACTGCCTCCCCTGACTTCTTTTAATTTTTTTTCTAACCTGGGAACCTTATTTCGTTTTTCCGATTGGAAGCCATTTTGGAGGAGTGCGGATGGCAAAGACGCCCTCGTTAGTCGCCGGAAATCTCGAAGGGCGGAAACACGTCGCGACCCTCGCGTCGACATTGAACGCTTTCGATTACGGCAACCCCTCATTCAATTAGATTCAGCAAAATGTGTTGCGAATTGACGTGAATCCCATTATCGACATTCGTTGAGAAACTTGACATCATGGCCATTGCTGCACATATTCATGGGAATTCAAGAGTAAACGTTGGAGCTCTGAGATAAAACGCAAGCAAGCAATAAAAGGTTTGTCGACACTCCCTTTGGAACACGTGCCATTTAAGATCTTTAATTCTTTCGGGACATTTAAATATATTTTATTTTGTATCACGCTTCTCTGGACCTTGAGAAAATATTCAGGTCGAACTGCGTGTATCCTATCTATCCCTTATCCACATTGAATTCCATTTGCCAAAATACGGAACCTCCAGATGTTGATTCCCTCGTATCAACTTTCTCTGTCCTTTCATCAACAGAATACATACAGCTCACGGCACGTGCCTTCTCTTCCATTCTCAAATTCCAATCCTACGCTCAAAACTACAAGTCAATTCACAAGTTCTTATCATTTGCACACACCGAGTCTGTTGATGAAAGCACATTTGAAAGTTTTATTCAAAATTTAGAACTACATATTTTAGCGATAAGCCCAGAGTGTAATAAGTGAAAAGTCTGAAATCTAAATAGTAAATCAACCTGCAACCTTTATAAACGAGCCGTTGATGTGATGGGCCTTTTAACGCCCGTCCATTTTATAAAAATGTAAATAAAAATTTAAGATTCAACCACAAACGTCATATTATTACCATTATAAATATAGAACTTGTTTTCTTCGAAAAAAATTGATAAATTGACAATTAGAGATATTTTTCTATAAAAATTTCATATAAATCGAGCCGCAAGGACATTTGAAAATCTTAATTTAGGTAATTATTCAAGATGAGGATTCATTACAATAGTACTGGGGAATTGTGACGATAAGGGCATTGGGTGGTTGTTTTATCCTTGATTACAAGGAATGGTTTATAAAATAGTTTTGAAGGAATCTAATAAGTTAGATCTTATTAAACATTGAGACCGATAGCAGTGAATAGAAGCTAGACCTAAAAATATTTATAACATTATTAACAGTGGAGTAGAATGTGAAAGGAAAAGGGTTGCGAATATAGAGCGTTCTAATCGAAATCAAGAGTGGCAACTTCCTCACATAACTTATTCTTATTTCATTGTAGTAGCAATAACAGCTTGCCTAGTACTGTAAGAGTACTAAGAACCTATCCGAATTACGCGTGTGCGTATGTTACATCAATCCCTAAATCATCTTTCTTTCCTGTCGGTTCATCACTAGGTTCCACTCGTTCGCCTGCAATACGAATCGGAGATACCCTTGGCTGAAGCGAAACCCCTGCCGTGCATTCCAGCTATGCTAACAGGGCAATACTTCTTTTGATGGTGGGTTAAAAGAGAATGGGCGAATACTCGCAAACTCGGCGCATTGCCCCCTTGTGCGAGACGCCAAAGGCCCTTCTCCTCCGGGGAAGAAATCGCAAACTTCCCTCCGAACGACCCGACCTTCAAAACGAAATATACGCGAAGGAGGACTTTCCAAGCGCCACGAAGACATATTTGAAAGAAATCCCCCTTCATCATCCACGTCTTGCGAAGAAAGGGAAGTCCGCCCGTCCGCTCCCACCCTCCCCCGCATCCGTCGGCCGTTACACTCCAGCGAGCAATCCGTCGCTTCTGGAAAACACGCTGCTGCTGCGACAATATGAGAAACTCTTCTCTAAAAGACGATGCCCATATTTCCGAGCATATTGTAAAAAGATCTCTAAAAATGAGACATAGCTACTGGATGTGGAAGTTGCAAAGTAGACAGTTCTCCTCAGATATGACAGTAATAATATCAACATGATATTTTGACTGCTCCTTCTGCTTTGAAAGAAAAATATTGCAGACAAGCAGTCCTAGAAAACTCCATGCCGTGCTAAGTGAAACGCGTAATTCAATTGGGACGTCACATGCATAGATGGAGCGTTGGAGGAAATCCGTTTCACAGAATGGGAATGAGATTCTCCGCTGAGATAGACGGGGAGGGGGTGTTCGGGTCGAACACGTTTCCCCACTTGGCGCCGCGCCCCCCATCGCAAAACTCGCCATTACTAGAGTTGGGTTAACGCAAATATTCATGCATGTGCCCGCGTGCTCACACACACGTACACACACACACACACACACGCACACGCACACGCACACGCACACGCACACGCACACGCACACGCACACGCACACGCACACGCACACGCACACGCACACGCACACGCACACGCACACGCACACGCACACGCACACGCACACGCACACCCACACGCACACGCACACGCACACGCACACGCACACGCACACGCACACGCACACGCACGCACACACACACACACACACACACACACACACACACACACACACACACACACACACACAGATATATATATATATATATAAAATGCTTAAAACGAAAAATTCTGCCTAAACTTGCCAAACAGTGATTTTATGCAACTCAATATTTCCTAGACCGGGATTTGAACTCCGGATCTTGCCACTTGCCGGGCGGAGGCTCTTAACCACTTGCGCTATCCAGGAAACGGACTTACACTGAGATCTGCAATGCTTTAAGCAACCAAGTGCCCCGATTCTTTGGCCAAGAGATGGCAATAGGGAGCTGTTTCACCCACCAAAGGAGAAATAGATAACACAAAAGAGAAAAGGAAGGTAGTTTAGCAATCATAGAACATCATAAAGGATAAGAACAGTGCGTTTCGTGGCACGCATAGCCAGAAGAAGAGACGAGCCACATTGGCCTAATACACATTCAAACACGAAATCCCGCCAAACGGCGAACAAATACTCATTTATATAGAAACAGATATAAAGAAAAGGGATAGGAACGCACACAAAGGACGAACACAGGAGAGGTGGGGAAGGCGGAATCCATATATTATCCAAATATTTTATTACTCCTAACAAAACACAAAATCCATCATCCTACTCTATATCAGGTCCCTCTTCATCACTGAGTACTTCCTTCCTCCCTTCATCCCGTCCAGCATCCCTATCCTGTTCCTTCCCTTTCCTCTTTTGCCCAACATTCTACCCTCTATCACAGTCTTCAACATCCCACTACCGGTCAACACCCCCTTCATCCACTTTTCCTGACTCCATAGGATTGCTCCCAACAAACCCCTCTCTTCGCCCACCATACCAAGTACTTCCTCATTTGTTTTCTTCTCTGTCCATTTCACCTTCTCCATTCTTCTCCAAATCCACATTTCAAAAGCCTCCAGTCTACGTCTATCCTCCTGCTTCAATGACCACGTTTCCGCACCGTACATAGTTACGCTCCATATCAAAGTTTTTACGAGTCTTTTCTTAACATCCTTACTCAAAGTCTCTGTCATCAACTCCCTCCTCCTTGTGAAAGCCTCTTTGCCAAGCGCAATTCTTCTCCTTACGTCCCTACTACTTTGACCGTGTTGGTCCAAAACACTACCGAGATACGTAAACTGTTCTACCTGCTCTAGTTTTTGCCCTCCTATTTCAATGTTAAGCTTATCCTATTTCTTTCTAGAAAATCGCATAACCTTTGTTTTATTAATATTGATTCCCATCCCATTCCTGTCGCATTGAATTTCCAATTCGCTCAGCAATGCCTCGGCTGACTGACAAACTAAAGCTTGATCTTGACCTAACTGATTTTACAAATTCCCCGCCCACTTTCATTCTTACCTCCAGTTTTCCCCATGCCTCTTTAATCATTCCCTCTGCATACAGGTTGAACAGCAACGGTGATAATGGGCAACCCTGCCTTACACCCCTTCCTAACACTGCCCATCCTGACTCCCCGTTTCCCACCCGCACCTGAGCAGTCTGAGACATGTACAGGTTGCGGATTAGCCTCCTTTCCCTCCAATCTATTCCTATTTTCTGCAATATACTCATTAGTTTTCCCCAATTCACTCTATCAAACGCTTTTTCGAAATCTACGAAACAGGCAAATACCTCCTGGTTGTGTTCTATATTCCTCTCGATTAATTATCTCATTACTGCAATGGCATCACGCGTACCTCTCCCCTTCCTAAACCCAAACTGATCATCCCCTAAGTAATCATTTGCCCTACTCTCTATCCTTTTGTTTATGATCCTGAGAACAACTTTCAACAACGCTGCGTGGGATATCAAACTAATTGTCCTATAGTCCTCACATGACGTGGCCTTTACCTTTTTCGGAATAGGAACTAAAACTGATCTCACAAAGTCTTCTGGCCAGATTCCCTCCTCATAAATACTACGGATCAGCCCATATACCCTCTTCCTCTCACATTTTCCTAAGCATTTTAAAAGTTCCACGGGAATGTTATCTACCCCCACGACCTTATTTAGTTTCATCTCCCTTAAAGCCCTTTCTATCTCATTGTCTAGTATGCCTGGACCTAAGCTGTCTTCCTCTACGTCATTTTCTTTTTCAATGTCTAACTTTGTTGGTCTGAGTTCTTTACTATACAGTTCTTCTATACATTCCTTCCATCTCTCTTAGATCTTTCCTGCGTCAACTATTAACTTATCCGCCTTATCTCTAACTGCTATCGTTGATCTCCCTTTCTTACTTCCCGATAACGATTTAACTTTGCTGTACCGTGCACCGATTTCACCCTTCCTCTGCAGACTTTCCATATCCTCGCACTGCGTCTTCCACCATGCTTCTTTTGCTTTATTTGTTGCCCGCCTCAGTTTATTGTTCAATTCTTTGTACTTCATTTTTCCTAATTCTGTATTTATATTCTTCCATTTTCGCCGCTCATCCATCTTTGTAATCATCTCATCCGTGATCCATGGTTTCCTTGTCCTTTTAGCGTTAACGGTTCCAATAGTGTCTTTTGCGGCTTTAGACAACCCTTTCTTGATCATTTCCCATTTTTCTTCGATAATACTAAGCCCTTTACCATCCTCCATGATTTTCTCTACCGCCTGTTTGTATTCCTATATATATATATATATATATATATATATATATATATATATATATATATATATATATATATATATATATATATATATATATATATATATATATTATAATGTATAAAATTAAGCACTAGTGGACACAAAAAAAACAAGGAAGCACACAAAAAAGAAAATAAACTCCCTAAGTTTCGAAGTTTCGGTGGTCGCAGCCTCCTTCCTCAAGGAAGAGAGGGATAGAAGTCTATCCCACTTAATATCTCACTCCATCTACCTAATGAGTTCTATCTCTCTCTTCCTTGAGGAAGGTAGCTGCGACCACCTAATATTCGAAACTTAGTTTCTTTTCTTGTTTGTGTGTTTCTATTTTTGTCCGTGTCCACTAGCACTAAATTTTATACATTATTATTCACGTTCGTGAGACTTTCATAAAATTGTTATATATATATATAAAGCCCTGCTTCTGCCCAACAATCTAATCCCTTCCCCTCAAATCATCCAGTGGGAATTTTTATGAACCTCCTGTCCAAAATTTCCAACCCGCCTTTCTTCAAGTCTCTATTTCCTCAACCCAACCCGTATCACACTGAATCCTCAGAATTTAAAAGATAAATTAATAATCGAAATATTATCATTACTTCTGTGGTCAAAGGTTCAACGGTTTTGGTTTTAAATGGAACAGATTGTATAAGGGAGGTTAACACACAACTCTCCGATACCACTTCCTACCGGCAAATACCCAAAAACCCAAATCCCGCACTACAAGAGGAACGCATTGGATTTCTCGCTTCCAGCGGGCCCAATGACGGTCTGTCTCCTTCAGACATGGCCCTCCTCTCCCCTACCCTCCCCACCCACTTCCGAATGGGACGGAAAATAATGAGAGACGCATCCTATATTAAGATCATACACCTTTTTCATCACCTGGTATTCTAAAAAACTTCTGCTCTGCGCTCTTGCAGATAGCTGGGATGATAGCTATAGTTTTATGAACGGCTCTCGATCGTACGTATGTTTAGACGCGCCCGTCTTCACCTTGAAGAGTTCTGAATCTCGAATGTGCCACTACAATCCCATAATTTGTCTTCAATTCGTGTACAACTATTCTCCTAGAGTCGTTGGTTTGTTTTATCTTCGGTTCTTTTATTCATTTGGTAAACCGGAATAGATTCTCATCTGTGCGTCTTTGGGGTCTACGGCCTCGGACACGCTATTGCAATCATCCGCCTAATATTAAATCCAAAGCCATTGATTCTTATTGCCAGGAATTTTTTAATAGGAATTAAATAAGAAAATGTTTAATAGATGTAAGAAAAATAACATCGTCTTTTATAATTTTAAAAAGTCTTATTGTCAAATGGCTCGATACTACTGTCTTTTCTGAACACACCCTTAATTCTCTAAAATGCATTTTATTGTGGTCGTTATTTATTGCCATAAGGGTTCACCTTTAGCGTAAACTTAGGCGATGAAATAGTGATATAATATGTCATACTCTTTTATTCGTACCCTTTCTGCTCTCCCACGTTTTTTGCAACTGTCGAGGTAGGATGTACATCGGCGCACAGATTTCAGGTATCACCCAGTTCTTTATAGACTCTACTTCTGTTTCCACCTCCAGCGTCGTCCTGCTCTCAGGATCATTTGCCTCTGGACTTTCTTCCATTCTTTCTCCATTTCGTCTTTTCGGCGTATAATTTTGTATCCGACACTCCAGATATCATTTGTGTCAGTCCTCTTCATATTGCTTATATTTCACCCATCCAATTTGTATTTTCCAGCTTCCCAGTCGTTTCCAATAAATCTCACATTCCAGATGTCCACATGGATCCAATTTTTAAAAAATATTCCCTTTTCCAGAAAAATCTGATTCTCAAAAATTCGCACAGCTCGGGAAGAGACTGATATTCCCTAAGGCATCAACCGAATTTGAATATGGGGTGCCCGTTCTTTCTGCCGTAATAGTACTGATATATACATGTCGTATGATTTAAAACAACTTTAATCCCAGAATATTGAATAGCATCACTGTTTTACAGCTCTTGCTGCACATAATATCCACGAAGAAATGAATTTATAACTTTGGCTATAATTCGCAGTACTGACTTTGTGAAATAAGTTGACGAATGCCTTGCGAGGAGTTAAGCACGATTTCCATCGTGATACTTACAATCTTTATCGTTTTGGCCAAGTATGGAATGTTGAATGTACTCGTTTAAGTAAGTGACCAAATAATTACTAAGAAGGAGACCAAGAGGTCATTCGTAAAGCCACAGTCCTAAATCCATCGAGATTAAGCGCTTACTTGCCGGCCGTCGATATTCTTAGAGTGCATTGCAATTACGTTCATATGCGATAAATTAATATGAGACTGCAAAATAGTTTTAAAGAGTTGTTTCGGGCGACATCATGTTCGTATTTGTCTCTCGCCTCCGGTGCTGGATGGCCCCGGTCTCTGGATCGCCGGGGCGGGGAGATCGATTGCTTCGAAGTGGTTGTAGAATGAAGCAGGGGGCGGTAATGATTGCGGGGGAAGAGCGTGGCCCGGTTACTCCCGGGGCATATGGAGGGGCAAGGGGGGGGGGAGATTCGTCGAAAAGAAGTGACTGTTTTTCGAGCACGGGGGAGGGGAATGGGGGTGGCCGCTTCCTCGGTTGATTCTCCCGCCTCCAAAGCCCCCACCCCCACCGCACTCCCCTTATTCTGCACGCGCACTTGCCCCCCCCCCCCCCTGGCGAGCCCCTAGGGATGACCCACCAGTGCGATCCTAAATGGAAGTTGGGGGTTCCAATTTCATAGCAATAATAATAACCACTACCCTCGAATGAGTTATATTCATCCTCTACTGGTGTGTTTAGTAGGTTGTAAAATGGAATAACATTTTGTTCATATTAAAAAACCATTATATCTCTAAAATTTCGAAATTATCTAACAAAATTAATGACTAGAAAGTTGATTTATTAATCCATACATATTATTATTATTATTATTATTAGGTAATTTATCGGTTAAGGTAGGTTCTTGGATGGACGTAATAACTAATTAAATAATTTGTGGCCCCTAGAAAAACACAACACCCTACTCTATATCAGGTCCCTCTTCATCTCTGAGTACTTTCTTCCTCCCTTCATCCCATCCAACATCCCTATCCTGTTCCTTCCCTTTCCTCTTTTGCCCAACATTCTCCCCTCTATCACAGTCTTCAACATCCCACTGCCGGTCAACACCACCTTCATCCACTTTTCCTGCCTCCATAGGATTGCTCCCAGCAAACCCCTATCTTCGCGCACCATACCAAGTACTTCCTCGTTTGTTTTCTTCTCTGTCCATTTCACCTTCTCCATTCTTCTCCGCATCCACATTTCAAAAGCCTCCAGTCTACGTCTATCCTCCTGCTTCAATGACCACGTTTCCGCACCGTACATAGTTACGCTCCATTTCAAAGTTTTTACGAGTCTTTTCTTAACATCCTTACTCAAAGTCCCTGTCATCAACTCCCTCCTCCTTGTGAAAGCCTCTTTGCCAAGCGCAATTCTTCTCCTTACGTCCCTACTACTTTGACCGTGTTGGTCCAAAACACTACCGAGATACGTAAACTGTTCTACCTGCTCTAGTTTTTGCCCTCCTATTTCAATGTTAAGCTTATCCTATTTCTTTCTAGAAAATCGCATAACCTTTGTTTTATTAATATTGATTCTCATCCCATACCTGTCGCACTGAACCTCCAATTCACTCAGCAATGCTTGCAGCCCCTTGGCTGACTGACATACTAAAGCTTGGTCATCAGCAAACCTAACTGATTTTACGAATTCCCCGCCCACTTTCATTCCTACCTCCAGTTCTTCCCATGCCTCATTATTCATTTCCTCTGCATATAGGTTGAACAGCAACGGTGATAATGGGCAACCCTACCTTACACCTCTTCTTAAAACTTCCCATCCTGACTCCCCGTTCCCCACTCGCACCTGAACAGTCTGAGACATGTACAAGTTGCGGATTAGCCTCCTTTCCCTCCAATCTATTCATATTTTCTGCAGAATACTCATTAGTTTTTCCCAATTCACTCTATCAAATGCTTTTTCGAAATCTACGAAACAGGCAAATACCTCCTGGTTGTGTTCTATATTCCTCTCGATTAATAATCTCATTACTGCAATGGCATCACGCGTACCTCCCCCCTTCCTAAACCCAAACTGATCATCCCCTAAGTAATCATTTGCCCTACTCTCTATCCTTTTGTTTATGATCCTGAGAACAACTTTCAACAACGCTGCGTGGGATATCAAACTAATTGTCCTATAGTCCTCACATGACGTGGCCTTTACCTTTTTCGGAATAGGAACTAAAACTGATCTCACAAAGTCTTCTGGCCAGATTCCCTCCTCATAAATACTACGGATCAGCTCATATAGCCTTATCCTCCCACATTTTCCTAAGCATTTTAAAAGTTCCACGGGAATGTTATCTACCCCCACGGCCTTATTTAGTTTCATCTCCCTTAATGCCCTTTCTATCTCATGGTTTAGTATGTCAGGACCTAAGCTATCTTCCTCTACGTCATGTTCCTTTTCTATGTCCAACTTAGTTGGTCTGAGCTCTTTGCTATACAGTTCTTCTATACATTCCTTCCATCTCTCTTAGATCTTTCCTGCGTCAACTATTAACTTATCCGCCTTATCTCTAACTGCTATCGTTGATCTCCCTTTCTTACTTCCCGATAAAGATTTAACTTTGCTGTACAGCGCACCGATTTCACCCTTCCTCTGCAGACTTTCCATATCCTCGCACTGCGTCTTCCACCATGCTTTTTTTGCTTTCTTCGTTGCCCGACTCAATTTATTGTTTAACTCTTTGTACTTCATTTTACCTAATTCTGTATTTATATTCTTCCATTTTCGCCGCTCATCCATCTTTGTAATCATCTCATCCGTGATCCATGGTTTCCTTGTCCTTTTAGCGTTAACGGTTCCAATAGTGTCTTTTGCGGCTTTAGACAACCCTTTCTTGATACTTTCCCATTTTTCTTCGATAGTACTAAGCCCTTTACCATCTTCCATGATTTCCTCCACCGCCAGTTTGTATTCCTTCCTTTTCAAACCATTTAATGCGTCTACATTCCATTTTCTGACTCGTCGCCCCTGCCTTATCTTTTTGAAACGGACGCTACATTTCATAACAACTAAATTGTGGTCTGAGTCCGCATCCGCTCCCGGGAAGCTGTGCGAATTTATCACACTGTTCCCAAACCTGTGTCTAACCAGGATATAATCTAGCTGATACGTTTTTGAGTCACCTGTTATTTCCATGTATACCTGCGTCTTTTGTGGTGTCTAAACCAAGTGTTGGTGATGACTAGCCCCTGTATCCTGCAGAACTCAACTGCTTTCTCCCCGCGGTCATTCCTCGTGCCTAAACCATAGTCCCCGACCTCATCACCATATCTTCCTTCGCCTACCGTCGCATTCCAATCCCCCATCACTATCAAATGTTTCCCCGCGGGAACACATGCGATTATGTCCTCTAACTGATCGTATATCCTATCGACCTCTTCTTCCTTATGGTTGCTCGGTGGCATGTATACCTGAATAATAACCAAGTTCGTCGGTTCTGCGTTTATCTATACTAGTAATAATCTATCCGTTACCTGCTCTATGTTGACTACGCTTCTTCCTACCTTTTCATTTAATACTATGGCAATCGCTCGTTGGCTCTCGTCCCCGCCGCTGTATATTATTATATAATTATCACTCCAGTAATCCCCGCTATCCTTTCATCTCACCTCGCATAGACCTAAAATATCTACAATTCCCCTTTCCATCTCTCGCATAATATTCTCTAATTTTTGTGGCCTCAACATTGTCCTAACATTCCACGTTCCTATTCTAACTAATTTGGTCTTCTTCTCCTGCCTCTTCTGTCCTGCTGCTGCTGCTTTTCCCTTGCAAGGGTTTCGTGGGATGACGACCGCGGAAGCCTTGCCTCCCCCGCTGCCGGGCACGACACACGGCCGATTGGGCCGAGCCCCGTAGTTGCCAGGACTCAAAATCTCTGTATTGTCCATCGTATAAATCTTGGGAATGATAATTGAGGTTGTTTCCCGTTGCCATCCTCAATAGTGTTTTTAACGTGACACCATCACTTACTGGCCGCCCCACTGGGGTCAGACGCCATTGCAGCCGCCTCACTGAGGAACAGACAATGCTTGAACTACCTTTCGTCTGGCTCCTAACCTTCGACCTATCTGGCATGGGTGACCCTACCCGGAGCAATTATTATTACTTCCGCCAGCACAGCTCTAGGGGTCATCGGAACGCACAACCCCTCCACCACGTCAAGGTTGTAGTCCGAGGAGGGATCCATATATATATATATATATATATATATATATATATATATATATATATATATATATATATATATATATATATATATATACATATAATATATATATATATATATACATATAATATATATATATATATATACATATAATATATATATATATACATATAATATATATACACATATATGTACATGTTTGTAACCCAAACCGAGTTTTATTTTTATAGCTAACTTTTTAGCGCTTGAGAGTTCTCATCCCCACCTCCCTTTCGGAGAGTCTCACCCAAGGCTATTGCCCTTTCTCAAATGTCATCCGTTGATAATCTCTGTCCTCTTTCTTAACATTGGCGGATGAACCACCGCAATCCTCTTACTCTTAAGGATTAATCCTCGTCACTCTACCTCACCTAATTTTCCAATCCTCAATTACGCCGCTCCCCACAACTATTTTGCAAACTGTTCGCTAATTGCTCCTAGGTTTTAGTTTTACATGGTAGGTATAAAATGTATCGGAGAAAGTTTCGGAAAATACATTTATTTCAGAAATTGCTATAAAGACTCAAAATTCTTCAAATTACATCCCTTGAGCGTCGACACATTTTTTCCAACGGTATTTGCGCGACTTGAAGGCTCTATGTTAAGCGGATTCCGGGAGGCCCTTGAGGGTACTCGTGCAAAACTCTTTTGCCGCATTTAGTGTCCCATACTGGTGTCCTTTGAGAAGAATTTCCCTTTTGGGAATAGGTAAGAGCCTGTAAGTGCCAAGTCAGGACTGCTCAGGGGGTACTGGAATCGTCGCGATGCCGTTGCAGGTCTTCCAAAGCAGGTTCTCGATTCTGCTCTTGGTCGTCCGTCAAGACCTCCGGGACGAGTTTTGCGCAGATCTTTCGCATCGCTAAATTTTCAGTGAAAATGGTTTATGCACTGTAATATTATCAATGACAATATACAGGGTCGCACCCAAAAGTGGTAGTACTGATTTTTTTACAAGAATTTTATTGACGATATACTTGCATCGACTTAATAATCTTCAAAGTATGCTCCTTGAGCTGCTACACAGTTAGTATGACGTTGCTCCCATTCCCCGTACGCCCGCTGGAAATTTTCTTTGGGGATGCCGTTGATGACCCTCGTCGAAGCCTCTTGAACGGCCTTTATCGAGTCAAAACGTCGTCCCTTGAGCTGTCTTTTCATCAGGGGGAAGAAGAAGTCCGGTGGTGCCAGATCGGGAGAATAGGGCGGGTGCGGCAACGTGGCAACGCCGTATTTGGCCAGGAGCTGTCTGACGACGAGCGCGCCATGGCAGAATTTTCGCCACCATCTTGGCGCACACCTTGCGCATGGCCAAATCCTGTGAAATAATGCGTTGGACGTTGGATGCAGACAGACCCAACTGGTCTGCAATTTCTTCACTGGTTAAGCGTCGGTGTGTGTTCAGCAGTGTCCTCACTCTGTCCACATTCGTGTCAGTTCTAGCCGTCGACGGCCGTCCGGAGCGATGGTCGTCTTCAACGAGCTCCCTACCCTCTTTACACAGCTTGTGCCACTCAAATACTGTGGAACGGCTTAAGGCAGTGTCCCCATAAGCCTGCTTGATCATATCGAGGGTCTCAGCTGCCGTCTTCCCGAGTTTTGCACAAAACTTCACGGAATAACGTTGCTCTAAATTCAGATTCATTTTGTTTTTCGACGCGGGCAAAAAACTTGCTTCACTAAAAACGGTGTCCTCACTCAACGACAGACCTCAGGGGACTGAGGTTAGTGTCGGTCTGTTGCTAAGAGCCCCCTCCACCTTACCCTGCCAGGCAGACCCCCCTCCACCGCTCCGTTCGCGCCAGAGAAAATCAGTCCTACCACTGTTGGGTGCGACCCTGTACGATCTTCGAGCATGCATACACTTAACCGACGGTCTGAATTTGGCAATTCACTCAACCGTCAAGAAAAAATTGTTACCGATATATTTAATGCTAACTTTGTACATGTCCTTCCCAGGTCGAAAGGAGGAAAGAGGAGGGAGATCGTTATGAGGCTCACATATGGCTATAAAAAACCTTTAAATCTCCAAGGTTAAGTAACACAAAACCACCAATCTCCCGCGTACCTCCCTCACACTCTGCCAACTTCTGTGAACGCATACACGTGACTAAAATTCAGAACTACTGTGCAGTCGTGATGCAAATAACATTTTATAAAACCGACATACTACAGTAAAAAGACCGCATGCCATGCATCGAGTTCGACCAGGAAGGGAGGCAGGCAAGAGCAAGGAAGGGATCCTTTTGAGTTCGTTCGATGAAGAGGAGAGAAGGCAAATCGAGAGGGAGGTTGTGAACGGCCGAGGAATGAAGACTAACGGGAGGGCGTGGCCGGATGCAAGCGGGATGAAAATGGAAGTCAATGGGCCTCGAGGACCGAGTCATTTGAATCATTTCCTGCGGACAGAATTTATGCGAGCCGAAGGTTTCGAAGTCTCGGAAGAATTCAATTTATAGTATTTTTACCGAATTCATTTGAGAAAAAAGAAATAAAACTATCTTCAGCGAAATATCAGGAAAAGAAAGAATTTTATTCGTTTTTTGAAAAAAGTAATGTAATGTTTCATACATCAGGGCTGAATTTTCCACCAGATTATTTTACATATAATATGGACAACTATTGAATTTGCCTTTTCATGAGGCATTTATAATTATTCAACGACAAAAACTAGTTGTTCATGAAATCTCTTAAATATTTATTTTGGCCCCTGTCTTCAACCATTATGCTCGAATTTACCTGAAAATACGATCTTTCTTCATTTATTTGATTGCCTTTGTGGAATCAAATGAAGCTCGATGATACCGCCTACCAATTTACCACGTTATTGTTACCTCAATTGCTTCTTGAATGAATTTCAACTTTTCGCTTTCTGAGGAGGTTAACTCGGTTGATTACTAAGTTATTTCATCCTGAAGATTAGTGTATTTGGAGATGTTGACATGTGTGGACCAGCTTAAGAAAATGAATGGGTATGTATGATATCACATGACTCCTTTTAATCTACAGAGCTTTTCTATGCATGGGTCCACTTTATAATTATGCACATGCGCATGGTCACTTCGTAAAGAATGCCTGATTCTAGCATTCGGATGTCATGACCCATTGTTCTCCAAGGTCAAAGTGCGCGACACTAAAGTAGTAACCTTCGTGGCTTGCACATTTCAAAATTAATTCTCTTACCCTCTCTATCACGCGAATAGTTTTCCATGTACTACTCCTTTCCTTGCGCATACCCTTGATTTATTTATTGCCTCTCCCGTTGAAGAAGCCTCTAGCATTGGAGCCTAAAGAACTTGGGAAGTCCATGGAGGGAGAGAGGTCGGGTCTCCGATCTTCTCGACTCCCACGCACCCCGGCGTCGCGACGGCGCGTGGGTGACGCCGGGGGGGAGGGGGTCGGGAGGAGGGTCGCCGCCGGAGGCTGGATCGTATTACTGGCCGCAACGCACGTCCTAAGCAGCGCGCGCCCTCCCCCCCGCCGTCGCTGGGAAAGGGGGGGTGTTAGCGGAGGGGAAGCCACGAGGGAGAAGGTCGCGACCCCCCGTTGCTGCGACGCGCGCTTTACTGGGGGAGACGCGGAGTGAAGAGGAGACTGCAGATTGCACTGCTCGCCACGCCGCCCACACGTGTCTCTCGAAGCGCGGCGGCGGAAGGTGGGCGAATACCTCAATGCCGTGCGCCAATCAACTTCCCGCATCGCCAACTGCTGCCCCGACCCCTTTTCCACATGCACCCTCCCCCCCCCCCCCGTGGCCCCTCTCTCGCCCTCCTAAGCCGCCTTCTCTTCACAAAAGCCTCGGCTCGACCTCCGGAACCGCCCGATCCATCCCACGCTCTCCAACTTGAGTTGATGGAATCTCCTTTCTTTAAGAGAAGAATGGCAGAAATATGTACTTTAGCCCTAGCTTTTAAGATAATACTCGCTTTTCTGCTCCATGAAGTTCCATTTGGTAGTCCTTTGATCATTTGTAATTCTAGTCGGATGTACACCTCTTGCATGAAATAACAGTCTTGTTTCTAAAGGAAATTCCTACGATGGTCGTCGGTCCCTTGGTGGCGAACATTTTCCGTTTCGAAGCGTTGCTAATGTTTCCCCGTTAATAATTTTTAAAAAGAAAGGAGAATCCTCAGTATTTGATAGTCGAGCGTCAGACGACAGGATATGTGAAATATTTCAAGAGGGAATGCTATTCCCTTGCTCGGGTTAATGTGTCTCGTACAAAGTGATCATTGTTATACTGTTAATAGCTCGATGCAAAAGACCAAAAAGTGCTGTTTTCGGACTAAGAATAAATAAATAAACTAATAATTCATAAATGATAGGTATGCACGTTAAATTAAATCTTTTTAAACGCCCGTTGACTAGAAATATGTTTTCCTTATAAAAATGTTAACGTTTATATGTTATTCCGTTAATTTTCTTTTATTTGTCAATAAAAGTTCATTCATAAGTCCAGAAGGCGATTGGATGAACGTTTTTCTACGCATAGGATTTACGGTTGCTAGCATGTCTCTGCTAATATCGTTCAATATACCAGAGGGAAATTCTCTACTTTCTAACCAAATTTGGACCCAAAGAAGACCTCTCACCCGCAGATAATAATTCCGGACGCCCCAATGTCTCCAGCATCAACTCATCCACTGTACGAATTGTCTGCATAATAGACCACTGCCTTCAGCTCTTTGTCACTTCCTTCCCATCTTATACTATCAAAGATTCGTGGCGCTTCTTCCAACGTTCATACTCTATTACTATTCCTCAAAACACTAATGTCCTCATAGCCGAAATAGATTTCACCTCCCTCCACGACTCCATCCCCCATAAAGAAGGCATACATTCCTTCAAATATTACCTCTCCACACAGCCCGTCAACTAACATTCTCATTCAAATTACTCAACTCGTCCTCACAAAGAATGCCTTTAGTTTTAACAATTCATTCTATTAACAAGCAAAAGACACTATAATGAGTATGCATATGGTTCCTGCATGCGTCCAACCTTTTCATGGGCAAACGTGAGCACACCATTTGCCTTCAACAAACCTTTAAACCACTCTTCTGGGCCGGCTACATTGTCGACGTTTTCCTCCTTTGGTCCTACGGACGGGTGTGAAAATTTATCCCCCTTCATTTCCTCTCTAAACTCCTTCTTCTTAGTATCTTTCACTTCATCTATTTCTGGTTCAGACATTGATTTCCCCGATATCGAGATATTCATCTCCAGAACAAAAACATTTACACCTAATTTCACATTAAACCGTCCAATCACAAACAATGTCTTTATTACAACCGTAACATACCATCTCAACGCAAATGATTGTTCCATCTACACACTTTATCTAAAGGCTTTGGTACTTTCTGAAAATCAACTTAATAACAATGCCTTCAAGCCGTCTGCCCGGTATACTCCTCATCCCTAACCAAAACGCCTGCATTGTCCTTTCACCTAGTCACCACTTTCTTTCACTGCGCCCTTAAAATCAGGCATAAAACGCGAACTCTACCCCATTATGCAAAATAATCAGTCCGCATCACTTTCATTCCCTCATTACCCTCCGTCTCATTTAAACGCCCGTCAAAATTGCTGGACTTTTCAAATTTACAAGACATAACGCGGGCCTCCGTACACCCCCGTCTCTTCTTCGACCCTGCCCATTCCATGTAACCATCCATGTTGCGAATTCTATAATATCTTTCGACCCGCCTCCTACCTGACTCCAACATCCCAGCCCAATAAATCATTTCTTCGTCACCTGGACTTCTAAAAACCTTAGGAACCACCTGTTCTCTAACCCGTAGCCTGACATCTATTTGGGTGAATGCATCACCACCCTTTCCATTCATGGATAGCCACCGCTACCACAATCAAACTCCCGCCTTTCCTGATTATCCCATCGCTACTCAAGCTGCTTCTCTTGACTAATCTTTGGATGACTGCTTCTCTGTTTCAGTGATTGAAACCCTTCCCGAATCTGCACGCAGTATTGAGGTGAGAGCACGCGAGACGGTGCACATCTGGACACTTTTATCGTTCAAACCAACAGGGCTAAACATCGCACGCTAAAATCGTCCAACAGCATCAGCCATTCCCTCTCTTTTCCTTCTACCACAAAAATTCTGTGTGAAATTCACACAGAGGTGAACAATAATGTACGCACTAGCAAGCACTAATGTACGCACTAGCAAGCACTAATGTACGCACTAGCAAGCACTAATGTACGCACTAGCAAGCACTAATGTACAGCACTGGCGAAAAAAAACACAGTAACACACAAAAAAGAAAAATCACACGCATTCCGAAATTTCGGTGTCAAAACCACTTTTCTCAAGAGAGAGAGGGAACTCAGTTCCTTTTCTCCCTTGAGAAATGTGGTTTTCCCCCCGAAAATACGGAATATATATATTTATATTGAAAAATCATTTATACATGATTCATGCCTACGCTTCATACCTCTTTTATCCGATGTGGTTATCCGGACTTCTGGACAAAGAAAGTCGACACACTGTCCATTTTCAACCTATGGCAATTTCAACCGTGGCGTGGAGTTCCTTAAGATTATTCGCATAGATCTTTACCCATTCCTCTCCAACAGCAGAACCACCACCAATTTACTCTCCTAACTTTAACATTTTAACGTCCAGCAAATATTTTAAATACACTTAAAGCCACCAGGCTTCTTTCTAAATCAACTCCAATACCCAAAATTCCTCAACTCTACTGTATGGTTATCCCCTGTAATGTAAACTCTGACCAGCTTTTTATTGGCCGCACCCCTCAATATTAGCATTAAAATTCACAGGGCATCCAGGTACCAATCCCCAGATCCAACCTCCCGGGTTGAACCTTTCCCATTACGCCTTCCTCTCATATTCTCTAAACAACCAATCACGCATAACGTACGGCCCTTTGTTTATCCTGACGCCCCCAATATCTCCTCTCATCCTTATAACCCTGTCAGTTAAAGAAATATAAAATTCTGAAGTGCTTTCTTCTTCATATATTTGTATTTTATTTTTCACTAGTTTTTTATAAATGCGTATGCATTGCACAATATACATATATATATATATATATATATATATATATATATGTATACTATTAGATTTCCGTCTCATTGCACTTTTTCGTTCCGCGTCCTCTTTCACGTGGCCAAAAAGAATCGCCCCTCGGTCCACATTGACTTCAGATACCCGAGTCCTAATGGTGCAGGCGACTATGGCACCGCGGTAGGTTGAATACGGCCGGAGAGCTCATCAGTCATCTCCCCTTCCAGATTTTGTAGTAGTTGCCCGTTTTCTTTTTATTTGCTGGTATTATTTCACTATAGTTGTGGGATTCTTCCAGCATCTTTATTATTGCTGACTCAATGCATTTTCGAATGAATGACAGATGCACAAGGGATATTTATTGCGAGATATAAAAAACGACAAATATAATGCCTTTTCCACAGATTTATTACTCAGTATTTTTCTGATATTCGATTCATATACTAATTCCTTCCCGAAAGTTACGCCGCTAATTCTAAATAGACGTTTCAAAATGGGTTCAAAGTCCTTTGAGATACTCACGCGTTTATCTTGGTCTGTTTGAATGCGTAGTTGCATGCATGGATCTTATTTATTTTTGTACATGAAGTATGCTAGTGAATATTTCATAATTAATTTTTGGCCTTAAGTACCAAATTTTTCGCTGAAAATTTTGCAGTATTCGTTTAGAATATGCTGCCAGTATATGAGATCCTCCCGAAGTTGGATTGATTGTCGAATCGGATGGCGTGCAGCGTAGAGGAGCTATATTTGTAAAACTCTGTTATGATAAACTTAGTAGCGTATCCAAAATATTAGAGCAGCTAGACTGGGAATCACTCACGGAGCGAAGGTTAAATTACAGATTAAAGCTCTTTTGTATAAATTGGAAGGAGGTCTCTTTAGCAGTAATGTTGGAAATATATTGTCACCCTCATCGTACTTCGGTAGGAGAGGTCATGTCAATAAAATTAGAGAGATCAAGTGTAGAAGAAAGAGATGTAAGATTTCGTTACTAGCACGAACGATAAGGGATCAGAATAACATTGCTTGAACGTGGTAGGGGTCATGTCCTCGTCAAAATTAGCCTGGTGTGTATTTACCCTCTGTCACAAATCCTAGCGGTGGCTTGCTGGGTACTTAAATATCTAACAAAGAAGAGGGAATGCAACGGATGGTGGGGCTAAAATCGCAGTCGAATGGTTGGTTGTATTTAGCGTTCGTCGCGGATGGTGTTCGACCCCTTCGTTGAGAACGACGTCGGGAGGTGGCCGCGTCATAGGGAGAGTCTCTCGCAGATCTCTCTGTGGATAACGATTCTCTCCGACTCCCGGCGACTGAAGGGTGCGGCCTTCGCCCGCTATACATCCGCGGATTTTCGCCCGTCAAATTGCATTCTATGATTTCCGCGAAGGAACTGACGCCGTCGACTGGAAAAAGACGGACTGGAAAAACGGACCGTAAAATACGGTGAACGAGGAATGATTTGTGATCATTGCAAAGTTATTAAATGGCGGCAGGGGAAATCAAAAGCTTCCTCGTATTTTTAATTGCGATGTGACATCATTAACCGTGTTTGTCGCCAATTAATTATTTTCGACCGAGTTTATGATTGGTAGGGAGTGCTTAAACGCTTTGAGCGAGGGCATCCCTTCGGTGCGGAAGGGTGCCACGGGGCCCCAGGGATGAATGCGGCAGGTGGGCTCACTCGAAAAGGGCGTAATCCACAGCGGCAATGCCTGTGCCTTTTAGGTGGTGGTTCCTCTAAATAAATTGTAAACGGATGAATACTGATTGCCTACATGCTATGATAAATATAATTTCGGCGGGATTCCGGGATGGATTCATGAATTCATCAGCAAGCAGGCCTTCGAAATGAAGAAATCCACGTTTGTGACCGAGAAGAGAGAAATCTGCAACGCAGGCATCAACCCGAGCCGAGGGAATTATCGCGCGGATAATTGAGTTGATCATCTCTTCAGCTCCTGGATCAGTGCTTGGATCACGTTGGCTTATGAAAGCCAACCGAGCAAATAAGCATCATATTTCACATAGGATTATGATACAGTAGAGTGATTAATAAGGCTTGGGAAAAGGCGAAATGGGTGGAGCTAAATTTTCCAAACGGATATCGAAAAGCGAAAAAAATGGTGGAAACCCTGCATGATAAAATGTATGTTTGTGGGAAAAGGAGTGAAATGATAATATTCCGAAAGCTCCCGGGAAATCTGGAAGGGCGGCATTGAACTGTGATAGGACTTTTGGCACGATGCCAAAGTATCTGTTTCTCGTAACCTTGGATTGTGGATCACTTTCCAGACCTCGCATTTGAAAGTCCCGCAAAAGAAAGACGAAGAGTTTATTCTCAGAATTAAATCATACAAAACGAAGGCGAATTCATTATTAAATTAATTTACAATGTAATTATCGCACTACACTCTGTTCACGCTCGAAGAGGGCCGTGCCCGAAACGTGACATAAACCGTGCAGGAAAAACAGTTTCGCTCTTTGAATGGGATCACTCGAATCGGATTCTACTCCACGCGTTTGAAAAAAGGAAATTATATTTACCACACCCTGTACATTAATAAATAGCTGTTCGACGAATACATACATGGTCCGTTAAGTGGGCATCAATTCATTGTATGCCAAATGTTTTTTCTGTAGTTGTGTCTCTTGCACGGTCCGCATTGTCTGTTCGCATCCTGTGAATGCCTGGAGTGGATACACCCCCTGCCACAAGCCTTCCTATCCCCTTGGAATATATTATGTAGATGTTCCAGATCAAACGTTTAAAAATGGATGTAGCTGATGACAGGGGCACGAAAGTAGAGGGTAAGTTTGAGGGTGGTATCTCGTGGAATAAAAAATTGGCCTTTACGAGTGCGAACGCAGAAGCAGCCTTGGAGAGTGTCAGGAGAAAGAGCAAAGTAGGAGTGGGTGGGAGGGGGTGTGGGGGGTGTGTAAGGGAGTGGAGGTGGGGGCAAGGGGTGGCGACGGGAGTGAAGAGTAAAGAGTAATGCGGAGAGCGCAGGGAAAGTGGATTGGGGAGGTTGGGGACGAGTTACACTCATGGCCACTGATGGCCATTACACCCCACATCAATCAGTAAAATCGCACAGACGAGGGGAAAATCAATTCATGGTCTAATGGCAAATGCAGCGTACATAAACAGGTGTGGAATTGCGTTAATACTGAAGGAATTACAGATGATTGAGCTGAATACGAGAAACACTCCTCCGATGCACAGAAACATTCTATCCGAAAATGGAAAATCCTCTTATTCAAAATGGCCGATTATGTAGAACTAGGCGAGCGTGATTTGATGATCGATTTCGAAAATTCAAAGGATTGAGCCATGAATACAATTTTGAGGATACAGAGAGATACTTTTTTTACGGTTCTATTTCATCAGCTGGAGAGTTCATATGTATCTTGAAAATTGAAATCAGCTGGAAAGTTCATATCTTGCAAATTAAAGAGTGATACGCAGAGCATTGATGAAAGCTGCATCACTACTGAAATGCGAACATCATTAATGGATTCAAGGGTTTGAGACGCAAAATTGAAAAATATTAGCAAATAGTTTCTCCCTGCGAATTGGATTAATAAATGCAAAACTAAAAAAAAGGAGGTGGTAAAAACAGCCTTTCGGAAATCACTGACTGAATTCAAAATTAAAAATTGAATGCACCCTACAACTATTGAAAAGGGAAAAATCTATCAATAGAGACTATCAAATTGAGTAATTGGTGCTTTTGAAGGACAATATCGCAAAAAAATGACCGCACATTAAGAAGAAGAAAAACATCATCTTTTATCAAGATAATGAACTGTGACACAAGTCAATGAAAATAATGGCTAAAAAGGAACGAGTTGGGCTCTTCAATCAACTTCCCCACCCACCATACTCTCCAGATCCACCCCCCAGCGACTACTGGCTGCTTGCTGATCTCAAAAAGATACTCCAGGGAAAAAAATTTGGCTCGAATGAGGAAGACATCATCGCGGCAACTGAAGCTTCTTTTGAGGAGACAAGGACAAATCGTTTTACAAACATGGTATCGAAAAGTTAGAAAAGCGTTGGACTGATTGTACGTACATAAATATTTGCAGCCAGACCGATTGGGATGCTTTGGCTAAGGACCTTGACGTTATTTAGAAATGGTTTAATGTATTTAAGCTTATAATTGTTTAATCGAGAAATTATAGGCAAAGATTATTTCTCCCCAAATTGTTCACAGCACAAAATCAAACTGGAATTACGAATGTAGGAATTGTAAATGCAGCATATAGGTTATCAATAATCTTTTTTTGAATGTATATTCAGCAAATAAGCCGATTTTATCTAGATTTATTGGGGAAATGCGATGAACAACTATTGCTTATTCTCGTTTCTGGGCCTCGAAGTGAGTATTGAGCTAGTATTCGGAATTATCAAGAATTAAGCTGAGTAGGAGAATTATATCACGTTCAGGGAAAGACAGCGATATTCGTTAAGGGAAGCTATAAGGGAAGCATTAATATGAACACAATGGTTGAGGATTTATTTTTCTGAAGTTATCCATTACATTTTGAAAACTCATTTCGAATAAAATTGTATCACGGAAGATAATATATTGCATTCAAGTTTAGAGGGTTAAATTATGAAACAGGTTTAAGATGTTTTTCCAGGAGAACGGTAAGAGAAGGGAACACTTGCGTCCAAACTGGGGAATAAACATCATCGTCAGGTTTCATCGATTTTAATGATTTATTTTTATCTGCAGGAAACGTTTTTCCGTGTCACAACTACGAGTAATTACTTACTGTATCATCTGTTTTCGAAATATAACGATATGTTCTTCCTTATTTCATAGGCGCTTGTTTTTAAAATTTTACTTAAAATACCAGACATTTTTGGTGATACCAAGTTTGTTTTTAAGCTCGCATGATTTCGATTAGTGATGCTGATATCTTTGTTATGAATTTGACCCTCGTATTTTTCTATCGTTAAGCATGAGATGGAATGTTTCGCAACTCTTCGTGTTTCATACGCGCTACTTGGTAACCACCCTTCACGCACAGTTCGTGATTGGTGGCGTCAATGTTGCCATACCACACAACTTACCAGGGGCTTGTACGCTATCATGTGGATGCGGCGACCGATTTAAAACGATATCTTTTTAGGATTTTCCTGATGTAGACCCTAACCAAGCACGGGGTTAATTCTCAGCCTATCGGAGGAACCCTTCCGAACCGATACAGTGGCAAGGTCACCGTGAGAGCATTAGGGCGGGCACTCTGTTTCCGAGGCGGCGAGCAAGCACCAACGTCTTGCAAAACAGAAAAGGGAAGAGTGGTTGACTCTGGGAACGCTTACAATACTTATTAAGAATGCTTATGCGAATCAACTGAAATGAAGGATAAGGCGCAGAAAAACTATCAACAAATATGACTGAATACACAATTCATTCGTGCAATCTAAAGAAAGTCATGATTCGAAAGAACAGGAATTATTTAAAACATATAATATTCGGCCCTTTGCTTACTCATTCTTTTTTCGGAAGCACCATATTTGTTGCCTCCATGGCCGTGAACCCCCGGCATCTTTGATGTCCCGTCCTGAGGTACGTACTTGGAGACCCTTGCACCTACAAGAGTTAGCAGGGGAGGCGACCGACAGCAGGGCTCACTATCGCCAGAAGGAATAGGTGGGTAATACGCTAGGGGTAGGGTATTTTTAGTGAACGGAGGAAGGGCGGAGAGAAACTCGGCCATAGCTTACTCTCAACGAAAGGCACCTAGGGGTCAGACAGCTTTCCGTCCTATCCGACGGACGAGGTACGCACTCAAAAAGCTCTCCAAGGAGCACCTCAAGTAGGAGTCTGGATATAACTGAAAAAAAACCTGTCGTCTCCAGGAGTCAAATCCGGGCCGTTGGGTGGGAGACCAGTACATTGGCTATTGGAAATTGCACAAACTCTCTCCCCTTCCACAGTTCGCCATCGCAACACAACCAATGTAATGTCCCGTCTCCTAATCGCATCTCCAAAAAACAGCAAATTTAAATTTACGGCTAACTAAAATTTCACTTTTTAGGTTTGAAGAGCTCCAGGATACGTATATTCTCCATGATACATCATCTCTTTTCAGGGCTAGTCGCGAACGCATTCGACCTTTCGCCTCCCCTGGCGAGGTCAGCTAGCGCGATGCACCACGCTTTAGCACAGAGAGGAGAGGGGTCACGCGGCGACTAGGGAGAGTCACCTCGTTTTTTGTTTAATTGTCGCATTCCGCTGAACCGCTGAAAAGTTGATAAACATCAAACTGAGTTAGGGTGCACAGCGCGTCATTCGCCCAAAGCAGGAATAATTGGGGGGTGGGTGGGGGTTGGGGGTTGGGAGGGGCGGGTCGTGGGCGAGTGGGCTGGAGATAATTATTGCTGAGCGCAAAATCCCTCCCTGCCGTAAGTCCAATTTTGGGATTAACCGAAATTGACTTAATAAACAACTGCGAAGCATCGGCGATAAAGAATTAATTCACTTCACATTTTAAATAACGAGATTAAAAATCAAAATTTTGGGAGGAAAATATGATACTAAATCCATTGAAATAAATGGCAAACGTTTGCTAATAAATTGAATACTTTTAATAAAATTTTGGAAAAGATGAAATATTTTAGAGAGCTAGAACCAAACATACATTCGCGACCTTGCAAAAATTACTTCAGCTTCATTTGAGTCGGTGAAAGCAATAAAAAATCGCCATATTTTAGAATTGTATATAATCCCGGCTATATGGAATAACCAAAATATTTTCAGTCCATAAAAATGACGTTCTGGTGGAAGGCGTCCGTCAAATTTAATCTGCAGAACCTAAGTGGGAACTCACCCAACGTTGAGTGATCATTTGATCGTTAAGGGATGAAGAGCACAAGGAGTCTCAAGAAGTTATGTGGTTCCTCTGTAACGTGACGCCATTCCTTCAGTCTATTTCTATGCTATTCGATAGCTCTTAGTCTTTCACTTCCCATGAGATTTAGTCTGGTACAAATCACATTACCATTACTATCTCATGATAATATACTAAAATAGTCTGATACTTCAATTAGCTTGGGTTTATCCCACAAGAATGAATCTTCTATGATTTAAAAAAAAATGGAACACAATCTACACTATTCAGTGATAGGTCTTCATGTCCCTTTGTCATCATACTAGTATGCCTTACAGAATCGGGAAACCTCGACCTCAAAAAGATATTTAATACCATCTCGTTCGTATCTTAGCGACGGTTTTAATATTAAAGACGACGTTTAATTAGGCCGAGATAATTGACAACGAGTTTGTGTTAGCTCGATTGCGATATTTAGACCCAGTTTTCCCATGAATCTTTGAGATTTCGATAGAAGTCTCCAGAAACAATTTAATTTGCTCGGAATCTGGCAATCCAACCAATGAAAGACTCCTATTTCATCTTGAAATAGAACTTTTGCAACATGATGAAATGAAATGTTGAGAAAATGAACATCTTGAAACAAAAAAACTGTAACAGTTGACTTAAGACTGAATTATCTGAAAAGTTCAAAAGCTAAAAACGTGAATGAATTTAACGGCCATCGTTAACACGTTTCAGTGGTGCACGATGAGTGGAAAGGATATACCGATATGGTTTCCCAATGCACAAAATTGGCCGAATGTAAATGGGGAAGAATTCTTCAAGAAGGACCCTGGATGTGGACGAGTTATGCCTCATAGAAAGGTTGACAATGGGAAAGCTTTTTTGGTGATAAAGTTGAGAAAAAATGATAATTTGTTTGCGCTCTCTTTTTCGCGTAATATGTAAACGAAGGGGGTGAATCCGAATGCGTGTTCTTCACACCACAAAGTCAGGCAGTAATCAAATCAATCGTCTGAACACCGACATTCAGTAACTATCACAAATCTGTTATTAAAATTGCCTAGACATTGATAATAATATATAAGCTGCAGACCTGATGAGAGAGATAAGGAGTTATTGGGAAAGATTGCGGGGGTGGTTGGGGCGAAGGCGGGCGAGGAGGGAGAGAGCAAAACCTGAGGCTGAGGTCACTTTGGGTGGAGCCCGAGTGGTTACATTTGGCGCCCTCCGTCCTGGCGACGAGCGGTAACAGGAACTGGCACAAATATTGCTAATTCAGCTAAAAAACACTTAATCTTTTTTCCAAATGTTCACATAATTTTACAAATGATTTCATTTTGAATCCTTGCATAATTATTCTTCCAGTACATTCGAGAGGAATACACGAATTTCATCGGACCTCCACCGAATCGTTTGCTATTTGAAACACCGTCATCACAAAACAAATCTAAAACATTTTTCTTCGAAATATGCGATGGATGCGATGGAAATGGTTTCCAAGATACATTTGTAATGTAAAAAAATGGATAAAACTGTTTTAGCCGTTACTTAGTGGAATATCTCTATTGTACAGGTCACAGAACACAGCAATTCCACAGTTAATATCTATTCTAGCTATGGTTCCGCTGCCTGATATTGCTACACAGTGGTGAAACTATAATAGGAAATAAATATTGAATGTAGAATCCCCGTGTTTCTGTTATCTGTGCATTAAAAAAATAAAGTAGTTCACAGAAATGAATGCCGATGCTATTGTTTCGTAGAATCTGTTTGGTTGAATGGATTTCTGCTAACCATTTCTTCACACTTTAAATTCTGCTTAAATGCCATACGAAAGAAAGCAAATGCCCTTTTTCGTATAAAACTTGTAATGCGAAGGCTAGTTGCGCTGATAAAATGAACTCGAGGATTCGGTTGCCACCTATCGAATGTAATCTTTTCGCGAATACATTAAATCTCGAGTCCCTGGTCCATCCACTTCCTGTTGGCCTATCCTCTGCGCCTAGTCCGCTCAACTGGAGCCAATTGCATGCTCACTATAATAAACCATTCGAGAGGATGAAAAGTGGCGTTCCAATTCCGATCAAAAACTCATAATTTGAAAATCACACCTAATTTTGTTTGCGCATATCGTTCAAAGAGATTTTCGGTTCACTTTTGCAATTTCACTAGAAAGAGAATACATAAAACGCATTCGTCATGATGCACGATATTACATTATAATATTGTAATTACATACATCGCGCAGTTTTGTATTAATCAATGTGAGGGAAAAATGGAGGTTAACTATTATCAGTCTTCTACCGAGCACAACAAAACACGATGACTCTTCTCTTTAAAAAATTCTCGGAATTTTGTGTGCAATTATGGTGCATAATCAGCGAAAGACTCCGCTAAAGCAACCACTTTACGTCAGTCCTTTGTACTGTTCTTTGGGGGGGATCGAGATGGTGCGGGGGCCAACGTACTGGCTTCCCACCCTGAGGGCGCGGGTTCAAATCCCAGGCGGTGTTGCATATTTTTCAGAGGTATCTCGATCCCTACTTGAGGTGCTTTGTGGAGGGCACTTTGAGTGAGTAAGCCGTCCGTCGGATGGGACGTTAAACTGCGGACCCCTTGGCGCCTTTCGTTAAGAGTAAGCTAATGCCGACGCCGGCTTTCTCTCCGCCCTTCATCCTTTCCTGTCCATCCCCTATGGCGCAAATTACCTTAGCTGTCGGTCACCTCCCCTCAAAACTACTACTACCGTTCTTTGTTTTGCAATTGGGAAATGGTGTAGCTGTATGGCAACATTTGAGAACTATCGCATTTTATATGCGAAAATCGTTTTCTTCAACTGCATAAAGCTCTCAACAAATACAGAGTGCAGTTTTATGAAAGTTGCTGACGATACAGAGAGATTTTATGATGAATAGTACGACACCATCGGAAATCAATATTAAAAATTTTCCCAAGGATTATATTTCCGGCAAATGGCGAGCAATGCAAGGTTTTGGGAAACCAAAAAACGTGTCCCAGAGATATAATATGATTATCTCTATTCCAGGTAGATATATAGTCATGAATTATTACACTAAAATGCCTAAACAGAGGATATAACTTAAGCATGTTGTAAAACAACGAAATATGTCTATAAAAGAATAATTTTTTCTCTTCCATGTAATTGCTCACTCTTCATATGCCTCTCTTCTCTGAATTGTTTTATTTTTACATTCTGTTTATCGTGATGAGTTAGTTTTCATCAATAAATTGCTCATAAAATCGTAAATTAATAATTTTGATTACGACCGAATGGGAACATGCTGCCGAACTGTCAATATAGACAGCGTGAAACGTAATGTTTTTTTTAATTCGGAGGGAATAAAATGAAATTGAAATAATCTGACAGATAACGAATCAATTTAGTTTACCATATTTATTCGCATTAATATTAATGCACAATGCCTTAAAAACGAAAATAAATCAGAATTTGGAAATTATGCATGAAGCAGTCATGAATTTAGAGAATCCGTTAGAAAATTAATGCTGATATTTCGAGTCCGCACACGAAAGATCAGCTTCAAATAATAACAATTAATCGCAATTCCATAACATTTCTATTGGTCGCTCTAACAATAGAAATCAATTGATCAGTTGTGCAAACTTCAAATTCTTAAAGACTCGAGTCTGGCAAACAGCGCATCTGAAACCAAGAGGAGAAGGAACTGGGTTGGGCGGCGGAACTTAGCAAACTCCTGCGCGACCAATCATAGCCAGCGCCCGGAGAAAATCCCCAGCGGGTCCTCAAAATGATGCAAAACGCTGATTAAGAGAATAAAGTGAGTACATGTATTTATTCACACAATTACCTTCTTACTTTTCGAATTCTAGCTTACTTGTAATTGGATAAATTTCTTACTGCATCCTAAGGTGCAATTATTTGTTACATGATAGTATATGTATTTGCGTGCGAGCAATATTACAGGATTTTTGCATGGATGTATGTATTGTGGGTATAGGTTTACATGTATGTGTTGATTTTGTATGTGGTTTTGTTTCCTTTTACAGTTGGTGACCTAAAACCCCTTCCGCCCCACGCTCTTACGTCGGATTGCAGGGTATTGTGTAGATGTAAATCGCATTAACTAAACAGGGTCTCCCTCAACTCTTGCAAAATAATGCATAAACAAAATTTACTATTTTTCATAATACCTGGAAGAACAAAATACTTCCTCCTGCACGTATGGCTCCTTCGTCTGTTAAGCGACAGATTCGCCATCGACTTGTCCTCCTCTCACGAAGGAATATCCCCAAATGCACGATGCCATCAGTGGGGTAAAAGAAACTCAAGAGGCTCCAGGCGATTCGCTGTTTCAAGTGGACGAACAGCCTCAGTGGCAAATGGTCAGTCCATAAGCCAAAAACAAGGGCCACACATAAGTCATGACTGATGCGCAAAATGGAAGATGAGGCGGGAGAGACCCTCTTTAATGGGCCGCCCCTGCCTCGAGCCCACCTCGAGCCCTCGAGCGCACCTTTAACCGAGGGCAGTGGCGGTGGGATACTGAACGGACTCCCTCCGCCATCGCCCCCGGACGGCGCCCGGCTCCGAGAGCGAGCGAGGTGCCCCCCCCCATATAGGGGCCGAAGAAGAATTGCGGTCCCTCGCTCATCAATCTTGCAAGCAACGGGGGTCAGAGGGCGGTGGGACCTCTTCCAGGAAGAAACAGCAGCCCGACCGCACGATAACCAACCTAACAAACGCAGTCTCGCTCGCGCGCGGTGAACCCCGCCCTCCGCTCCTGCCGAGGACACCCAGGTTGGGCGGGGGGGGGGAGGGGCCACTCAACCACCCCCCCGTCGGTATGCAGTGCGGGGGTTGTGCCTTCAACCTCCCCACAGAATGAATACCTATCTTATTAATAGCACTCAGTGTTCTGCCGCAGACGACGGCGAACCCATTCCAATATGTATTTAAAACGATCCGAAGGCGTGCGAGTGTTTGCTTGTGCTTCTAAGGATTCCACGCAGATTTGGTTTTCCCGGGCCGATAGTCCAGAGCGGTCTGGCCTTCCCCCCCTCCCTCTGGGCTCGCGGCATTTACTGCTCGGAATCCAAATCCTTCCACCTCTACCCTACTTCTACAACCACTATGCAAACCTAAAATGATTAGCAAAACACTCAGTACATTCATGATTAATATTCACATGTACATGTGAGTGACTAAAATGAGTTTCATCACCTAGTCGCCTTGAACTACTATTATGAAGAACGATAATCCAAATAAAAAGTTGCATATACCTCTGATGAAAACATGAATTCTTCGCTCATTTATCTTCTTGAATGGACTGAAACTTACGTCGTGGGTTAAGTAAAGCTATTTACGAAGAAATCATGGCATTAATTCGGGTTGGAGCTCATTCTTCAGTAAGATATCACTCGAATGGGCTGAGGTCAATTAAAAGAGACAGAAAGAGGGAGAGATGCTAGGAATCCGAATATACCGGGTTTAATGCAGTGGTTGCAGCCATTCAACTTTCGCTGGAGAGATAAAACCAACTTACTTTCGTCAGGTGCCTAATTGCTAAGGGATGTCATTTGGTTGCCAGTTATTTAACTAGTCGTGATTGCTGAAAGCGCGGCACATTAATTCACATTAACGTCATCAAGCATTTAAAATTCATGAGAGAAATTTGACACGTGGCCTTACATTTCCCACTCTACCGTCAATCAAATAAGTTAACTGATAGGTTAATTTAATCTTGATTGCAAAAAGTGTGAGGCATTAATAATCGGAAACTTCGGTATATTTTCACCATTAAAATCAAATAAATATAGCAATTATTTGAAAATTATTGCTATATTGAAATCAAAATACATTTCCCCGCATCAATCATGGAGAAATTCACGATGCACGCCGCCCTCTCCGCTCTCTTCAACCAGTCACATAAAGGCTCGTGCCCTCCAATCACGTCCATGGCACTATCCTGACTGGGACCCCGGAGCCTCTTATTCTGCCTTGCGTTAAGAAGCCCTCAAGTACCCTGTGAAGATGTCTCACTGAGCCTGGTGCAAAATAATATTGTACGTCTGAACAGATGCCGGACCGACCTTCCATCTAACTCCTACCCTTTGACCTTGTTGGCATTGGTGACCGTACCAGGAGCATTTACCATTGCTCCCACCAGCACAGCTCTTGGTGTCACCGGAATGCTCAAGCCATTACGCCACGTTTAGGTAGTAGTCCATCGGGATAAATAGATCTTTACACGTCTTTATTTGGTCGAAATTGAGACCATAAGGTCCCTTCTTCTAAATAGAATGGTTTCAGGCGTCACTTTGTGGAAGCGATTCATTTTAGAAAATAAATACTTGGTTTTTCCATATGTATTTTTTTATTATTAATGTGACATGTGGTGTGTATTATTAATACGGGATAAATTCCCCAGAAAGAGAATTCTTTTCCACTTCGAGGCGTCTTTTTTGGGGGTTGATTTGAAAATTGATTTTACCGCTATTTTCTCTAATTTTTTTCGATAAAATTTTTCGACTAATAGGAAGCAAAAGCCGTTGTTTTCAGCTATCATTTTTATTATTTTAATCTTTTTGGGTATTTTTTGGAGATAAAGGAATGCTAGTCAAACGGCGGACCATGGAGTTGAACGCCGCTAATTTTTGTGGGAAATGATGTCTTGACGTGGAGTGAATGATGTGATCCGTACAAGAATCTTTCCGAAAATTGGAGAAGTCCAGTTGCCGATTATTTTTAGTTACAGTTATAGCTAAAAAATTAATGGACTCGTTGAGTTCTTTCTCCATAGTGAACCTAATGTTTTTGTCCTAGGAATTAAGACTTCTCAAGAAGTTATAGAGTTGTCTTTGTTAACCAGCACATACACAAAATATATCGTCTACGTAATGGTGCCAACAGACTATGTTTTTCACTAAAATGTTGGAAGAGGAGAACAGAACACTTTCCACCTTGTCCATATAGATGTCCGCTAGTATAGGAGATACTGGGGGTCCCATGGCCAGACCATGGGTTTGTAAGAAGCACTTCCCGTTGAACTTGAAATAGTTCTAAGATACGCACGTTTTTAGGACCAAACGCAACTCACTATTTAACCCTTTGTCAAGTACATAATAACAATAATAATAGTGAGAGAAAATATGTATCATGGAGGGCAGTATCAATTGCCATCCCAGAAAAGGGAAAAACTGTCGCATGAGCGAAATATACGTAAGTATATTTGGTTTTGTAAGAATCTAAGGATGTAGGAGAGGTAAAATGTTTAATAACGGGATTTGTTTGGGTCACGGAAGGGAGAGGCACGCATGGTGCCATGGAAACAATGAGAGCACTAATTCAATAGAATATCAGTGCATTGGAATTGTAGGATAAAGTACAGTTAGGACGTGTTTTTGATTTTCGTATCCTTCGAGAATGCGTCCTGTGGAGGTACTTGGGTAGAATTATTGACTAATTTTCAGAGATGGGAGTAGATTAAATTGATAAGTGCCTTATCAGCACCTGAACTTCTCAGACCGGCGAGTCAGGATGGCCTGAGGGGGAGAGAGGGTTGGGGTACATTTCCGCCAGAGATTGTCAATGCTTACGCGGAGGAAATAGGAAGGTGACATGGAGAATTCTGAGGATAGGATCTGAAGCATTCTGAAATCAATGAATCAATTTCACGTAATTATGCTCAAGCTTCAGTTATCCAGTGAACAAAACGATTGCAATTATTTCGTAGTGCATGAAAAAATAATTTTTAATGGAATGGCGGGTGAAATAATGTAAATAAGACTAAGGTTATGAGTTCCTCGGAAAATTCGATGGTAAGGAGAAGAATTCCATTTGGAGGGTATAAACTAGAGCATGTGGAAAGGTGTGCCTATGGAGAGAGGATTGTTGGAAGAGATCCAAAGTAGGCAAGAAATATGGATGCAGGGCGTTTCGTTTGGGTGTTAAGCGCTGAAGATTATAACAGAAGGGAGAGCGGAAGGCAAGCAAGCAAGGAGCAGAGAAAGGAAAAGGGCATAGTTGGAATGAAAGGTGGTAAAAATTACGTGGATTCGAAGCGTTTTTGCAAAATGTGCAATGGTTTTCAGTGCATCAAAAACCTGTCGCAAACAGTAGACCACTGTCTTTTATTAATAATAAATGTCCATATCCTTAAGGATAGACCCTTGCCCCTCCGAATCCTAGCTGTGGGGTGGAGCACGCGTAATCCAAGGAGTCTCGCAGAAGTGCGACCAAAGTCTTGTAATTGGGGTCTTGGACTCAAGTTTCATTATGGAGACTAAACAGAAGACTTTTGGCATTTATTCAAAAGAAGCAAGGGTTTTTTTCAGAATACTTGCACAGTGTATGTAAAAGTGAAGTGCCTCCATTTTGATGGGCACGACACGAATTGCGCCGAAATTCGAATAGACCGGAGAGCTGCCGAAACGGATGAGTGAGTTGTATCACGAGCACACCATTTCGAGAATTCCAAAAAACAAAATATTCGACTGGACAAAGAAGTCCTAAATATCCAAAACTTTTGCATTAGGTCTCCATTAAGACATTTCACGAGATTTCATCCAAGGTAAAACTTCTCAACAAATTCCAATTTAGCTCGAAGCGTGTAGATTTGGGTGCAATGCGCATGAAAACTGACTTCGTGAGTATTTTCATGCATAGAGATTCATCAGAACATCTTGTTTCTTCAAAAAGCCAATTTCCGACTATTCACGGAATATTATAAGGAAGACCCCCCCCAGAAGCTGAGCAGGTGAAAATCATTTGGCTGGAAACCGTTGGACGCGAGGAGCTCGAGTCTCGGTCGAATGAGCTTCCCTCGCCGCGATGCTCCCCCGCTATCGCGGTTATGCCTGCGAACGCGGGCCGTCACCACCAACCAACCCCCACGCGCCTTCGGGGGGATGCGAGCAACAGGGATCCCACCCCGCTCCCTACCCATCTCTCCCCGCTCCTCCCCCCTCATTAATAACCGCCTCCCCTCCCGTCCCTCCCGTCCCTCCTTTCACTCCCACCCACGACCAAGGCAATTTTTTTCTGTTTACCTTTAAACTCGCCCTTTGTCGTCTCCCCATTCTTCTCCTCGCCCCTTTCATCGCCCCCCCCCCCTCCGAACCCTCAAACTCCCCCTTTTCAACCGCGCCCCCCCCCCATCCGACACTATTTTTCGATTATTTTGCAAAAGAGAGAGAGAATGTTTTTCCTTCGAGAAGGGACCCTTTCTCTCCACGGAAAGGTGAAAAAGGCTTGCCAAAAAAGTTGGAGTGGTTGGAGGAGGGAGGGAAGCCGGGGGGGGGGGGGGGAGGGAGGGATAAGAGATGAATGTGTGGGGGCGCAACCCTCGCTCACCCCGACAAAAATAAAACAAAAGGGCAGCAGAAGCCCTTTCACGTCCAACCACGCCCAAAAATTTCACGCACCGCTTGCCAATTCCCAAGAGGCGGGGGTGGAAGAGGATGGTGACCAGAGGGAGGGGGATGGGGCGGAAGAGGGGGGGGATGTGGATCTCCGAGGGTTTTCTCTATCGGACGACAAAGCGTTTTGTTTTTTCCTTTCCCTGATCTCCGCCCGCCCAAGGATCCACGGCCCGCCCTTTGGGGGGCAGGGGGGGCGGAGGTGAGGGCAGAGAAAGCGGGGCAGAGGCGACCTCTCGAAGGGCTTAATCGTGGAGGCGGAGTAGGAAGTAGGTGGTGCCACAGAGAGAAAGAACACTGGGAACGGCGGATGATTGAGACGTGAGTCGAGGGAAGAGAGAGGCGCTTGGCGCCACGGAGGAAGAGAATGCATTTCAGCGATGAACCTCGCGCGTCAATTGATTTTGTCCAGAATGGATAGACTCTTCTTGCTTTAGTGGATGATTTGAATTTCGCAGATCACTTGCAATGCAATTTTATCGCCCAGCCCTTTGGTTCCAAAGGGAAGCACATTTGTTGTGAGGAATCGATGCGCGCAGGAGAAATTCCTTCGACCAATGCTACCTCCACTCGCTTTTGAATTCAACTTCAGCACTTCCAAGTGCGACTCAAAGCAGTTGAATTGCTGAATGTTCTCTTGCCTCTCGCGTCAAAAACTAAAAAATACTCATTTACCAAGGTTTTCATTTCCTTGGGCACATTCGATTTATTCAAACGTTAAACTAAGATGAATTTTGACTTGAGTCTACTCTGCAAAACGGAATTTAAATACTACAATGGCAGAAGGCAAGTGGGCAAGTTTGATTACCAATCATTAAAAGTGGCTAAAACGTAAGTATTCTCACGCTCCTGTGGATTACCCATTTTGCCGAATGCTTATTTGTATCGCATTGGACGTTTGTACCTGTGCGAATTTACGATTTCAGCACATCCCCATCTAAACACCCTTGGAGAGGCAACCTTCACATATTTGGAAAGTTAGGCTCCCCATTAGTCGCAAATGATCGAAAGGCAATCCAAAAGGCTGAAGCGAATGTCGCCTGCAAGTTAAAGACATATTGCAGGCCCCGATTATTACAATAATAAATCGGATCACGTAATTTAAATCAGGGAGGTAGATGGCAGAACTGATGGGTTTAAAATGGAACTAAATTTATAGAAATAGAATTTAAATTTGGTTTTTTCCACGCACGTTTATCATCATCACCCTCACGGTAAACTTTCCCATTTAAAGTTGATTTGGGCGACATCTGACACGACTATACTACTACTCGTACGCATTACGACGAATTTCTCTCGTTTTCCCTTTTTACTTTCTTCGTAAGTTGTATCATCTTTCTTCGTAATCATATCAGCATTCAACGCAGAAGAATTCTTCCCGCCTTAGTAGCCTTGGAGGCTGGAAAGGCGCAGTGTAAGGGCTACGCAAGAGCCCTTGCAAGAAACTGCTCTAGATAGCTTTCTAAAAACTTTCTCTCTTATTCGCTCATTACCTAATGTTTCCATTTCCTTAGGTACAACTGAATAATTTAAACGTTAAACTAAGACGAATTTTGACTTGAATTTGCGATTCATAGTTAAGGTATTCAGTTAACTCCCTCCCTGAGTGAATTACCTCTTACCTAGCATCACCCGTTCTGACTCGGCCTACACCGCCCCGCCACCTCGCTATACTTTCCCCACACAAATATTTTCAGCCTTCTTCGGATTTCATTAACAGCAACTTCCTCCCGCCATATTAAAAACTTCATCGAGATCCATCCTCCATCTTTCTCTACGCCCACATCTGAAATCCGAGAAAACTTTAATCGAGGTTCATTCATTAGACTCGAAGACCAATTTAAGATACTCACAGTTCTATTCTTCACGTTACATTTTTTATTGATCTTTTCTCTAGTTATTTCCCCGGAGTTTTAATCAATATTTAATTTGTTTCTTTAATTGGAGTGCCTCCCAGTAATTTTCTTCTTACGAAATCTTCTTTCGCCCAGATTTTGCATCTCCAATAGCCTATTGGATCTCCCACTCTCAGACCGAGTTTCTTTCAATTCAATGCCCTAACACGTGAACTGATTCATATTCTCCAGTTTATTTACTCGCAATCTAATGCTTAACTTACCTTTACTTTATTTTCTGAGAGTTTCTTTATTCTGGCCTCCTTGTGATTCGATTAATCCCCATGTTTTGCGAAATGCTCCTGCGAAGTATTAAAAATTACTGCAATCCCTCGCCTGCTGCGCTGGTGCTTCGGGACCGTGGGGGTTCGGGGGAGGGGAGTAGGTATGGGGCGTGGAGGGAGGGGGTCGCGGATCGGGGGCCAGAAGAACACAATAGAGTGAATGGGAGGACGACCATTTCCAGGAGTGGCATTCATGGCGCGCGCGTGGAATGGAAATTCAAACTGCCTGATTGATATATCACGCGGGGCGCGGGACACGTAGCGAGCGGCGGCGCGGTGGTTCAGCCCCATCTGAAATCACAAATTGCATTTATAGTACATATTAAAAAAAAAGAAAATGACAAAAAAGCGAGCGGGGATCGATAATTTAATCCATGTCCGCCTTGAATACCCTATGAGCAACAGCCATTCCACACTCTCTGCGTTAGTCATTGCGATAAAAGCCTCCCGTTGCTATCTCTCTCTCAGTCCTCGGCAATGTCTCGTCAAAGTTCACCTCAAAATTCACGCTTTTATTAAGTATACTGAGATTTCATTAGATTCACTCGCGGCGCCATACATTCAAATTCCCGGTTGCCATCGCGACGGCTCGGGGTTTGAAAGTATGGTGACGCCCCGAACGCTGTCCATTAGCCATAGCCAAGAGGGTTCCACCGCTGATTATAGAGAGCGCTCAAAACGCGGTTTCAATTATTACTTCCTTACGGAGCACTGATTTACCATTTACTGAAGATAATAATTTGTAAATGTGCATTCAGTTTTAAGCAATGTAACTGAAGCAATTTAAAAAAAAATAGGAAAATATTTCCCTTATTAATATTCCATTCAATCAATCGAATTATTTTATTTTTGGGTTGTTTTAGGTTGTCTACCAAAATTGAAGCCTTTATGGTTAACTCAATGCGTGCGTTTCAGTTCACCAATGCTATTCAAATAAGTTCGAGTGGTGTTTTGGGGAGACAGTTGACACAATAACTAACGGCCATCGTAATGGTTCAAAGGCAAAGGAAATGATACGCCAAAATGTCTTGCGCCATAGTTTGGACGAAATTATGGCGGAATAGAAAAGGAGATTCATTGATTTCTTAATGAAAACTCTTTGAGTTGTTGATAAAATATTTACATTGATTTTAACAATGTATTCTCTATCAATTAGTTATAACCTAGCTAATTACTTATTGGATTTCTCAAAACATTCATTTTCCCATCTGTCTTGAACTTGGATAGAATTTGTTCATACGAGGGGGTTTTGTGACTACATGCGTCCTATCATAAAGTTGGCATTGGCACAGACTATAAAATACCAGTTGAATTGCTAAGGAATGCAATTTATGTTATTCACGGACAACTATTTAGATAAACAATACTAATAATTTGTCTATATTATCATATTAAATATGTTTAGAATAAAATTGTCTTGACACCAACAAGCACAGACATTCGTTAGACTAAAATCCATGGTTTAATGAGAAACTATAACTGAACTAAATATTCCACAGTATTTTATATAGATACCACCAAGGTTTTGATAATCAGGTCATGAATATTTAATAGTGCTATCGATTTGATTCCATTTTTATTTTATCATATAAATCTCGTTGCAATTAAGCAATTGTCCTGGTGGCAACTGTCAATTCAGGTCAACGGTCACTCATAATGCACAATGCTCATATACAGTTACACAAGAAGAACAGATATGAGACAAAATGCTCTTATGTGTATAGAATGACTCTTAAAGATTACCATCACACAAGGGCAAACAAAGCTGCACTGCAAAGCACAACTGCAACACAAAGTTCACACCATACAAGAACATACGACGCTCCGTCCATCGCCGCACTCCGTCCATAATCACGCACGGTCAACACATCAGTTACTTTTGCGGATAATGTGTTTATACTTTAATATCTCTGTTCAACATTTTAAAAGTAAGGAGAGCAAAGAAAAGATAAATTTAGGGAATATGTCAGCTGTTTTTCGTTGTTTACCGATAAAAATGGTGTTCTCGACAGACCCAAATGAATTACCGTACTTTGTCGTGATTCCCACGACACAGTTACGCCTTGCCCTAATTAGCAATGCGCTATAATCACAACAGCCTGCATTTCTATTCGTAATTACTTACGTTCAATTAATTTCTGCCTCCCTTCCCCGCTGCCCGGCATTTCTCATATTTCCTTCCCCGCCTTCGGTTACCTAACCTCCCTCACCTCCTCACTACAGCCTTCAACATGTTATTTCTTCTCAGCATTTCCCTTTCCATCCACTTTTCCTCTCCTCCAATTTCTCTTTCCACACCAAATGTTCGTTTGAGAGAAAAACATTCAAATCATTAAATTACGTAAAAACAATTCTCATTGTAAATTTTCATTTCTTATTCACTCGCTCAATCACTTCCCTCCTGTAATTCGACCATGAATCAGCATTCTAAAACTTAACTTTAGGAACTACGTACGCATTTATGTAATAGCATCAAAAATGTTCTCGGCACTTAAGAGTAAATACGAGATTTACCTAAAGATTTACTCAAATATAAAGGATAATTATGAAAGCTCCTACAAATTAAAATCCACCGCTCCACCCGACCACACACACCACATAAAAACAAGCCCACATCTGACGCAGGACTCAACCTTTGCACCACCTATTTCCCCAGATCACACAGACTGAAAACCTTCCTTTAAGAACTGTTTCCTATTTTACATGACAATGACGCGACCTCATCCCTACTACCCCAATGCCCATCTATCGCATACAGACGACCCGCCAATCTCACAAACCATCTGAGATCCAACCCTTTGGCGCCCCCCCGTGGCAAAGTTCCTAATATTTCCCCTACTTGCAACCGCCCCCGATGTACAACTTGTCTACTTCTTAGATCTGACCCCTCTACCCACATCCTCCTCGTTCCCACTCTAATTGCCTCTCAAAAAACATTATTTATCTTTTGTCATGCAAACAATGCACTTAATTTTGCATAGGCGTATGCATTACCCCCTTATACATTCGAATGAACAATCACCGATACTCCTGCAATTCTGCCTCACTCTCTTCTCTTCCTGTCCCTTCACACGCCAATTCCCACAACCTTTCATTCGACCAGTGTTTTGCTCTTAGCATCCTAGAATCCCTACCTGATTCAGCCGCGAATATAGAGGTGAGAATTCGAGAATCCGCGTATTAGCTTTCCGATCTTTCAAAATGCCCACTCTTAACCGCAATCTTTAATTTGCCTCCCAGTATTCGTTGCCCCTCCCCTCCGCGGCCCAGACCCGTTTCCCCTCTCCAACAAATTTTCAGTCTTACTTGAAGAAGGCCTCGGAGAAGGCCGATAGGTTAATCAATGGGAGTGTCCTTTTAAGAGTCACTATTTTATTTGTGTTATATTTTGCCGTCCAAATGTTATACTGAGTGTTTCTATATCGTCGATATATATATATATATATATATATATATATATATATATATATATCATTTATATATATATTTATATATATATATTTTTTTTAAGGTAATCTACCGGTTAAGGTAGGTTTTTGGATGGACACAACTACCAAACAAATATTTTATTACTCCTAACAAAACACAAAATCCATCATCCTACTCTATATCAGGTCCCTCTTCATCTCTGAGTACTTGCTTCCTCCCTTCATCCCGTCCAACATCCCTATCCTGTTCCTTCCCTTTACTCTTTTGCCCAACATTCTACCCTCTATCACAGTCTTCAACATCCCACTGCCGGTCAACACCCCCTTCATCCACTTTTCCTGCCTCCATAGGATTGCTCCCAACAAACCCCTCTCTTCGCCCACCATACCAAGTACTTCCTCATTTGTTTTCTTCTCTGTCCATTTCATCTTCTCCATTCTTCTCCACACCCACATTTAAAAAGCCTCCAATCTACGTCTATCCTCCTGCTTTAATGACCACGTTTCCGCACCGTACATAGTTACGCTCCATATCAAAGTTTTTACGAGTCTTTTCTTAACATCCTTACTCAAAGTCCCTGTCATCAACTCCCTCCTCCTTGTGAAAGCCTCTTTGCCAAGCGCAATTCTTCTCCTTATGTCCCTACTACTTTGACCATGTTGGTCCAAAACACTACCGGGATACGTAAACTGTTCTACCTGCTCTAGTTTTTGCCCTCCTATTTTAATGTTAAGCTTAGCCTTTTTCTTTCTAGAAAATCGCATAACCTTTGTTTTATTATTATTGATTCTCACCTGTCGCACTGAATTTCCAATTCATGAAGCAATGCTTGTAGCCCCTTGGCTGACTGACAAACTAAAGCATGGTCATCAGCAAACCTAACTGATTTTACGAATTCCCCGCCCACTTTCATTCCTACCTCCAGTTCTTCCCATGCCTCTTTAATCATTTCCTCTGCATACAGGTTGAACAGCAACGGTGACAATGGGCAACCCTGCCTCACACCTCTTTCTAACACTGCCCAACCGGACTCCCCGTTCCCCACTCGCTCCTGAGCAGTCTGAGACATGTACAGGTTGCGGATTAGCCTCCTTTCCCTACAATCTATTCCTATTTTCTGCAATATACTCATTAGTTTTTCCCAATTCACTCTATCAAACGCTTTTTCGAAATCTACGAAACAGGCAAATACCTCCTGGTTGTGTTCTATATTCCTCTCGATTAATAATCTCATTACTGCAATGGCATCAAGCGTACCTCTGCCCTTCCTAAACCCAAACTGATCATCCCCTAAGTAATCATTTGCCCTACTCTCTATCCTTTTGTTTATGATCCTGAGAACAACTTTAACTGCGTGGGATATCAAACTAATTGTCCTATAGTCCTCACATGACGTGGCCTTTACCTTTTTCGGAATAGGAACTAAAACTGATCTCACAAAGTCTTCTGGCCAGATTCCCTCCTCATAAATACTACGGATCAGCCCATATAGCCTCTTCCTCCCACATTTTCCTAAGCATTTTAAAAGTTCCGCGGGAATGTTATCCACCCCAACGGCCTTATTTAGTTTCATCTCCCTTAAAGCCCTTTCTATCTCATTTTCTAGTATGCCTGGACCTAAGCTGTATTCCTCTACGTCATTTTCTTTTTCAATGTTTAACTTTGTTGGTCTGAGTTCTTTACTATACAGTTCTTCTATATACTCCTTCCATCTCCTTGGATCTTCCCTGCGTCAACTATTACCTTACCCGCCTTATCTCTAACTGTTAGCATAGCTCTTCCTTTCTTACTTCCCGATAACGATTTAACTTTGCTGTACAGCGCACCGATTTCACCCTTCCTCTGCAGACTTTCCATATCCTCGCCATGCGTCTTACACCATGCTTCCTTTGCTTTATTTGCTGCCCGCCTCAATTTATTGTTCAATTCTTTGTACTTCATTTTGCCTAATTCTGTATTTATATTCTTCCATTTTCGCCGCTCATCCATCTTTGTAATCATCTCATCCGTGATCTATGGTTTCCTAGTCCTTTTAGTGTTAACGGTTCCAATAGTGTCTTTTGCGGCTTTAGATAACCCTTTCTTGATCATTTCCCATTTTTCTTCGATAGTACTAAGCCCTTTACCATCCTCCATGAATTTCTCTACCGCCTGTTTGTATTCCTTCCTTTTCAACCCATTTAATGCTTCTACATTCCATTTTCTAACTCGCCGCCCCTGGCTTATCTTTTTGAAACGTACGCTACATTTCATATCAACTAAATTGTGGTCTGAGTCCGCATCCGCTCCCGGGAAGCTGTGGGAATTTATCACACTGTTCCTAAACCTGTGTCTAACCAGGATATAATCTAGCTTATACCTTTCTGAGTCACCTTGCATTTTCCATGTATACCTGCGTCTTTTGTGGTGTCTAAACCAAGTATTGGTGATGACTAACCCCTGTCTCCTGCAGAACTCAACTGCTTTCTCCCCGCGGTCATTCCTCGTGCCTAAACCATAGTCCCCGACCTCATCACCATCTCTTCCTTCGCCTACCGTCGCATTCCAATCCCCCATCACTATCAAATGTTTCCCTGCAGGAACACACGCGATCATGTCCTCTCTTCCTTCCTTATGGTTGCTCGGTGGCATGTATACCTGAATAATAACTAAGTTCGTCGGTTCTGCTTTTATCTCCACTAGTTGTATTCTATCCGTTACCTGCTCTATGTTTACTACGCTTCTTCCTACCTCTACATATAATGCTATGGCAACCCCTCGTTGGCTCTCGTCCCCACCGCTATGTATTATTCTATACTTATCACTCCAGTAATCCCCGCTATCTTTCCATGTCACCTCGCATAGACCTAAAATATCTATTTTTCCCCTTTTCATCTCTCGCTTAACATTCTCCAATTTCCCTGTCCTCATCATTGTCCCTACATTCCACGTTCCTATTCTAACTAATGTGGTCTTCTTCTCCTGCGTCTTCTGTCCTCCTGCTGCTGGTTTTCCCCTGCAAGGGTTTCGTGGGATGACGACCGCGGAAGCCTTGCCTCCCCCGCTGCCGGGCACGACACACGGCCGATTGGGTCGAGTTCCGTAGTTGCCAGGACTCAAAATATCTCTATCGTCCATCATATTTTTCTTGGGAATAATAATTGAGGTGGTTTCCCGTTGCCTTCCTCAATAGTGTTTTTCACATGACACCATCACTTACTGGCCGCCCCACTGGGGTCAGACGCAATTGCAGACGCCTCACTGAGGAACAGACGCTGCGTGGACTACCTTTCGTCTGGCTACTAACCTTCGACCTACCTGGCATGGGTGACCCTACCAGGAGCAATTATTATTACTCCCGCCAGCATAGCTCTTGGGGTCATCGGAACGCACAAGCCCTTCCGCTGTAGTCCAGTGAGGGATTTATATATATATGCATATATATATATATATATATATATATATATATATATATATATATATATATATATATATATATATATATGTATATATATAAATATAAACATAGATGTAGATTTTTAAAACAGAAATACAAGGAAAGGAAACTCATATAAGTAGTTTCGACAGCACGACTGTCGTCATACGTAGGTAGAAGATTATGTATGCATAGACGCCAAATCGTGTAGCGTTCCATTATTTTTGTGGGTATCGGTAGTCCAGGGGTAGAGTGTCGATCAGCTGCCCAACTGATGTCTGAATTTCACACACGCTGTCGGGCTTAGTGCTTGGTGAACTCTACCATCACCTACTAAACCAACCGATACTAGTTGTAATAGATTGTTAAGATTTTCTTTTAAAATATCTCTCTCTTTTACTGAATAGCTCTTTAATGTCATTCGTTTTGAACAACTGGAAATTGAACCTGTGTCAAACGGCACCATTGGTTCCACTTGGATCGGTTGTCGAAACAAACTCCGCATCGGAGAACAATAACGTGCAGAAGGGGCGGGGGGGCGGGATCCAACCCCTTACAGACCGCTTCGGAGAGCGACCCTCGACAATGCAGACGCCGCAATTAAGTGACTGACGTAAGGAGTTTCCGGCCACCTTCTTGTTGCGTGATCTTTGGAAGACAGACCGCCTCTTTTTTGTGCAGCTCTCTAAAATTTGATAAACAAATGAATTTTGTTTGAACGAAAGTTTTATCCATAAGCTGAGTCGTGGGCACTTGTAACCATCGCCCGTGACACGGCATCAAAGAGATCGGAAGGGGGAGGGGAGACCGAACACACGCCCGCGCACCCAGCGTCTCTTCCTCCTAGGGGCGCTTCCTCTCCAGAGTGGGACAAGGGGGGGAGGTCGCCCTTCGGCCGACAAGTTTTGAGTTTAACTCTTTTCGGTAAATGGCCGGTGGCAAGAAGAGGAACAACCGAGGGGGAGGGGGGGAGGGGAGTGAATAATATAGCGATGGCAAGGGGGGCAATGGTAAGGGGTCCCCCCCTTGTGGGGCCGGAGCGCGGGCACGTGGGGTTAAGGCCGCGATGCAAAATTCAGGTCGGAGAGCGAGGGAGTGTGAAGGGTTCGGGTGAGGGGGTCGGGAGCGGGGTGGGATGGGCTGGGGCCCCAGGAGAGAACGGGGGTGGAAGGGGTGTTGGAGATACGAGGGGTGGCGTCGCAGGATGGGAGCCAGGGCACCGAGGGAGAACGTGCTTCGGTGAGAGTTCCGCATTCTTATGCGAAGGTGTTGTCATAGCGGGCACTTGGGCGGAAACATTCCGTTGACAATGACTGGGGGCCGTCTTTAAGGGTCATGTCAGTCCGGAAGATTGGCCGCGACTCGCGGGGGACATTTCAATGCGTCTCTCTCCTCGATTGATCCACCCTTCTCGAGCTAACGGTTAACTTTATTCCAGAATGTCCATCTTGCCCAGCTGGCCCAGTGGGTGAGTCACGCCTGTGACTTAACCACTGGGCCTCCCTCCCGACCCTCCTCCTTAAAGTGCCCAGTGTCGTTCCAAAGCAGTCGTTTCCTATCTTACTTTAAAATATGCATTAGGGCCACTCTCAGCATTCCATGCTTCTTGTAAAAGACCTCTACATCTTTTCCTTGAATACCATATGCTAAGCCTATCGCAGAGTAAAAAATACACATTTTGAGAAAAACAACTTTGCACTTTTTCATAGATTTAATTATAACGTACTACGAGTTTCAGTTCATCTAACCATCTTAAGGTACAAGACAAGATTCAACTTGTGATACATCATATTTATATCTCTTTGAGGAAGGGGCGGAAGAAAAGGGTGAGGATTAAGTTAGGCGGGGACAAAGAGAGGAAATATGGAAAACCCAAAGAAACGGGAGGTAAAAAGAGGGGGGAGGAGGATAAGCGCTTCTGGTCATTGTTTGAGAGGACGGTGTCGGGTAGCTGGTATCCTGGAGGTAGGAAGGAGGGAAGAATAAAGAAGGGTTAAGCGGGAAGAGGACATGGAAGGGATTGAGGCAGGTTGATGGATGAGATATAAGTGATTCTAAGAAGGACATTATAAGGTAGGGGTTGTTCAACACATACTGAGAGTGGAGGGTAGAGAGGATGGGTTGGATGGGAAAATACGCGAAGGGTGGAGTCAGTTGGAGAGAGTGAGGTTCACTGTTTGCTGTGGAAATGGGATTCCGAGGAGAGGAGAGTGGTTCATAAATATATTGTCATTTAAAAGAACATTAATATTTAATTTTTAAAATTTCAATGTTCCCTAAAATATCAAGTTTTTGTCCTTATATTCGTAGTGTAGAATCTCAGGATTAAATTTACATGAGTGGGATGATTGTAGTAGATGCTTAGCTAGGAGTGATGTTTCATCGAAAGTTCTCCAGCATCTTACATGATCTTTCATTCTAGTCTTGTGCGTCACAAATGAATCTGTGGAAAATTGCCAATGTGTTTTTCTCATAATGACGAACTTTCACTCCATGCCCGCTGAATCTGTTGAAAAAATACACAGTTTATGCGTAGTTGTAGCCACGGCTCGAATATAATGTCGTACTCATATGTAAGAATTTTAGCTTGGTATTAGTGTTCGTTGATAATCTCTTCACTCAAGACCCTTTTCTTATTTAAATTTTTGTTTTGTTTTTCTATGAATATATTCTACGATATTTTATTAGATTTATCTTGGGTGATCTGTGCTATTTATTGTGTTATTATTTTTATTCGCAAACGGAGTAATTAATCATTTTCATTATTATTTGCATTCATGATACACACGTATCAAGATGGATGATGAAAAGAATGCTATGTGGAAACCAATATAGAGATTAACGACTTTTAAATTGTGAGGCTTGCAGGTGCTCAGTGGGATGATAATTTTTAATAATCAAAATATATTAACTGCAATGGGAAAATTAGGTATTTACTGAAATATTTTTTAAATTATAACCTTATGTCATTAAAATCCGATATAATAATAAAACATTTCGTGTTAAAAAACGTTAAAAGTCGGATTCTTTGTGACTGCATGAAGGTAATCGAAGTGCTCCCTATCGATCCGTTTATGAAGTGACTACAGAAACTGAATTTAAAATTATTTAATTTAGTGGGCAAAGGCTAATGCGCTCCTTTGAATTGAGGAAACTCGACTGAGGCGCACCCTCCCCCATTTTATGTCTGCCTGCTTGGCGGTAGCGTGGGATGGGAGGAGGAAGACGTGGGAGGGGGCGGGGCGTCGCTCGGGTAACTCGTTTCATTCATATATCTCGCACACTGTGATTGTGGACAAGAGATTTCATAGGTCCCAAGTTACTAGGTGTATTTATTTTGGTGGGAGGTTAAAAATTGGGCTTCAGTTTCATTTAATATTTTAGTCTGAAATTATCACCCTTACAGGAAATGCTCATGCAACTTTTCTTGCAGTAGTTCGCCAGTGCGCTACCCACATTAACCTAATTCACTTTCCAGTCGTAAATTACAGAGACATTTGTAATAGTTTCCTTCTGAAATACACGCCATTTTAAATGAAATTGTTTGCCTTGTTTGACTTGGAAATGAAAATCCATAAAGTTACGCCGGAAACCATCAATTATATCGTTTGACTTGGTTTGAGAGTTAGTTGAACAAATGCATAGGGATAGTTTTTATTTATAATTCAGTTAGCAATTATATGGTTACATTTGTTTCATCCTGGCGTTTATTCTTCATCGAGATGATTTCAATGATTTATAACAGAGGAGATTTTTCCCCATATCGGGCTTTTTTAAGAGATAAAGATAAATTGTTATGGAATCCATTCTATGAACACTTCAATTACTTCTAATGTGGTTCCACAGTCACTACCCTAAGTTCATTATTTTAAGAGATGACTGCCATTGTTTTTAAGATAAATTCTGATTAACTTCATAAGAGCTTAATTTAAATTAAATCGAAAATGAGTACAAAACATTATTTTTATGACAGTATGCTATGGCACCCTGTCGCAATTTTATTTCTAGGCTCTTCGGTTGATGAGATGTTTTCAATGGAAAGGTGGATCTTATGGTAATTATATATCTTCATATCTGCAGGCTTAGGGTGGGGAGTGTGAAAGGGGGTGGCAGCGGGGTGGTAGGCGATTCGAAGTTGTTTACCGAGTGAGTTGGATGGAGCTGGACTGTGCAAGTACCCCCCCCCCCCATGGGCACTTTGCCCCATGTGTGGAACTTTGCCCATTTTCCCTCTTAACGCTGGACTACCACGCCCCAATCATTTGAATAGAACATAAAACCACAGTAATCAACCCGAAGGTCATTTTGACGAGCGATGGTAGAGTTCACTCAGTACTAAGCCCAACGGCGTGTGAAATTCACACATCAGGGCAGGGTAATAAGGTGGGCTAGCTACTTTCCCTGTGCCGACTACGAATTCCCAGGAAGATGAATCAGACTGAAAAAAACACACAGCTTGGTTAAAAGCTGAAGGGGGTCCAGAGGTGTCCCCTGGAATCTCGAGCCCAGTCCCTATGATTGGTAGCCCAGCAGCTTACCCACTAGACTGATATAGAAATGGGCACAAATAACTAACTCTTGTTTGAGTGGAATCTCAATTTCAGATCAGATCTCCATCCCTACCTCTCCGTAATGCGGAAACAATCTTCCCTCTCTTCATGCTAACGGCGAGAGTGGAAGTGACGTGAGATGGTCTACGAAGGGGCGATTGGGGGTGGAGATTTGGGGGGAGGTGGAAAACCACCGGCACCCCCTTCTCAAGAGAGAGGGGAGATCCGAGGGTAGGAGGGGTGCGGAGAGCGGGAGGGAAAGTCACTCCCTTTGTTGGATTTCGTCGGAAGGGCCACACATTACCCGCAATTAACCGATAGTTCTAGACCCCCCCCCTTCCGCCCCGCACGTGGTCCAAAGCCTCATTCGATCCGGTCCCCAGGGACGCCTTCAACCTTCGCCACGGCCTTCTCATGTTTTATTCACATGCGATCACTGCCATACGTCCCCGTCTGGGGTCCATGGGGCTTGAAGTTCGCCGAGTAAGGTGTTTTAGAGGAAGGTACAAGACCCCCCGCGCATGAATTATTTCATATTTTTCTAGTCTTACGAGTTTCCACATCCACTGAATCGAACGCTTGCGAACAAAGAAATCGAACGCTTGCGAACGGATTTGCACCGATGTTTACGGCGTTTGTGAAAGGACAGGCGAAATTTGAGGATTTTTCAAAACCATTCAAATGCAAATGTAGAAATTCCACGACTTCTTTGAAACAGCGGCCTGATTTCTCTGTCTCACGAGAAAAACATATGAGATGTTCATGATTTGAAATTGAGTTCTAGCCTTAATTCGTATTACATCAGCATATAATTCAACCTCGCATAGATAAGCTCAATTGGGGGAAAGAATTAAAAAAAAATAATATCAGCAAATTGTCGATTGTTTGTGATATTTGGCTGGAATGACGGAAAGTAGTTTGCTCCATCATACTCACAATGGATTTATATCCAGTTTATCGATGGCTATACATTCGTGTATAATGATCAAGTGAAAAAACCATAATCACAGTAATAAACCCGAAGGTCGGTTTGGTAGGCGATGGTAGAGTTCACCCAGTCACCTATACGGCGTGTGAAATTCACACATCAGGGTAGGGGGGCCAGTTCCTTTCCCTGTGCCGGTTATGGTTTCCCAGTAAGATCTGGTATCCGAAAAATTACATAGCTTGGGTGGAGCTGCAGGTTCCCAGAGTGTCTTGGGGAATTGAACCCGGGCCCCTCCGGTCAGCAGTCCAACGCTCTATTCCCTGGACTACCGCGACCCACAATGATCAAGTACTGAGGATTAATTAATTAATCTATAATTTTTTATGTACACTCACGGATCAAATCTATTTTGTTGTGTTTTAAAACCCTAGATTGAAAGACGGTAGTTTTCGTTCTCCACTACTTACCTGCAGTCTTTTACCTCTGAACCTTTGGTCCTGTGTCCCATGAATACCTTTAAAACCATTTGTATTTTGTGCAATCTCACATGAGCTCGGAAAATTAATGACAAACTTTTATTTATCATTAACCAACAAAATTATAATCACAAAGTCCGTTGCCCGGTAAAAAATAAGTGACTTGCCGTTTTCAATTCTGAATTGTTACAGTATAAATTTTAATTGAAAAAGTCAAGGAACTTTGATTAATTAATTGATTTTAATCAATTCTATGTTTTTCGCATTATTTTCAAAATTCCAACAAAAGCAGGAAAAATAAAAAAAACCTTAATTACGGAAATTCGATACCTTGTAGATTTCCGTTGGTTGACTTTCGTTCGTTCTCTCTCCATCCTCGTCCGTTTTGGAAACCTAATCTAGTTCAGAGAAAAGTTTACGGTTTAGTAATTGCGAATAACGGGAGCATTTTAATTAAAAGCTCGGATAACGATTGCAACCATTTGAAGATTGATTGAGCATAAATGAAAAAATAAGTACATTTGTGGTAGCTTTTATTACTTATCCTCGGTGGCTAAGAGATCTCTTTGAAGAAAGTTAGAGGGGTTTATATAAAGCCGATTTCAAAAGGCATGGAAAGAGGAACGTCACCTGAGGCGATGGCTTGGAAATGAGAGTTCTCCTCCTCTGAGTCGAGTGTGAGCAAGAAGAGTCAGTCCCGGGGTACCCCCCCCCCGGGGGGGGGAACGAGCAACGGCGGTCGCCCGAGGAGTCTCCCGAGGTGGGCGTCGTGGAGAGGGCGGGGGCGGAGGTCAAGGAGGAGGAAGAGGGGCGCGTGCCCGTTTAATGCTGCGGAGGACCAATGCTGCGCTGCAGAGCAAGGAGGTTAGAAGCGAACCCCGGAAACGTTATGCTCAGAGCGGCGGAAGCAGGGAATCTATTATGCCAGAAACAAAACGACCATCCGTCTATTTTAATGGATAATTCTCGAGTATAATTGTCATTTGTAAGTAATCGAGAGGCACACTTTCGATCTATCTTGGGGGTCTGGGACTCGAGGAATTGAATCAGCCAAGACAACGGGCGCACTGATGCCGCGAATAAAATATCAAGCACCAAATATAAGACCTAGTGGAATGCGTGGAACAAAAACTGGGAACCCGAACGAAATTTGTTGCATTTATCACGGATAGGGGTATATGATTCATATGCGGAATTCAAGCATAGGAAATCCTTGAAAAAAAGATTGATTTATTTTAGTATTAGGATCTCAGATAAGACTCGATTTCGCTTCAAAACAGCAAAGGAGGACAATGGAACTCCTCAAACTCGTACCCAAACTCGTTTGATAGCGCCCGCTTTGACCGAACCGGAGCCCTGTCTTTTGAAGCCTCAGGAGAGCATGCGTTGACGGGATCGGACAAAGAGTCTAAGGAGTGCTTTTGAGGTACGTGTTCCCCTTTATACTGCGGCCGTACCATCAGCACATTGAAGCGACGGGGCCATTCCATTGCAGCGTGAAGCTTATTTGAACTGCTTACTCATGGGTTAAGCCACACAGCAGTCACCGCGACTCGAGCAGGTGCTTCAAAGAAATATTGAGTTGCATAAAATCACTGTTTGGCAAGTTTAGGCAGAATTTTTCGTTTTAAGCATTTTATATATATATATATATATATATATATATATATATATATATATATATATATACATACATACACACACACATTCAAACACGAAATCCCGCCAAACGGCGAACAAATATTTATATAGAAACAAATATAAGGAAAAGGGATAGGAACACACATAAAGGACGAGCACAGGAGAGGTGGGGAAGGCGGAATCAAGAAGATCAGGAATGCAAAAATATTTCCTATATCGGGATTTGAGCTCCAGATGTTTCCACATACCGGAGGCTCTTAACCACTTGAGCTATCCAGGAAACGTAATTTACACTGAGATCTGCAATGCTTTATGCAACCAAGTGCCCCGATTCTTTGGCCAAGAGATGACGTTAGGGAGCTGTTTCACCGACCAAAGGAGAAATAGAAAACACACAAGAAGAAGGAAGGATAGTAGTATAGCAATGAGACAACATCATAAAGGATAAGAACAGTGCGTTTCGTGGCACGCATAGCCAGAAGAAGAGACGAGCCACATTGGCCAAATACACATTCAAACACGAAATCCCGCCAAACGGCGAACGAATACTCATATACCTGTATATAGAAAATAAGGAAAAGGGATAGGAACAAGCATAAAGGACATCAAGCTCAAGCAATTAGCAATGTGTCCTTTTACGTGTTACGTGTTATACGAGTTAGTGTTCGTACTTAGTGTTCTATTGTGCCGTCCAAATATTAAATTATATTACTCTGGTGAATGCTTCTACATCATCTATGTATACATTTATACATGTTGGTAGTGGTAGTCCAGGGGGTAGAGCTTTGCTCCACTGACCGGAGGGTCCCGGGTTCGATTCCCAATTAAGTCTCTGGGCACCTGCAGCCCCACCCAAGCTATGTGATTTATCGGGTACCATATATTCCTGGGAAACCATAATCGGCTCAGGGAAAGGAATTGGCCCCCCTACCCTGATGATTATAAACGTATATATGTATAAAACTATGACCATAAGCACAGTAATCAACCCGAAGGTCGGTTTGGTAGGTGATAGTAGAGTTCACCCAGCAATAAGCCCAACAGTGTGTGAAATTCACACATCAGGGTAGTGGGGGCCAGTTCCTTTTTCTGTGCCGGTTATGGTTTCCCAGGAATATCTGTTAACCGAAAAATCACTGACACCACTGGGGAGAGTGGGGAGTTAACCAAAAGGCACGCGTGGCCATTACATAGTATTCAGAAAGTTTAAGGTAATCATAAAAAAAAGTATCATAAATATGGAATAAACTGAGATTAAGAAACAAAATGACATGCACTTTCACATTTAGATTTCTGATTCCTTCCTTTTATTGGAAAAATTACAATTTTAAGTATTTCATTTCGAGAGTTCCTGACCCCAATCACATACATGTGTATGAAGGGTGAAATGCTTTCGTCCTCGTATACCCAAATAATAATGTGAGTTTGCAAAATTTGCGGTACATATTCTATATATGGAAAAGAGAACAATTATGAGTTGAGTATTTAGGAACAGTAAAGAAATTTTATTGGGTGCAACTACTTGGCGTAATTTATTGCTCAGTCATAACTTTCAGTTAAAACTATTTGTTAATAAATCACGAAGTATAAAAAAATACCCACGTCTTACATAGACTGACTCAATGCGAAAATTTTAAAAAGCGATCATGCCATTGCGTATCATTATCTGAACCATCAGAGCAATTTTCCTCGGTAATAACATTTTCCAGGGCCATTCTAGTTCTCTCGTTAAGATTTCATTCTCCCTTGTACCTCGTGCGATTGAATGATGCCCGACACTACCATTCGGTACTATAAAGTAATAATCAATTGTAAACTTTTTTCTTTTAATTATTTCCCAAGAATAGTCAATTTAACGGCATGCATCAAAAGAGATGGGATGACAAATTTGGAGGGAATCCTATTTGAAAACTACATAAGAGTCACTGATCTTAGGGACTAAGGGCGCTCATTGAGAGAAAGGCCAATCGCTTAGCGAAATAATAAAATGAAGTAAAATGACCAGAAAGTATTAAAACAAATTGAAGGAAATTTGTTCTCTTCAAAATGAACAAAATGAAGAGATCCATGATGTCACCTTGACCATGTCAGTAGCGATTGAAAGAATAGGTGTGAGCTATTGGCGGTGAATGTGAAATTAGGTTAGTTCTCACATTAAACAATGCAATGAAACAAAAAAGCTGTTCAAAAGACATGCCTGCCAACTCCAGCTAGGGTAAAACATTGCTAATCTCTCACAAACACAGGTGCAATAATTACAATCATACAAGAACTCAAAGTTAAAAACTGCTATTGCCTCAAATTAGGCAAAGGAATCTCCAGAGTCATACTTGAAAAATCAGATGCATCGGACGCACCATGAACACTACAACAGGCGATCCATATGACGAAATCCACCAGAGTACTCTCAATAAGAAAGATACAGACACTAAACAGGAACTAGATCACTGCACAAAAATGATGGACAAAAAATCACGTTTTACATTAAAAAGTAGAAAAGGTTAGCATTCCCAAGCACTATGCACTACAGAAGAGACAACCAAATGAGACCTTGAATCATTACAATCGATCGAATAAAAAAATCAAAACCTCATCAGTGACCTACAACATTTACGCCTGCCTCCAAATGAAATACTGGTTTCATTTGAAAATTGTATTCCCATCCCCACTGCCATGGAAAACATGGATGACTGGTGGAGCTCGAAACAAATAACCACAGAGAAAATTGAAGAATACATAAAAATCGCAAAACCCCGTATGAACGCGACATTATTTCAATTGAATGACATTACGATAGGCAAACTCAAGGCAAGGCGATGGGGAGCCCCTTATCTTGCTTCTTCGCCAACGTATTCTTACAATATTTTGAGATAGAATGAAGAAACACCTTCTTCTATTTCCCCAGCACACGGTTGAGGTATTTTGACGACACATTCACCATTTTGGAAACCAGCAAAAACGACATGAACAATTTTATCGACTAATTGAACAGCAAACACGAGACGTTAAAGTTCACACATGATATAGAATAGAACAATTTACTTCCGATTTTAAACATGCTGGCAATCAGAAATCAAGAGGCACTTGAATTCGACATTCATAGGAAACAGTCATACACCGATTAGTTCATAAAAGCCGACTCACCACCCGTACGGCCAAAAAATGGCGGCCTTCAATTTTATTATACTCGTCCATCGGCTGTTTGCGGTACCCCTTAACAAACATCGTTACATCAACCAGATTAAACGGATAAAAAATTCGCCGCAATCAACGGATACGTACCACAAATTATTGAAAAAAACGTAAGCAAACAGAAAGAATGAACTCAATAAAAAATCACCACGATAAAAAATGCTCCCAAAAAGAAATTCATTTCCGTTCCCTCCTATTCCACTCTTACCAAAGAACTCAAAAAGTGTTCAAAAAGGTTGACAACAAACACCACTCATGTTAACCTGAACACATTTGAGAATCTCTTGGGGAATCTCAAAGGCCATTTAATAAAAATCAGGAATTTACGAGATTAAATAAACCACTTTGCAATGCTCGAAAACAGGACCAACTAGACGAAACCCGATCATCGGGTTCAAAAAGCACCCAGCTAATTACAAAACCGGTCGCTTTAACCGATCAGCGGTTGCAAAACATATCAATGAAAGAGGCCACGCCATCACACTCAAAGATTCAACGTTAATGAAACTGATAGGTAACTTTAAACTTGACGCCACCGAAAGCGTACACACACACGCTAAGAAATCATTATGAACAATGAACCAGGCATCATAAACAGCGCACTTATCATACTGGTCAAAGTTTTTTAACAAGCCAAAATTCGAAATGCACCAACAGATATTTCTAATAATGCACCTCCCCTCTCCCTCCCCTCCCCCACATTGTTACACCTCTCCTCTCCCTCGCCTCCCCTACATTATTACACCTCCCTCCCTCTCCCCTGGCCCACATTGTTACACCACCCCTCTCCCTCCCCTCCCCTACATTGTTACTCCTCCTTTCTCTCTCCCCCTCTACCTCCCCCACATTGTTACACCTCACCCCTCCTGCTCCTCCTCTACATTGTTACACCTCTCCTCTCCTGTTCCTCCCCTACAGTGTTACACCTCTCCTCTCCCGCCCCCACATTGTTACACCTCCCCTCTCCCTCCCCGCCGACTTGATTACTCACTTGACACCGAGCAGTGCTACGATACTAACGTTTTCTCGCTCTACGAAGCCCTTACCTCTCCTCCCTGATCCTCATCGGGTGACAGAGATAACCTTATTGGAGCCTTATAAGTTTCTTATCATTGACTATGGGAATACATTTAACATCAGTAGTGATTATTTAGTGAAGATGGCTCAGTGCTCGTCCTTGCCGAAACGTTGAAGGCTGTTAAATGCGGGAAAGGCTGTCGCGATGACTCGAAGGCAGATTCCGGCAAAGTGTATAAGAGTGTCATTAGAGCCATCCGTACAATGATAGAGATGAAAGGAAAGGAGCCTCGGATGAAAATGTGGAGAGATTTACGAAGATCAAACGACGAGGAAAGTCTTGGGAGGCAAATATTACGGTTTTCCTCGCCGTTGAGCGAATCAGCGGAAAGAGAAAGGGAAGGAGAGTGTGCACAGCGCATTAGTGACGGAGAAAGGACGAGGGCGTCGCCACGCACCGAGCGAAGGGGAGCGGGGGCAATGCGAACACACTCATCATCAGCCGACTACACGCACCACAAAGCGGAAATGTCATTTATGTAAATTATTATCCAGGAAAACGCAATACTGGAGAGTAATGAGAAAGGGAAGGAGAGACGATATATCTTTCCCTGCAAGACTTCCCGAGGGGATGTGGCAGGGGGTGCTCCGTCACCAACCACTAATGCAATTGCTGGTTTCCACATAATTTTACTATCGAGAATCCTGATTTGTCAATTGTGCTGTTTCTTACTGTTTGGATGTATACCAATCGCTCGAGAGTGAAATGATTCCTTTGATCCGCCGTGGCTGGCAGCCTTGCTGTGATCTCGCATGCAATTATAATGCGGGATAGAATAGTTCACTCTCTCTCAAGGATATATCCGAAATATTGGAATTTATTCATCGGATGAAGTTGTTCTACAGATGTCGATGCATATTCAGATTCTCGAAGATTTCATTTCCAGCAAAAGTGCGGCATTTTATTTTTGTTCAAAAGATTTTTCAGTAAGCTGGTGGTTTCCATTTTGACTTCGATATTTAGTCCTTCTGAGAAAGTTCTTGCCAAACTCTAGGCAAGTATTCATTCAGAGATCTAATCAATGCGAAATAGACATCTCCTTAACTCCCTGTCCTCTTTTTCTTTCGAATGTTTCCCACGCACGCAATGCAAGATGTTAATGTAAAACTATGACCTCAATTAAAGGCAATGACTTATATATTTTCAAGTTTTCGAAGATGGAATCAAAGCCACATAATCGAAGACTTCTCTCCTAATCTAATCGCTAACCTGTTCTTGAGGCAGTTCGTAAGGCAGAGCGCAGAGTAATTAACATTGAGACAGCTGTCTCTATAAGATAAGAATCACGCCAATGAGAGTAGCGAACTATTAATGAAGACGGAGTCTTTGGAGTGCATGTGGCGAATGGTGAGTGGCTCCATGTGCGGTCGTGTTCGTCGCTTAAGGAGGGGAAACCGCATTTTCAGAGATGTCAGAGGCGGGGCGTGACTTGGAGGGGTGGGGCGGGTGATATTAGAGCAGCGGAAATGAACTGGCGAGCTATTATGCCCGTTGAAAGAGGAAAGTTGTTTAGTGTTGACGAAGTTCCATCTGAAAAATACTTAAACTAATACTCGGGGAAAGATATCGAAATAATTTATGAACGGAAAACTGAGAATGGCAATGGGGAGTAGTGTAAGGATAGAAAATTTGATGGCACCCTAAGAAATCTTAAAATAAGTGGGAAGTATGGTACTGACAATAAAGAGATTCAGATGTGATGCGGTGGAACCGTTCCATGATAACAGAGACAAAAAAATCTTGAAATTTGCAACCAAACAAAGATTTATTTTCGAATAGTTTCGATTTTCTGCGTTCATTTTCAATTGAAAATCAATGTAAGATGAATATTAAGGTTGAAAATGGCGTAGTACATCAAAACTGGAGGAAAATAAATCTCTATAAAGTGGAAAATTGCAAGTTTGTTTTTATCTGTTATTACTAAAGTAATGAGTTTAGTTCAATGGAAGAATTGTAAATGAAATCAATGAGTAAAACTTAATATTAAACCACATGAATATCAAAAGCAATTATCAACTCTTGTCGCACATGAGACGTGGTCTGAAGTAATTTAGTTGGTTTACTTCACGATGGATTCTTTTCATTTAATTTACCGTCTGTTTCACTCCATGCGCTTTATTTGAAAGCTTTTAGATCTGTCGGAATTGGTCGTTTTTGAACCACCGTGACGATGGCCCACGTGCGTTTTCTAAGACGCCAAAACATTATCATTTTTTTCATTCTATGGAATTGCTCAAGGTGGATACCCATTTTGCATTTTATTTCGACTTTGAATCACTTAGTCTTCAACTTATAATCATATTTTGACAAAATCTTGCACAATTCAGCAACTAATAGGAAAAAGTTTAATTTTATAAATCATAACAATTTGTAAATAATATATTGTGGTTGATATATAAACAGGAAATCGAAAGTAAGTGCATATTTAACACCGTGTTTAAACGCATACATTTTTGAAGGAGGCCTTGAATTAAGCTAGGAAGAATATTAAAATAGTTTTTTGTAGGTTTCAAGCAAAAATATTAGAATACGACGAGGAAAAAACGATAATTGGGAGATGTATTTACAGTAAGAAGGGATATGAAGCCAGGGGGATATAAGTGAAGGTGTAGAGAAAACATTGCAGAAAACATTGACATGAAGCATAGTCATGGTGCACATCTTTGAAGAGGGGAGATATCCAAAGGAGGTTGGGCACTTTGAATTTTTTATATGATCTAGGGAGGAGGGAAGAAGATGTGCTAGGTCGGAGAGGAAAGGGATTTCAAAGTGATAACATAAAATGGGTAAGATTTGAAGGCAGGAAAATTAGACGGAGATGATAATGAAAGGCGATGGCACGTTGAAGTCTGGGACAGAAAAGCTACGTAAATAAAGCAGAGGGAAGAAAATGAATTGCAATATGGATTTGGAAATATTATGTGCTATATGAAAATAAATAAATGAATAAATAAATAAATAAATAAATAAATAAATAAATAAATAAATAAATAAATAAATAAATAAATAAATAAATAAATAAATAAATAAATAAATAAATAAATAAATAAATAAATAAATAAATAAATAAATAAATAAATAAATAAATAAATAAATAATAAAATAAATAAATAAATAAATAAATATATATATATATATATATATATATATATATATATATATGTATATACTATATATATATATATATATATATATATATATAACACTAAGCACTAGTAGACACAGACAAAAACATAGAAACACACAAAAAAGAGACCTACTATTTTTTGAATTTTCGGTGGTCGTTACCACCTTTATCAAGGTAGAGAGGGACAGAACTGTTTGAACTTCAGTTCTGTCCCTCTCTACCTTGATAAAGGTGGTAACGACCACCGAAAATTCGAAAAATAGTGTCTCTTTTTTGTGTGTTTCTGTGTTTTTGTCTGTGTCCACTAGTGCTAAGTGTTATACATTATTATTCACGTCCGTGAGACTTTCAAAAAGTGTTATATATATTATATATATTAAGTGTTATGTATGTATATATATATATATATATATATATATATATATATATATATATATATATATATATATACATATATGTACGTGTGTGCGTGTATATATATAACGATTGTACGGAAAAACTCACACGAGCGGCTTAATAATGGGCTGACACAATATAACACAAATAGAATAGAATAGCAACATTTAAAAGTACACTCAGTGCTGGAGAGGGAAAAGTGGTATGGGCGGGTGGGGTGGTGTGGAGGGAATGCTGGGAGGGAAATTAAAGATGACGGTTAAGGGTAAGAATTTGAAAGAACGGAAAGCAAGGAAATGTAGGTGGATTCACGAGTTCTCACCTCTATATTGGTGGCTGAATCGGGTAGGGATTCTAGGATGCTAAGAGCAAAAAACTGGTCGAATGAAATGTTGTTGGAATTGGCGTGTGGAGGGATAGGAAGAGAAGAGAGTGAGGCAGAATTGCAGGAGTACCGGTGATTATTCATTCGAATGGATAAGGGGGTAATGCATTCGCCTATGTAAAAGGAAGTGCAATGTTTGCATGATAAAAGATAAATAATGTTTTTTGAGAGGCAATTAGCGTGGGAACGAGTTGATGGGGCAATGAGGGGATGTAGGGAGAGGGGAGTAGGCATAATAAGAAGGCAAATTTTACACCGGGGGCGGTTGCAAGTAGGGGAAATATTCGGAAATTTGTCACGGGGGGGCCCCAAAGGGTTGGTGGATCTCAGAAGGTTTTTGAGATTGGCGGGTCGTCTGTATGCGATAGATGGGCATTGGGGCAGTAAGGATGAGGTCGCGTCATTGTCATGTAAAATTGGAAACAGTTCTTTAAGGAAGGTTTTCAGTCTGTGTGATCCGGGGAAATAGGTGGTGCAAAGGTAGAGTCCTACGTCAGATGTGGGCTTGTTTTTATGTGGTGTGTGTGGTCGGGTGGAGCGGAGGATTTTATTTTGTAGTAGCTTTTCTGGGTAACCGCGTTTGAGGAGTGCAAGATGTAGATTGTCAAGGTATTTCTTGAGAGTGGCTGTGGTGTTGCAAATTCGGTGTCGCAGCGTTTCGTAAGTTGAGGATGACAGCTTGTGTGGTGTAGGTATTGCTAATAGTTAGTGGCCTTGATGTGCACTGAAGTGGTGAAGTGAGATGTCTGTGTCAAGAAAGGTGATGGTGGAATCTGAAATGGAAGTGGTGAGTTTAACAGTGAAAGATGAATTTAAGGCGGATAAGAAATTGTTGAGAGAATCAGAGCCATGTGTCCAGAGAATAAAAATGTCGTCTAAGTAGTGGATCCAGAAAAGAGGTTGGAAGGGTTGCTGCGACAGGAAAGTCTCTTCGAGATGGCCCATGAAGAGATTGGCGTATGATGGTGCCATCCTCGTTCCCATCGCTGTACCTTTTGTCTGTAGGTAAAAAAAAATTTGGAAAAAGGATGCATTTTTAGTCAGGACGAAAGTGGCAAGATTGAGGAGAAATTCAGTCGAGGGGCGCTGGGGTAGGGGGCGTAGAGAAAGATAATGCCGGAGGGAGAATAAACCGTCTGCATGGGGAATAGAAGTATAAAGCGGGGTAACGTCGATGGTGGCCATAAGTAGGTTGGGTATGGAGGGAATAGAGACAGAATTTAGACGGTTGAGGAAGTGGCATGTGTCTTTGGTGAAGGAGGGCAAGTAGAGTACAAGTGGTTGTAGATGGTGGTCAAGGAATGCGGAGATTCTTTCGGTGGGAGAATTGTAAGTGGAAACTATAGGACGACAGGGGATGTTGGGTTTGTGTATTTTTGGGTGGAGATAAAACTGGGGTGTTCTGGGGTTTGGGGGTGAAAGTAGGGATATGTATTGGGAGGTGAGGCCTTCTTCTGGTCCGGAGTGGAGGAGAAAAGACCGAATTTGGGTTTGGAAAGTTTGTGTTGGGTTTTTGGTGAGAGTGGTATAGATGAATGTATCGTTCAGGTGAGCGAGGGCTTTGGAAATATAATCATTGGTGTTTAGAATTACAACAGAGGAGCCTTAATTGGCGGAGGTAACAACGATGTTGGGATTGGACTGTAGGGTTTTTAGGGCATGACGTTCGTTCATGGAGAGGTTATTTTTTGGTCTGAGATGTTTTCTGAAGGATTGATTGGAAACTTTTTCGATAAGGAGACGCTTAAAAATTTCGTCAGGATGGTTACTAGGACCGGGTTTTGGCTCATGAGTTGAAGCCGGGCGGAATTTGTCAAGTGCGGGATGGGTTTTTAAGTTACTGCAAGGTTTACTTTGTGATTTCCAGAAGGCGCGCCATCGAAAGTTGCGGCAGAAATTGAGGGTATCAGTGAGTATGTTTATGTGGTTTATTTTTGGTGTAGGGAAGAAGGATAGGCCTTTACTAAGAACGGATATTTCATTGTCTAAAAGGCTGGTGTTTGAAAGGTTTGCAATGTTATGGCTATTTTCGGAGGGAGGGGGGGTGTTGGGATCGTTCGGTGGTGGCTGGCGTCTTGGAAAAACCGGAGGGCCTTTGTGTGGAGGAGGAAGGTTGTAAAAGCTGCGGAGGTCGGGCTTATATTGAAAGAGTGGGGGTGGTTGAGGAGGAGGTGGCGGGAAAGGGTTAGAGTGTGGAATTTTGAGACCTACTCGGAAGTAAGAAATACACAAATCTGACAGCTTTTCAAGGAGAGTTTGACGTTTTTCTTGGACGGAACGTAGGGCAGAAGAAATTATGGCGTTGAGTTGTGGAATTAGGTGAGCAGCAGCCAAAGAGATTATTTTAAAGAGGGAAAATAGGTTTGATTTGTGTTGTTCACGAATGCATTGGTATTGCATAAGTATAAGGTGGGTGTATTCTAAAGATTTTTGGTAAGAAAATGCATTAAGTTTGGGGTGGATATCAGGAAGAGTAGCAGATAGTGGTAGGGAAATGACTAGTCCGTTGGGAACGATTCCTAAGGACAGGCATGAGGTGGGAAACTCGGTGTGGCTTGTGTATTTGGCGAGCTTATAGGAGTGGCGGCGAAAATTTCGTATCCAAAACGGAATGGGATAAGAGTGGTTCATGTTAAGGCGATTGAGAAGGTTGTGGAAAAGAAATAGGAAACGAAGGAAGACAGTGGTGAGGGAAAGGATAGCACCATTAGGAAGAGCACCATTATAAATATTTATCATAATACTATATTCTAAATCTATTAGTTTGATCATTGAGTTACTCTGGTTACATTGTTTGAATTTTAAGAAATTCAAGTATATACTTAAATGCTAATGAAGAATTACCGAACCCAATGCTACTATTTCGTCCACACACAATATATTTTGTAAGTATCATATGAATGTATTTGAGGATCCAATGGATTTTATTTTTGCATGAACAAGTTCACGTTCTGCCAACTTTCAATAAATTACAGAAAGCGTCGACCTGTAACGAACGAGTTCACAAATGTAATAGCTCTCGGTACAAATAAAGTTAAAACCCGGCACCTTCTGCCACGGTCAACGCAAATTCAACTTGAATGCCTTCGGAAAGTCGCCTCCCTCCTCTAGGGCGCGGCATCGATTGGCGGGGACACCGCGAAGTGAGAGCGGGAAGCCCGAGGGGGCGTATTGCAGCCGCCGCGGAAGCCCTGACGAACTGCGTCAACAGACAGCCTGCGAAGGAGACGTTAAGTTACGATTTGCGGATAAAACTTCGGCGCTAGACTTCCGTTTGTTCGCACGAGAGAGAGAGAGAACTTGTCCCGAAATCTGATGGTGGCGAGATGAAAAATGGTCCATTGCCGGCGAGGAGAGGAAGAAGGCCAGCCAGTTGAATAGAGCGGTGGCAGTTCCATCATTCATTATTCGATTTGAAGAACTATCTTTTGAGAAAATGTCTCCTATGGAAGGAGTAGAGTCTTCCAAAAATAAAGAAACATTTTTCTCGAAAGGAAGGGAAAAATACTCCTAAAGGCATATCCCTCCTCGAATAATATCTGATATGAAAACATCTATCAAAGGCCCCGAGTTGGACATCTTGCGGTATGGTATTGAAACGTGGAATGAAATAGGAAGAGAGCGTTTGGGACTATGCCTTCGAAAGATGATGCTGCCAGAGATGCTGATCGTGTCTTGCCGAGAGGGTGGAAGGGGGTGGCGAACACCTGACGAAAGGGATGGGGGGACGGAGAGGAGAAGGGACCGGGAGCGTGCGTGCCACATCGCGCTGCGGGCTGGAGGCGGAACCCGGAGGAGAAATGCCTCAGCAGCCAACCAATCAAGAGATTGACAACCAAGGAAAGCTCCTTTGGACGCTTTCTGTTTTGAATACACCCCTTCATTTCCGGAGGAATGATAGGGGGCAAAAAGGATGGGAAGAGAATAAAAGAGGAGTAGGTGGGACGCTGTGCTACTCGCTAGAAGACAAGGGTTGAAAACTGGATGACCCCTGCATACCATGTGGCTCAGAACGAAGGGAAATCTGTCTATTAAAAAACCTAATTTTTGATTTTTGTCGTTTTTCCAAGGCAAAAGGCAGATGATCGGGATTTTCGTGAACTGTGGGGTGGGCGCTAAGTTTGGAGCAGATTGAAGGTCAGCAATGGAGAAACTTAGGCCAAAGATAGGGAATCCTTATTTACTCAATGTATTGGCCTTGACTTCTTGTATTCTGTGTCGTAACCAAAATTGCACTTTAAATTATGTAGTAGGCAAAATGAATGCCAATCTTCGGCTCTCCATTGAAACTGATCGTTACGGCATCGACTGTGGAATACGTATACCGTACTATACAATTCTTATTAAAGCTACTTGTTTGATATCATATATAACAGAATTTTTCGTCAGGAAGAAGTTAAGAGGATTATTGTATCGGTCTAATTAAATAACACCACTGTGGATACATGGCTTATTGCAATATGGTGAAATTTTCAGCATAGAAATTTGTCCCTTGCTCATATTTAATTTCTTTCAAACATATTTACGGTTGAAAAATTGAAAGTGCCTATTTTGCTTCGTGATTTTAAATAAGTGAAGTGTATTTCTCGATTTATAAATATGTATTCTATGCAAAAATGCTTTGAATTTGCGGTGAATTCCAAGGTCACAAAACTCTAAATTACAAAGTGTTTCATGAAATAAAGTTTATAATGCAAACTAACCTTTGGTTAGTGACCAGAACGTACAAAAGTTACCCATCCCTTAATAAGACCGTGTTCATTGATCTTTGATGGATCAAATGTTAATGATAACGTTATTCCAGAGAAAATAAACGACAAAGATAATTTGGAGCCAAAGGAAAGACGGCAGGTCATGGTGAATTTGAAAGTGCCACCCACAAATGAGCTCACAGTTTTGAGTCCAACCACCTACACTAAGCGATCCAGCAGAAGAAATAGGATATTCGTATAAGACCAGCGTGAAGAAGTTCTCAACAGAGGGATAATCTCTTCATAATATCCAAAGGAAGTTTCAGTGGCCGGAAATGGAAGCGGGGAGGGGTAGATGACATCAAATGGAGATTTGATTGGAAAAATACTTAGTCAAAGGAAAAGGATGAGTATTTTGATAATGCACCTGATCATTAGCCGAGAATTGATTTTTGGGATCTGCTGAAAGATTTAGATACAGGATAAATCTCTTCTAAAATTGATAATGTCATAATATTTTTCTTTCGTAATTGTTATTTGAATTTGTAACTTTGAAATTGTGACTTCATAATGTAATAAGATATTTTTAATATTTTACACATTAAGCAAGTACCAATGTGCTCCTAAGGAGAAGGTCCAGGGGATCCTTAAACTGGGGATTCATAGGCTCATTGAAATCCTCTGTTGACCGGCAGTAAGATAATAATAACAAACTGAGAACTGGTCCATTTTTTCACGGCTCGCCGTGAATCGTGTATATTGATAATAGAAGACCCCTTTCCCTCCAGACAACAGAGCCACGCACTGAAAGTATCGCAGTTTCGCACGACAGAGAGAGAGAGAGGGTTCTCCCCTAATCAACCCCCGGTGAAATGGACTTGGGCGGCGTCGGCGAGGAGTTCGCACACCCCCCGCCGCTCGTCTCGTGCCACCCGCTGCCCGCGACCCCCCAGTACGGCCCCCCCGGCATCGTCCCGGCACCCTCACTCCAACTCGTGGGCATTCCAGGGGAGAAGGAATACCAAATATTTCCAAATTTGGATGAAGGAAGGTCTGAAGTCATCAAATCATCCGTGGGCAATATCGCTTGGTGGCTCGGAGAAAGATCGAAATCATTCTCCGACCTCGGGTTGAAACGCGGATTGAAACGATTTCGTAATTAACGATCGGTGTTTGATCGTCGATCATTTTCAGATTTGATCACTGCTTGGATCTTAGCAAAGCAATTGAAAAGTAATCAGAAATGGGTGAAACTGTTAGTTAATCATCATAAAAATGTATGCATAAGGCGAGCAATCAATGAATAGTTGTGACTGTTGGACTGGCTGAAAAAATAATAGCGAATCAATGAAAGGCTATGCTTTTAGTTCATGTGAGTCAGAATAAATTAAAGTATGGCGAAGCCGGGGGTGGTCATAATTCTTAGGATTCTTAACTTTGCAGTTCTACAAGTGAATCACCACACGCTTCGGGAGGGATAACGGAAATACTTAACATCCACGGATTGAGACAGTAAAAGGAGGAGGCCAATAAGACGTTCCGTGTGACCAAGATAAGCGGGGTCTCTGGTGCGAGGGAAAATGGCATAGGGTCAAAGGTGAGTGCTGGAAGTAGCCGTCGCCAGAGGGACAACTTGTGAGAAAAAATGATAAGTTTTTTGTGGATCATTCTAACTGCAATCAACTCTCCCCCATATGCGCAGAGCGCTATAATTAATGCTTAAATATTGCAATGCACGAGGCACTGATTGAAACCTCAGTCACTTCATGGTTTAATGGCCAACACACATTTTCTGCCCGCACTTGCCTACCAGGCGTCTTGCATTGTGTGCGCACCGCGTCCAATCACTCCCGGGAGCACGCGCACCTTCCGCCAGCTACGTGCACCCCCTCCCCCCTGCCTCCGCGGCGGCAGGGCCGGCGAGCCCCAGCCCGGCGCGCTACCCCTGGCGCTCCGCCGACTTCCCTTGCCTCGGCTCAGTGCTTCCCAAGTGCGCTTTCGTTCGTCCGGGGGGGTGTGGCGTTCCCTAGGGGCCGGGAGGGGGTATTTGCGGGGAACCGACGTCCCGATCCCCTCTGAGAACGTCGCGAGACTTGACTGCCGCCACAGCTCACGGAACACAATAATGAACTCAATTGGAGAATTTAACACTTTCCCATCGGTTTTCGCTGAACGTAACTCTCTTGATGGGAAGGCAGATGGATCCGATTCACGTCAACGCGAACAATGGCTAGCTTTCTCAAAATATTCTTGAAAGAATAATAAGCAACTTGACATGGTAAGCTAAGAAAAATGTGAAAATTAATATTAAATGAGTTTGGATATTTTAAGTAGTTGGAAGAGATATTTCTTGTTTAAAAAATTTCAAATTGATAATTGGCAATTCCTTTCCTCTTCAACTGACACGTTTTAAAGCTAAAAGAGGGTTTGAAGTAATCTTATTTCTGCAAAGTCAGAAATTATCTTGTTTTTACAATATTTCAATTCTTCGTTTTTCAATGGCTTCTTATAGTTTGCTGAAGCTTATTTCTGTTTATCGAGTTCCTCTTTATGCAATTGTATGCTTCGCTGGGGTTATTCATAAGATACTGAAGTTACTGACAATACTGGAAATAATATAATTCGTCTAAAAGTAAATACTTCTAAAAGTTTCAGCTTTTCTCTCAACTTCAGGTTATTTCTATATGATTGAATAGCATACAAAACGTTGGTAAGACTAGAATGACTTAATTTTTTTTGTTCCTGGCTAAATCTTCAAATATTTTGCTATTTTTAAATCAATTCTACTCTTCCATATATCCTGCTACAAAAAGTGCAGGCTTTAATTCCTAGAAAACACAAATACAACAGCAGAAACACAGTTATTCAGTGAAACTCAAGTTTACAACTAAAACAAAACTAGAGTTTTCGAATCGTTTTTGGTTTCATGATGATGGTAATTCGCTAATGGTGGTATTGTCTAACCACCATCTTAATTAATCCTAGCGTTTTTCTTCCTAAGCATGGAAAAACACTAAGTATTCGTAAAAAAAAACAAATTTTTATTTCATAATTTATGCATGTTGATTTAGTATGATGCTCGTCATTCAAGAATTCCTTAGGAAATCCAAGAGATGGCACTCATAGTATCCAAAACGTTTTTCGTTTAGTAAGCCTCATCTCTCACTAGGCTGCTATTATAATATGTCGCAATTATATTATACCTGGGACATCGACAAGCCTCCATTATTACTTGAAAATGTATCAGAGGAACATTTTTACGTTATAGCTACGACGTAATAGCGATATTAGATACTATGACTGCATAGAAACGTTAAACCATGAGAAAAAATGAGGAGGCCTAGATACATGAAAACAAACGTGATAACGGCAGTTGATTCGAATTCTGGTTTTTTAACCCCTGACCTTAACCCTAAACATATAAAAAATGTGGAATGAGATGAAGGAAAAATGACTTGAGGACAAAAAATATAAAATTAAAAGAACGAATCCTAGACCGGTACCCTCTGCCTCACTCGGGCGTGCGAAGCACTAAGTGGCACCCGAGGGTCCTCAAGCGAACCCTCAGGAGTTAGAGGAGACGACCCTGGCGCACGAAAAACAACAGAGTTGTGTTCGAGTACTGCCACTTTTCCTTTTCATTGGAATGGTATTAATTGAGACCATAACAAATCTCCGGCCAATTACTCTTCTCAAAAATGCTGTTAATGAGATGAAAAAACTCTTCCTTTTTCCTTTCCCAAATTCTTGAGTACTTAATGGAAAGTTTCTGCTGCTATCAATTTGCGCATACCTATTCGAATCTTTTCAATGCTTTTTCATTCCGCAGTCAACAATCCATGATCCTAAGTGATCATTGCCGGCATCATATTCCCTTTCTACGTTCCAGCGACCTGACCTATTTTCTTTACAATAGACTTCTTTTATATTTTCCTTTTATTTCGTCAGAACCTCCTCTTCGTCGATGAATACTTAACCAGTTTCACTATAACAGTGTATCTTAAATGGCCTTTCATAATATTTCCTCGGTTATTCATGTCTTCCCTAACCATTTTTCTGTTAACCGTTCCTACTTTTTGTTAACCTCGTTTTTATTCCTTGTTTTAGATATTCCCATTTTTCCCCTCTGGACCCATACCCTTACTCCATTACCTCATACCAACATTTTCATATTCCTTTAGATTTAGCATTTAAATTCACTTGCAACTGTGGTCCCAATCCTATTCCTAAATCTATTCGGGACCATAATATTATCTAACTAGACTATGTCTTCCTGTACCTCCCGGCATTCTACAAGAGTACCTACGCTCATCACATTTAAGCCAGGTAATTTTGTAATGATTGAGCTACTTCTCCCACGAAGTACTTAAGTTTTCTCACCTGAGTCATATCTTTCTCCCAAACTCTTTAATTTCCCCAATTCTCTCCCGTCTATTTTCTTTGCGTACTTCCGCATTCCAATCTCCCGTCAGTATCACTTGTTTTCTTCCGGGTAAATTCTAATTATATTATCTATCTGATCGTAAACACTGTATAAACACAAAAAAAGATAAAAAGCACACGATATGAATAGAGTACATTGCACTCATATTCAATCCTGAGAACTAAGGTTGACGTGCACATCTGGCTCATTATCGAAAGACCCCATTGGCTACAGTCACGCCAGGGTCGATTAATATTCGATGAGACGCTGGTCTCCTGAGCGGATTTGGAAGCAAGGGTGAGTGGTTTATAAGCGGAGGCATGGAGTAGATATTGCCAACACGCTTACTACTTTGTACGAGTATATACCCGCATTAGACGAAAATTCCCTCGTAAGACTAAGCGTATACCATTTTAGAGCAGTAAGAGCAATGGATCCCCACCGAAATCAGTCGATTGCCAAACGGTTTAACCCTATACGAAAACAATAAAACAACGGAATGAAGGAATGAGTAGATTGGACTCCAATAATGAAAAAATTACCTACAAGTTTGAATTCCGAAGTGGTGCACTTCGGTTGAAGGAATTGATATCTGGGCTCTTTTTAAGTGAACAACCAAAATAAGTGAAGCACAATTCCATATTTACCATTGAAATATGAAAGAATTCCAATATTAAAGTTTAGAGTCTAGAATTTGAACCATTACGCATTAAAAGATTTTTGTCTTATTAATTCAATATCAATTTATTAAATTCTGCGAAGACATGAATACTTTGCCAAGTATGAATACGCACACCGTGGAAAATCAACCATTGGCTCATGCTCCTTAAGATGGCAAATCCATTTCACCCCAAGTTAGAAAAGGAATTTCAAGACACTAAAATTCAAGAAAAAGTATGAGAGATTCCTAAGCTATACGTTCATTCCCAAAGAAGCCCGAAGAAAAAATTCTGAACAGAGACCTGATCAATCAAATATTCTACAGTCAATTACTAAATGCTCTCTTCATCTTTGGCTATGGACATGAAAAGCGTGCGTTGAAAGAACCATCCGCCGCTTTTCAATGTCATACTTCAAAGGTGAAGAAGATTAAATTCATTTAACCAGAGAGTTCATTTTGGGAGAAGAAGTTTAGTGGGAGCAGGCTGGGGATGATTAGATCGTGCTGTGCTCTTCATGCCAAGGGGGGGCATTGACACTAAGGGGCGCAGAAGGGAGGGTGGGGTCCCTCTCCTGCCGGAGGCGGGGGGGAGGGGGCGCCACCGCTTGCGGGGGAGGCGCTCCCGGGTATCAAACGGCGCCCCGTCGCCCGAGAGAGGCGGAATCCGTCGACACTCATTAGCGAGGCGAAATTTCGGAGAGAAGGGAATTGTGGGGCGGCGGAGGGGATCGTAACCCTCCCGCTCGCTGCTCTGCCGGGGGAGTTGCTTTGAATCAGGAAGTTGGTTAGTTGCCCCCCCCCCCACCCTCCTTCTGCCGGTCCCCCTCATTATGCCCGGATGTCATCATCACCACCCTTCCCCTCTCGACTGCACACGCGCGCGGTGCATCCGGGGGGGGGGGTGGCCCTGAATGCAAAAGACGCTTTTCTCCTAATTCAGGAGCGCTGACGACGACGGATACAACCCCCCCCCTCCGCCTTATGCAGCAAGGCGGGAACTCCGGCCTTCAACTCCCACGTGAGGTTCCATCCACACGGAGCGGATGGGGAAATACTCGAATGAGCAAGTGAAGGAGGAGTGCCACGTACTCGGCACTGGAATCTGGAATAGTCAATCAGGCCATCATCCACTAGGAACTCGAGAAAAAAGGGTTGCATTTCGAACCGCGCAGGAAACCAGAAAAAAACTGCTCTTTCGGGAAGAAAAATGGTGAACGAACAGAGTCGCATCGCTATCATCTCGGCTTGGGAGACACTCGAAGCACTCAGCAATGGTACCAGTAAATGCTTGGTACCCAGGACTTTATTTGTGACCTGTACTTCATTAACGGAAATAATCCTCACCAAAAATGAAGAAAAACCCTCCTTATCTTTAAGCATTCAATCTTAATACTCCTTCTTAGTTTGCGTCAAATGCTCAATAACCTAGTGTAGTGTTTGCAATACTTTGTTTCTGAACGTGATGGCGTGCCAAAGCATATTAATTATTAATGCAGGAGAATAATAATAATTTGATCGACTGTTTTCCTTTAGTTTTACACCGCAAATCATCATAATTAGTAAGAACAAAGATTGGTGAGGACCATTTCTTTGGCCTTCCTACTGGCGCCTTCTCATGTCACGTCGCAGGAATTTTGGTATTATGCGACTGGACGAACTGTTCTCGCAAACATCGCTACGCGCAAGGATACCTGAAAGCATATACGTTCCAGTTGCGGAAACCAGAGAAGGAAAGAAGCAGAAGAGGCCACGGTTTGGTCTCCGGAAGGATCGGCCGACTGAAAGCAAGGCCACCGGGCGAGACTCGAACCCGCGATATCGACAACACCCAGCCCACGCGCTCCAAACGGCGACATGCAGGGCGAGGTCAGAAGTTGCGAGGATTCGAATCCATCGTCCCTCCAGGGTTTCTCCACTCACATTCAAGTCGTCTGGCGGAGGGGAAGGCAGCCGTGGAAGGTCAAGGGATAAGGGATACCATTGGATACAAGAATTAAGTTTTTCTTTTCTTCCGACTGATTGTTTTCCTAGATCTCATATTATTAGAGGAATATAAATGTGTTGTGGGTCGCGGTGGTCCAGTGGGTAGAGCGTTGGACTACTGACCGGAGGGTCCCAGGTTCGATTCCCGGGCAAGTCTCTGGGCATCTGCAACTCCTATGTCATTTTTCGGGTACCAGGGTTCTTCCTGGCAAACCATAACAGGCACAGGAAAAGGAACTGGCCCCCCTACCCTAATATGTGAATTTCACACGCCGAATAGGGCCTAGTACTGGGTGCAGTCTACCATCACCTACCAAACCGATCTTCGGGTTGATTGCCGTGGTTTTTATAAATGTATCATAAAGAGCTTCTGTAAGAGCTCGCAAAATGTTAAATCTCCAGAACTGCTGTTGAAAAAAAAGTATCAATCGCTGCGAAAATAGCGCATAGTCATTCAACATCCATTATGGAAGCCCTGGGAACTAAAAGGAGGTCGGCTTGAGACGATCTTGGTCCACTTAATAAATATTCCAAGGAATTCAGGAGAATGCACTGAGATGGGCTAACTATGCCACAAACATTCTGAGCGATTCACATTGAAAGGTCTTCACCTCCAAAAGGTTTCTTCTCCAACGTAAACTTGCAAGTATTTCAGTTTCATTTGAAACTTATGGTAAGCGCTAAAATCTCAAGTGGAAAATGAGAAATATGTAAGATACACGGCGAGCAAGAAAAAGGGAATTTGACGGTAATGCTTACAGCCACACGAGAACATTCATTCGTCAAATCTCGTGATCCTTTGCCTCGGAGTTAGGGAAGCAATTGCACCAACGTGACCACCACTTAGGGTGTTTTTTTAGATATTTTTTAACCTGCAAGCCACTTCTAGGGTGTGTAGCAGGGAGCTTACACACACCTGACTAACTTTGACCCTAATATTCCTACACTACCCGCTGTGGGTCAATTTTATGCCAATCCCAAATAGTTCGTGGAAAAAGCACATCTTAAATGTATCTGTTCTACAATTGATCTCTCTAATTTTATTGGTATGATCTCTCCTACCTGAGTACGATAGGGGTAATAATAAATTTTCAACGTCACTGCTAAAGAGACATCCTTCCTATTTATGCAAGAGCTTCAATCTGTAATTTGACCTTCGTTCCGTGAGTGATTCCCAACCTAACTCCTCTAATATAATGGATACGCTACTAAGTTCATCAGGACAACGTTTCACAAATCCAGCCCCTCTACGTTGCACGCGATCTAATTCGGCAATCAATCCTAATTCGTGAGGATCCCATACACTAGCAGTATATTCCAAATGAGGCCTAACCGATGAAAAAAAATATTTCTCCTAGACCTTTTCATGATATTTACCGAGTACTCTTTTAATTAATCCTAATTTTCTGTTAGCTTATCCACATATTCCTCGTGTGTGTTTCACCCAGGATGGATCGTGGCACACCCGCCATATATCTTGGAGTTTATATGCATGAAATATTGGCTGGTATGAGCCATTTTTCAATCGGCTTGATACTTAATACAACAGCTAAGTTTAAAATACTTCTCTAAGTATTTGAGACGAGCTAATAGTAATAATTTTAGTACTCTCAGTGCTAACGGGAATAGTCGCTGCAAACTTTAGTACTCAGAAGAAAACATTGTTCCATTAGCCACCTTCGTTGACAGTTACTTTTTTCTCTTATCGCTCCAGGGGAAAATGGTATTTAAACCTGTTGATTCTATATTTTATACCTCTAATATTAATGGAAAAATTTCAGGGTAAAACTCTTCCCCCTTGGCCGGGATTCGAACCCGGATCCCTCGATGTCCGGCCGAGTGCTTTAGCCATTTAAGCTGTGGAAGCGACAATCCGAGAAAAGCACTCGGTCGGAAATCGAGGTATCCAGGTTCGTATCCCGATCAAGGTGAATGATTTTTACAATCTGAAATAGTTGCGTAGTAATGCATAGTCAGCGAATGACTCCGCTGAAATTTACCGTCGCGACATATTATGCAGTTTCTTGGAAAATCTGCAATATTCATTTCATAACCTCTCCTAATGATTAACTACATAGGATAATTAATGCAGTTTTACCATTGCTTTAAATTCGGTCATTCCATTCGGTCACCATTAAGCAAGCTATTTTCGCTTCGCCAGACTTTGATCGAAGGTGTACACGACACCACGGAATTCATTGGTTGCGATTTGGTGCTTCAGAGTGACGAGGAATTCCTCAAACTTAGCGCACTCCAGGAAGCATCAAGACAAAGAGTATGAGGGGAGACTAGGGCACGCACAGCCCTTCTCCACGGGCCCTCCCTCCCCGCTCCCCCCGCCAGCTGGCCGGCCCTGATATTCCCGAACTCGCCCGTCGTTGATGGTTTGCCCGCGCCACCAACACGCGAATCGCCTAACATCGGATTATTAATTTGCATTGTAATGGTAATATTGGAACTCGAACACTACACGACATACAAGGGGTCCGACGTCATCGCGCTGACCGCTTACAGAGAACACAATGCAATTTGTTCCCTCGAAATAGCTCGTCAGAATCGCGCCAACACCCAATAAGCATTGCTTTCGGAACCGCGAATCAGTAATGGCACCAACCCTCTGCATAAATTAAACCTCAATTTCACGCTTATCAGTCATTCTAATTCCACACATAACGATTGGACGCTTGCCACGAAACATCCATTACGATTTTGAGAGCGCCGCAATATCCAGTGCCACTCTTCTGGATAGGAAACTTGGCGTGACGAAGAGAAACTGCCGTCCTCGCATCTGTCGTTAAAAACGATTTCCCATTTGTCTCCGCGAGTCGAGAGAGGCCGGGCGGATTCGATCCATCCCCTGGATTGCGGGAGGCCAGGCCCCCTGCCGAGGATGGGCCCCCTCCCCGGAACCCCTTTCGGCCTGTTCCAGCCCCATCCGCACCCAAAAGGTCCTCGTCAGGTTTGGTGAATGCGCTCGGCGTCGACTCGGAGGGTGTTGTGGTGCAAGGCAACGCGCGCAGCGGGGAGACGACCTCTCCGAAGATCCGTCCAATGTCGCCTCCTGTTACCAGTGCAATAATACTGGAGCGCCAACCTCTGCGATTTTTATTTGGTGAAGGCCACTCCATCCGTTACGACCCACACATTCGTCGGAAAACGTAAATGAAGAGTAAGGCCAAAAAAATACTAGGCTCTCTCAGTGGTCTTTGGAACTTTGTTGGAGATCCGCATGAAAATTTCGCAAACGTGTTTTCAAACCAGATGTGGGTACATCACACGAAAACAAAAATAACAAGACTCGAAAATGGTGGGTAAGTAGTTACGCTAGGATGAAAATTAAATTGGAAAAGAATTATTTAGGCAAAGATGGAATACTTTACACATGTCAGCTGTAGTTTGAAGATCCGTGGATATGAAATTTATTTAGAGTTGGCTGAATAACTGCTGCTGAAGTCTATTTTCTATATTGAGGAAGTTACCGCACAATAAAAATGGTTGTGAAATTAACGGCCCACGGTGAATAGTAGTCCGTCGTAAATACGCCACCTTCTCCCTAAGTCCTCAGTCACCAGCTGGCCAAGCGGTGGCGCCCCGCGGCACCGTGTGACGTGCGTGATGACGTGCGAGACCCCGTTCCTCTGGAAAACCGGCCAATGGACCGGATCACGGCCATTCGATCTTTTCTCGAATGATCGTGATTGAACGAGCGTCGTGAGCTGTAGCTCATAGATACGAGACTAGCCATCAATCCCATCTCTCGTCGATGGAACACGATTGAATTCACTGGAGGAAATGACGCCCTCCTTCGTCCCGGCTCCTTGACCTGCGACACAGATCGGTATGAGCGAGCAATGGAACGCGATTGACATCAACAACGACCATCACGCTGAAATTAGGGGCAGGGATCAATATTAATGTGAATTAAAGTGTCATCGTGCACTTTAAGCACCGTTAGCAATAGATCCAAAGGCTTAGTTATCAACTCGAAGGCCGGGTGATGGTAGAGCTCAGGCAGTACTAAGCCCATCGGTGTGTGAAATTCACACATCAGCGTAAGTTGGTCTTTTTAGCAGTGATGTTGATATTATATCACCAGCTCCATCGTACTATGGTGGGAGAGATCATGTCAATACACTTAAAGAGATAAAGTGTAGAATAGAAAGATTTAAGATATCATTTTTCACACGAACGAATAGGAATCCGCTGTCCGACCGTGGTAGGGGTAAAAAATATTCGGGTCAAAATAAATCTGGTGTGTGTGTATTTACTCCCTGCCACACACTAGCGGTAGCTTGCAGGGTTCTAAAAAGTTCAAAAAGAAGAGCTTAAGCTTAGGGTGCCCATTGGCATACCCGAAAATAGAACCCTGATCATGAACTCAGTGTGCCAGCGCTCTACCAACTGTAGTACCACCACGCCCAGTATCAGGCATTGAGTCACAAACATTCATCACTCTACTTCCAAGAAACTGCGGGAGATATCGCCACAGTAACTTTTTCCTGAGTCGTCCGCTAATATGCATTTCAATGCAATAATTTCAGCTCTCGACAGCTTAACTGGCTAAAGCACTCGGCCGGACATCGAGGGATCGGGAATCGAATCCCAGTCAAGGCGAATGATTTTTTACACTCTGAAATTGCTGCACTGAAACTCTTACTTTATTGCAGATCCTTTCTTCTTCAACAATATTATTATAATTTCTTACCTCCCTATCGGCATTAATAATTCCATGAAAGCAATTCCATTGGTTCATTTTCCTCGCATAACATTTTCTCCTTCATTCATTTGGCCAATGTCATCCTGGTTTCACCTCAACAAGAAATGTTAATTGGCTAATAAATGCATTCTTGAACAAAGAATTCATGTCTCGATCTCGAAAAACTGATTAGATTGCTTGCATTATACGACTAAAATCTCGAATTGACAGTAAAACTTCGCAGATCTTGTAAAATCCTTTGAAGCCTCGTCAGATAGGACTGGGCACTAGAGAAACGCATTGGAAATTTCTCCGTAGTTGCATCACAGGAAACGTGACTTAAACGGCTAAGCGGTAGGGACTCGAAGGAACGATTCAGGTAGAAGTGTCGGTCCGCGCCGATTAAAACTTCGCCGTGAGTATGCGACGAGTGTTCGGGACAGCGCAGGAGAGCATTACGCCGGCATTCAAAGGGGTCCAGAGAAGAGCCTCCTGCTTCCTCAAGAATCTTTATGGGCGTCACATTTTCGTTGGGTAATCTGAGTTGGAAGCCGCTAGAAGCACCTAGAGTAAAAATTTTATTTAAATTTGTAGCTACATGAAAATCCTTTGAGGTGAATCCAGATGAGATGGTTCGAATTCTATTAATCTGTACTAAGTTGTATTAAACTGGTACACAAATGCATGTGGACATGAAATTTTGAAAATCAATGGATTGCCTAATCGATACAACTCGGACATTTCGTCATTACATCATTTGAAGGCAACATCTATATAGGCAATAATATTTACATTTTTACCTACAAATAATGATGCACGGAAAATGGAAGGAAGCGTCCGAGGTGATGAATTGAGTCAAACGTAAAATAATGGAAAGGTACCATATTCTGGGGTCGCGGTAGTCCAGGGGGTAGAGCGTTTGACTACTGACCGGAGGGCCGGGGTTAGAATTCCGGGCAACCCTCTCTTGGCAAGCCTCTCAGCTCCACACAAGATATGTGATTTTTCGGGTACCAGACCTTCTTGGGAAATCATAACCGGCACAGGGAAAGGAACTGGCCCCCCGACCTTATGTGAATTTCACACGCCATCGGGCTCAGTACTGGGTGAACTCTACCATCACCTACCAAACCAACCTTCGGGTTGATTATTGTGTTTATGGTTTTCTCCATATTTTATTATGAACTAAATCCACTTTGTATTTTTCCTCACCTGATAATTCCACGCATAATACGGAAAAACTCGAAGCAGTGTTTGTTCATGTCGAGATTCCGTGCGTGGCCTAAAATGAGACTTGCTTGACCTCACCAACGTCGCAAAGGAACCGGGCCCTCGCGTTTATCCGTTGCCCTCGCGCGCATAGAGACCCGTCGGGCGTCATAAAAGAGCGGGAGGGAGTCCGACCGGTCATCGCTGGCGAGTCGGGATGCGATTTGTCGACTTTCCCCGCGCCACACCCCTCTCTTCCCCCCTCATCGTCGGCGAGCGAGCCCCTCTCCCCTGAGGCCTCACATGAGCGAAAGACGCGGCAAAGAGGAGAGCGTCGTGACCGCAGAGCCAAGGGGACGGGAAGCCCGAAAATGGCCAAAATTTGTGTCAGGTGGTTTCACGGATCCCGCCCTTTCCCTCCCCAATTTGTCAAGGGATGACCACCCCTTCCCTTCGCGGCCCCTTTAGCCATCCATTTCGCCGTGACCCGAGATAAATTAAGCGGGAGGTCATTCATTATGCGTCCCTGAGCAAGCTTCGTTGCCCCATAACGATTCGCGCCAGTATCCATCTTCGCATCCCAATGAGAAATCGCTGCCCCCCGCCCCTTCCCCCCTCCCCCGCTCCGACCCCCACCTCCCCACCGCGCCCCCACGAGCGGTTTCCTTCCGCCGGCGTCGTGGCGCCGGCCCCTGTCTTCCACAGCGTCCCTGGGGAACAAATCGCACGTCGAGGCACCCGCAAACTTTTTTCATCCGCTGCTATTCTCGCGTGTCATTGAGCCGCTTATGAACGATGGATGTCCATAATCCAATTTATCCTAATTATTCGAACTCAAACCCTTTGGGGTCGGAAACCAGTACATACGAGGGTGATCTGAAAAGTTCACGGTCTGATGATGAAAATTTATGTTTTCAAAAAGGTTTTATTTTTCAAAGTAATCCCCTTGAATATTCGAACGTTTTATCCAAGGGGCAATGCAGTGGTATCCATTATCCCGTATCTGTGGTGTTCTTTCGGAAGTGCAGCTAAGCACTAGTACTACAGCTGCAATCGCTTCTTGATTGGGCTGGAAAAACGATGATCAGAGGGCATGTTTGAATTTTCGGAAGATGTGGAAATTCGAGGGAGCCGAATCCGGGAAATAGGGCACCGGCACTGTATAGGGAAATCCCTCATTTGTTCCATCGCCAAGACACCCTGATGGCCACGGAAAGAAAGCCCAGCCACCCCACGCCGAGACGAGAGCACCTGGGCGATTCGAGTGGAGCTACTACTTCTGTCAAATTCAGTGCCACCAATTCACATATTTTATTAGCAGTTGGTTGGGGGAAAAATTGAAAATAATTTCTAAAATATGTCACAATATTTAGGTAGAATTAGTTCAAATCGTCCAAATGGACGTTTTATTTATTATGGACACATTGATGCCAGTAATTTTTTAGTTTACGTTTTAGCTGATTACTATCATCCACTCCGTGTAGAAGTATTGTGGGCATCATTCATTCCCTTTTAGAATTAATCCTTATAGGCTCGCTTTTTTATCTTTTTAGGTTTAGTTTTATTTAGTACCCTACGAGTCCCCGTTAGGGTGTGTGGCAGTAGGTGAAGACACACCAGACTAATTTTGAACCTAATAAGACTATCACGGTCGGACAACCTTATTCTGATCTTAAATCTATCTGCCCTCCACTTAATCTCTTTAATTGCAAGAAGTGATTTAATCTGTAATTCAACCTTCGCTCCGTGAGTGATTCCCAGCCTAGGACCTCTTACATTTTGGATACGATACTCATAAGTTTACTATCACATTGTTTTACAAATCCAGCCCCTCTATGCTGCACGCGATTGAATTTGGCAGTTGAAGTTGGTTCTAGTCGTATTTACCAGATGGAAGGAGGCTGTGATCATTTGCTCCATTCCGGAGTGATTCAGGTGAATTGGTTGAGATAGGAATGCAAGAAAGGGGGAGAGAAACCCGGCGTCGGTACTGTGTCACTTTAGGCGGGAGACGGAAAGGAGTTTGCGGTTTAACGTCCCTTCCGAAGGACTAGGTACTCCGCGCTTGTATTGCCCTCTACGTGGCGCCCAAAGAGCTGATCGGGAGACCACTGAAAACTTCTGCTCACTTACAAGTGTATTGGACCGTGGGTTTGTCAAGTGAGTGCGAACTGCATAAGGGATACTATTCCCATTGCTTTCAATCAGGGGGAGAGAGAGCGAGTTGCTTGGGAAGATTTAACGAAGGCAGCAATTTATATAGACAGAGAGTAAAAACTTACTATCATTATCTGTAGATCATTACCCTGATTTACGTAGTGCATTTACACGATATCATCAAGGTAAAATATAATTGACTGTATCCGCCACTCTACATTTGATGAAATTCCTGAAGACTCAAAAAATTGGATTGCATGGATGTAGTGAGAAAGATAATAAAATTTGATCGTTGGATGCGAGGGAGTAATAGACTAAATAATATTTTTAAATATACAATGAAAAATTATACTACTTGCAAAACTTAGTGATATGTTTTCTTGTCCATGTGGCACCTGCTGTGAAGCCAACATCTGATTGGCTAAGCAGAGTCAGAAGGAGTTAATCTCAACTTTGCGTTTCTTCCAATCTGTACGTCTTTTTTAAATATTTGTATTTCAATGCATCAAGTTAAGGTAATAATGACTTTTCTAAAAGATTAATTCTGCAATGCTGTCACGTAGGCAAGAGTTAACTGTGCCGCTGGGGTAGCGCGTCACTTGCATCCCCTCCATCGCTTCTTGGCGACCTCAAGTGTCCACCGGAGCCCCCCGGGGGCCACGCCCTTCGGTGCAAGCATTTGTGAGCATCCCTTTAATCCCACAATGCAATGGCCGGGCGCTAAGGACCTGGGGTCGTTATCACGCACGTCTCATAATATATATCTATCCGCATCACGCATCAAGGCTTAATCTCTTTGGCTGGTGAGTGTCGGATACTCCCCGGAAACAATATATTTTCTTTGGCAGCATGATTTCGGGGCATTTATCTCTCGGTGTTGCGTGCAGTGGCGTTTAGGGATGCAAAGTATCACTTCATGAGGCCTCAGTGGCCATCTCACTTAGCAAATTTTGAAAATTAGGTTTTATAATAGCATAGATTGAGTTTGTGGGATGTGGATTTACAGAAAACATATTTAAGAAATACTTTCTTTCGCCTAATCTCCTCCTCCACCGACTGAAAATGAAAGTTTTGGTCAACCTCAAACTTCTTCAACTCGGACTTGTAATCACCATTCCCTTTGCTTACGTTCCACGGCGTGCTTATCTTAAGCTAGTCCATTGCTAATGAAAAATGCACTTCTATATTCATTGTTTGGCATTTTAAACCAGTTTATGAATTAGTGGTTGCAAAACACGATCGGTATAATTACACAGTTTAATTGAATTGTGCGTAAAACATAGATGTTTCAATTAATTAATCTAGGGACAAAAACAAGATTTGATTTATCAAATAACATTCATCTGAGGATAACCTTTCTTCGAAACAAAATGAATAATTGGTAAGCGTCTCAGTACTGGGAAATGTACCCGTATTCCTGAAATGGAGAAGCTCATAGGAAGGTTCGAATCCTTATAACAAATCGTTGTTATCAGTTACCAAAAGGACAGTCATCCCAAAGTGAATAAGAATTGGTTCAACGGCTCTCACAAAGAATGAGAAATATCAGAGTCTCGTATTTAATTTTTTCCGTAAACCGGTGTGTTGAAGCCACGCAGAATCATTGGCGGTCCGTGATTTGACAGGTTCTTTAGAAGGATTCTGTCAGTTTCGCCAAAAATGAAGGCAAATGCGTCCAATTGGGGGAGATAAAGTTCAGCGACGGCGCGGCTCATCAACCTTAAGGGCAACGCTCGACCGACCACCTGCTCGGTGACGGTCTGTTCATTGAGGATGCTTCGTCTCGGAATGCGCCAAGTGCAGAGCGCGCGCTCGCCCACGCCGGGGAGAGAGTCCGACGGGCGCCCGGGCGGGGCCGGCCCTGACTCTGCGCCCCCGACCACGCACTCGAGGCGCCTTGCTGGAGGGACTCGGGACACGCGGGGATCGAAGGCGCCCGTGGGTCGAGGCGAGGATGGCGGGAAGAACCTGGCATCCAACCGCTCGCCCGGACGACATCGATGCCATAGGCGCCATTGCAAGTTAAAAATGCAAACACCCACTTGAATAAATGCGCGCGTATCTGTCTTGCTTTGGAGGAATACTTTACTTCAGACATTAGTGTAAAACGAAATAAGAAGAGTCATCAATTCATGCGACCATAGAAATTGTGCATGGGACGCAAGAACTGCTATCGCGTGAATATGTTTCATGTGCCATGTTCAAGTGTCTAGTATTTATTTTACGTGTTAAATATTCACGTGCACCGTCTTTACACGTATGGGGCCACCTTTTGGAATATGAAATATTTAAGAATAAATGGAACAAGAGCAGCTCCCTCCCTATAGCTTACTGCACCAGGAATGAGGGTTAGAGAAAGCTCATAGGAAGGTTCGATTCGCCTTGATTATATATTTTAGATATTTGAGAATCCTGCAAGCCACCGCCAGGGTGTGCGGCAGGGAGTGAATACACGCCGGAACTAACGAAATACAGGGGACAAAACAACAAAAAAATTAGGAATTATTGTAAGAGTACTGGGTAGATGTGATGAAAAGGTCAAAGCGAAATGTTTTCTTTCATTGGTCAGGCCTCATTTGGAGTATACTGCTAGTATATGGGATCCTCACGAATTAGGATTGATTGCCGAATTGGATCGCGTGCAGAGCAAAGGAGCTAGATTTGTAAAACGTTGTTATGATAAACTTAGTAGCTTATGCAAAATATTAGAGGAGCTAGGCTGGTAATCACTCACGGAGGGAAGGCTAAATTGCAGATTAAATTTCTTGTCTGAATTGGAAAGATGTCTCTTTAGCAGTGATGTTGAAAATATATTATCGCCCCCGTCGTACTATGGTAGGAGAGATCATGTCAAAAAAATCAAAGAGATCAAGTGTATAACAGAGTTAAGGTGTCATATTACTCACGAAAGATAACGGAATAAGAATAAAATAACTTTTGACCGACCGCGCGAGGAGGGAAAAGTATTTTGGGTCAAAATGAGTCTGGTGTGTGGCCACCCTCTGCCACACACCCTAGCGGTGGCTCTATGTGATTGTTACGTAACGCAATGCTTGCAAGTTCAGGTAGGGATGAGACCCAAAGCATACGTTTGTCGACGATCAGAGAGAGAGAGAGAGAGAGAAAGATAGCCATTGGTTGACGTTCCATCTTCCTTTAGCAATAACGAGCTGTTGACTTGTAAGGGTAAGGAAAGTGAGAGACGATCAACTTGAAGTAATTACAAGGCGGTTGCTAGAATTCACATCAAACTAATGGAGAATTTAGGTCACGTACCTACAGCAAGAATAATTTATCCATTGGCTTAGTATAGCAACGAAGTCAGACGCTTAGTCTCCAGAGGCCTCTATGAACGCCCCGAGGAAACGGAGGCGGAGGTCGACGCCGGTGTTCCACACACATACATACACGCAAAGTAAAAGGGAGAAAGGGGGGGGGTTGGCTCTGATCGAAAGGCATGGCCTCGTATTCAACCCCGCGGCGAAGGACTGAACTTCGGGAGAATGGAGCCACGGTGGGGCAAGGATGTATTTTATTACATAAATATTTAATGGTACTCTGCAACTTAGTGGAGTATTCAAAATATTAGAGGAGCTAGACCGAGAATCACTCACGGAGCGAAGGTTAAATTACAAATTGAATCTCTTGCATAAATTGGAAGGACGCCACTCTACCAGTGATGTTGAAAATGTATTATTAGCTCCATCGCACTATGGCACCACGTCCCAGCGGAATCTAAGAAAAAAACCACCGCTAGAGTGTATGGCAGGGAGGCATCACGCAAAAAACTAATTTTGACCCAAAACACTTTTCCCAGCAAACGCGGTCGCACAAACGTTATTTTATTCTGATCCCTTATCATTCGTTGAAAAAATGACATCTTTAATCTATCTTTACTACACATAATCTCTCTAATTTTACTGACCTGATCTTTTCCAAAGAAACTGCGGGAGATGCCGCAACAGTAACTTTTAACGGAGTCATCCGCCAATGCGCATTGCAATGCAACAATTTCAGAGAGTAAAAGTCATTCGCCTTGAATGGGATCCCATTCAAGGCGAATGATTTTTACACTCTGAAATCGTTGCATTATAACGTGGTCTTTCCTACCGTATTACGATGGGGGTAATGATACATTTTCAACATCACTGCTAAAGAGACCTCCTTTGAACTTATGCAAGTGGTTTAATCTGTAATTTACACTTCACTCCATGAGTTTTTCTCAACCTAGATCCCCTAATATATGGATTAGCTACTAAGTTTATCATAACAGCTTTTACAAATCCAGCTCCTCTACTCTGCAAGCGATCCATATCGGCAATCAATTCGCTTTCGTCAAAAAAGAGAGATTAAGTGTAGAAATTGCCATTTTTTCCACGAACGATAAGGGATCAGGATAACATTATCCGACCGCGGTAAAGTCATATTTGGATCAAAATTAGTCTGTTGTGTATTCATCCCCTGCCACACACCCTAGCAGTGGCTTGCAGGGTACTAAAATGAGTAAACGTTTGGACTGCAGCGATGGACGGAGGCGTTCATCTATGGTTCAAAGATGACTGCGAGAATAAGTATTCTATGTAATCATTGAGTTCCAACATGAAGGCATAGTTTGCAATTCATTCTTATATCGTCTTCCTTCATTCCCTCGATAGTACATTTAGCCAACAATATAGCGAGATTACATCCGATAGAAAAGTGTTGAAAGAATGATTCTCAAGATAACATTCCCTGCGCGAGTGGTAGGCAAATGGCATCTGTAGGCCGAAATATACGAGATATGAAATTCGCACACCATAAAAGCGAATTCGGAGAAGGGTAGGACCCTATCGGACATTTGCATTCGACCTACGCGCAGCTGCGTGGGTGTGGCGGGGAGGGCGGGCCGCCGGGAGGGGGCGGGGGATTGGATTGGATTTGGAATTCGGGCGATATGTTTCGACAAATCAAGAAATCATCGAATGAGCATATTGTGGACCGTTGCGATCGACACAGTTTCTTGCTATCTTGTATTATTCCTGGGAAGAGAGAATTTTCAGCAGTCGATCTGGATTCCATTTCCCAAACTTAACATCGGAGCATACGGCAAGGGCATCAGCGCCCCACAGGGAAGAATGGAGGGATGCAGTCGACTGATCTCCGGATTATGGGCTTAATGAATTAATGGCAAAACTGATAAATCTCCCTTTATGCCCCAATAAAACGGCAGGACGAAAACAAGGATTTTTATCTCTTCCGTACATGCTCACATCAATTTTCCCTTTCTTTGTTGTATCATACTAGATATGTTTCCCAATGCCCCTTAGTTAATTACCTCATTGATAGTAGAACTCGCTGGAGCCAACTGTAGAGAATTTATAATTCCCGAAACATTTATAATAACAGAACTTCAAGGATTGATAAAACACATTTTATAATACCACAGTTGCTCAAAATTAAGATATATTTAATATTATCCATATACTACGGCATGAGAAGCGTCAATTTAAAAAGGAACATGACTCGAAAATCCCTGATGGAGAAATAAAAGAGGGAATTATCCAAGTATTAAGACTTCTGAAAGAATGCCACGGATATCGACTTCACCAATATGATAATCCATGCAAAATTTAAGCTTACTTATTGATTGCACTTGATCCAAATAATTCTTCATTTGGTGTGAGAACTCGAAGATATGATTCCACTAAGAAAGATGACTTATATTGGTTAATGGTAGAGTATAAAATAGCCTGCAACCGCTCCCGCCACTCATTCCCAAGGACGCCAGCAGTGAACTTAGAATCAAAGTAATGCATCTTCAAAATTTAGGGATACATAGTTTTGTGGCTTTGACTGGAACGGATTATATATTTTGTGAAATCGCACGACAAAATTAGGTGAAGATCAGCCACGCGTTACAAATAGATAAATGCATCTACAGCAAATACTACAACAAAATATTTTATGGATGAAAGCCCTCAAATAACCTTATAAGTTTTAGCAAATAAATAGGTCAGGCGTGATGAAGAAAATTTTCAGATATGGCACATTTCTGCGAACTTTGGACGCATTGAGACGAGATTACTATGGCTCTTTGTCACGCCGTTACGCGTGGTTTTCCTCGAGGTAATCCATGAATATCACTCACAATTCAATTTCGCTATGCTTTCGTTTTCCACACTCGCCGATCATATTGTTTCCTCCAGTAATTTACATATTATTTTTATAATTCGATATTTCCGCCGGCCTTATGAAGGCCAAAACTTAGATTTTGGCGTTACGTATTCCACATCACTGGCACATTGGTCAGCATACATTCTCACTGGATCCAATCATCGGCACTCAAGAATGTCGAGGGCATGACTTTGGGGCCTTTTACAAACATCTTATTCGTTAACACGCGCTCCTAAACCTAGCGGAAGTACGGAGGGCGTAATAGTGAGCCTGTCGATGGGTGCCAAAGGCACGCTGGGAGACACTCGGTTGCTCACCTTTGGCGGGGAGCGGCGGGAGGTCAGCGGCTACGGAGGCCACAGCTAGGGCCGCCGACAGGCACAGCATGCCCCGCAACGGCGGCGCCCAGAGTCCACCGCCACGCATGGCGCCCCACTCCTCGGCGTCCGCTTGCCTGGCCCTCCTCCCGGCCGTTAACGGCGGCGAAGCGGCCCTCGCGCTATCCTCGGGACACGCGGCGGGCAATCCATCAATCACAATCGCTGCAAGGGGCCGCACAATCGAGAGTGCCAAGGGTATTCTCTCGCGAGAGCGAAGTGTGTCCGAAACTGCAGTAATGGTGGTGCTTCCGAGAGAGAGGGGCGAAGGGGGAGTCGCGGGGCCCTCAACCACTGCGGGGGCGATTGCGTGACTGTGGGGAGCGGCCGGGACTAGTGGCCGACCACCCGAGGGGCGGGATGTACACGGCAGGGCCGGCGCGGACAGGATGAGCCTCGCGCCTGAACCTCAGTGGGTCCACCCGCGGACATGCTGCGGCCTCCCGGTGGCCCCCAACAGATCACGCGAGCCCCCTTGTCCTCCTGTCTCGTGTCATTCCTCGCACGAATCCCAAGTTGCAGTTGGGAGGGGGGCGTCGTCACAGGCGGTCACCAACTAACTTCCGAATTCCTTAGGATTAATTAAAGGGTTGCTCCTCTCATTTACGGTAAACCGTAAGAAATCACGTGTCGCCCTTGGGGTCAAACTGAATGGGGTATCCGCTGGAATTTCCCGTAAGCGTGGCGGATCGATTGGTCTTTTTTTCTCTGCTGATTCCGAGGAAATGAAAGCACTTCGTGTCTCCGAAGAATGTCAGAAATCGAATGCGCGCGAGTTGGTGGGGAAGCAAGGGCGATGGTTGCAGCAAGGGGAAGAATCACTCGTGGCCCACGGGGAACGAGAGGGGGCCGCTTCGCTCTTCCCCGCGAACTCTCCCTAACTCTCCGACCCCTCGGGCGATGGGACGCGCCCCGTCGAAGCGCTCTTCGGCCACCCCGTCCAAGCGCCCCGTCGCCGAGCAAGACGCTCAGCGGGAACGGCGGCGTCGGGGGCATCTATTCCGTCGCTAGGGGCGCGCTCTTCCCGCCGGATGACGGGCCGCACGCCTCGTTTCGTCACCTTTCGGAACGCGGACTCTATCCCGCGATGGCTGCTTGGCGACCGTCACCCTGGCAGTGGGATTCGAATGGACGTAACTCGGAGATGTTCATGAGAACTATTGAAGGCGCATCCGACACCGAGGAGCACCGTATTCGCAACCGCGTCGTACGAAAGGGAGCGGCACTAATTCGGCCGGCGCCCACTTTCTGTCAGATTTCGAAGTTTCCCCGCGCCCCTCTCTCTTCGGTCGTCGGAAGGGGGGGTGGAGGAGGAGGGATCCACCGGCGAAGATGCCCGCCGAAGACACGCGTCGAGGCGGGAAAGAACGCGAAATCCGGATGCGGGCGACGCGGGGGGCGGATGAGATGGGAGTCACCGGAGTGTCTCTCGATATGCATGGACCTTGAAGCCGAAATTAAATTTTTAAAGACTTCTCATGACACCACTCGCCATTTCTCTGGGGGATCGCGCGTCTAGCCCTGCCGAAGGTGAGAGGTCAGCCGGCAGTCGCCTGAGGGGCGCGCCGAGGGGGGACGCAAGGGGCGGCGGCGCCATAAAGTTTTCGACGGAGGGCGCAAGGGGATGGGAAAGAGGGGAACAGGGGGGGAGGGGAGCGGGCAGGATCGGATGACACACAAGAAGACGCACTTAACAAGTAACTCCTCACGCACAAACGAGAGACTCCTCGTGTCGCCAGCTCACTCCGACGACCTCCTCCGGGCCTCACTCCCCTGGGGGGGACGACGACGGGGTCACGCCCCCCCTTCGGCGGGGATGCACGTGCGAGCGGCGATGGCAAGAAGGGAGAAGAGGTCCCTCCGCTCGTGCCAGGGCCGCGGGATCACGGCGGGGTCACCACTTGGAGTGGGCTCCTCACGGGTGCACGTGGTGCTCGAAAGACGCATGCGATTGTCCGTGCTTCGGGTGCTGCTCGCGGTGCGGCGGAGAGACGCCCTGCTCTGCTCGACGGGATTCCGGGCACTGCGCCGGCGGGGAAGGGCGCCGCGACGACCCCCCCTCTCTCTCTCTCTCCCGGCCGCGCATGCGTACTCGCGGGCCCTAGCTGCCGCAAGCGCCGTTGCCGGCCGCACCACGCACCCTCAACTCACCGGTGGGCCGCGCGCGCCTCGCGAGCACCACGAGCTGCGTGCACCGACCCGCGAATTTAGCCGGCGCCCGGCTGCTCTCGCCCTGCCTTCTTCTTCCTGGACCACGTAAAATTCTGTATCCAACGCCAGCCCACGAATAAATAGTTTATGTAAACAAATCGCAATCATAATCTGACCCGTGCACCATGCACTCGCGCTAAAGGGTCGCACGCACGCGGGGGCCCCTTCATTTTCAATTCCACGATGCCGGAAGGAAATGAGGCGGCGAGGAGAGGGAGGGATGCCGAGGAGGGCATGTCCAAGGGGAAGTCGAGACAGTGAGGAGATGGGACCCAAGCGGCAGGGTCGAGCGGGAATGCGCGCTCCGCAAGAAGGGGAGACGTCAACCCATTTTTGCGTCTCCAAGTCTATAAGTTATTTAATCGGCTTCCGGCGTCTGGTGGCACTTCCTCCGTACCTGACTGCTCCCCACACCCCAGTCTCACCCACCATACCTCTTCCCGGATCATCTTCGCACCAGGTTTTCCTACTCCCGCACCTCCTCTTCTTTACATCTTGATTTGACAACCTGCTTCAGTTCGTTTTTCTCATGTGATCACACCACGTCAGGAGTCGTCTTCCATTGCCCTTTATGATATCGTTTCTTGTGTTTGCTGTCTTTCACTTGCGATGGTCTCGTTTATTAGTCTTTCAATTCTAACACCGGGCTTTCTCAAATATTTCATATCTGGGGATGAAATCCGTATTGTTTCTTCCCGTGATACTAGAGGATGCATCCTCCATCGACATTTGCATTATGTGAAATACATTCATAGTATATATTTATATATTGTAGCACCCTAAAGCCACCGCTAGGGTGTGCGGCAGGGGGTGAATACACACGAGACTACTTTTGACCCGATCATGGCCCCTGACCCAGTCTGGCAAGGTAATTCTGATCCCTTATCGTTCGTGGAAAAAATTACATCTTAAACCTAACTGTTCTACACCATGTTGTGCAATTTCTGCAATTTCTGCAATGCCTGTACCATTAATGCGAATATAAAGTGAAACATCTCCGAACAGGAAATATGCAGAAAAGCAAGGGCATTTTTTTACTTTGTGTGTTCAATCAAATAAACTTGAAAAGTAAAACCGAGGCAAATTCACGGAAACATTAACTGACTCCAATATCTTCTTTAGACCATGTTTATATTTTGCGTTCTCAGTGTCTTCCAATTATAGGTTCTATAATTAAAGCATTAAATTCATTTAAATCTGCTTTATGCTTTCACGTAAATGACTCAAAAGAAACATCTATCTTAATAAACATTTTGCGCTGGAACAAATGCTCGAAACCGATGTTCTTCTCAGCTTCAGAAAAGTTTGCCCGACGAATGGATCGCAAATCTCATTCCAATGCTACATGCTTCGGCAAAATCTTATCTCTCTATCTACTTACTTGGTGCCCTGAAAGCCACCGCCAGTGTTGTGGCAGGGGTTGAATACTCATCAGACTACGTTGAATACACATAAAAAAACCCAGAATACTTATCCGCGCTAGCGCGGTCGGATAATGTTATTCAATCTCTCTGATGCCATTTACATGATCTCTCCTAACGTAGTAAGATTGGGCAAATAATGCATGCTCAACATCATCGCTAAAGAGAAACCCTTCCTATTTATGCAAGGGATTTTATTGTAATTTAACCTTTGCTCCTCGAGTGATTGTGAACATCAGAAAAAATCAATGTGTTCAGATCAGCATGGCAAATAAAATCAATGCTTTAAGATTATATTTTTTGCAAATAAGATAAAATAACTAAGAATGAATAGAAAATTGAGCGAGAAAACTTTGGCTGTCCAAAGCTTATAACTTTAAAATATGGGTTTCTGGAAGGCAGTATCTTTGATAAAATACAAAATGATATAATATATGCTAATTAGGATATAGAGCCTGAAAATCATCTAAAAATGTGAGTAAACTGAATGCGATATCAACATATGCCACGCGTGTATATATGCCATGCCGTAAATAAATATGCCATGCATATTTAAATTTTTCAATTCTATCTTTTTAAATATATGTTAAGCGCCCTTCAAGCCACCGCTAGGGTGTGTGGCAGGCGGTGAATACAAACCGGACTGATTTTGACTCGAATATTTTTACCCCTACCGGACAATGCTTTTAGTGGTTATTCCATATCCTCACAATAATATGGTAACTATGCAGTTGTTTTGCATTTCCTTGAATGTGGTTGGTTTTGCCTATTAAGCGTGCCGTGTCTAGTGTTGGTGGTGGTCCCTTTGTTCCCTCGGAGAGGAGATGCAGGAGAGGGAAGCAGCCACACGAACAGTGACCATTTTTATTATAATTTGGAACTGTGGTCAGTGATCTGCAAACGTCTGAATTGTACGCATAACAAAATAGTATTATCCCTGAGACTTTAACATCACATTTAATCAGTACTCTTCTCATAAATCATAGCTATTTGTCCCCATGTACCGCGTTTGTGTTTCACCCAGGAGAGGTCGTGAGTGAGGGTTACGCCTGAGTATTTAATCGAGTCCACACATTCCATTTCGGTGTTCCCGATGCAGGCTCCTTCGGTGCACCTGACCGGCTCAATGTAGGGGAGAGTGTAGTTCATTCAAGTGGGGTCACCGCCCCATGACGTGGGGTTTGAGGGAAGGGGGGGGGGTCGACGCGGGGTCCGCCGGGTTTGGACGGGGCTCGGCTCTTTTGGTGAGCGCCTCGGGAATGGTTCCTCGCCACAACACGTGGCGCGCAGTCCTACCCGCCGGCTGGCAGTCACCGCCCGTGGCCGAAGCGATGTCGGAGTAAGCACAATGGATCAAGTGCACCTTGATGAGGCATTTACAAAACGTATATCAACTGTCACAACTAAGAGCTATGGTAAATTACTCCCATAATCCAAAATCCTAATTTCAACAGTGGAAAAACTAAAATCCTACCTGGAAAGGGATATGAAAATAGTGATTGCATTTACTGGCGTAGAGGAGATAGATTTAAGATTCCATTTATATTCCGAATGATAAGGGATCAGAATTTCAATGTCCAACTGCAGTAGGGGTAAAACTATTTTTGTCCAAATTAGTCTGGTGTGTATTCACCCCCTGCCACACACCCTAGCGGTGGCTTGCAGGATACTAAAATATCTACTCTCAGAAAAAAATTAAATGAACGTACTATTAGGAATTAGAATAATTTAACACGTTCTGTTGTATTATTGTTTCATCAGTCAATAAACATTCAAGTTACCGATTGCTCAGAAATGTATTCTCTTTAAAAATAAACAAATTTGAATTAATTGTTCCAGCAATATTGATTTTGATGGACAGTTTTGCAAGAGGCGGACATAATTAGTTCAAACTTGCCGAAGGAATCACAAAATGCAGAGGACACAAAGGATTAAAAGAGTGGATGGGATAATATAATATGACGTCATGGGACGAGATGCATTCTGAATTTCATTGACCTCATTTCGCTAGCTCCTTCGCCCTTCGGTTCGATCGCCGCTCTGCGGTCGGCAAGTCGGCGGAAATGAAAAACCGAATGCCCGGCGAACCGGATGAAAGACGTGCTCCATACGTACTATCGAGTTTGAGCTGAATCATGGCCGAGACCGAAACACGCATTTTCGAATTTGCATTCAATTCCGGCAACTTTCCAGGGCCTAGAATGCCAATTCGAACCCTGCAGTAGTCTTCAATCCCACGGCCATTTACTCAATCCGTGCAAATTGCAAAAGGCATAGGAGCGTGTAGTTTCGAGATGCAAACAAGCGCATTCTGCCCTTCGCTTTCAAGGGAGGCCTTCCCCTCTCACGTCGCGACAACACGCACAGCGTCACCCTGTGGGGGGGGGTTCTCCTTGGGGGCGGGGCGCACCCCTCGGGACCCCGCCCCGAACATTAAGCCACGAGGGAAGACAAGACCAGAGCATTGGAGGACATGGGATGGATTTCCGAACGGAGAGGTTTAATATGCCATTCAATCCCGAGACAAGGAAGGGACAGAAACTTTTTGCGAAACACAGTACCTGGACTGAATATGAAACTGTATCATCAGTTACTATAGAGTTTATAAAATTACTTTTTTGTCATCTTTTTTATTCCCTAAGAGAGTACTTAACAATGCTATAACATATTACTTTAGGCTATTTAAATCCTTGCGATTGCGTTGATGTCGCTCTTTTTTATTCCTGGTTCACTAGAAATTTATTCATTCGTGAAAACTAATCTCTTTGCCTGTTCAAATGATTTCTTTGTTAAATGTGATGGTTGAGACCAATATGTTCGATTGAAGTGATACGACAGAATAAAAAAAAAACACAAAATGAGAAATAAGTCCCGTCGGGAGCACTGAAACAAATTGGAAGTAATATAAAAAAAATCACTAGCTATTACTTGGTGTTTACGATATTCACGGCTGAAGTGGCCTAATATGGAATATGGTGCTACGTAGTATACAAGAGTACATATCAACAAGAGTTGTTGATGAATAACTGACACGGTTTTTAAAAGGTTAAATCATGCGATATACGAATTTTGCTTTTTATCTATAATATCCTTGGTCCGGGGAAGAGCAATGTTCCATTCGACGCGACTTTTATAAATTTAAAGAAAGCCTTCGACTGATTACGTCATAGTGAAATACTCGCAAAGCCAGAAGCATATGGCATGGATAAAACATCCGGGGTTGGATTAAATACTTTTTGAATGGTCGGGTACTAAGAGTAGTGATAGATGGAGTCACCTCGAGTGCAGCAGAATTCACTTCGGGTGTTCCCCTGGGAAGTGTTATCGCACTTCTTTCATTCCTACTTTACGTTAACACCACTAACTCCGAAGTCAATAATAAGAGCAGCCAGCGTCGGTGGCAGCGGGGTAACGTCCTCCGCCTGCCGACCCAGAGATCACGGGTTCTATTCCCGTCCAGGTGGATATCCCCACCTAGGGCATGGGTGTCTGCAGCTGTCCTAAATATAATGTTTGGTGGTTAGGGGTATAAAGTCTCAATCTCATCTCAATGAAGAAGTAATATAAATAAATAAAAAACTTTAAGATTTATCGTCTCCAGAATAACTTTATGGAATGCACACAACATGTCCCCGTTCTGGAGTTCCACCCCCTGCCGATTTTGAGAGCGGGAAGGGTTCTCCTCGGAGGGTAGAGACCCTGCAGAGCAAAGCCTCGGGACACGCAATAATCTGCGAATCGACTGCTATCACTATTAATATTGTAAAACGAGAATATTTTTTAAGATAAGCATGCATTGTAGACATCACAATAACCTTATGGATTGACTTAAGGGTGAGACGATGGGTGACACTAACGATTATCAGTATGCATTACGTTCACGCTATCTTGGTTGATGACGTCATACGAGAGGGGAAAAGGTTGGAAAGGAAAGAGAGAGAGAGAGAGAGAGGGGAGAAAGGATTGAGAGTCTGAGGGAAACGTGTGCACAAGACGGCATGCGCAGTGACTGACTGAATGTTGGATCAGCGGGGCGAGTCCTCCCAAGCGGATATGTGGAGTGTTTATCCAAATAACTGCGGGAAATGCCGCAACAGTCACCGTAGCGCTCACGTGACTGACGTGGGATACAAATGTGAGAATTTCACTGGGGAAAAATCGTTTGAAAGTCAATGTAAACATTCCGGTCAGGGCGAATGATTTTTACGAAGGGAAATTCTCGCATTTGTATAAACCTTCGCCATTGGAGTGAGGAGCGGATTTCCTCGCGGGCGCAGGTAAGCAAATGGTTGCAAAGGGGGGGGACACCAACCCCTTCTCGGGGGATGCATTGCCAATTGAGGGTTCAGTGGACTGCGGGGTAGGTCGGCCCACTATTGCCAAACGTTGGACGCAATATAAAATCAGGCCAAATCTAGTGACATCCGGTAAGTCAACCATTATTTGTACGTAATAATAACTACATCCAAATGTTACCTCGCAAACCATTATGAGCGTGTGTGGCAGTGGGTCAATAGCCCATCAGAGAAAATGGCCATTGATAACTCTCGGAATATTCAAAATGTCGTACGTTTCCTTCAGTTGTGGGCTCGAGTGTTGCGAGGGAAAAATTATTCCTCATATCGATCAGTTCGGCCTTCACTCCCCCCCCGCTCCCTGTTGACAATGTCTTCTCGCCCAGCAATGAGACACGGGGCGGCGAGGGAACAAGAGCAGAGTCAGCCCCGTGGGGCGGCACTTTTCTTTGTTAGTAGTTACACACCAGACTAGTGCTCATCTGTATACCTTTGACTCTACCTAGGTATGCCAATGTTATTCTGATACCTTATCGTTCGCAGAAAAATCCAAATTTATCATCTTAATCAGACATCTCAAATCTATCTGTGCTAAACTTGATCTCTCTAATTTTATTCACATGATTTCTCCTACCGTAGTATGATGGGGACAATTTTACATTTTCAACACCACTGCTAAAGAGACATCCTTCCTATTTATACAAGAGCTTCAAACTGTAATTAACCTTCGCTCCGTTAGTGATTCCCAGCCTAGGTACTCTAGCATTTTGGATACGCTACTAAGTTTATCATCACAACATTTCACAAGTCTAGCTCATTCACATTGCACGCGATTCAATCCGGCAATCAGCCCAACTTGTTGGGGATCCCATAAACTTGCAGCATATACTAAATGAGGCCAAACTAAACAAAGCAAACATTTCTCTTTGACCTCTTCATCACATTTACTTCGTACTATTGTAAATAATCCCTCCCCGGACTACAACCTTGACGTGGTGGAAGGGCTTGTGCGTTCCGTTGACCCCTAGAGCTGTGCTGGCGGGAGTAATAATAACTTCTCCTGGTAGGGTCACCCATACCAGATAGGTCGAAGGTTAGGAGCCAGACAAAAGGTAGTCCACGCAGCGTCTGTTCCTCAGTGAGGTCTCTGACCCCAGTGGGGCGGCCAGTAAGTGATGGTGTCACGTTAAAAACACTATTGAGGATGGCAACGGGAAACCACCTCAATTATCATTCCCAAGATTAACATGATGGACTATACAGAGATTTTGAGTCCTGGCAACTACGGGGCTCGGCCCATTCGGCCGTGTGTCGTGCCTGGCAGCGGGGGAGGCAAGGCTTCCGCGGTCGTCATCCCACGAAACCCTTTCAAGAGAAAACCGGCAGCAGCGGGGCAAAAGACGCAGGAGAAAAAGACCACATTAGTTAGAATAGGAACGTGGAATGTTAGGACAATGATGAGGACAGGGAAATTGGAGAATATTAAGCGAGGTATAGAAAGGGGAAAAATAGATATTTTAGGTCTATGCGAGGTGAGATGGAAGGATAGCAGGGATTACTGAGGTGATGAGTATAGAATAATATACAGCGGCGGGGACGAAAGCCATAATATGGAATGAAGAGATAGGAAGATAGTTGACATAGAGCAGGTTACTGATAGATTATTAATAGCAGAGATAAAAGCAGAACCGACGAAATTGGTTATTATTCAGGTATACATGCCCCCGAGCAACCATAAGGAAGAAGAGGTCGATAGGATATACAATCAATTAGAGGACATAATCGCGTGTGTTCCCGCAGGGAAACATTTGTTAGTGATGTGGGAACAGGTTTAGGAACAGCGTGATAAATTCGCACAGCTTCCCGGGAGCGGATGCGGACTCTGACCACAATCTAGTTTTATGAAATATAGCGTCCGTTTCAAAAAGATAAGGCGGGGGCGGCGAGTTAGAAAATGGAATGTAGAAGTATTAAATGATTTGAAAAGGAAGGAGTTCAAACAAGCGATGTAGAAAATAATGGACGATGGAAAAGAGCTAGGTACTATCGAATAAAAATGGAAAGGTATCAAGAAAGGGTTATCGAAAGCTGCAAAAAACACTATTGGAACCGTTAACGCTAAAAGGCATAGGAAACCATGGATCACGGATGAGATGATTACAAAGATGGATGAGCGGAGAAAATGGAAGAATGTAAATACAGAGTTGGGCAAAATAAAATACAAGGAATTAAACAATAAATTGAGGCGGGCAACAAATAGGGTAAGGGAAGCTTGGTGGAAGACGCATTGCGAGGATATGGAAAGTCTGCAGAGGAAGGGTGAAATTGGTGCACTGTATAGCAAAGTTAAATCTTTATCGGGAAGTAAGATAGGGAGATCTATGCTGACAGAGATAAGGCGGGTAAGATAGTAGTTGACACAGGAAAGATCCATGAGAGATGGAAGGAGTACATTTGAAGAACTGTATAATAAAGAACTTAGACCAGCAAAGTTAAACATTGAAAAAGAATATGACGTGGATAACATTCCCGTGGAACTATTTGAATGTTTAGGAAAATGTGGGAGGAAGAGGCTATATGGGCTGATTCGTAGTATTTATGAGGAAGGAATCTGGCCGGAAGACTCTGTGAGATCAGTGTTAGTTCCTATTCCGAAAAAGGTAAAGGCTACATCATGTGATGACTTCTTCGGTGATCCAGTTTGAAGATCGACTGTGGTAAAAAGAAAAGTTTCAAGCGTGATATGGCGGAATATCATGATTAATTAAAATTGCCAATTTTTAATTAATCGACTGTAGTCTAGAAATGTCTACGTTTAATTTATTACTCCCTATTTTAAAACCCTACGCAAATCCCTAAGAAATGAACATTTCCAACCACGATACGATATTACCGGCAATATGCAACAACATTGCAACAAGTTGAGATAATTACTTGCTCGTGAATTGATATTCGCGGGCGTCGGCGGAAAAGTCACGCATGATTTCACGGCGGACCTTTGCGGAGGCGGGCCCTGCGCAAGGGGCGCGGCCTGCACGGACAGGGGTGGAGGAGCGTGGGGCAACGCCATACCCATAGAATGTGTTGCCAAAGGGGGGGTCAAAGGTGAGCGTGTGTCGCCGGGATTTGGGGGGGTTACCGCAATTTTTATTGACCTCTTTTTTTAGTTTTTTAAGAACCATTACATGGATATCTATATTATGCCATAAATTTTGTACTAAGTAATTTTTAGTAACTTTTAAGACATCTTTAGGGTATGTGGCATGGGGTGAATACACACCAGACTAATTTTGAACCGAATGTTTTTACTTCTACCGCGGTCGGACAATGTCATTCTGATCCATTATCGCTCGAGGGGAAAATTACCTCTTAAATCCTTCTGTTCTACATTTAACCCCTCTAATTTTATTGACATGATCTCTCCTACCGTAGAATGATGGGGGTAATAATACATTTTCAACATCACTGCTAAAGAGACGTTCTTACAATTTATGCAAGAGATTTAATCTGTACTTTAAACTTCGCTCCGTGAGTGATTTACCAGCCTATCTGCTCTAATATGTTGGATACGCTACTCAGTTTATCATAACGTTTTACAAATCTAGCTCATCTGCGCTGCACGCGATTCAATTCGGCGATCAACTCCCATATATATATATATATATATATTATATATGTATATGAAAACACAGATGTAGATTTTTAGAATATAGAGACACAAAGAAAGGACACTCACAATTTGTTATTTGACGTTTCGACAGCTTGGCTGTCGTCTTCAGAATATATATACATATATATATATATATATATATATATATATATATATATATATATATATATATATATATATATAACTACATAAATACTAGCAGCATATTCCGAATGAGGCCGAACCAGCGAAAGATAACACTTCTCTTAGACATTTTCATCCCATTTACCAATGTTCTTCTAATAAATGTTAATTTTTTCTTAGCTTATCTACATATTCCCCGTTCTTGTTACACCTAGAAGAGGTCGTTAGTGAGGGTAACACCTAAATATTTAATCGAGTCTACACATTCCATTTCGGTATTGGGATGAAGTACGCATTAGGGAGGGAATTAATCTTTTCCCAAATATTCATCAATATGCACTTTTTTTAAGATCAATTCTAATTTTGGAACAATTCCATTGAATCGTGAGGTAGTTCAAAGCAAGCCCTATCACCAGAGGGTAGTCTTTTTCGTTATAACGACGACCCTTCACGCAATGTAACCTCCCACCCGAGTGCCGCTGTGACACGAGGGAGGCTTTGAGGCGGGCGAGGGGTCGTGAAATGGGCCTCGGTGAGGGACTCGCGCCGCAAGCCTCATGCCCTGATATCCAATAGAACGGCCCTACCCAACCCTGAACATTGAGAAAAGTTGGTGCGACATTTAGGTCTCAGAACGTGTTGGCCAACTGAAAAACTCTCTTTGTATATTTTATCGCTTTTTGTCATGAAAGCATCAAACGTTCCAATTATCAGCGTATTTTATGTTGCATTGCATTTTCTAAAAACAACTATTCAATACAGGGAAAATAAAGCAATTTTCTCGAGGAATGATAGTTAGCAATTGTGATTTTCACTTAAGTATTTTACTCACTCGACCCGGGTTTCAAAACTTCATGTAATCCTCAGGTGGTGTTACGATGTGTTGAACACGGATTTCGCGGACACGGGTTTCAACACTTCATGTCATCTTCAGGTTATATTACAGAGGCGTTGAACCCCGAGTCAAGTGAGTAAAAATACTTAAATGGAATTCATAGTTTTTAGTTATCATTTCTACCCAATGTGGCAAGTTTCCAAAAGGTTAAGCCTGAAAATACAAGGTTCGAATGCAATTTTTGTACTAGCGCTTTATTCATGTATGAATAGTTGTAGTAATGAGTAATAATTACAAGAGATTCGGATAATTTTCACGTACTATCAGTTTTCGGTTCCCATAAAAAGTCCTGTATGTATTTATGGAACATTATAAAATTGAATAATCACAACAAATGGCACTCATGAAACATTATAAAATGCGCATGATTTTATTGTACCATGACAAAAAAAATAAAAAAATCCTCTTTGGACCCCGTGGCCTTAAAGAGTAAGTACTTACGGGGTAAATATTTCTCTCAAAATTAAAATTTACCATCCGTAACGTTCTTCAGTAATTTATTAAACCATGCATTGTACTCACGGAACTAATACAATCTCCGAATTCAAAGATCATGTCAATAAAATTCAAGAGATTAAGTGAAGACCATATAGATTTAAGATGCCATTTTTCCAACAAAGGTTTGGGGATCAGAATAAAATAACGTTGTCCGACCTCGCTAGGAGGGAAAGGTGTTTTGTGTCAAGGGTTTTGGGTGCTGCATTATCACCCCCTGCCACACACCCTGGCAGTAGCTCGCAGGGTCCTAAATAAAAAAATAGAACCAAAAACTCCATGGCAGCGCGGTAAAACTGATCGGGAAGTATGGCGGATGGTCTTCCATTACAACGCAGCCGGTCGCCAGTTTGCTCCAAACAGTCTGAACGGAAAGAGAGTGCCTCCGCGTGAAGTACTATATGTTTTTCGGCTTTCTAACACAGCGCGATGGAGCATTCGCTTAAACAGCGATACGCCATTAGGTTTTGGGTGCAGCTAGGGAAGAATTCAAACGAAAAATTCCAGATGCTTCAAGAGGCCTTCAAGGACAAGTACATTTCAAGGTTACAGTCCGGAAGGTGGCACAAGGTCTTCAAGGAGGTCCGGAAGGAAGTCGCCGACGAACCCCGTTCGTTCCCGAATCGTGCGCGCGAAGTTTTGCGTTCCGACCTCCGATTGAGCATTCAGGGAATTCTGACACCCTACACATGCCAACATTTGCGGTATATGGGGTAGTGACCGTGGATCTGGAAATACGCAAGGCCTGCACGAAGCTTGTGCCGAACGTGTTGCCACACGTCCTTCATCTTTACCAACTTCCTGGCCCAGAGGACCACTCCAGGCCCCTGCCCCCTTACAGTCCAGGTTGCCTCCTCGCGACTTTTTTGTTTCCCCAACTGAAGAGAGATCTGAAAGGAAAGCATTGGGAGACTGTGGAAAACATCCAAAACCCTGTTACAACGTTACTGAGAGATATTCCCGTCGAGGAGTTTCAGGGTGCCTTCCAAGTGTGGCAGACATGTATATTCTGTATATTATACTCTCCAAGTGTATTGATTTAAGGGGGAGAGTATTTTGAAGAGTTTTAAGCATTTTTACAAGTAAGATCAATAAATATATTTTTCCCAGAGAAATGAATAAAGTTATGCGCTTTACTTTCATAATTGACATGTATGTATTTTAAGACTTAAAATAAGAGCGTGCATATTTCGATGCCCACCTTTGAACCTAATGAAATACATGTTTTGCAATCTGTTCGTACGGTCGGGGGACCGGGCAACGAGTCAGGGATAGCGCGCAACGCTAATTAACCATGCTCCTCGCCACACCATATCACGGACGCCTTAAATGGCAGGAAAACAGAAGGTGAGGCAGCACAAAAAGAAAAGTTCCATCTTTTCATATTGTCAAAGTTTGTGTGCCTTAGAGCGGAGTGAGCTCTACTCTTGGCTATGGCTTGAAACATTGGGTTAATCACGTACTAGTTTAGAGGAATAAATAAGTCTACTCTCTCTGATATTTTAGAATACGCATATTTCTCGCGACTAATACCCTAGGACAATCTGCCAACGATTAATGGTTTATTCATTTCTTTATTTAGTCCAAAACCAGTATCAATGTAATTGCAATGGACAAACAACAAAGATAAAACAAGTGACAAGGATAAAAACTTGACGCATAAAACCCATATTGATTGAATTGAGCTCTCAAGGCCAGCAGTATTGAATAAATGAAAAGATACCAATAGCCGTAAACAGTTTTCCTATCTGATGGAAGGGGAAAAACTTATGATAAAATAAAAAAAATAAAGCACCAATGAGGTTAGTTGGCTGACGTCAAGAATCAGAGGATGGTTAAGGGTAAAAAAGGGAAAGGTTGAGAAAGGTGTATACGCGTATTTCGGCCACAAAGTAGCCCTCTTCAGCGTACTGAAGCTGAATCGTCACGACAACACAAGTCGAAGTGAGACCGGGTTGAGGTCATCCAAAGAATATATAGAGGGAAGAAAGGGTAGGTTAATAGTGTGGGGTTTGGGAAGGGTGGTAAAGACGGGAGCCAATTGACTGAAATGACAGTTGAGGAATTTGAGAAATTTGGGTATGCAGAAAAATTGGTGAAGGTGAGAAAGCTACACGACCGTTGGTGAAGAGGGGGAGGGGAGAGGCGAAGGGGAAGCTTAGCACAAACGTTAAGCTTACGTTTGTGGGGGAGGGAGAAGTGAAAAGCAACCAACGGATGAAAATTGCCGTTGAGGACGGGGGAGGGGGAAGAACGTCTCAGAGAGTAAAGGGAGCACCTCACAATCGAGGAAATGACCGTTTGGGAAGAGGAAAGGGTGGAAGTGAAGGGATGAGAAGCACAAACGTTGGCTCAAAATAAACGCATAGGACTATTCCAAATTTAACAGGGAGAGTAATGAGGAATAGGCAGCATTTAACCAAGTTGACAATGCAAATAAATAAAAAAATAAAAGCACCACTTAAAAAAAGAGATTAAGTTTACATAGATGAGGGAGACAAAATGATTAGCAAAGAAGGAGGAGGTCTGAAGAAAGAATTAGGAGTGAGTAAAAGCGCATTGTGGGGATGGAGGGAACGGGGAGTTTTGAAACGGGTCGAATGGGTCATGGAGTGGTCATTGCATTACAGGCATTTAAGGTCACAGGTGAAAGACTTCAAGATAAATGAGCGTTTTGTGGGATTGAGAGGTGAGGACGGGCGATAGATTAAAAGAGGACATTAAAACGCGTCGTACGTAAAGGCTCTAGAGAAGAGGAAAAGTAAATGAATTTCGCGAGGCATGAGGAGAATGGAGAAAAAGCTAAAAATCCATTTAATTTTATTGGCTATTGCTTTGCCAGGGAAATTAATTTGCTTAATACACATAAATAGAAAAAATTGAATCTAGCCATTTTATTTATTAAATACAATCCACTTCTATCACTCTATTTATTACTACTTGGATAAAAAAATATCGGTAACATGTTTATGTACTTACTATCGCGCATTTGAAATTTTGTCCCAGCTGCTCCTCTGGACGAAAAAGAAGGTTCAAAATATTTCGCCGCGACTTTATATGCACGAATAAAAACTGAATCCAAATATTTTAATTTTGTGAGAAATGGGTCAAAATTCAATTAAAATGTAAAGATTTTAAGGTTTATTGACGATTGATGATGATATTATTTTATCACCAATACACCGATAATTTGCATCAAACTCAAATAAACGGGAATTACGAATTAGACCGAATATAAATCATTTAAAAGTGATAGATTGATCGAAACGAACTGAAATAAAATTAAACATTGGTTTTTCGCCATTACGCATGCGCAGTGAAGAGAGGACCGTCGCATTCATGCATGCATTTGTCAATTTACTAACTTTCACACATCCTCATTTCTATATTTCAACTCACATCTACCTTCCATATTATATGTACACCATTTCGACGCATTCGTGCATTGAATTTTTTATTTCTCTACCAATGTGATATGCAGTCTCACAATTTTTCGGGTTAATTGGCGGCGATAATTAATCTCCTACTCGGCGAAGAAACGAGTTTTCGAAATTTGATCAAAATCTATGCAATACAAAATTTTTTCCTGAAGTTTATACTGAATTGCGAGCCTTCACAGGAACTTACGGCAGTAATTATTGGGACACCATCCACCATTGTAAACAATCGAGTGATTGTGACATCATTGCATTTGGAAAGACATATTGCAATTAGAAAACTAAATGACGCGAGCTGGGTTAATTAACCTGTTATTTTTCGCGGTTTTTAATTGTGTAATAGTGTGAGAAAGAGCGTTTTAAATCAATCTGTGCTGAAATCTGCTTTTATTATTTGGGTGGTCTCATCTCCCGGAATAATGTTATGGGTGTTCTAATGATTCTCTTTGCTGTCAAAAAACAAAACCAAAAGTTAGGTGTTCTCCGTGGTTTCTAAAAGTCTTAATTGAAGTCACCTCCTTTCTCTTTCTACATGGAGGGACCACATTCTTGATTCTTGGTTCTCAAGTAAATCCATCGCAGTGGATTTCTTTTTGTAATAATATTTGATAAATGAAGCATACTTTATTTGTATACTACCTTGATCAAAAAGTTCCCGGAATAACCACCGTGTGGCGCTCCCATCGTTCCGATTTGAGTTCTGTTTTTTTGTTAAATTGGTACATCTGTTGTTGATATTCCCTTTAAATCTTAGTGTCATAACTTGACATTTGCAAAAGTTACGTAGCCAAGAGTACATCTATCTCTGTGTGTGTTGGCGATTTTTTACAATTTCAGAAATGGATTTAAATTTGCAACAACGAACTTGTATTAAATTTTGCGTAAAAAACGGATTTAGTGGCGCACGGACGTTGGAAATGTTGGAAAAGTGTTTCGGCAACGATTCTCTAAAAAAAACGGTCGTTTACCAGTGGCACGAGCGGTTCAGAAGTGGTCGTGAGTCAATCGAAGATGATGAACGCAGTGGCAGACCATCGACATCGAAAGTCGGTGAAAAAATTGATAAAGTAAAAGAAATGTTGGTCAATAACCGCAAATTAACCATCAGAGAAATAGCGGAGGACTTGAACATTGCCTATGGATCCGCCCAAGACATTGTGGTTAATGATTTGGGTTTCCGTCGTGTAGCAGCAAAGTTGGTGCCAAAAGACCTCAATTTCATGCAAAAAAGAGACCGTGTTGACGTCGCAAAAGACATGATTTGCGAGGCTGAATCCAATCCCACATTCATCAAAAGGATCATTACTGGAGACGAGACGTGGGTTTATGAGTACGACACGCAATCCAGACATCAGGCAAGTGAATGGCGTTCACCAAATGAGCCGAGACCAAAAAAACCACGTCGTTTTCAGTCAAAAAAAGAAGGCAATGCTGACGGTTTTCATGGATTACAACGGTGTAGTGCATCATGAATTTTTGCCAGAAGGCCAGACAGTAAACAAAGAGTATTATTTGGGCGTTATGAGACGTTTGCGTGAAGCAATTCGCCGAAAGAGACCAGAAATGTGGGCAGAAAACTCGTGGATTTTGCACCATGATAACGCACCGTCGCACAGTGCTATCATTATTCGTAATTTTTTGACGAAAAATGCGACAAATACCATCCAACAGCCACCGAATTCACCTGATTTGGCTCCCTGTGACTTCTTTCTGTTCAATCGAGTTAAAAAACCATTACGGGGAACGCGTTTTAGCAGCCGAGAGGAAGTAATGGAAAAATCGCAGGAAGCACTGATGGACATACCGAAAACCGAATATAAAAAATGTTTCGAGGATTGGATCAAGCGCTGGCATAAGTGTGTTGCAGTCGATGGGGATTACTTTGAAGGGGACAATATAGATTTAGATGAATAAACTTGTATTTTTAATTTTCTGAATAAATTCCGGGAAATTTTTGATCAAGGTAGTATTATCGAATTTCTTAATTAGCGCATTCTTAAATGGATACAACTTATTCGAAAGATGAGGCTGTTTTGTCTTCCTGTTGCTCCAGATGACCACCTCATTATCAAACTGTAGAAGGATGAGATTAGAACTCATCTCGTAATAAACCCTATGACAAATAGTATTCTGACGGATTAGGGGACAAGTTCCATCCCTTTGCCGCTTGAAACTTCTTAACTGAATCATTCACCCAAACAATCACTTCGGCTCGTTAGAAGTTGAGGGAGTCATTGCACGAAAACTGGCCGAGGGCTTCGGGTCAGGGTCACTATCCGAGAAATCCTAGGTCGCTGCGCCATCTACGGAGTGGAATACAACCTCCATTGCCACGTGGACTTATTTTACAATCGCCACTTTTGCTCTACATCAAATAATACCAGTGCTGCATAAGCTTAGGCCAGCACTAAATATAAAATTTATTTTGACATAGCATTGATCTGCTTCTCTCCAGCGCTCTCTCGGGGTAGTACTGAGTACTACGCCCATCGGCGTGTTCAGGAGGTGGTGGAGTTTCGCATTCTTGCTTGCTGTGGCTTGCGTGTTGTTGGATGGCTTTCGTGCTGCATCCTGGGGTGCAGTTTTTTGTTGATTAATGGTATGTGTTTGCATGAGTGTTGGATGAAGGGATTTTTTCATGAGTGGGTGCACTGCTGTGGGTGTCATTTTCCATGTTGTTGTTTTGCATGTGGTATTGTTCCTTTTTACGGTTGGTGACCTAACCCCCTCGCCAGACGCCCTTACGGTGGCTTGCGGGGGGTGTTAGGACGCAAGCCAGGACACAACAAGCAAGAATGCGGAACTCCACCACCACATGAACATGCAACACAAAACACTCAACCCCGCGCGGGGACTGTAAAAGGCAGGGAATGCGACCCAACGTTGTAGGAATCAGGATTTTCCCCCACGGAGAGGGACGAGGGATTGAAAGGGAGACTTAAAAACATGGATTAAACACTAATGAGGTAATTCGGAAAGAATGGGTTAAGATAAAAAAACACACGAGGTTAGTGGAAGAGCATGCATTTAAGTAGAACTAATGATTCCCTAGACGCTGAGGGTGGCAAGTGGAATTTTTGCTATCTATAACCCTGCAGTTGCTATCCCGTATTGTCCGTGGGAAGAAGGAGTCCTTGAGTCGGCTAGTTCTGGCATCTATTTCCCGAATTTTATTTGTATGATCCAAGCGACCAATGTATGTAGGAGTGCGAATAATTTGCGAGACCTCAGTGCTGAAACATGCGGATCTGAATTTATTTAATAATTTCAATCTTGCATTGAATTGTATCTCTTCGAATGATTCCCACCCCAACTCCATAAGCATTTCGGTGGCGCTTTGCGTTTTATCGTAAAAATTTTTAACAAAACGGGATGCCCGGCGTTGAACCTTCTCAATTTCCCGAATGATGCCTTTTTCGCTCGGATCCAATACGCTACATGCGTATTCTAAATGAGGCATTACAAGAGCGTGGTAACAACGTTCCTTGACCTTCGAGTCACTTTTGCCGACAATGGGTCTAATAAATCCCAATTTTTTATATGCTTGACCGCAGACTTTACGTATGTGAGTCCCCCAAGTTAAGTCTTTTGTGAATGTGACACCTAGGTATTTTACCGTATCAACTACTGCTAGGTCAACTCCAGCTAATTTTTAAGCAAATCCCGTTGAAATTTTAAAGAAATTTACCACCAAACATTTATTATAATTTAATGTCAATCCCCAGTTGGAAGACCATTTAGTTATGCAATCTAAATCCTGCGCTAGAATAAAACGCTCCTCATCCCCAGATATCTCCCGATTTATCACCGTGTCATCCGCGAACATCCTTATCTTACTTTTCATTTCGCGGTTCAAATCGTTAACAAAAATCAAGAAAAGCAACGGGCCGATTACACTTCCCTGAGGTACCCCCGACATGACTTGAACGCTGTCGGAACTAGCGCCATCAAGAACTACCCTCCGTTCCCGCTCTGAAAGAAAATCTTCAACCCAATTTATGGCGCCCTTGTTTATACCCGCGACCTTTGATTTATGGATGATTTTACCATGGGGAACCTTATCAAATGCCTTTTGAAAATCTAAGATGATCCTTGCCTACCTCTCTCACCCGATAATAGTAAGCCATGTGTAAATTATCCTAATTGGGTTTCGCATGAGCGGGTTTTCCTGAATCCGTGTTGATTGTCACTTAAAAAGTTAATGTTATCAAGGTGTCTCATTATTGAAGTTGCAACTATGTGCTCTAAGATTTTGCAGCAGATTGAAGTGAGAGATATAGGTCTGTAAATACTGGGGTCCTCCCTGTCACCACTTTTAAAAAAAGGCGTTATTTGCGCGGTTTTTCAAATCTTAGGTACTTTGCACTCAGTGAGAGATTTGTTAAATATGAATTCAAGGTACGGGGCAATGTTTGGAGCTAAATGTGTTATCACCCTAGCTGGTATATTTACGGGACCCGGGAATTTGTTGTGTTTAATCTCATTAAGCAATTTTAGAATTCCTTGTTGGTCAGCTGTTATTTTTTCCATGGGTTGAGTATTAATTGTTTCCCTGAGATATGCGGTGGCAACATCGTTCGTGAAAACGCTTTGGAAGAATGAATTTAGGATGTTAGCTTTACCCTCACTGTCTGTATGAATTATATTGCTACAATCCCTTAAGCAAGCCACGGTTTGTTTACTCCCATTACTTGGACACTGACCCCAAAGCTTTCTGGTCATATATTACTTCCCTAATATATGACCAGAAAGCTTTGAGGTCAGTGTCCAAGTACTCCCAAAGTACTTTACGTTTAAAGTCTAGTAAGACGCTGCGTAATTGTGTTTTGGTTACAGTTTTAGAGGATCTATACTTGTCCCATAATTGTTTATTCTCAGGGGATGATGTGATCACGCCTGCCCTCTTTACGTTAGAGTGAAGCATTCTCTGCTTTCGAAGGGCTTTTCTAACGTCTTTATTGTACCACCTCGGGTCGCGATTTGCTTTAACGTATTCTATAGGGATGAAATCTATGATGCCTTTTTGCATAATATTGACAAATTCTGTCCAAGTTTCTTCCACGTTGGCATGACTTACGCGGGTTTTGAACTCGGGTAGTGAAGAGTTTAATTGATTGGCAAAAGTTTCAAAGTCTGCTTTATGGTACTTATAAATTTTTCTTTTTGGTTTAACAATCTTTTTTATATCTATGTCCAAGTGGATATTAACTGCTATATGGACACCCAGGCCCTCGTCAGTTTATACACTAATAATACGTTCAGGCGTATTATTAGTGCATCAGGTACGCGGCCTGGAAGGCGTCATCGGGGACTTCTCGCAAGATCTTCATCACGGCTGATTGGATCACTTCTATGGACGAAAAACGGGTTCCTAGCAGGGCTGTCTTAATCCAAGGGAAAAATAGTAGTCTGCTGGGGTGACGTCAGAACTATAAAAGGGGGGGCACCTGGTGTTTGGCCATGAACTCGCGGACTCGTAGCGCGTTGTGGCAAGGCACGTTGTCGTGGTGGAGTTGCCAGGTTGCGGAAATGTCTTTTCACGTCCTGATGACCCTTTTTCGGAATCTTCCAAGCGCATTCACGCAGTAGGCAGCGTTAACTGTCTGTCCTTGAGGTACAAACTCCTTATGGACCACTGCTTTAGCGTCAAAAAGACAATGAACACTGTTTTTACTTTTGATTTGGTCATTCTTGCCTTTTTGGGCTTGGGAGACATGTCGGTGTCCCACACAGAGCATTGGCGTTTTTTTCTGGGGGTATTAAAAAACCAATGTTTCATCATCAGTGATGACGTTGTCCAAATAATCAGGTTCCTTTTTAATACATTCAATAAGTTCACTTGAAATTTCCGCTCGGTTGTAAACTTGAAATTCCGTGACACCCACATCTGTGCCAACTGATGCCGGGCCGACCCACTCGGTCTGCGCCGCCAGATCCTAATGGTGGAACTGCTGCCTTTCACCATTTGGGTTGAGGGCAGCTTTTAGTAGGAGTCTATTTTTCTCGTTGCTCTGTTCCGAAATACCATTACGCTGTTTCTTCTGTTAATGTGTCGTTCGAAAAACAACTATTTTATTTTTTCTAAGCTGAACTTTTGCCGGTCTCGGGAATCGAACCGGTGAACCTACGGCTTCACAGGCAGGCATGCTACCTCTTGTCTACTCCCGCCCCATTATATATATATATATATATATATATATATATATATATATATATATATATATATATATATATACACATACATATATCTTGTAGAATGCCTCTGAGAAGGCCTAAAGCTCAAACAATCTACAATGTGTGTCCTTTTAAGTGTTATCTATTTTATTTGTGTTCTATTGTGACGTCCAAATGTTATACACACACACACACATGTATATATATACACACACTTACCCATACACACATATAAGTACTCGCTTAACTGAACGGATCGCGTGCGCTGTAAATCTCGACCGTTAATCAGAGGCGGTGGAAATTCCTCAGGCGAAAGTGGGTGATCGTGACAAGAGGCCCTTAGGTTCCTTCGAGGAACGGCCAGAAATCCCACGTGTCCAGGCACATCGTGCGTGCGGGTGCGTGCGTGTTTGTCGCCACCGTCGCGAGTGGTCGAGAGGGGCCGTGGGGGAGGAGGGGAGGGATTGGGGCGGGAGGCTGTGGGCGGGAAGCTCCGAGGGTGTGCCCGCCTCGCTAGGGGAGTGCGTTGTCAGGAGGAGGCCGCCGTTTAAAAGAGAAAGGAGGGCCTCAAAGCCTTCTCTCCTCCTCCTCGGAACGACTCGAAAAAAGAAATAAAGGGAACGGAAGGCCACCCAGGCGAGGATGGGTCGGTTTTTATTTAAACAAGTTTCGGTTTTGTGCGAAGAAAGGAGCCGAGTACCCTTAAGCGCCTTAACCCTTCTTTGTTGCTGCGATGGGGAAAGGGTGTGTGCCTTTAGGCAGGAAGGGATACGTTTATCCGGAAACTCAGTGACGGTGGCGCTATCGGAGGAATTAAGATGGTAATCTGTGACGAGACAATGGCGCAGGAGATGTAAGGAGGCGAATCCTGGACCAGGGAAAGAAAAAGTGTAATAGCACGACGCAATACAACTAGGGAAACTGGAGAATCCTGATAATGTAAGAGTAAATGTTCCCTCTCCAAAAGATAATCTAGGTAGTTTTTATGGTATTTTCGAAAAGGAATATGGCTCTATGAACATCAGCTGCGTTAGGCATTAGGGAGCATTCTTTCAGGCGCCTAAATGTTAGGCGCCTGATGGAAAGGTAGATTGAGTTCGAACACCCTAAGCAGTAGTGCCGCCATCTATGTAGCTAAGAATATGGAATAAACATGGGGTCCGAATGTAAATATTTTGATATTTTAGATAGCTTGTGCAAATATTTGTGTGTAGGTGAAAAACCACGTAATGGTTTTTGGGTGATTCTGAGTTAATTTTACCGTTCATTCCGCAGTCTCTCATTAAAGTGTACCTTTTCTTTCTTTTAATTTAGTAACTTGGGCGATTTTTGGTACTAGCTTCATATTCATTTGCTCTTATTGGACTATATTTACCCATATATTATCCGTTTTTTACATTTTATTTAATAATTAGGTGTGGTGGTATTACATTTTTAATAATTAAAAAAGTTTATCTTATTATATATTATTTTCCTCCATGGTTATTTTTCGGTCGTTAATCCTTTTCGCTAATTGTTTTAAGATATGCTTTGTGTCGTGTGTAGTTAAGTTATTATTATGCGTACTTATTTTGATAAATGTTTCATATATATAATTTAAGCTCACTATCAATTAAACATTTAGCCTATAATTGGTCCTTGTCGGCGATTTTAAATTTTTTATGGTTTTATTACTTTGTGGGTCTACGCAGTGAAACGATGACTCCTTTTACAAAGGTTTGGCGGCTGCAATTATGTTTTCACTTGCAAACCTGCCATTATCCTGTTGGATTCACTAAGACATCTTTAATTTTACTAAGGGCATACACAAAATTATATTTTAAGATTATCTTCCGTTGTGCTCATGTACGAAAATTAGATTTAACAAGCACACAAACGAGTCATGGATACAAATACGTTGACAAAGACGATGCTTTTAGTCATGAACTGAAGCACCAAACATATATTCTTACTTCTACATTGCACATATCTGTTTTCAATAACTTGATACGATACGTAATTACAAAAGTTGCACTACATTAATGCGGAAGGCATCAAATTTATCTTGCCTATAGAAATCTTCGTCGTTTGCCACTTCGTGTTAATAAAACCTTCGTTTTTTCAACAAGTAAATGTGTACTTTCTTAAATAAATAAACAATGTTCTTGTGACCAACGTATATAATACATCACCACCATGGCAATTATTCTTCTGCGAGAGGTGTCGTATCTAATAATTGGAATTGTGGGGTTGCAATATGACGTATTTAGGATACACTCCTTGTATCCGAAATCGAGGGGTCGAAATAGGCGCCTAAATTTGCGCCCTCTCGCTGGCTGACGACTTCGGACGCCCTTCAAGATGGTGTTCAACCTAAATCGAGTGATTCAGACCCCAGATGACGTGTCTGAACACAGCTATCATATCTGTGTGATTTCCGCAGTCTAACTAATTTAAAAAACACTATTCGATACCCTTAAATGTGGTATGTAGGAAACGCTAATTGTGTTCATTTAGTTCGGAGAAAAAATTAAGCGGGATGAGTGAGATATTGATTTCTTCTACGGTTGACGTATGGATTTGAAATACACGTCGGCGGGAAATGCCCTTCGTCGCACCTCTGGTGGGGGAGTGAATGTAATTGATGAAGAAGGCTATTCAGAGAAATGGTAAAGACTTTTATCAACCGCATGTCTGCCAGAGTTGACCTTTGTCCCTTTCACGGGGGAGTGACATTTATTGGGGAGAATTACAAAATCAGCCTGCAGTCCAAACAGGGTGCTCAAGACATTGGGAAGACGACCATTAAAACCTAAATTTCTCGAATTCTCTTCAAACTAATATGATACAGTATTAAATATTCAGTATGTATTAAGGCTTTGAGAAGACTACCTGAGGAAATATTTGACAGCACTATAATTTACGAATCCTTTTCATGAATGCGTTCCGCCAGTTACAAATATTTCCAGGAGCCAAGCATATCGTTTGAAATGAATAATTAATTTTCAAAGCTGATAAATAAAATGAAGCAGTACCAATTAAAATATTATCCTTGCACAAAGAGTGAACTACCTATTTCAAAATAAGGATCTTCGAGTATATGAATTCAGTCAATTCAGAGACTCAACTAAATAATAGAAAGCCTACGAAGGCTGCCAATAAAATAAATCAAAAAGGTCCAAATGAACATCGAGTTCCACCAAAACCATTGAGACTCTCTGCAGAAGTAGAGAGGTCTGTCGGGAGTACCTAAGATAAAGCCAGCCCTGGGCTGGTGCTTCGAATGTTTGATAGAACCCTCCCCAACTTTGATAGTGCGTGCTGCCAAATTTTCGCACCGACAAATTATACTGCGACGCGGAAACCAATCAATTTTGTGGATTCAGGCGTGATACAGTGGAAGGTGAACATGATCGATTCGTAGCAAATTTTAATGCATTTTCCCACTGCTGATAAATTAAATTTCGACATAGATTTCAACGTCACTTAGATGATGAAGTAGCGAGGAAACCCGGGTTGAAATGTAATTTATAGTGCGTTATCATTTGCTAGGAATTGAGCGGCATCTAATGATGTTTATTCACGAGTATATATGTGTGGGTATGAGTATTTTTATTCATGAATATCTCACGGATGTGAATAATAGAACAAAAGAAGGAGCGAGATGGGGTAAACCAACAAAAATACAGCAAAACACATAAAAAAGGACTTTACACATATCCCAAAATTTTCGGTGGCAAGACCACCTGCCTCTGTAGAAAGAAGAAACTAAGGAGAAGGTTTCAAGAGGATAGGACGAGGACACTGTATGAGAGGGGAAGGTGGGGAAAGGTTTAGGAGGGAAGAGTTAGGAGGGGAAGGTTTTGGAAGCAAAGGGGGAATAAAAATATAGGAAAGTTGGAATATAGTAATTAATGTCTGATATTTAGTCCTGGCTTTTTCCAGGAATTAAGTAGCCAGGTGCATGGCTGCTCTATTGTTTTGGGTATCAGTGAAGGGTCGGAGGATGGGAGGGTTGATAGCATAGAGACACTTATCAAAGGGAGTTTTATTTTGGGAGGCGTGCTTTGGGATTGGCAGCACCCAAAGCGGCTAGCGAGCCAAGCCGTGAGCCAGTCAGCCAAGCAATCACTCGGCTGGCCAGACTTGTTCCACCGGCCAGCCAATCAGCTTCCTGGCCCTCGGTTGAGCAGCAAGATAGCTATTCAGTCACGCGGTCGGCCAGTCACGTGGCAGGTCAGTCAGCATGAAATCAGTTACATGGTCGGCCAGGCAGTAATTTTTTTCCCCTGTCAATCACTCGGTCGGCCAATAACTCAGCCAGCCAGAAAGTCATTAAGTCCAACAGATGCTCAGCCAACCTTCCAGTAAGTCAGCTACCCTGCCACTTGGCCGATCAGACAGCGAGCCAGTCTCGGCATATTATAATTTTCGAAAACTATACTGTATTTAGGATTTTTGATATGCCCTTAACCTACTCCTTTGTTAATGTAAAAATCTATTTCACCCAGCGACTTGTTTTGTAACAAACTCGTGCTGCTAAATTGATGTTCAAAGCTCATTTTTTCCAGCTCTGCATGTGAGCATATGAGAATGCCTTTCCTAAATTTCCAACCATAAGTTCCCAGTAATGTTTTGTAGAATTTAGAAATTTTGAGTTAAAATTTGAGTTGAGCATTCAAATTCCCCCTGCAGGCCGGGATACATTCGATGTGGCAACCATTAGTGAGCCTTATACCCCCTAATTTAAAAAAGGTTCACTTTTTTCTTTTTAATTACTGGAAAAATTCCAGTACTCTACGCTTATTGCACGCGGTAAACGTGGAAAAACCGTTAAATTAAGTAACTTCAATCAATTTGTAGCCCCAAAAACGAAGTGAAAAAATATCAAGCCAAAACCTTTAATGAAATTAGAGTAAATAAATCATAGGTGCATGCAAGGTGATACTTTCTCTGTATTATTAATAATGTATATAGCAGACGCAATAAGTTTACTGTGCAGTGTAATCTCATTCCAGAATGTTTCGACAAATGAAAATAAGAACGATTGCCCAGAATAGAATTTGCACTTATTTCCTAGGCGCAGTTTAGTCAATGCTCTTCTACCAGCGCTTTACTGAAATGTTATTACATTCTCCGATTGCTGTCTAAAATCTTTGAAGTTACACGAGGCAAATACTATTTCTGTGTAAAACCAGTTAACATTTGATATAAAAGAGGATAACCATGAGTTGACTTCCCCAAACAGGGGTAAAATATCTTTTATTACCACGGTGGCAATAAAATATTATATTTAGACTTTGCCATGATATTTACCAATAATTACAGTACTTTTCAGAAAATCTGATTCTCCCCAACGGTGGTGCACTGAGGCTCAAAATTACGGTAATTTTCCCTCGCTCCCTTTCCCCTTCCTGCGGAGTCAAAAGAGCGGTGGCATCGACCGAGAGCGTGCGGGCCCGAGCGGAAGAAAGCAGCGCTCAACCGGGAAAGAAAACCGATCAATCAGGAGGGAAAGCCGCGGACTGGAGTTGTTATTTCAGCCTCCCCTCATCTGGAACTCTTTCACCATAGAATTTGTCCGACTTTGGCCAGTCCGTGCGTGCTAAGTCGACCTCTAGCTCTGGAGAGGTTAGCTGCGGACCAAGAGAATGTAAAAGGCCTGTGCAAAAAAGATGAGACTGGTCTTTCTACCCGCAAACTGCTAAGCGGATCACAATTAGTGAGGTGTTACCTTTTAACGGCGTTGGTGAGAAGTAAAATACCACCTTTTTCGTAGCCCTATCTCGACTTGTCTCTGCACAACGGCGATTCTTGTCTGAGCTTGCACACGCTTGCTTTACAAATTCTTGCCGGTGAGAATGAAGGTATTAGAGAAGCAGGATATGTGCATTGACCTTTGTTTTAACTTTGTAAAAAGTGTGACTGAAACTTATGCAATGGTTCAAAAGTAATTCAGCAATGGATTTACGGGTCGGGCAGGGTGTTTTTGTCGGTATAACCGCTTCCAGTCCGGAAAAACCTCGACCGATCAAGATCGGAGAAGTGGACGATCATTGAAGTGCCCACGACAACAGTGTGAATGTAAACCGTAGGTTAACAGTCAGGGAGCTTGCCGATGAAGTTGAGATTAGTGTTGGATCGTGTTTCAACATATTGACAGAGACTTTGGGCACGCAGCGCGTCGCGTCCAAATTTGTGCCACGAGTGTTATCGGTTGAATGGCGGCAAAGGCGTCTTGACATCGGCCAGGATCTGCTCGATTGCTCAAACGACGGCCAAAACAATTGTCTTAAAAACAATCATCGCAGGAGACGGAACCTAGTTGTATTGGTGTGGTATAGAAACCAATGCCCAGTATTGATGGTGGAAGGGGCTTTCTTTCCTACGACCCAAAAAAGCTCGAATGTCACGATGGAAGATGAAGGAGACGGTGATCGTTTTCTTCGATTTGGAATAAATTAGTCACAATGAATACGTCCCCAGAGGACAAAAAGTGAATGGGCAGCACTCTTTGGATGTTATGAGAATGTTAATACACGTCGCCATGTTGCGGAAGAGACCGAAATTGTGGAAAAACAAGCCTTGGTGCTTTCATCACGACAACGCACCGGCGCACATATCATTGATTTTTTCCGAGTTTTTGACCAAAAACAGCAAACCAGTGATCATACAGCTTCTTTAATCCCCAGATCTTGCTCCAGCCGAATTTTTTCTATTTTCTAAGTTGAAATTCATCTTGAAAAGATGAATTTCAATTTAGGAAATTGAAAATTCAATAGTTTCCGATTGGAAACTATTGAAAACATCCAACAAAATTGTACCGCATACCAAAAGGCCTATCCCGAAAGAAGCGTTCCAGGTGGCACTCGAAAGCTGGGGAAAACGTTGGGAGCGTTGTATTGGGAGCCAAGTATACAAGACTGTATTTTGGAGACGATATGCATGATCAAAGACTAACTAATAAAATTAAGTTTCAATCAAGTCTTGAAGAGTGGCTGACAACAATCATCCGGAGAAAGGAACAGTAGCACTACTTCTTCAAGTGAACACAGGTGGATCTCTTAATGATTGGCCTTGCTAAAATGGCAAAAGAATTTCAGAGGCGCCAATAAAATATTAAGCGTAATAAGGAGGGAAGAAATCCCATAAACTCAGAAAACTTGAAAGGACTAATGTGTTACAGAAATGCAAGGATTACATCTTGAATATGGCGAAAAGAGAAGAGAATACTATGAAATAGGGAAAGCTGAACGGATATTCATTTAGTTTAAAGTATTTGCAACTAGCAAAAACCCCTAGACGCAAATGCGTTGGAGACAGAGATAACATTATTTGAATTCGGCATGGCGATATTGAAATGTTAACTAAAGCTGAAGGCGAAGGGCGGACATGGAAGAGAATTTCGACTATCTTAAGATGCTGCAACTTCAGACAAGAAACCAAAAGGCTAAGGTAACATTGCTAATAGAGAGAATGGAATCTAAATCCTTCGGGATGAGTTTAAACTTGCAGTGGTGGATTTATGGGATTCCTCTGAGGAATAATTAGTTTTACTCAAATGCAAGCACTTTCACTAATCTCGTGTTTTGTTGTCAAAACCGTTCCCACATAACCGCATGGGACTGCCATATAGGAATGTAGCACCCGTTACAGTATTTCTTGCTCTGATTTGTTTGTTTTCAAGTTTCTTCTTTCACCCATTGCCTCTCTCTCTGGGGGGGAGGAGGGGGGACGCCTCCACTGCCTGCAGCCTTGTGCTTTGGGGGTGATGACCATGAGTTGCATGTCCATGTGATAGTAGAATTCCCATTCTTACTTTTCAATTCTAATTTTCCGAGTTTTTGGATTCATTTTTACCACATTTTTAGGTGCACGTGCATGCAAATGTTAGTTGATAGTGTATGTATTTACATGCACGTAGTTTAAAAAGATTTTTGCATAAATATATATGACTTTATGGGTGTAGATTAGCCAAAATTTGTTGGTTTTGCATGTGATTTTATCCTCTTTTACGGGTGGTGACCTAACACCACCCACCCATGTGGCAGCTAGCGGCATATTATGTAGGTGTAATTGTATGGTGTCATACGACACCAGAGATCGATTCAGAAAATACCACCGAAGCCTAATTATTTGATATTTATAAAAGTAAATATAAAAAAATATATTTTCAAGCAAGGGCCATCTTGGTTTTTAAATTAGAGAAAGATGAGGGAGAAAGGCAAGAAAAGCCATTCATCTTTTTTCGGATGAAAGAAGATTGGAATAGAGGATTAGATTAGAGAAAATAGAGGGGCCAATCATGTTTCTGAGTTTTCAAACTGAAGATGCGCTTGGCAACCGATACTGAAATACAATGCTTCGCATCCTGAAAGTATTGGGAGTGCACAGAAACGAGTGAATATTGAATTGATCGAGGCGCACTTATGGGTTAGGGCACTCGACTGCAGTGGGGGCCATCAATCGAGAAGCGAAGCTCAGGGTTGACCCCCGCTTCCTCGAAGGGTTGCTTCCTTGACCCTTCCTCGATTAGCGTCATGAGATGAGGGAAAGTCGCAATAACACGGTGCTGCGGTTTGTGGACGGGCTGGTTAGGCTTACTGAGAAGAAAAGAAGACCTGTCGAGAAATGAGTGCATGGGGAAGATGATGAAGGCGTGAACAGGCAGATAATTAAGGCTATGTTCTGCAGTCCATGGGGAGATACTTATAATTTCCATTGGCCAAAAAGAGAGGGACACATTGAACATATTAGAGTTAGGGTTTTGGTATTCCGATAGCGCGAGGGAAGGAACCAGCGATGCATAAACAAGCAAAGCGTGGATGGCACGGCTTCCTTTCAGAGAAATCAAACACCAACGACGAGTATTCTAGCCTGGACAAAAGAAAACAGTTCATTTATATGCAAATGAAAGTGAATGTTTAAAGGCAGAATAAGGTACACATCTAATAATCTGCCCAAGCCAGCCAGCCACCCAATAATATTGAAATTCTTCCACAAAGAAAACAAATGAAAATTATTTTTTTTTGTACGCCATTTAATTTGATTTACCCGATAAAAATTTTTATACGATTTTCTCACTCGAACATTTCCATTGCATCTTTCGGATAAGCTGCACAAAGGGTACTAGCCTCGGAATGTGTGCCTCGCGTCCACTCCCTCGCTTTCATGAGCTTCAAAGGGACACGAAGGTGGACGAAGATGGAAGTAAGCAAAAATCCCTCCCCCCTCCTCGCAGTGAGTGGCAAGGGCTAATAATTTCCTGACGACCCTTCGTTAGCTCTCTTCCGCCCAAACGCCTATGCTTCCAAGTAGGCACGGCAGAGAGTAGCACTCACGCGAATTTCAAGGGAAAGAAAGAAAGCACTCCCTGCCGAATTCAAATATTTGTTTATCGAGTTGCGAGTCCCATTGAGCTGGGCGGGGTGTTGTGCGGCGGAAGGGGCGTCGGGGGGCGAGGGGATGGATTTGGGGAGGAGGGGGACTGGAAAGGGTTAGGGTGGGAAGAAGGGGTGGGGAGCCTTGCCCCCCTTCGAAAGGTCAGGATTCATTCATTTTCCTTTTCCGTTGGCGCTAGCGGGAAAGGAAAAAACAGGGAGTCCAGTTTATTTCTCTACATCGAACAGTGGGCCGACAAAATCTTCCAGCCCCCAGGTGACTCAACGCCGGGGATCCACCTTTCTCTTCCTCTCGGCCCGAGTCCTTTGATATCCACACCCTCCACTCGCACCCACAAAATCAGATGTACACAACACAACACACAGTGCGATGCAGCAGCTCTCGATTGCTTCGGCGAAACGTTACCTGGATTGGAATCGACACTTGAAATCCTTTTCCTTTAACCCAGAAAAAAACATCCTCACTTGAAATATGTGAAAGATAATCAGTGATTTTCCCAATGACTTGGGATAAAGTACAGCTTCCCTACCCAATGATCATGCATGTATTTTGAGTTTCAAGTGATACGCACAATACAAGGTCTGTCCCAAAAGTAGTAGGACTGAGTCGATTAAAAAATTGTTATTGCCATAATTGATGAATTTTTTCCAAAGTCTTCGAAGTAGCACCCTTGTACGTCCACGCACCGCTGCCAGTGGGTTTTCCATGCCTCGGACGGCATCTGGAAGGCGGCGCCCGAAATACTGCAAAGATCCCTCGTCACGGTTAGTTGAAATACTTCCACCAAGTTGTGGTGACGTCGTTTCAGCACAAATTTTAGGCAGGGGAAGAGGAAGAAGTCAAGTGAGGCAAGGTCAGGGTTGTAGGGTGGCTGAGACCTGGTCGAGAAGCTCTTGGCAGATCCACGTGTGGGTTTCCGCTGTTCGTCCGAGATCACTCTCGGCAACAACTTCACACACACACACCTTTCTCTTGCTCATGTTTTAGGTCATAAGTCGATGCACATCACTTTTAGAAATGCCAAGTTCATAAGAAATAATGCAACCAATGTGCGATGCATGTTCAATGGAGCCTTCACTCTAGCAAGATTTTCTTCACTTTTTAAGGCCGACGAGCGTCCTGAACGTTCGGCGTCTTCAACATCTTCTCTATCCTCCCGGAACAAATTGTGCCAATCAAAACCACCCGACCTACCCATTAAGTGTCATCACCATAAGGTGCCTTGAGCATGCCATGAGTCTCTTTAATGGCTTTGCTCAGTTGAACACAACATTGAAATGCGTAGCGCCGATACAATTATCGGTTCATGACGGAGCGTAACGAGATCACGATTGCTGATGCCAATACTGAGGTCAGAAATTTAAAGAAACATCCAGTACTATTAGTATGCATTATTTTGTAGATTTTGTGATGGTATTTAATAAAATCAATTGGGTAGAATTGATTGGTGTATTGGAAAATATCAAGGAGTATCACATATTGAAGGAATTAAGCGTTTCATCCGCAACCTGTACGTGCATGTCTCTGACTGCTCAGATGTACATATTTGGCGGAAAAAAGTGGCCACAAGAACCATTTAAAAAATGATAAAAGATAAAAGTCACTTTGATTTAAATGTTTTAGATTCCTTTTCTACTGGTTCTAAAGCAAACTTTGTTGCGTTAACTCGGATTTTTAATTAATGTGATTTAATAAGTAATCAAGGTATAGCAATGGCGCAAAATTTTGCAAATATCGATCTGTATCCCTGGGCAATACTTTTCAATTGAGTGACTTATGAATACGGTCGCTTTCTAAATTAAATTTTAATAATTTCTTATTGATTTCCTTAGTTTCCGAAGACCAAACAGGTACTATTGTTTTAAAAAAATGAAATGGAATGTTACTTGAGTAGAAAGTAAGCTATGAAGTTCTCTTGGGAGCATCCCGACTAAACACTTTGGGGTTCAAACACGGGTGTCTACTCTCCAAGTCTATTGGGTTTCAAGAGGAGGGAAAAGTTTAAAGTGGGAAATTATTTAACATTGTAAAGAATCAAGCGATACCCTCTTGTATGCCTTAATTCCGTCTCCTTACTGCTCACAGGAAAGGTATGTCTGCAACTTTACAGGCCACCGAGTTTCATCTACCATAATATTTCTGTTTTATTTTGCATTTTTTTAACAAAAGAGATGCACAGAGCTCTAACGCTAGGATTAATGCAGCCACTCATCATAGGGTGGCACCGTTCCTCCGGCTCTTTTCCCGCTCCAGCCTCAAGACATTTAATCCCATGCAGAGACAGTGCCCTCATTATTTACTTTGATAATGGAAAGTATGCCTATTTTGGAACATACGTATCCATGTACCTTGTGACATTCTGAATGGATTTTGAAAATGGATACGGTCTACGGGTAATTGAGTCGGAAATGCAACCAATGCAAGTCGTGAGTGCCTCATAGGAACGTCATAGAGGACTTCTGTCTCGAAATCTGAGAAAAATATAGAAGTTTTCCTTTTATGACTATCTTATTTTCGACAAAGCCTCGCCTGGCGAGATTTAATCAATTTTTGTTTGGCCTTGAGGCATGCAAAATTTTAAAAAGCCCGTCTTCGGTTCGATTCGCGAGGAAACTTATATGTTCCTTGCATTCCTGCGCTGCGGCATCAAGTTGAAATATGCACTGTAGACTGAGGTCAGAGACTATTATTATGAAGAACGGCGAAACTCGACAGATTAGTGGGATACCGCCAAGGGAAAACTAAATAAATATTCCGTTTCGAATAAGGAAATCGCGAAAGAGGCTTAACGGGGAGCAGAACAGAAACATGATCCACCGGTGTCGCAATTAATAATAGCATGCCCCCTGGTACTGAGGGTCTTCATGAAGTGTTGAACTGTATGGAAGAATTTAAAACCTTGAATATAATATTTTTATTTACCTATGATTTGGGGCAGGCGTAGCCCAGGGGTTGCTTGTCTGACTACGGAGCAGAAGGTCGCAGTTCCTCGAGGTGGAAAACATTTTCAGATTTAAAATTGTATTTTTTAATGCAAGAAAAATTGCCTTTCTCATATTTCCCGACCGAGGTAATTTCTAATTCCTTTGTCTTCTGTCCGGCTCATTTTTCAAGACCATAGGTGAGAGTAGTAGTTACAAAATTGCCCGCAAGACTATCACGTGGAAGGCAATGGGTAACCACAAATGAAATCTCCCCAGAAGATGCATGGTTGCATTCAAATAAGACGCGATGGCATTTATTCCAGGAAAATTTTCTGGAGGCAAAATAGTGTTTCAGTTGGATATCCGGATGGGGACTCCAGGGAAGGGAACATCCATACAGGCGGGAATATTCAGATATTTTTAGAAATTTGAGTGCCCCATAAGCTATCGCTAAGGAGTGCGGTGAGGAAGGAATACACATAAGACTAATTTTGACCTAAATATGACACTACCGCGGTCGGGAAATGTTATTCTGATCCCTTAATGCTCGTGGAAAAAATGATATCTTAAATCTATCTTTTATACACTTAATCCCTCTAATTTTACTGGCATGATCTCACCTACCGTAGTACTAGGGGATAATGGTACATTTTCAGAATCACTGCTAAAGAGACATGCTTCCAATTTATGCAAGAGATTTAATCTGTAATTTAACCTTCGCTCCGAGAGTGATTCCCGGGTTAGCTCCTCTAATATTTTGCATAAGCTACTAAGTTTTTGGTTTTAAGGCTCAAGGTTTTAAATAACAACGTTTTACAAATCTAGCTCCTCTACGCTGCACGCGATCAAATCCGGCAATCAACTTTGTAAGGATCCCATATATATACTAGCAGCGTATTCTGATTAAGGTCTAATAAGTGAAAGATAACATTTCTCTTTGACCTTTTCTCCCTGACCTGACCCTCTTACCAGTACTCTTATAACAAATGCTAAATTTTTATTAGCTTTCCCGCATATTTCTATTATGCATTTCACCCATGAGAAGTCGTGAGTGAGTGTTACGCCAAAATATTTAAACAAGTCTATCCAACTCATTTCGGCGTTCCCAATGAAGTAGGCGTTCGGGAAGAAATTGCTCTTTTTCCAAAAATTTATCACTACGCCCTTCCTTAAGTTAAATTCCGATTACCAAGTGTGACACTAGCGCTGTATAGCATTAATATCATCAAATAAAGTTGCTGTATCTCCAGTTTCACGCATATCATGGTAAACCACTGTATTTTAAAGATGAGGATATTAAGTTTTGGCTGTAAGGAGTGCTCAACTATAAGCAAAAATATTGCACAAAATATTCTAAGTTAATTCGAACAGCATCATGAAATGGAAAATTTGTTGACAACGTTAATCCATGGTGACTTTGTTGCGACATTTATAATGGCGCGACGGAGGGGTTTGGATAGATCGGGAATGACTGGGATGAATCAACTCAAGGTTCAACTGCTAGCTTTAACCCGAGAAGACATAAAGAGTCCAATCTCTCGGCTACACGCCGCCAAACTAATGACCATTCATTTGCGAGAGAATACGGGGTTATTCGGACGGAGAGTGGCATATGAAAGTCAGGAGACTGTTTGCGAGTGTATGTACAGTGTATCTTGCCGAAAAGTCAATTAATGGCAGGAGGCAGGGGGCGGGGGCTCGGGCGTCAGCGCCAGTAAGGTGCGGCGAGGTCTGACGGGCGCAAGGGTGGCAAACACGAGTCACAGGGGGCAATTATGACTCCTCCTTTCGATTCCCACGGCCCCCAACCCGGTATTAATTTCCTGCTCCAGTCCCTCCGACTGCTTCTGAACTTGGAACACAACCCCATTCCCTCAGCCGCCCTCCTCTCCCCCGAATCCCCTCCCCGTGTCCCCTGGTCCCAATTTACGGGTGATTAATCTCCAATTATTCCATTCGCTGATTGGTAGCGCTTCATCATTCCGATATCTGGGGCCGGAAAGTTTCAGATACTATTCGCAAGTTGCTCCGACTGCTGTTCCTAGGCACCCGGTCCTCGGTTTATTACTTGGCGACGAAGATCGGGGGATTTGAGGGTGGGCCTCCCCCTAAGGTGAGAGGAGGCCCGACTCCCGGGGGCCCGCCCGCCTGGGGGCCGCAAACTCTGCGTGCTGTTGTATTGACATCTCGCCTTCGCTCTCTATAGGGCCGGGAGGGGATTGATTGCATATCGCGACGACAATGACGCACCGGGACAGCGGAGGTGGTGGCCCACGGGGCTGAGGGGCCCTCGCGTCGCACCCCGCCCCTGCCGGCGGCCCCCGCTTACGAACTCTCGCGAAGGAGTGCGCCTCCAAATGCCACTTTGACCATGTAGAAGTTGAGAACTCACAAGGACGTGGGGTATTCAATGCATGAAATGATCTTGACTGATTTATTAAACTTCGAAAAAGTGTGTTTAATTGCAATACCTCACACACGAATGAAATAAAAACAAATAATACTAATAAATAAAACATTATTACTATTATTGGTAGTTTACCTGTTAAGTAAGGTTACGGATAGACACTAAATATACAATGATAAAACGATACTTCCCTTACCTCTTTCACAAAGCACTACCCAAAATCCAATGTTTCAAGCCCCTCTTCCATTTTTGCATGCTCCCTTCCGCCTCTCAATGCGCCACCCCACCCTCTATTCCTATCCTATAGCCGTATATAGCCGTAGAAAATAACGCTACATATCAAAATTGAACGAGCCTTTTCTTAACTCCTATTTAATATTTAACTTTCTCAAAAACCGTAAATTTTTGGTTTCGTTTACATTTATTGTCATCACATATCTATTGCAACAATTTTCCAGTTAGATTAGAAAATTTTGATAATCAGTAAGCCTAACTTTTTTATGAATTCTCCGTCAGTTTCTATTCTAATCTCCAGTTCTTCCCATGCCTCCTTCATCACTCCTCCACATATAAATTGAACAGCACCGGTGGTGATGGGCACCCCTTCCATACTTTTCTTACTAACACTGCCCATTGGGACACTCCATTCCCTATTTGCTCCTGAACAGTCTGAGACATGTATAGGTGGCGTATAAGTCTCTTATCTCAATAAGATACTCCTATTTTCTCCAAAACATTCATTAAATCTATCCGATTCACTCTATCAAATACCATTTTGAAGTCGAGGAAATAGGCAAATACATTCTGATTGTATTCCACGTTCCTCTTTATTAGTGACCTCATTATTTGCTGGGACGAGGCGGCAACACCCTTTCTACCCTGCTATCAGAAGCTTGCCTCTCCCTTTCCTGAACCCAAACTGAGCAGAAGTTACGTCAGGTGTTCCCTAGAGAAGTGTTATTGGAACTCTTTTATTCTTACTTTACGTTGACGATATTGACTCCGTAGTCACTAGTAAGTAATGTGTAGACTTGATTAAATACTTAAGTGTTATCCCCACCTACGACCTTTCCAGGGTGAAACACATACGAGGAATATGTGGATAAACTAAATAAATTAGAATTTATTAGAAGAGTACTGGGTAAACGTGATAAAAAGTTCTAAGAGAAATGTTATACTATTTCGCTGGTTAGGCCTCATTCAGAATATGCTGTTAGTTCATATCTGGGATCTTTACGAATTTTATTGCCGAATTGGATCGCGTGCAGCGTAGAGGAGCTAGATTTGTAAAACGTTGTTATGATAACCTAAGTAGAGTATCCAAAATATCACAACAGCTAAGCTGGGAATCACTCACGGAGCGAAGGTAAAATTTCAGATTAATAACAGTCTCTTTAGCAGTGATGTTGGAAATGTATTATTGCCCCTATCGTACTATGGTAGTAGATATCATATCAATAAAATTAGAGCGATTGAGAATAGAACAAATAGATTTTAGATGCATTTTCCACGAACAATAAGAGATCGAGATAACATTTTCGGACCGCGGTAGGGTTATATTCGGATCAACATTAGTCTGATGTGTATTCACCCTCCGCCACATACCATAGCGGTGGATTGCAGGATGTTAAAATATCTAATATTTATCTAATATCTAACGAAGAAACGGGAGTGTCACAGTTCGCAGTCCACCTCCTCAGCGACGGTTATCATGCGGACTCTCATGCAAAACGTGTTTTTTCCACCGAAATGCAAGAGACGCTAAAAAATGATTAAATCCAAGGAACACAGTGGATCAAGAGTGAAAATGGCTGAGTGCGTCATCATCACAGGGAAAGCTTGCTCAATTGATTGCTCAGGGGAGGAGGGAGCTGTGCGCGTTGATTAGGGGGGAGAGAGGAACCCTAGGTTGACGATGGTGGTGATGTTGAGGGGAAGCGGCGCCTCGGATGAAGAGGGGCGGTGGCGTTCATCCTCGGGGCAGGGGGGGCAGGGGGGGCGTGGGGAAGCCGCTCATTCATGTCGGGACGATGGAAAAGAGAGAGAGAGGGGGGGGGGAGTTTTCGGCGGAGGCAAAGGGGCCATTCCGCAAAGAGCCAACCGAACGGGCAGAAATAAGGACGGTAAGCAGAGATCAGGTAGCATCGCATAAAATCCGACAAAGAGACGAAAACAGTTCACATTTGTGTCCCATTTCCCTCTAGCACTGCAGCGAGCATTCAGGACGTGAGGACGGGAATGAAAAGAGGGAATACAATCAAAATGCGAAAGGAGCAGCTCCCTATGATGAGTTAGAGGAAATTAAGTTCGGAATTGGAGCAAAGGAGAGAGTGAACTGAGAGGCACCGAATCATAGCGGAGGGTTAGAGCGAAAGGGGAAAAGAGCGACGATCGAGAATTTTAAAAGGATCCAATGGTAAAGTATAAATCGACGAGAGTTGCAAGAAAATATTGACTTACAGGTATTGACAATTTGATTGAAAATATTGACCTACCTGTATTAGACTGAAAATAATGGAAATAATATTTTATAGAAGTGTCAAAAGATTACAAATCCCTTCTGGGCCAGAGTCAGACGAGCGCAAGCACCTGTGCTGTTTCCCTGGAGACAAAAGAGGGAGGTGGGGAGAGAGAGAGAGAGAGAGAGAGAGAGAGAGAGAGAGAGAGAGAGAGAGAGAGAGAGAGCGTGCCTCAGCAGAATGGATACTATTCTTGAGTGAATTGGAAGAGAAGAGCGAAGCAAGTAATGGGGGGGGGATGGGAATGAAGGGGCTTCGGTAAAAGAGATGAGTTGCGAGTGCGTTCAGATGGAGGGGGCGCAAGTGATCGTAAGAGCAGGGGGGTGGAACTGGTGGGTGGCGCGTGCACTCTGGAGGGGGGCGATGGGATGTAGAGGAGGAAGGAGGGGGCCGCCCACTCCATGGCTGCCCGCACCCGGCCGCAGGCGGGGCGCTCGCATCTTTGACCGATACACGCATCTCATAGAACGGGGTAACCAACCAACTGGAGAGTATAATCAATTGGAATCCTAAAAAAATTGTTCGAGTATTCAGTAAAAGAACTGGCAGCTTAAATATTAAAAGGAGTACGGTTGAGTCCGAAGCACTTAAAGAGATTGGAGTGCGCCTAGCTTCTGCGGTACTAAAAATGACTCGATATTACTCCGATCCAAGGAGCGGATGATGATGAGGAAACACTAATCTGCAGATGCATTAAGAGTAGGTCTAGTGAGAAATGCCAGAATTCAACGTGGCAGAGGCAAAAGGGAATCGATTCATGGTAAGATAAATAAAGAGTTATAGGCACTGTTAATAAGGGCTAAGGTCAGTGATGTAGAATGACTCGTGCTTGTCATCGGGGCTAGTGTGCTAATATAAAACATATGTTTGATATGGGAACAACGAAGAATGGGGAAAAAATGAGTAAGACAGGAGGTAGACAGAAGATGAACTTCTGCATGCAGTTGGGAAATAGAAAAATATTAGAGGGCCAAGTGAGTCTCGAAGAAGTCATAAAAGTAGTTGCAGGAGATAGGGAGCAAGAGATGTACGTAAAAGGCCATGAAAAAAAGGAGAATGTTGGGAATGTTAGGTGGGGAGGAGTCTCTTTGGACGGCATGGGGGCTGGAGGGAGGTAAGGAGAAATAATGAATAGAGAAATAATAGAATGTAGGCCTGAGGCAGTGCATGCGATATGCAGTCCTTAATAGTCATTAGAGACTGTTCAAAACTTGCCTTCAATAGGCGGATACCAATTACGTGTACCTCGGGAGATATTGGCGGCGTTATGGCGGGGAATTGACGGCGGAGAATAGTGACGGAACGAAAAGAATTGCGCCATTTTTGGAAAATTTAAGTTCCTGCCGTGGCAACGAAACCAATGCACTAGATCATATCTTCATTTGTTGGTTATTGCATAGATATTCCCTTGGAATATGTTCCGATGCTTAGCATTAGAATCTTCGTGAGAGCAGGAGAGATCATAATCATATATTTATATTCTAAACGTGTCGATGAGTCACTGGAAATATTGCTAAAGGGAGTCAGTAAAACCGTCCTTTGCCCTATTTAGTTTCTACCGAAATTAACTGGAGAATACGTTATTATTTGAATGGGAGAGCATGCCATTGAGTATTATCGAACCAAATGTGCAAGAGATCAATAGGAAATGTAAATTATATGTTTAGAAAGAGGCGTTGTTTAGTAGGGCGTTGATTCATTATTTTAAGATGAGCAGAACTTCCCATTCTTCGTGTAAGAAGTAAAAGTTAGCCCAAAGCTCTCTCTAGACCTTGCATCGTGGTTGGCGCAGATTTCACTTCCTTATCTGCTGGGAGGCTATATACTACCGCACCTTCCATTATTCGGCAGATATGGTGGCTACTAGATTACCGGTCTATGATCCTTCCCTTCTACTGATCCCACAAAGATTACTGGAGATAGGGAGGGCTAATAGATTTATATAAAACAAGAGAGCTAACGATGAATCCCTTTGGTAAAGAATGGCTATCAGAGTGGAATGGGATTAAAGAGTTAATATAAGTACGTTGCATGTACAGAGAAACTATTATTTGGGTAATTTATGAAGGGTAAATAAGCAATTGTAGTCGGATGGAAGATAGGAGAAGGAACGCAGACATTATTAACTTTTCATATGTTTTATACTATTGTTAATAATCGATTATGAGATAGTGAATGAATTTTGTGTATCATTCACAAAATCATCAGGAGCTACTAAGGAATTGGCGGATGGTGGACCTAATGATAGGATGAAATGGTTTTCATAACACTTCTCATATGAAAGATGCCTTTTTCTCTTTTTCCTGTAGTCCTAGGCTTATTTAAATTTGATGGGAATAGAGAATTAGAGACAAGAATTTTAAGACAATAATGTCCAGAAAAGATAAGCAATTTACTCTACATTAAACATAATTCATAAATTACAATGTGCATCGGGAATACAGTGATGCGCATTCCCCCGAATGAAGCATGCTTCTTAATGCACCGCGCGCGCCAAAATAGTAATTGTGACTTGAAAATGAGCACTGCTTGATTATGGGATGGAGGCGTGGAGACGTGGATACTGGAAGTTTAGTTTGCAAGAGATGGAACTCCACGGCAAGCATCGGGACATAATGAGAGTTAGACAAAGTTTGATGCTCGAATTACACGAAATGGACAAAGTAAGAAGACTATTCATTTACAAAGTCTAAAGGAGATATGGATAGTAAAACAACAGATGAGGACGAGACGAGAAACATCTATGTATGCGGAAAGGCCCCAAGCAAATGAGATAATTTTTATTGCCCTCAGTTTATAATGGAAAGGGTGGATTGAGATATAATGAGTGGATACGTTCCAATAAGAGTGATGGGAGGAGAGGTTCGTTTGAAATAAGCTTACCTGTATATTATGTATAAATATCATGAAAAAAGCATCGGTTTACGTAGAGATGTGATGCACGGAAAATGGAATGATTATCTCTTCTGAAAGGTGAGCAATAAAGAATTTGTGAGCGTGAAGAACGGGTATGCGGAGATGACGGCGCCAGGGGGAAGGGGGTGTTGATTGGGATAGGGGGGAGGGACAGGGGTGAAGGAACGCCCGTAATATTTAATTTGCATGACGCATAGCGAGTACTCTCAATTTTTAGTCAAGAGTTAATTATTGGATGGAAAAAATATATGGAATTATAATCTTATATAAAATTTATCTAATTCAAGAATTTTGGAAAAGAAAAAATATAGTCGACCAATAAGTAATTTTATAGAATTTTAGAGATTTGCAAAAGAAAACAACTTCATTTAAATATGATTTAAAAAAAGATATCTCCAAATGCATACACATGTGGTTAAATCAAAAGTCAGGATTACTGTTTCTCGGGCCACCAGGCTTTTTCCAATATTAGAAAACACAAATTACTGTGGTAAGACGATCCACCATCGAACATTCACAAGTTGGTAATAGCAATAATTCTCAAAAGAGTCGAGCATTCAAGGAAATTGAAGTATGTATAAATGCGTTTACGTACTTTGCGGGGCCATCAACGATACCGAGAGTTTTTAGGCCGAGGGTCATGGTGGAATTTATACATAGCTGAAATGTGATGCAAAATTATTTGGGAAATGGAAGTCGTGTGATATTACGGCCATTTCAACTGTCGCCACGGTTGTCAAGTCATTATCTGGCACATTCATTTGCCCCCGCGAGACGCTCTTCGTATATAAATGCCTGCATGAAATTCTGGTTTGGAGTGAAGGAAATTATTCCCTCCGGATGGTATAACTTCTCGTGTTTTAGCCGGACCAGTTGTGAGTGGCCCCCAGTGCTCCGCCCGCCTTGTTCCGGAGTTTGCCGCTCCCTTAGCAGCCTCCCTTCGGGCGACACGCCCCCCCCTCCCTCCCGCGCCAAACTTTCACACGCCCGCTGCTGACCTTCCAAGGGCGGTCCCCCCCTCTTTTACCACCCTCTCTCCCCACCCCCCCTCTCCCCCCCCTCCACCAACGGCGAGTGCTAGTCCATCGCCCGTCTTACGAACCTTGACCGCTGTCCTTTCGTCACGCGCTGTCCCTCATTGCCATTATTCGACTGTTTCATGCACCTCCGTTCTATTTGGCGCATGCGTGGTAAGCAAATATTACTCGAACTTAGTGAAAACAAGTTTTAACGAATAAAGTCTTTAGCAGAATGATATATGTCCACTTGAACTGGAAAAACAAGCAATTTATATATACGACTTGCTAAAGGCATCCTATTGTTCCTCTCGATGATCAAAAGACGCAAGAAAAGTGATTATGAAACCTTTTCTCATATTCTTAATCAAAACCAAAAAAATATAATAGATTGTTCATGTTTATTAGTTTCGCATGCGCTAACTACGAAAACGGGACAGAGATAGAGTCGAATGCGAGGGTTTCATCAGTGTAAAAAAATATCAAATATAAAACATAAAATATACTTAATTATGCATCTGAAATTATAATGAAAAAAGTAGTCAATGACAAGAATTCTACCATGCACAGGAACAGAGAATAAATTATGAACACCATGCTTACGCCTTTATTGGCAAATGAATATTTCACATAGCCGTAATTAAAGTCGTTACCAGCCATCGCACATCATATTATTACATTGATCAGTTAAATGCGTTATCCTTGCGTCGAAAGCCAACGCGAAAACTAAATAAAATGTGGTCTATGTTTCCATGCATAGGTGGATTTTCATGCTATCTGACGAAGGAGAGCCATTTCAAGTGGAAAACAGATTTAAATTCCTACTTTGATACTGGAATAAAACAGAACAAATGAAGTCATACAGTCTTAAGTATAGCTGAATCTCAAAATACGTCCCATTCTTTGAAACATGCGCTTATTCAAGGGAGAATTTCAAGAGAAAATTGTCAAGGGGGAGATCAAATTGATAAAAAGAATGAAATGGATAAAAGTGGCAGTGATGAAAGAATCCATCAACTTTATCCGATTCACAATACGGATAAAAAAAGGAGAAAAATAGAAGCGGAATAAAAAAAATGGAGTCGGGAAAATTTTCAACCGGCTACTAGGGCTGTTCAATTTTTGCACTGTGAGAGGCCATAAAAAGAGACAGAGAAAGGAAACAAAATAAACCATGGCGACTGCAAAGAATGACCATTCCCTCGTTTGTACCTCCAAGTTATCGTAAAATAATGAAAAGATAATGAGGGGGTTGAAGAAAGTATTTTAACGTTATAATGTGAAAATTAACTGGGATAATTCTAATTATATTGTGTGTAGAAGAGTCTCCGATGGCATTCATTGCGCCAAGTAGAGAGAAATTCGCAAACAACCGTAAAAGATGTCTTCTGTACATAGAGCAGCATAATTTGGAACGGAAGAAGCTCATTGGAGAGAATAAGCAGAATCGTACAAACGAAGGAGGCGGAGAATACCAAATAATTTAATACATATGCTCCATGAAAATGCGGTTTAAAACAGGGAGGGGGTGCACCAAAGCACCTTTGCACGGCAATCTAAGGATCAGAGACATATGCCATTGAAAAATTATGAGAGATGAATGAGACTCTTCCAAACCACAAGGCGTTACTTGTGGATATGACGGTTATCCTTAATCAAAATACTTTTGGCAATGTACTTCAAGGTTAATGAGGAAGGCAATCACATTACTCTTACCGCTTAACATTTGCGCATGACCATGATTATGATGTGAAAAACGTACTTATGCTATAAGAAAGCGAAACGAGCTGTGGCGTGTCATTTATTTTATAACTTGTGTGGACTGCAAAGTTGTTACTTTTATCGCTAATATTATATGTAAATCAAACTCTGAAAGACGTTGCTAATGGTCAAATGGGTAGAAATCTTTAAGATGAAAACATGAGTGCAAAATAGGCGTAGGAAAAGGCTGAATGAAGCAGTATTCCGAGGAGGAGACTCGGCTGAATGGTGCACGCCTGGAGGAATCCTAGTAGGCGCAAGGGACGCGATAGAAGGGAAGGTGCGGCAAGCGAAAGAGGAAGGCCTCGAGGGCCAAGGCGTTTCAGGTGGAGGAGGAATGCGTGGAGGGCTGCGGCCAACCGAATTGCGGCCCGATCAATGAGAACGCGTCTCCATCTAAATGCTTCCATTATTAACACCTTATCATTCAAGACCACCCCACCTTTAGCGGAGCAAGCATTAAACAGAATGGACGCAGGCTCGAGTTTGGAATCCTGTCTTCTCTCCAAAACCTCTTTCAAGTGCTGCACTATGATACAGTACAAACTTTAAAATGGGTAGCATATGTGAAATTGTGAAGGGAAAATGATGAATACCAATTAATATAAATTCGAAAATTGCTGGCACACTTCGAGGCAGCTGCCGTCAGGCGCTTGGCGCCTCGGCACTTGACGGCGGAGCATTTCCCGCGATCAAAACCGTGGCCTCAGTTAGGACCAGAAAGCCCCCGAGTGTACCTAATGCCCGTTTGTTTCCACGGTATGGCCTTCTGATCGCCAAACGAGTGGCTCGGCCGCTACTTTCCCAGAAACTTGCGACGCCATCCATCGCGAAGTTTCCGGCTCCCTCCGCCCCCTCCGCCGCCTCATCACCCCGTCCCACTTAACGACGCACATCTCGGCGATCGCGCGCCGTTTCTCTCCATCATTCCTGAGTTACGGAAATTCAAACCCTATTTATCTCGTCCCGACCGAAGAAAACTTTCCTTTCCCATCCCACGAACAAAAAATGAGATAATTTAGTCTTGCGATTGCGTTCGTAATGTTTTCTTCTCCTTCGTCGGCTCAAGAGGGGGTCCCCGCTGTGCACCAAGCACCAGCGTTCGTGTGATCCGCAAGGATCAAGCGCTTGTACCACTGAGCGTGCATCTATCTTAAGTGGGTCACCGTGATCAGGTGCTACGCGGTGGGGAAAACGGAGTATTCATAATCTCTTGTAGTAGCTGTAATTTTTCCGGAAGGCGACCGATAGCTGAGGTCATTTGCGCCATCAGGGATGGATGGGAAAGTATGAAGGGTGGAGGGAAACCCGGCGTCGGCATTAGCCTACTCTTAACTAAAGGCACCAAGGGATCCGCAGCTTAACGTCCCATGCGACGGACGGCGTACTCACTCAAAGTACTCTCCACAAAGCACCTCAAGTAGGGATCGGGATATTACTAAATAATATATCTCCCACCTCCGCGGTTAGAATCCAGGCCCTCTGGGTGGGAAGCTAGTACGTTAGCCTCCGCACTATCTCGTTCCATCTCAAATCTCTTATGCCCTTTCTTCTTCGAACAGGGGATACGAAAACATTCCCTCAACCGCCATTGCTTCGCATATAGGTTTTTTAAATGTCACTCAGCAAGTGAATGCACGGCGTGAGTTTTCCAACCAACTACAACCTTGATGTAGATAAGCGTGCCCAGATGACCCCTAGAACTTCACTTGGGATGAATGCAGATAGATAGACGCATACCAACTGTATGATGGCTCAATTGCTCAGCTGCAACTATGCCAGATGGATGAAACAGATGAAAGAAACCCGAAGAAATTTGTTTTTCTCAGCGCCAGTTACTCAGAGAGATGGCAGCCCAGGACTCTGGTGTCATTTGGGGGTAGAAGACACGGATGTGAACCACAAATGAGGAAATAGATGTTTTTTTTGCAAGGTGAGCCACCAACACGATAGCATAGGAACATGAAATCTTCGGATGATGTTGAGGGTAGTGAATTTGCAAATAATATTGAGAAGAATGATGAAATGATATAGTACAGAAGTGGAAGGTCAAATGTTGGTTTGTGCGAGGTAAGACATGGGAGATAAAGGAGAATATTGCAGCGGCGTGGAGTGGACTGTAGGGCTGATTAGAAAGCTGATGATAATGGTGATACGGAATGAAGGATGCAAGATGATTCACTTCTACATCTATACAAATACCCTGCAAGCCGCCGCGAGGGAGTATAGCGGGGGGCGTTAGGTCACCCGTGAAAGATATTAGAACCACATACAAAATCAATATATATATATATATATGGAAATCTACATGTACAAAAACGTAAACATTAATGCAAAAACCATTTTAACTTAAATGAATGCAAATACATATAGTGGCAACTGACATGCACATGCACCTACAAATGTATCATTACGTAGGGTTTTAATCTTGCCCTCGCATGTAATTCGAATGCCTTCACTGTTTCTATAATGACTTGGATTTTTTACTACATGATTCCTGATTGTCCGGAGAAAGAACGAGTATTTTTATCTATCTGTACTGGAATCTATCTCCCTTATCTTATCTTTGTGATCCGACCACCTACCTAAATGGTGCGGGGCCATAACAATTCCTTTAGTGCCATTGTTAAACTCGTTAGTACTGAACCTTTCTAAAAGTCTAAGTCTCGCTTGTTCTCTTCGTACTTCAAGTGGCTCCAAGACTAATCCCCCAACAGGCATGTCACAATCGTCTTCTTATTGTAACAGTTTGTAACAAATTTAGCGGATTTCCTCTGGGCTTTATCTAATTCTTTTTGCCAATCTTTCTCCCAAAGATTCCAAATATTTGCGGTATATTTCAAATGAGGCCTATCCAGAAATATTAATTTAAATTTAATATTTATCGGAAATAGTGGAGAATATCCTTTTACAGGACCACCAAAAATCTTTAGCGCTCTACATCGTAACAGTGCATTATTTAAAATCACCTTCATTCAGCTCTGCTTGATGTCGTGAAATACCTTGTATGAACTCCAGCCAACTCCAATTCAGGTCGAGTTGTCATACATCCTGCTAAAACTCTTTTGACACGAAATCGCGGTCACATATTGTTTTTTTTTCACCGTCTCCTACGTTAAAATTTTATCGCATGAGTCGGAAGAGCAACATTTTCATCCATTCCAAAGAATTTAAAGCCCCCAAATTTCCGAATTTAAGAGGACGCCTCGATAACAGGACGTGCCTGTGTTCACCGAGTGTCTAAAATTCGCCGGCGTCCGAGGCTTCGGCCGCCGGGATTTGGAGAGCGGCACTGCCGGACTCTCTCGGAAATCGAGGTTCCGATCGTGTTTTGTTTCGAGCGGCGGTTGACCGCCTAGTTCATCAAGAAGCGTGCAGTTTGACTGTCGACTTCTTCTGCCGGAAAGGCCGTGCTTTCGTTTTGTTTACTGGATCAAGACTGACCTCGACTTCTGGTGTAGAGCTTAGGCTCCTTTTTATTTGCTTCCGCCGGGTAGTAGGGAGGGAGTGCACACGGGTGTTTTTTTCTTTCTTGAGGTGCTTTCGGTGCGCTCTCCCTTTTTTTTCGCGCTGGCGTGCTCAATTTGATTTGTTTCAAAATGGTCGTACGTCGCTTGAACACGCTCGCCTCGCAAGTTGGTGAGAAGGCGAAGCCCCCTACTCCGTTGGAGGTCCACCCCTTTACACTAGAGTCACTGGGCCTCACACCCGAACAGATTGTGGCGATCTAAATTGGATATAACCGCCATTTGGTATTCCTGAAGTTGGCAACTGAAGCTCCTATAAAGAGAATTCTAGATAATATCCCACGAAAACTACCGTTTCCATCCCTAAATGATCCGAGGACAACGATTACCATTGATGAGACCTCCGGTAGCCCTTGTAATGTCAGGGTTCTTTGTCTCCCCATGGAGACCCCATTGGAAGATATAACAGGCGAACTTCAACGTTTTGGAAAAATCCATCGCTCGTGGCAGAATAGGTGGTAGGGCGACAATATGGCGCGCGTGCTGACAGGTACGAGAGTGGTGCGGATGACGGTGGAAAGAAACATCCCTTCCTACCTCCACATCGGCGGCAACCGGGCCATCATCATCTACGAGGGTCAGCGCCGCATTTGCGCCTGCTGCAACCATAAAGGCCACGAGCGCAAGACCTGCCCTCGGAACCAGGGAGGGAAGAGCTATGCGGAGGCAATGTTTTTGGCCTCCAACCCGAACACCGCTGAGGAGGTGGATGAGCCCGAGATGGCTGTGGAGGAGAGGGCGCGGTCGCTGATACTTATCGAGGTTGCGCCCCCAGCTGTTCCCGCCGAACTCCCGCATCCCCATCCACTTGGAGGGAAATTTCAGAGGGAGCGAAAGTCGACAAAGGAAGAAAGGGATCCGAAAAAGAAGAGGACGGACGACACTGCACTGCTGATTTCGAACATCGATCAAGCTGCGGTCCCTACCATCTCGGATATACTCTCACGACTACTGGCCCGAATCTCCGTGACCCCGTCAAAAGAGGACGGATCATCCTGCGTCCTTCCTTTCCCTGGCCACGTCACCGACGCCCTCTCCCCGCAATCCTTGCATCACGGGCAATCCTAAATCCCCGAGAATCACGGATGACAGCGAAGGAGGATGCAACCGATTGCTAACGCCCCCATCCCCAACCCCTCGATTCTATTATCACGGAAACTCAATAAAGTATCCCCGGCCGCGGAAGTTGACACATATACGAGTAAAACCTCGTTGACGTCAAAAATCCCAGACATTCCATCGTCCTTCTCCTTTGAGGGCAGCCGAGGTGTCGACGATCTTCCCAGGGCTCCTCTAGAGGCGGACCAAGTCGCCCGATCCCGTCTGATTTCTCCCGACGGGGCCCCTTCGGCAGATGAATGGTATCCATATCACGAACCTTTACGCTCCCTCCGTTGAGCGCGCGAGGGCAGAGCGCGAAACATATTTTAATGAACTTCTCCTCCCCTATCTGTATTACTTCTCGGGGAAGGCCATATTGGGCGGGGATTTTAACTCCATCTACCGCCGAGATGATAGTGCCTCGAATAGGGAAAGGGTGTCATACTATCCAAGCCGGGCACTCTCACTGATGCTCGACTACATTGGAGCGATTGACGCAGTGCGTTCTTATTGCGCCGGTCCCGCCCCCTTCACGCGATTAGGGCCTAACTCCAGACAGTGGAAACCCTCCCGGTGTCCTTCTCTGATCACTGCGTAGTGATCATGAGAGTTACCTGCCCGGACACAGCGCCGGGCGCGCGCGCTCACCGCTGCGGCTCCGTGTGGCGCAAGGACCTCCGCGTGTTGGCGGACGCGACTCGTCGCGATTTTATCCGCACCCGGGTGTGTGACCTGATCGCGGCACTACATCCCGGTGCAGATCTCGCTGTATGGTGGGACGAGGTTTTCAAACCCCGCATTGTCACCCACATCAAAAGGCAAACCTTTGAGTGGCGTAGGGAAAAAATTACACCATCTCCTTCTACCGCCGAGTGCTAGAAGAGCTCCCGCGTAAGGATGTGGCGCCGGAGGGTTTCCACGCCCAAATGTCGTCCCTAAAAAAAATTATACTGAACCACGAGCTCCAAAAATACGCTCCCCAAAAGTGGCAAAAAGAATTGGACACGGATATATCGGGCCCCCTAATGCTATCTGAGCTTCGGCGCTGGATGAAATCCAACTCCGGCTCCGATATAAACAGAAACCCTGTCAGAGAATCTGCCGCCGGTGACACTGACCTCCTTAGGGGAGCGGGCCGGCACTTTAAAACACCTTTAACAGGTATCCTTCGTGGAAGGAGGGAGAGATACCCCCTCTCCCTCCTCTCCGTACGCTGTCCACAGATCAAAAAGACGATTTATGTGGAGACATAAGTTCAGACGAACTGGACTGCGTCTCCTCCATGTTCCCAAAGGGCAAAGCACCCGGCTTGGACGGCCTACCCTTTGAATTTTATTTAGCGTACTGGGATTTTTTAAAACCTACTTTAACCAACCTTTTTAACTACATTTTACCCAGCGGCTCTCTGAATGCAAGGTAGCGGACCACCGTGATAACGCTTATACCAAAGAAGACGCGGCCAAAGTCGTTCAACGACTTCCGGCCAATCGCCATTTTAAACGAAGATTATAAAATATTGGCACACGCCCTACGATATAGAATGATGGCTGCTGCCGACGTCGTCCTCTCTCCATCCCAGTACGCCGTGTCGAAAACGCGAAACATCTTCGATGCAGAACTTTTAATTCGCGACATTATTTTTCCCGCGCCCTTGTATGGCGATCCTTTTTTATATATGCTAGCTATAGATCTTGAGAAAGCATTTGATCTGTTCCGGATCGAATGGATTCTAACCGTGCTCAAGACGATGGCCTTCCTCGAGTACTTCATTTGTGCCGTCTCAACGATGTACACCAGAACATACTCTATAATTAGGATAAAGAATGCCACCCCGCCACCCATTCCCGTCAGTAAATCCGTTCGGCAGGGCTGCTTGCTGTCAATGCTGCTGTTCGCCTTTGTCTTAGACTCCCTACTCAGATGACTGCAGAATAGTAAAATCGGGGTACGCAGTCACGGCGCCGTCTGCCTAGGCGCCACACGATGATGGGATAACCCTATTCATAGATGACCCGTCCCACATGGCTCTAGGCCAAGACATCTTAATATGATATGGGCAGGGCGGTATCTTCCTCAACAACCGAAAATCCAGGTTTTTGCTGCTGAAGGGCAACTGGCCCCTGACCTACATCGGTTGGTCAGAGGCGCCCTCGCTCAAAATCTTGGGGTTCTGGTGGGAGAAGGAGTTGGCTCCCACGATTGAGCGAAACTGTGGAATTATTGACCATCACGTAAAATGGAGTGTTGGAAAGCTTTCACTCCCTTCCCTCCCAATCGTGACCCGCGTCCGCCTCCTCAATCAGATTGATTGTCTTCCCAAGGCTTTATATGGTACGTTGCCCATCTGTGGCCCTTACCCGCTAAATACAATGTATACTTTATTAGAGCGACCAACCAAATGATCTGGAATTGCTACGTATAGAAAGTGTCCCGAAACCAGCTCTATGGACCGCTTGAGCAGAGTGGTCTCATTTTAACCGATACAGCTCTAAAGGCGAAGGTGGTCTACGCGAAGCTCAGCCTGCGCATCCTCGGCAGTGACGACGCGTGTCGCAAGGCACTCCTCAAGGGCGCGTGGCAGGAACTCGCGCGCGACGAATGCCACCGGAGGGCATTTGAAGAAACGAAAAAGGTCGATTTTCTCCTGCGAGATGGAGAAGCAATTCGGGTGAAGACCCTGTATGTCAGAGCGCCTACCGAGCAGCAACAAAATACATAAAAAAGAAAGATTTCTTGGGAAAACTGGGCGACCAGCAGGGTGAACGGTGAAGCACGTAGTGGAACGTTTAACCTAATCACGAACACAGTCACGACGAGGGAAGTGAGGCATCACCTACAGCTAGCCGATTCACCCCTTTGTCCGTCATGTGGTCGAATAGACAACGTCGTGCATCTGATCCTTGGATGAAACGATAAAATCAGATAATGGGTAGCTCTAAAAAAGATCTATAAAACCTTCGACGTGTTCGGTGGTGGTGCCATTACCGACATAAATCTGATCACCTTGAACTTTCGGCTCTTTCCGAGCTTCAAATCCTCCATAATGACCACCCTAATCATGGAATTCACACAGTTGAGAACTTCGAATAAATATTCCGCGAAAGGCAGGCAAGCATTAGTGGAATGGATGTGGCTGCCACCGGTACCGGACACACGTCGTCCGTGGTTAAAAAGTTGTTTTTCTGAATATTTGTACTTCAAAGCTATCAATAACTCCAACCAAATATAATGCTCCACTGCTAATCCAAATATTTTCTTCTATATCTTGTGAACCCTGCCTTCCTTATATCCTTCCACAGTATTGTTCATGGTCACAATTGTTTTATGCAATTTATATGAATGTATGTCTATGTAAGTGTGTATATGCATATTTATGTTTATGTGTATGTATATGCATACATATATTTATAAAGAAAAAAAATATTTTCTAACCACAATATGTAAGCTGACAATGTTTATAATGTAAACACTAGCAGTTTAACATACTAGACCGAATAAAACCAATTAAACCATAGTCTAACTGACTAAAGCACTCAACCGGATATTGAGGGATTCAGGTTCGAATCCCGGTCAAGACGAATGATTTTTGCACTCTGAAACTGTTGCATTGAAATTTTCACCCATATTTTTCCTTACTTGATAGGAGATGCTTCGTAGCAATAGCGTGCACGCGCTGTTCTACGTCCATTGGTTAAAATTGTCACTCGTTAGGGAAAGAGAGAGCTATTCATCGCAAACAATTGCATCTGCTTGAGGTCTCGGAAGGAGCAGCGGATAAGAAAGAGTGCGTGCTCCTTACAGCGTTCGAGTGGATCATAGTAGGCAGTCAAAGTGAATCATTGTCGATGGCGCTTCATGGCCAACATTAGGTTAAATTGTTAAATTTTCATCGACACAGCGTTGAATTTTACATCAGCTTTAACATAATCACCAATTTAAATAATTTGAAATCTATTCAAGCAAATTGTGATATCACATTTTTGACGCCCCGTCGTTTGATATTACATTTATCATTGATATGTGTCTTATAATTTGTGAATTTGACGATCAAAGTAGTGCGAGGGTGTAAATATATTGATCATTGCCAGCAACGTTTCACTTTATCACTCCACGGAAATAAAACATATAAAGTAAAATTGTTAACGCATATTCACTTTGATTTATTCATGAAAGAGGTCGGCAGTGTTTTGCAATTTGAGTGGAAACTTATTTCGATGTCAAAACGATCCCAGAACTTTTAATTAATTCTATTTTTATTAGTTTACAACATGAAAGAGATCCATGAAATACAAAAGTGTGTACGAAAATGGACCGGTATCAGAAAGAAAGGGAGTAATTTTCAAATAGAACTAAGGGAGAGCACTCACAAATTCGACAAATTTATTCATTCAGGTAGTAGGACGAGAATCAATGAAAGAAACAAGGAAGGAGGATAAGACTACGAGGAAAGGCCTTGTGATGTGAAAGAATTGTGAAAACTGCAAATATTTATTTTCAGATTCAGTTTAGTCTCAGATTCTCAGATTCAATTGTGGCACAGGAGTGTTTAATTTGCCCAGAATCTGTGAATTTAAAGCTCTTTGTGAAGTGTGAAGCAGTGATCTGTGAAATTAAAACTCTTTGGTTCAGAGGCACGGTGGGTATACCGTTATAATTCCTGGTAGCAGCACATGCCTGAAAAATAGATAATATTCTGTAAACATCTTTCCTTGGAGAATAATTTGCTACTGCAAGAGGCAGACACGCAGGTTGAAGAGCAATTAGGAACAAAAGTTGAAAAACTGATGAAAACATATTGAATAGCAGTGAACAAAGGGAGAAGGAAACCATGGCACATAATATGGAACACAATACAGCACTATTGAGAGTACTGTTAGGAATCACAGGAAAAAGTAACGAGAAATACCAAGGATACACTCTGTGAAAAAAGCTAATGTCAGACACACGAGAGAATACAGGGTTCGTCCGGAAAATAAGTGTACTGATTGCTTTATTTGAAATGTCCCATTGAAATGGAGCCAAGTTGTCCGAACGAAACCTCAAGCACATCCGACATTTTTCACCGACCATTTTGATCATCCTCGCCGCCATAAATTGCTTTGATCCGAGATAGTTTTTCGAGTCCTTCGAATCCCTCGGTCCCGTTTGCAGCATCTCACGTGGAGGTTCGGACCAGACCCGACTTCCCTCCGACCCCTCGCCATTATTCCTTTCCAGCCAACACTTGGGCGCCGCCAGACAGAAGGGACGTCGCCATCCCCACCACGAAGCCCCCCTCCCCAATCCAACACCAAATCGACGCGAAGAACCTCAAAAGACATGGGAATCAATTTCCGGCGGATCCGAGGGGAATTCGAGAGGGCCGGTGCTCGGCGGAAATACAGTCAGAGGGCGGCGGCCCTCCGTCGGCGGCTCACTCCGTGTGCGCGCGGAAGTGGCGGTTCGAGACGGCGCCTTGCACCCACTCACGTCGTCCCGGGCGGAAGAGGGCCTTCCGCTCGTCGGAATACTTGCATCGGATTAAAAGGGAGAAGGGTCAGCGCTGGGCGGTGGTAAGGTCAGCGAAAGGGGGACAGGAGGGGGGGGGGGCGCCGGATCTTTGCCAGAAACTGCGAGGCACGCACGACAGCATTTGAAAGGCGTCTCCAGAATCAGCTCTGATGCATGCTCTCCGCATGGTGCAGAGTGTGAAGGTCCGACCCAGGCCAATAATTAATTTACAGTAGTTGAAAAATATTGTGAATAAAAGTGATTCACTGATCTCCTGGTTTCAATGCAGAAATGTCTTCAAAAACATACATATATATATGTATATATATATGTATATATATATGTATGTGTGTATATATATATATATATATATATATATATATATATATATATATATATATATATATATATATATATATATATATATATTGATGATATAGAAACACTCACACGAGGTGTATAATATCCGAGGCCTCCTTCAAGGAAGACTTACTAGAAGTCTTACTTGAAGAAGGCAGAAAGCTTTAACAATCTACAATGTGTCCTTTTAAGTGTTACTATTTTATATGTGTTCTATTGTGTCCTCCAAATATTTTTTATATATATATATTATTTTTTTTTCGAATTTTCGGTGGTCGTGGCCACCTTTATCAAGAAAGAGAGGGACAGAACTGAAGGGAATCCGAGGGCTGGAGCGATGGATGGAAGGGGAAGGGTGGGGAGAGAATTCGGAAGGGAAGGCTTTGGAGGGGCAGCGTTAGAAGGGTGGGGAAAACGTAGAAGGTAATGGTGGTGGAGGGGGGATGAAAACATGTTAGAAGCAGGGTAATTAATGCCTAATATTGAATCCTGGCCAATTCCAGGACTCCAAGAGCCAGATGAAGGATTGCTCTAATGTCTTGAGTTTCAGTGGAGGATCAGTGGGTGGGAGGGATACTAAGATGGATACACTATAGCATTTATCAAAAGGAGTGTTGTTTTCGGAGGCGTGTTTGGGGATAGGGAGCATATCAATTAAGGAAGAATTCTTGCATGAGGCTCGGTGGTTGTTAATTCTAATATTGAGGGGTGTGGTACACTGCCCAATATAATAGGCAGGGCAAAGTTGGCACTTCAGAAGGTACACTACATTGCTAGATGTGCAAGTAGAGGAGGGAATTGGTGAGAGAGACTTAAAAAGCGGGTGGGAGAGGGACGGGATTTTAGTTTTGAAAATAGGGCATGTTTTGCTACTAGGTTTATTGCATGGCGTGGGAGTGGTTTTAGGACGGGGTGGGGATTTAAGGAGTGGATTGGTTGATTTGAGGAGATGGGATAGGTTGGCGGGGCGTTTGAAAGTAACAGAGGGACATTTGGGGAAAACGGTTGGCGGTGGCATTATGATTTTTGAGGATAGGGTAGAGGTCTTTTAGGATTGATCGTAGAGATTCTAAGCCCGGGAAGTATGTGGTGCAAATTGAAAGAGGGTAGGGTTCCGCGGCGGAGGAAGGTTTGGGAGTATAGGCATGTTTTCGGATTCTTTTGTTCAGGAGGGATTCGGGATAACCTCGTTTGAGGAGGGAACAGTGTAGATTTGAAAGGAATGATAATTTCCCCTCCACCCCCATCACCTTCTACATTTTCCCCACCCTTATAACGCTGCGCCTCCAAACCCTTCCCTTCCGATTTCTCTCCCCACCTTCCCCTTCCATCCATCGCTCCGGCCCTAGTATTCCCTTCAGTTCTGTCTCTCTCTTCCTTGATAAAGGTGGCCACGACCACCGAAAATTCGAAAGATAGTGAGTCTCTTTTTTGTGTGTTTCTGTGTGTCTTTGTCTGTGTCCACTAGTGCTAAGTGTTATACATTATATATATGTCCTCTCTATATGTGTTCGTCCTTTATGTGTGTTCCTATCCCTTTTCCTTATATCTGTTTCTGTATATATGAATATATATATATATATATATATATATATATATATATATATATATATATATATATATATATATATATGTATGTAGGTCGCGTTAGTCCAGTGGGTAGAGCGCTGGACTGCTGACCGGAGGGTCCCGGGTTCGATTTCCGGGCAAGGCACTCTGGGCCCCTGCAGCACCACCCAAGCTAAAGTGATTTTTCGGGTGCCAGGTCTTCCTGGGAAACCATAACCGGCATAGGGAAAGGAACTGGCCCCCCTACCCTGATGTGTGAATTTTCACACGCCGTATAGGGCTTAGTACTGGGTGATCTCTACCATCACCTAATAAACCGACCTTCGGGTTGATTACTGTATGTATGGTTTATATATATATATATAAACCATAAACACAGTAATATATATATATATATATATATATATATATATATATATATATATATATATATATATATATATATATATATATATGTATATATATATATAAACCAACCTTGTGTTTCTATATTGTGTGTTACTGTGTATTGTACTATATATATACATATATATACATATATATATATATATATATATATATATATATATATATATATATATATATATATATATATATATATAACGATTTTACGGAAAAACTCATATGAGCAGCACAATAATGGGAGGGCACAATAGAACAAAAATAGAATAGTAATAGGCATCACGCCTATAAGCTTGCCAAATACGCACACCACACCGACTTTCCCACGTCATGCCTGTCCATAGGAATCGTTCCCAACAGACTAGTCATTTCCCTACCACTATCTGCTACTCTTCCTGATATCCACCCCAAACTTAATGCATTTTCTTACCAAAAATCATGCATTCGTGCACAACACAAATCAAACCTATTTGCCCTCTTTAAAATAATCTCTTTGGCTGCTGATCACCTAATTCCACAACTCAACGCCATAATTTCGTCTGCCCAATGTTCCCTCCAACAAAAACGTCAAACTCTCCTTAAAAAGCTGTCCAATTTGTGTATTTCCTACTTCCGAGTAGGTCTCAAAATTCTACACTCTCACCCTTTCCCGCCACCTCCTCCTCAACCACCCCCACTCTTTCAATATTAGCTCGATCTCCGCAGCATTTACAACCTTCCCCCTCCACACAAAGGCCCTCCGGTTTTTCACAGACGCCAGCCGCCACCGAACGATCCCATCACCCCCCCTCGCTCCGACAATGCCGATGATATTGTAAACCTTTCAAACACCAGCCTTTCAGACAATGAAATATCCGTTCTTAGTAAAGGCCTATCCTTCTTCCCTACACCAAAAATAAACCACATAAGCATACTCACTGATACCCTCGATTTCTGCCGCAACCTTCGATGGCGCGCCTTCTGGAAATCACAAAGTAAACCTTTCAGTAACTTAAACACCAATCCCGCACTTGACAAATTCCGCCCGGCTTCAACTCATGAGCCAAAACCCCTTCCTAGTAACCATCCTGTCGAAATTTTTAAGCGTCTCCTTATCGAAAAAGTTTCCAATCAATCCTTCAGAAAACATCTCAGACCAAAAAATAAGCTCTCCATGAACGAACGTCATGCCCTAAAAACCCTACAGTCCAATCCCAACATCGTTGTTACCTCCGCCAATTAAGGCTCCTCTGTTGTAATTCTAAACAGCAATGATTATAATTCTAAAGCCCTCGCTCACCTGAACGATTCATCCACCTATACCACTCTCACCAAAAACCCAACACAAACTTTCCAAACCGAAATCCGGTCTTTTCTCCTTCACTCCGGACCAGAGGAAGGCCTCACCTCCAAAGACATATCCCTACTTTCACCCCCAAACCCCAGAACACCCCAGTTTTATCTCCTCCCAAAAATACACAAACCCAACATCCCCTGTCGTCCTATAGTTTCCACTTACAATTCTCCCACGGAAAAAATCTCCGCATTCCTTGACCACCACCTACAACCACTTGTACTCTACTTGCCCTCCTTCACGAAAGACACATACTACTTCCTCAACCGTCTAAATTCTGTCTCAATTCCCTCCATACCCTACCTACTTATGGCCACCATTGACGTTACCCCGCTTTATACTTCTATTCCCCATGCAGAAGGTTTATTCTCCCTCCGGCATTATCTTTCTCTACGCCCCCTACCCCAGCGCCCCTCGACTGAATTTCTCCTTAATCTTGCCACTTTCGTCCTGACTAAAAATGCATTCTCTTTCCAAAATTGTTTTCACCTGCAGAAAAAAGGTCCAGCGATGGGAACGAGGATGGCACAATCATACGCCAATCTCTTCATGGGCCATCTCGAAGAGACTTTCCTGTCACAGCAACCCTTCCAACCTCTTTTCCGGGTCCGCTACATAGACGACATTTTTATTCTTTGGACACATGGCTCTGATTCTCTCAACAATTTCTTATCCGCCTTAAATTCATCTTTCACTGTTAAATTCACCTCTTCCATTTCAGACTCCACCATCACCTTTCTTGACACAGACATCTCACTTCAAAACAACAAATTCACCACTTCAGTACACATCAAAGCCGCTAACCATCAGCATTACCTACACCACAGAAGCTGTCATCCTCAACACACGAAACGCTCGATTCCTAACTCTCTCTCTATCCGCGGACACCGAATTTGCAACACAACAGACACTCTCAAAAAATACCTTGACAGTCTACACCTTGCACTCCTCAAACGCGGTTACCCAAAAAAGCTCCTACAAAATAAAATCCACCGCTCCACCCGACCACACACACCACATAATAACAAGCCCACATCTGACGCAGGACTCAACCTTTGCACCACCTATTTCCCCGGATCACACAGACTGAAAACCTTCCTTAAAGAACTGTATTCAATTTTACATGACAATGACGCGACCTCATCCTTACTACCCCAATGCCCATCTATCGCATACAGACGACCCGCCAATCTCAAAAACCTTCTGAGATCCACCAACCCTTTGGTGCCCCCCCGTGGCAAATTTCCTAATATTTACCCTACTTGCAACCGCCCCCGATGTAAAACTTGTCTACTTATTAGGTCTACTCCCCTCTCCTTACATCCTCTCATTGCCCCCTCACCTCGTTCCCACGCTATTTGCCTCTCAAAAAACATTATTTATCTTTTGTCATGCAAACATTGCTCTTCCTTTTACATAGGAGAATGCATTAGCCCCTTATCCATTCGAATGAATAATCACCGGTACTCGTGCAATTCGGCCTCACTCTCTTCTCTTCCTATCCCTTCACACGCCAATTCCCACAGCCTTTCATTCGACCAGTTTTTTGCTCTTAGCATCCTAGAATCCCTACCCTATTCAGCCACCAATATAGAGGTGAGAACTCGAGAATCCGCGTACATATTAACTTTCCGATCTTTCAAAATTCCCACCCTTAACCGCCATCTTTAATTTCTCTCCCAGCATTCCCTACTCCACACCTTCCCTCCCCGCCTATACCCCTTTCCTCTCTCCACCATATTTTTAGTCCCACTTGAAGAAGGGCTCTGAGAGGGCCGAAAGATCGAACAATTTACCGTGTGAGTGTCCTTTTAAATGTTGCTATTCTATTTGTGTTCTATTGTGCCGTCCCATCACACACACACACACACACACACACACACATATATATATATATATATATATATATATATATATATATATATATAATAAATATATATAATCTGTTTTTATATTCTTTGATTTATTGCCATTGTTTGGATAGTAATATGTATGTATTGTTTTTAGTCTTACTTTTGTACTCACAGCATAATAGTAATTTATTTTGTGTGATTAACAGCACACAAACAACACACTACACAGAGGCTCAAACATTGTTGCTGGAAATTTGCGCATATTGCACGATGTTTTTCAAAATGTTAGGACAATAAATTTAGATTTAAAAAAATGAAAATAATTAGCACAGTGAACTGTATACATATTTCCAAGACATTAGTTAAATGACTAGTAGTAAATTAATGAAGAATGTAAAACAAAATTTAAAAAAAAACAGTAAAAGTTAAAACCTATTGTTTTGGCATACTTTTATTGAAAAAACTATAGAGTTAAGTATAAAGGAATATAAAGTAATCCTTTAATATATTTACGTTAAATATGTTCTTAAAAAATAACATAGCAATTCAAGGGTTACATAATATTATAACTATTTTAACCGCACTGAATTTCAATATGAAAGTCAATGGTTTGAAAGCTGCCAATTGCTAAGATGTCACCTCATCCTTAGCAACACCGAGAATTATATTCTAAAAGTCACTACAGTATGGAGTCACATGAGTTTTTTATTTTAATCTAGCCACGTGAACATGATAAGTCACTAAATTTGACAACTTACACTATTTGTTGGCATCAAAAATGAAATAATAATCTCATCCTTTAATAAGTTTATATTGCTGTAATAAATAGTATACAAGTCATCTTTTCATTATAATAAGTATCTGTATTAATATAAATTATTCACCATTGACAATAAGGAGAAATCCAGCTTTGTGTGACTTTGCACGTTATTTTATTTGTACTAATTGATTTCAATGCTAATGCGTCATTTATAAGGCGTAATAACCAATATATGTGACTAAGTAATCCTTTTTGATCTGAAATTTTTTTGAAAAGTTATTCTACGAATTAATTCCACAATGCACTTAATATCCATTCAAGTCAACCTTTTATTTAGGGAATGAAAAATAATTTCAAAGTACTTTAATTCATAAAATAGGTTTTTGACAATATAAAAAGCTTAGCGTGTGCTTAATTAGCTAGGTTAGATAAAATTTTGACTAGCCTTTGATCAAAACATACCATACTAACTTTATGGTATATTCCAAGAGACTGTAACCTTTAACGGAGTCATCCGGTAATATGCATTCCATTGCAACAATTTCAGAGCGCTAAAATCATTCGCCTTGACCGGGATTAGAACGCGGAACCATCGATGTCCGGCTGAAGGCTTTAGCCAATTAAGCTATTTTCAGAGTTTAAGAGAACGTCTTGAGATGTAGTATTAAATGTTTAGGCGTTCTGAAGACTGAGATGAATGTTTAGGCGTTCCGAAGAATTTTACATCACCAGCTTAATGTAACGACCATTACTCAATGAGAAAATTGGGGAGTACTAAGTACGACGCAAGCAACCTTAATTTCGTCTTTTGTAGAAAGTGTATTAGGATTTTAGTAATTCTGGAACGTCGCCCTGTGCTGGACGATATAGTTTTTACTTTTCTGTGCACTCATATTCAAATACGACGAGTTTTAGATTCAGGTGTTTCAGGTGTTTGTGATGCCCTTTGGATTTCCTGAAGTTAGCGATCCAAGCAATCAATTATTCGAGATGTAGAGAGATTACTAAGTCATCAGAGGCTATTATTACCATCAGTGATCTCTACACACCGATACGACCATCACACCTCATGATTTGCAGTTCTAGCTCTGCTTTAGCTGATCCTGGTATCCTATCATTATTGCTTGCATTGTATAAACTAACAACACTTTCTAAGTAAGCCCTAAATAAGAAAAGACAGCATTTTTCCTTGACCGTCTGGTTACAAAACCAATAACTTTCATAATAAACGCTTCTTTTCTGTTAATTATCTCACACATGTGAATCCCTCATGAAACTAAAAATGGAGATTTCCATTTTTTCATTTCCATATGTTTTCCAGTATTCCTTCCAGGGATAACTACTAGTGATAATTACTATATATAATATAAATATTGAGTACTCTGAATTATATTCGATTTAATTTGCAATTATATTTTCGGAATGCTTCCAAAAAACGCCTCAGTGTCCATACTTAGCAACCAAAATTACATGGAAAAGTTTCGCTTTTAAAAGCAGGTGCAAATGTATCATTCATGTCGGAAGAAAATTTTTTTCTAGGCAATAATGATGGATAATAAAAATTTTTCTACCCAACGACAAATGTTATTATCAAGCTCAAGTGGAGCTCAGAGAATTGTAGAATTCTCTGTGGAAACTGTGGACTTGGCAGGCCGCCGCCTACATTCCTCTGCGACGTGGGTGGAAAGGAATCATGGTGTATGAATGAAGGCCAGAGCAGGGGAACGCAGGGGGTAAACGGAGGCTCTGCCATTGGAGGGATGGAGCGAAAATAAAAGGGTGTACCCCTGACGCCGAATGAGGGGTACGTAGGATGGCGTCTCTCGCCGGGCGATTCCTGCTGGAACACGGGGGTGAGGGGAGTGCGTGATACGGAGGGCAGGGGGGGCACGCTCCCAACCCTAGGTGGGGGGGGGGGGTGGAAGTGGCGGCGTGAAACGGAGGCTAACGACGCCTCGCAGACTGGATAGCACGTCCCTGACGGGGGTCTTGCTTATGAGTCGAAGTTAGCGAAAGACACTTTTTGGTAATTCTCCATGGCGATGAATAATAAAAGAAAGTTTATCCGAGCAATTTGAATTCTCCTTCCACGACCCAGGTGTTTTAAAATTTGATGTTTACACCAGAGGATGGCAAAATCAGCCAAAACAAAAGGTCGTGGAAGTGAAACTCAATTACCACCAACTTTTTATTGCTCTTCGGCATCGAAAGTTGATTCCTCACCGTAAACGATAACGAAATATATCTCCAGAAATTTTTCTTATAGTCTCAACAATTGGTAATCAATGAATTTAGCATACATATTTAATGTTCCCGGCATTGAATCAAGCATCGCACCTCGAGGTCAGAACACCCGCGTAGCCGTGGAACAACCCGACCGGATCAACCATTTTAAAAAGTTTTGAGAACTCCATTTAAAAAGCTGAGCAAATGTCGACGCCTGGAAGTTGAAAGAGAGAGAGAGGGAGAGAGAGAGAGAGGGGCTAAACGGGATGAATGTAAGAATCTAATGATTCCCGGAGAGGCGAAAGCGTTTCAATTCCGCGGCGTGGAGGGAGTGCAGTCAGTGCGGGTGAGTAGAGAAGGGAAACACAATGGGAATGTGAGCGTGGACTTAATGAGATCCCCGAGAGACAAGATCAGCAAATGGCGCCCTAAGCTCTTTCCCTGCAACGAAAGTAGAGGCCGATCAATGTGACCTCAGATTGTGCCTGGCCAGCGACATGGCCGCCTTCCCAGACGAAAACAAAAGGAAGTGATACACGGCCAGGAGGAGCGATACTCTGTGCTTCGTACTAATTTGAATGCCCCTGGCAAATCCAGTGTAATCCATTGAAGTTTCGCGAAAGTCCCTCCTCTTGAATTTTGGCTAAAATAGACTGACTGTGAGGAAGGTGAATGGAGTGCCCAAGAACGTAAAAAATGGATCATGGAAATGAGTTTGGCATTGAAAATATATGCCAGGCGGTTAAATAGGATGACCAACGAAGATAATTACAATATAAATCATGAAAAATATTTATTTATATGTTAAATTACAACTAATTCTATTTAAACCATAATATGGTTTATGCTGTATATAAATGTTAAATCTTGATCGATATGGAAAAACTAATCATTACACTTAGAGTCAAGAATAATATTTACTCCATTAACCATTTCAAGCACGGCAAAGGTAAATTGATTTAAGCTAATAAATTCTAAAGGATGTTTATGAATCATTACCAAATCTTCAATTTCCCCGACGAATGATTTCAGCATAAAACTTAAGATGAATCAGCTATCCAACTTAACAGTAGGTCTAGATCGTTTCCCGATTCTGTTATCACAAACACCCGACATAATAGTTAAATAAATTAAAAATCAAGCCAATCGAGTAGCGAATAGACGACTCTTGAGAACAAAACGTTCCTTGCCCAACCAAAATCGGAGGCGTCCGATCATCAGGAGCGAGCAGAGGGTGATTTGGAGACAGTCGCCATCGGAGCTGCCCCCGGGGGCCACTTAAAGGGAATATTAGCGGGACACTGATGACTTTAGAATCACAGTTGGAGAGTTAAGCTTTTGCGAGATGGAAGAATACCATGAGAGGGACGCGGGTAAAATTGGTGAAGAGGGGTCTTTCAGAAACGTTGACGTTGAGCTCGTCTGAAGTGCATTAAATATTGGCACGAGTATCGATGACACGTTCTGCCAAGAGAACTTGGAGTACTCCCTGATAGTGTGACTGCTGCGTTGAATGGGAAAACAAATGAAGCCAAGACTGCGGAGAAGGGATGAGATGAGAGAGGAGTGAGAGAACGGAATCGTGCGGGAGCGCCCGGCCAGGGGATATTGGAATGGCGGGAGGGGAGGGGGGTTTGTGAGGGGGGGAAGGGGTCGATCGGAGGGTAGGAACTAAGGGCTCGAGGGAGAGTATGAAGGACTGACTGCGTGCACGGCGAGGACACGCGGGTATAAAATACCTGTTACTTCAAATCCGAAAAGGCTGGTTTATTTATGTAAAGCCTGATTTGAATGTTGGTGTTTTTCTCTAACTGAAGACATGCGTACAACGTGGACGCTTTGCACTGCGATATCGGCGTCGTCATTATCTGCCAGTTTAATAGGTTTAACGGCGGCCGTTTAAAAGGAGCTGCGCCCTAGGAGTGTGTTTCTTGAGTAATTGATTCAAGCGATATTGCCAAAACGAATTGGGGAAGGAACAATGAGTCCTTGGAAAGCCATGGCTAGAAAATGGCAATTGAATGGTAAGAAAAATAGAATTGTAGAACTCAGGGTAATTGATATAATCGAAGTGGAAGTGAAGTAGTAGTAAATATGGAATCAAAATATGAAGTCGGTGGAGAGAGACACCGAAGCACCGCTTGCACCCTTGTGACGAGCGAGAGTCGTGGTGCCTTTGCCTGCATTCAATGCGAAGGTGGTGAAATTAGGACCACGTCCATCCACCAACCCCACCGTTTCACTCCACAAGCTTTCTTGGCAAGGGCTGAGTAGTGCTCACTCAAAATCCTGAGACGTGACGATAGGCAATGGGAACAGAGGAGAACTGACCTTGGGGCGTGGGAGAAAGTTCATGAGTAGTGAAGTTGGGAGGGCCAATGAAAAGTTGACTTTTCAGAGAAAGTATTCTAGCAAGTTTAAATGCTCTAAATCTTTAAGGAATTTGAAGAAGATTATCTTTGCTGTACCATTGTCATTTAAGATACCTTAATATTCTTAAGAGTGTGATAGCTTCAAAGAAATATATATCCGATATTGCAAAACGATAGTACGTATAACAGGCTTAATAGTACGAATAGGTTTTACAACAGCTGGAATGAGAATCACATGCATACCGAATTACAACTTAGAAGGCTATTAAATCTGCAGCTCAGATTTGGTCTATTCTGTGTTCTCAAAACAACAAATTTTGCACTTTTCCACAGATTTGTTTGTAACGTACAACTCATTTCAGGTCATCGAACCATCTTCAGATTCAAGACAAGGTTCAACTTGTGATACATCATATTTATATCCGTTTGAGGAAGGGGGGGAGGGTAAGAAAAGAGTGAGAAGTAAGGAAGGCGGGGACAAAGAGGGATAATATGGAATTCTTGAAATGGAGAAATGGAAAATCTTTGTCCCCGGTTACCTTACTCCTCACTCTTTTCTTACCCTCCCTCCCTTCCTCAAACGGGTATAAATATGATGTATCACAAGTTGAATCTTGTCTTGTATCTGAAGATGGTTCGATGACCTGAAACGCGTTGTACGTTACCAATAAATCTGCGGAAAAGTGGAAATTTTATTGTTCTCATAATGATAAACTTCCACTACACCTCGCCTGACTCTGTTGAATATATTCTGTGTTGATGGTGGAACGGAATACGTTCGGAATGATTTCAGGAGATCATGGGCATAAATACATCAAACCTTTTAAAAATTCAAAAATAAAAAAATATCTTCGGCCGTGAAAATTAAATGAACGATAAAAATTACCCTTACGGTTAGTTAAAGGATACAAATGGATGAATTGTAATGGATGACAAATGGATTAAGAAATTGTAATTAAATTTAATATTTCCCCTGTCCATGTTCCGTTCTCGTTGTTTATTGTTATGCTGTTATTGTATTATATCCTCTGTCATGTTTGTTATATTTTTCGCTGTAAATTGAAATGCACCAATAAAAACTATGACAAGAAATCGAAAAACAGCGGAACTCATGGGCAAGTAATTTCCCTTTCGTGTTTCCGGCCCACAGCAAACTACGTCTGAGTTACGCACACACGCAGGGTGTACGGTAAAACACGTAATACACTCCTAGCAGGGTTGCGTCTATCGCTATTGCAATTAATGAGGAATACCTGATTTCCACATTTTTCGGGCTGCGTCCGCGTATGTCGTTTAAATGTACAACAGTTTCGCCAGCTATCCTGCTGGCGTCCTCAGGTCAAGGATGAAAAGAAGCTTGTTGTCCCGTCTTATATAGGAAAAATCCGGCGCCAATACCGGGAAATTTCTTGGCCAATCAGGGAACGTCCTCATATTTGCGCGGAATTATTCGTTTCCACGCACTGTGGAGTGGATATCCATCCTCTCTGTTAAAATTTTTTGGCCTTTTAACGATTTCAATGGCCTCTCTGATTATTATCTGGAAGTATTTTCCTTCTTTCGCTATTATTTTAGCGTCGTCGAAGAGAATAGAGTGTCCAGGTTCACTCCAGGCGTGCTCAGCGATGGCCGATGCTCTAAACTGTTTGGCCTTGGTTGCCCTCTGGTGTTCACTCATGCGTGTTTTCAGCGCTCTGCACGTTTCACCGATGTACCATTTGCCACAGGAGCATGGCACTTGGTACACGCCTTCTGATATTAACGGTGAAATTCCATCCTTGGGTCCGGGTAGGGTGTCAGCTATCTTGGTGACGCAGTTGAATCTGGTCACCACATCATGTTTCCTTAAAGCCCTCGCGATTCTTTCCGAAGTCCCTGCGATGAAGGGGATGGTGACGTAAGCCTTCGGATGTGGTCTGGAGTCTTCCTCCCTGTCAGGAACAGCGGTGGTTTGTCTCTTCTTTTCTTCCTTCTCGGCCCTTTTTTGGATCATATGAGCGCTGTATCCATTCCTTTGCAGGGCATTTGTCAAGTGTTTCTTCTCGTTGGCAATAGAATCGGAGTCACATATTTTATATGCTCGGTTGACAAGTGTGTCTACCAGTGAGGTCTTCTGACTGGGATGGTGGTGCGATGCAGCATTAAGGTAGCGGTCGGTGTGAGTAGGCTTCCTGTATACTCTGTGTCCAAGCCTCCCATTCCCTGTATTTCTCTTCACCATGACGTCCAAGAAGGGCAGTTGATGATCCTTTTCCACCTCCATAGTGAAGTGGATGGCTTGATGCTGTGAGTTCAGATGTTTCAGGAACTTTTTTAATTCTTCCTCTCCGTGTGACCAAATGACAAAAGTGTCGTCGACATATCTTAGCCACAGTGAGGGCCGCTTGTCGCAGGATTCCAGTGCTTTCTTTTCGAAGCTCTCCATGTAGAGGTTGGCCACAACCGGGGAGAGGGGTGAGCCCATCGCAGCTCCTTCCATCTGCTCGTAATGGTCACCATTCCATAGGAAGAAGGAATTGCGGAGGCAATGCTCCACCAATCCTGGAAAGTCCTTAGGGATTCCGCGGGAGGTGAGTTCCTTGATGATATTCAGCGATTCCTCAATAGGGACGCTGGTGAAAAGCGATTCAACATCGAAGCTGACCATGAGATCGTTGTCGTGGATGGTGATGTTTCTTATTACGTCAATGAAATGCGTCGAGTTTTTTACGAAGCTGGGTGTCTGTCCGACGTGGTCCTGCAGAGACCGCGCCAAGTACTTGGCGAGTTGGTAAGTCGGAGCGTCAATCTGGCTCACAATCGGTCGGAGAGGTACATCCTTCTTGTGAATTTTGGGCAGGCCGTACAGTCTCGGTGGTTTCGGTGCAGTCGGAAGCAGGCGTCGTTGCTCTTCTTTTGGAATAAGCGATCGTTTAATGATAGCCCTTGTGCTTCTCTCCGTCTTGGCAGTCGGATCGCTTTTCAATTTCCTATAAGTCGGACTGCTGAGGATGAGCGATATTTTCCTATATAAGACGGGACAACAAGCTTCTTTTCATCCTTGACCTGAGGACGCCAGCAGGATAGCTGGCGAAACTGTTGTACATTTAAACGACATACGCGGACGCAGCCCGAAAAATGTGGAAATCACCTACTCATCGCCGCGGAAACCTTCGAACGAACAATGAGGAATACCCACTGATTGCCCTCCCTTTAAAGGGCTCACTCACAACTCGGATATGGAATTCTTTCTTTGAAGGGGCCCATTTGACGGGAAAAACACCAGGGGTCAGGAGTTTTGGGCATCGATTTCATCCCACTTCATTGTGTACGACTGAGAGTGTCTCTCGAGTGTGCGTGCGTGTGTGTTTGTGTGAGTGCGAGAGTCCGACTCGCTTGTGGCTCGCTGGATAAAAAGCACGGGTGGGTGTGAGGGGGAGTTCTTTAACGTCACATGATTTTTTCTTGCTCATTTAATTCTACATCCTACACAACGCTGCCGCGTGAGGAAATTCCCCGAAAACCATCCCCCATAAAAATGTCTCTTCGCCATGGATAACACGAACTCGAGGGGACGACCATCCACATAGAGCGTTCCTTTTCCCTCTCCATTCAGTCTTATTCTTTTATTGTCATTTCCAAATATTTTCGTTTGATTACTCTTTATTCACCAACTCCTCTATTTGTCTCACCTGATAATTACACCGAAACGATAATATGCACAAACCGATTGCTTTAAACTCTCTCATTTTGCCACCACTAAAAGGTTTCACGATGGGTTTTATGCTATTTGATACTTTGGTGGTGTTGTTTCAAGTCATCATTATAACCAACCATGCTATTGTTATAACTGAGCCCAGGAGCTTGTGCGCATTTTTAAAACTACGGTTGAAATTTAGATGATTTAATAATGTTTAAAGACCTTACCGAAAGATTAAATTACGTGATTGTTTAATTATATCATAACAATTTGGCACATACATTTTGAGGCATTGTTCGCCCGGTGTGGCAAGGTGGCCGACCAGGGCAAATCTACGAAGTCGCGATAGTCCAGGAAGGAAGGTTGGATAAGTTGGCTACCGAGGGAACGAAACCCCAATTCGCTACGCGTTGACGGTTTCTTTTTATTGATGAACTCCAAACAGATAATAATGAAATCGGAATCTGCAAATAGCAGTCCACTGCCGCGGCGCAGCGTGGAAAACGCGGCTTGGTTATCTAGGAATATTCTATGTAATATTAGCATGATCTGGTAAATATTCAAGTAAATGTATAAGTCTCTTTAGAGCGGCAATAGCCTATACCTGAAAATTGAGTAATTCAGTTTGAAACCGCTGTGCAAATTCAAGGTTAAGATGAGGGGCTACCATGGCCCATTACCAGGGGGTAGCGGCTGTGTACAGCACGTTATTCAGATCGTAACCAATCGTCTTGTCTGAAAGATTCCGATGTCCCTGGACCGGGTGATCCCGTCTTTATTGCGCTGGAACGCTTGAGCAATTAAAATATCGGTAGGCTGAGTATCCAACATACACATGCCATAAAACGCCCTTCTTTAAGGATGTCAAGAGCCTGTAGTCGGGGGATAAGTAGGATTGCAGGCGTACCACGACAAATAACTTAGCGGTGGCTTGCAGATTACCAAATACGTAATATTATATAAAAAGCGCAATAGCACTATGAGTCTTTGACTTAGCAAACTCTTTTCTTCCGATAGAAATCTGGCTAAGTTGAAGCTAGTGAGGATTTATTGATTGATCCAAAAAAAAAAGTTGTTAGCTTTTGCAGTTGATAGAGCTGAGTTTATATTTTAGAGGGAAAAACTGACATGGTTAGTTAGCATGGGTTCATTGTTAGAAAAAAATTTAATATTGGCCTTAAGGAAAATAAAAAGACGATAGTGAAATCAGAGGCTGAAGAAAGAAATTAAAATTTAAAATGGGGAACGGAATTAATGACCAAGAGGAAGAACTCCAACTTGGAAGCGGAGTAAATAGGAATGACAGAGAGACAGGAAGCCATCGGCATCATAATAAAAAAGCGAATAGAAAGTACAAATATTAACTCTACACAACACTATTCAGGGTAGGAAATAATAAATACGTTTACGAAAATAATTTCTGGTAGAAGAGAAAGCTATTTGAAATAATCGTGATATTTTCTGAATATTTCTGCAGAAGAAACCAAGGAAGCGCAATGATGGTGACGGCCATATAAAGTATGATTTCATGCTCCTAGAGGTTTTTGCCAAACTAGTTGATTGCCATACTATTTTGCTATGCAGACCGCGGATTAGGGTGGTTACGTCAGTCACAAGTTTAAAAACAATTGTCAAATAAAAACAATTATTATAAATTGTGTTAAAATTAACTGAATAGTATTTCTTTAAAATGGCAATTACAAAATTATAATTACCAAGTGACGCTTGCCACTCCTCGATTGTTTATTTTCCTTCATTTGCCTCTCGAAATCTACTTTTTGATAAACTGCAACCCCCGGGCAAACGGGCGATGGCACGAGAAAGTGTTTTGATGAGTTTTACAGCAACTGCTGAAAGTTGAATCTAACTTTATGTTCAAAATGCCACGATATGTTACTGAAGAGAAGTACAATCACATGTGTACATCTCCATTCCCTTCCACCACCTTGGCGTGGTGGAAGGGAATATGCGTTTTGATGAGAGTTGTGCTGGCAGGAGAAACTATATTGTATTCTTGTAGGTCATGTCTACAGGCTTTTTTGGACCTTTCCGGACCGTTTGGTCCGAACGCTTTGGACCGGAACGGAACAGTAAAAAAAAGCCTGGCTACATGTACCCAGGCTTTTTTTTACCGTTCCACTCCAGATACGTTGCAGGGTAGGAGCCTGACGAAAGGTAGTCCACGCAGCGTCTGTTCCTCAGTGAGGTGGCTGCAAAGGCGTCTGACCCCAGTGGGGCGGCCATTGAGTGATGGTGTCACATTAAAAGCACTATTAAGGAAGGTAACGGGAAACCACCTAAATTATTGATGACACGATTTTTTATGATGGGCAGTATAGAGAGAGTGAGTCCTGGTAACCACGGGACTCAGCCCAATCGGCCGTGTGTCGAGCCCAACAGCCATAGAGGCAAGGCTTCCGCGGTCGCATATGAACTTTGAATGCCAGGGTAATGCTCAGGAAGTGAAAATTAGAAAAAATAAAACGAGAAATGGAGATAGGAAAATAAACATTTTAGGGCTGTGCGAGGTAAAATGGAGGGACTGCGGGGTGTACTGGAGTGATAGTTATAGAGTTGAGTGCGGCGGAGGGGAAGGGAACCCGTGAGGAATGGCTCTAATATAGAAAAAAAGTAAGGGAAAAGTATAGTAAACAGAGAAAGCGACTGATAGAAAATTATTAGTAGAAGTAAAAACAAGGTCTGACTAACTTTGCAATTGTTCAGAGGATATACAGTTATGTACATGCCGACAAGCAATCATAGTGATGAAGTAGTGGACGGGATATACGATCAGTGGCACAGTTTCAGGCGTGACAAGAAAATCCTTCATGATGAAAGAAGACACTATGCTTTTCCGCATAGAGGTTTTTTATTTCGACCTAGGTTTAGTTACCGCGTGACATCTTCGACCTGAAAATGTCACGCTGTCACAAAAACTAGGTGGTAACAAAAAAAAACCTATGCGGAAAAGTGAAGTGTCTTCTTCAATCAGGATAAACAATCAGTCAGTAAACATAAACACGGGTGTTGCTGGAGGGAAACATTTGATAGAGTTTGGGGATTGGAGTGTGACAGTAGCCAAAGAAAGAGGGGATGTACTAGTAACGGGATGAAGAGGGGAGAGATCAATCATAACGAACCTTTGGTTTAGTTTACACTACGGGCATATGTGTACATGCAAAATGTACGAGGATTCAGGAGGACATGAGTTAAACCATATAATGGTAGGGCACAGATTTAGGAACATCGTTATCAATTGCCAAATTTTCCCGGAATCGAATACGGATTCAGGTCACAATTTCGTTATAATAAGTGTAGCGTCCAATTTAAAGAGATAAAATATGGAAGACTGTTGAAAATGGCATAATAAAACATTAACCGGAACGACATGAAATGAGTATCAGCGAGTTATAGAGAGAATCATAAGTGAGGAAATGGAGCTGGATATAACAGAAACAATGAGTGCTTACCGAACAAGGGGTATCGAAAGCCGGAAACAAAACTATAAGAATTTTGAAGAGGTATAGGACTGAACACATACGATTACGGACGAGGTGTTAGAAAAAAAGACGAAAGTAGAAAATGGAAAAATGTGAACACGGAGGAATTTAGAAGAAAGTATAAATAGTTAAAAAAAAACTGAGGTGGGAAACTAAGAGAGCGTAAGAAGAATGGTGGAATACACAGTGCTAGATGGTGAAAATTTGACAAATGAATGGTGAAATGGGTGCACAAGAGAGGATGAAGAAGTCACTCTCAGAAAGAGAGAAGGGTAATTCCGTTAAAACAATCAGAGATAGGACAAAAATAAACGGACCAGGGAAGATTGAAGTGAATTAATATGTATAATATACAGAGGAAGAAGATAGTTAAGACTTTAGGCCAGTAAGGTTAGACATAGGAAGATAACGTGTCGTAGAAGAGAATAGCTTAGATCTGGACTTACTCGATGGTGAGAGAGAAAGGTCATTAAGTGAACTGAAATCAAATACGGCCGTGGGGGTTGACAACATTCCCAGGGAGCCTGTGGTCGCGGCGCCGGGAGTGGTTTGGCGCCAGAGGAGACAGACCCAACCCCCTGGGAGCCGACGCCCTCCACACCCCTCGCGGCATACCCACTGGGCCTTCGAGCAAGTATCGCCGTTCCCTGGCGACCCCCGGCCTGCAAGGGACTGACCAAGTGAAACCAATCGCTCTGTGGTCATAATATCGAGGAAATCAGCCAAGTGACGGGTGCGGCATGACACTCAGGTCATGCGCAGCTCCCTCATCCGTGGAGGAGATCATCCGACGAAGGCACCGCATCCGAGGGGATCTCCACGTCTGGAGGAAGTGTTTCCACTCCTTCACGACTCCCAACTGCGGTGAATTACGACGTCGAATTCTGGAAGACATCACTACTTATACCTTATCGTAAGTGGCAGTAATCAATTAAGAAATCTACCAAAACTGGGATTTCTGAAATTATCTTTAGAACTTAGGATGGGGGGGGGTATTCGCTAATATGTTGATCAATATGCGCGAAAAACCTTTAGGAAACTCGGCAGAGATAAAAGAGGAACCGGGGCTAATAGCATATATTTTGTCGGGCCGGGAAAAACAGCCGTTCGGTACATTCGGGGGGGGGGGAGAGAAGGCACCGTGGCGTCCTCCGGCGGGTTGAATCCCGGGCCTCGGCGCCCCCGAAAGCGGCGAAGCGGGGAAGGGAATGGAAAATTTACATATAAATTGCCCATCTGGTGCCCTGATCGTTTTAAGAGATTATTGTGACGCACTCCTACAAAAGCGGTGGCGGCCGTGCAAGGAGCGAGCATCGAGCGAGACCTCGAGCGGATCCTGCTCGAGTGAATGCAAAGGCAGAGCGGTCGTGGCGGGGCCGAAAAGACCGTTTGCCCTTTGATTCGACCCGGACCCCAATTTGCTCTTTCAAGGCGATACATGGAAGCAGTGCCGTACATTAATTAGCTTAACATACTATACACCCATTTGCCCTTTTCAGTGCAATGCTCTTATAATAAATGGCAATATTTGTTCTTTGGAATATCATGACGAAATTTAATTGCGGCAGGTGCTGGTTCATTCATATTTCACATAATATCAATTACATTTGTGTATGTTGAACTGGAAACCTTAGAAAATTTTGCCATTGATCACAGAATCTCGGGGTCAACTCTTTGGGTTTTTTTTCCAGAAAACCTGACCTTAAACTTTATACGAGATATCGTAACTTAAGGGATGCCAAATATTCTTTGGAAACCACTGGTGCCTTAGGGAAGGGACCAAATATCCCTAAATACCTGTGAATATGTGATTTTTAGACGCCTTTTCAGTGGGCTAAGGATGAGGCACGATCCAATTTCGGCACCAGAATGAAACTTTTGATTGACTCTGTTGTGAACTCCGCGCCAAATATGAAGGCTCTTGTTGGGGGCGTCCGCAGCATAGAGTGGGGTGAGAGTGTGCTGATGGGAGGGAATGTGGGATGAATGCTGTGGGAAATTTAAAGTGTGTATCCGGAGTTAGCTGACTCCATATTGGTTGATTCCCAAGATCACAAACCCGAATGGTTATCGACACTATCAGATATCGAAAATATCTCCTCTGCATGTTGCTCATATGAATGATTTCAAGAAATATTATTTAAAAAATATTTGAAGCTGGACAAAAATAACAAACCTTTAGAATTCACTCATTAAAAAATTAAAAGAAGAGGTTTAGACATTTCTTAATTTCGAACCATTATTTTGTGTGAATGTATTGAGAAATCAGTGTTCCTAATCCGACCAATTTGTGGAAGCCTTAGAACACAAGGAATTGAAAAATGTTTCTTTCTTCGGAATGTATATGAACTGACAAATTATATTCCAGTGGAGGGCCGCAACAGTGTGTCCCCTCGCACTCATAACGAATCACCAAGCCTCTAATGGGCATGCGTAACGTAGTTCCATTTAGCTCCCGTCGCCGGTGGGCGAGGCCAAAGCCGATGCCGGCTCCATTGAAATACAATATCCCCGGCTTCTCCCGAGCGAGAGGGAAGATGGTGAGAGCAATGAGACGACCGACCTTATCTCTCGCCCGTCCATCACGCATCTTTTCAATGGACGGATACTCGAGTGAAACGGCAGCTATTGTTGCCATCATTCTACCGTAAAAACTGATATTCTCCTCGAAAGTCGAGAGCCGTGAGGCGTGAAATTTGACAAAGGACGCGGATCTTTCTCTCTCTATAAAATTCGGAGAAGAGTCCCTTCCGCATCCTGCGCACCCGGCACCATTCTCCCATCCACTCGAGTTGGAATAAAAAAGAATGGAAGAGGGACTACCGCAGGAATTATTTCCCTATATTAATCGTAGAACTTGAGCGACTCATGCACCAAGACGATTGTTTTGATGAAGGCATTGTGTCCCAAAAAATGGCGTCCAACAGGCGATGGAAATGAGAAATTAAAACTGTCGCACGCGAACAAATATTTTGATGAGGCGTTATAGATGGAGTCATACTTAACATGTTTTTAATACTAAAACCAGTCATTTAAAACGCTTAGCCATCCAATGCATCTATTTTCGGAATCAGAAAACTTCACGTTGTGCATTATGCGCGCCTCTTCTCTCGCGACTACTTTATGGGACGACGTGGATTTGTCTCGCGTTGCAATGAGAGTCGGTATAACTTGGCAAACGAAATTGACGTAAATAAATACTACCCAATTGAAAAATGGAATAGAATAGTTGCAGGATATAATTGGGAGTTATTCGTCGAATTTAAATCGTCTAAAGCGATGTCAGTGGCCTCTCGACTCTGAAAATTGAAATCTGTCATGAATATAATTTCATATACATATCCTCAAGAGATGAAAGGTAGTTAGTTTGGTTGCTTCCGTGCATCACTGGAAGAAAACAATAGGAGAGAGGGAAGCCAAGAAATCAGGACCAATAATACATCTAAGGGTGAGTCTATGAATATATGATGAGATTATAGGAAATGGGTAGTGAATACTGTTCCATTTTGAGAATCAAAATGAGGTCAATGGCAGTCTTCTTTTTAAAACATTTTGTCACCTTGTTTATCTACTCTAATGCTTTGCGTCAATGCCGCGAAGACAACGAGGAATCTAAGATAATATAACTTATAAAAGAAGTTGCTTCCAAGTGAATCCTGCCATATATTTAATTGTGGAGGGTGTTGAACTCAGATCCTGAAGAGGTAAGTGCATGGTGCAGCATTGCAAAGGCTTTTAATATTAGGTTTGCCAATGCTGATTAGCAGTTAGAGAGGCTGTGGAAGAGGAAAACCTTCCTGCTCACCAAGTATTAGACGAAAGGGATGTCGAAGTGTGCTAATAGGCAAGTAAGGCCAGGCTATTGAGGACTTGGGGACAGGTATAGCAAATATTTCAAAAAATTAAAATGGTTCTTGGTTCATGGTTGTAAATCCTGTCATAAACTTTGTTTACATGAAACAAAGAGCGGCTTTATCCACGGAAATTTGCAATTGAACATTAGAATAACCTAAAATATGCAAGGAAACAGAATGATTATATTTGCATTAATAGAAGCTTTTGAAAATAGTTGAACGGGTTACAAGATTTCATGGAGCTGAGAATAAATTATTTTATGATATTAAAATTCTATTAGCAATCACTCGTAAAAAACATCCGGAATAAACACCGCAACTAGAGGAAATATGTATATATAAGTATATATGTATAAACCATAAATACAGTAATCAACCCGATGGTCGGTTTGGTAGGTGACGGTAGAGTTCACCCAGTACTAAGCCCGACGACGTGTGAAATTCACACATCAGAGTAGGGGCCAGTTCCCTTGGCCAGTTATGGTTACCCAGGAAGATCTTGAACCCGAAAAGTTACATAGCTTGGGTGGAGCTGCACGTGTCCAGAGACTTGCCCGGGAAAGGAACCCGGGCCCTCCGGTCTGAAGTCCAACGCTCTACCCCCTGGGCTACCGCGACCCACACACATATACATATTTATAATATACGTAGATGATATGATGATATAGGAACACTCACGAGAGCAGTATTACGGCACAATAGAACACAAAATAAAACAGGTAACACATAGAGGACACTCACATTGTAGATTGTTTAAGCTTTCGGCCTTCTCCGAGGCCTTCTTCTAGTAAGACTGAAAATTTTGGAGTGAAATATGGAGTCTCGGGAGGAAAAAGGGTAATGATGCAGGGAATGCTGGGAGGAGAATTAAAGATGGTGGTTAAGGGCGGGAATTTTAAAAGATCGGTAAGCTAGCATATTCGTGGATTCTCGAGTTCTCACCTCTATATTGGTGGCTGAATCGCGTAGGGATTCTAGGATGGTAAGGGCAAAACACTGGTCGAATGAAAGGTTATGGGAATTGGCGCATGAAGGGATAGAAAGAGAAGAGAGTGAGGCAGAATTGCAGGAATAGCGGTGATTGCTCATTCCAGAGACATATATTAATGTGACAGAAACAGATAAATAAAGAGATATATCCAGTAATAGAAAAATGTGGAGGAGTGAAAAAAAAATATGCTAGCATGATTTTTTAACTCTCATTCAAAATTGGAGGAAATTGCTTGTACCCTTAATAAATGAAACCCCCGGTACTAAAAAATTACACTAGATCATAATTATAGACAAAAATGAAGGTGTTAGTATGCTGGAAGAATTTATTGAGGAATTATTCAAATGTCATAGAATAGTGAAGCCCGAGCCCCTCAGAGAGAACTCATAGGCCAACATAACTTATATCAGAAAATGGAGAATTACAAAAGTCTATGGACCAGATGAGATTCAAATGGAGTTGCAAAACATTTTAGTGTACACCTTTCAATTACATAATTCTGTGGAAACTAGCCAATGGCTCTCTAATAACTACTCCTGCGCAACCATTTTTAACGACCCCACCCTAACGTGTGATGACGTCAAGTCTTGTCTTAAAGACAACGGCTCAGCATTAAATGTGTGCCCTCGCGAGCGTTCCCTCGCCCCCCTCCCCTTGCCCCATCTCACTCCACCATTCCAACAGTTTCCATCTTCCGATCCAACGGAAAATCCTCGAGCAAGCCTGCAAATGGCTTTTTGAAGCATACCATCCGCCATCACCCATATCTCGTCAACTAGACCCCTTTCCCTCTTTTAGTTTTTTTCCCAGCACTCATTATTCTGCTCAAAAAAGTCATGATTGCCCTTATTTGATTTTTTTTTCACAGAAATACTATATGTACTCAAAAATAAGAAAAAATAAATTTTGAATGTTGCACACTTGATGTGGGATCACCCCGCACCCTATCGGTGGCTTGAAGGGTACCATGGGGGAAAAAACCCTCTCTGTAACCATTCCACCTCCTCTCCCACCTCCCTCCCTTCTCTGCCCTCGCATTCCTCCTCATGAAGTCACTGACCCCATCACCGAAAATTCAGCCTCGTGTGAGTGTCTCTGCTTTCATGGGTCCCAGCCTTTTTTGTTTACTTGTGGAGGTCACACAAGTGTCACCTCAGCGTTGAGTATTGCTATTCATTCTTCCCTACTTTGAATACATACACATGCATATAAGTAGTTCTCCCCCACTGCTGTCGGAATTAACTTATTAGCAGGCATCGCATCTACTGTATTTCTGGGAAGGAGCGGAAGCCTTTTACGTATGGAAAAGGTTGCGGTAAGAACAAATTAAATCTTGATGGAATAGAACCTAAATAATAGTTTTGCTGCAGAAGGCTGAGGAAGCGTCAATAAGAAACCAGGCCGGTAGGAAGTGGGACAAGTGGAGAAATGCCGAGAAGAATGCACCTGACCTCCGTGCGTGCGTGCGGAACACGCCTCGCAGCGGCGCGCGCCCCTCCCCCCTCGCAAAGGATGCAGTTGGCCACTTGAGCAGGCGGAGGGCAACTCCTGAGACGACTCGCGTCCCCGAAGGATTTCTCGGCAGCAATTCAAAATGGGTGCGAGAACGCGAAACAAGCCGCTCCCCCTCGCGGCAGAAATAGAAAGCTTTCAAGGGTAAACCGTTGAGAATTGGGGAGGGGAAAAGGGGGGCGGCTACACCCTTCGACGTGGGGCAGAAGGCGGACGGGGGTGAAGTGGATAAGAGGAGAGAAATTGATACCGCTTTAGCACGTGCATTGAAGTGTGAGAAATGCATTATTTTTTGCATGGCATCACACCTCGTACATGCACGGATAGAAAGACTTATCTAGGCGACGAAGAGAGTGCGGGAACGAAGCGAAGACTAAAGGCGAAGGAGGGAGGGGAGGGCGGGACTCCTTCAAAGGCGGATGAGTGAGGAAGGGAATGGCAGAGAGAAGCGGTGGCAGCCTCAACTCTTGAGGATCGGAAAATACAAGGAATATTGCAATATAGCAATGCGTTCAAAGAAGGTAATTAAAATTTAAAAGAAAAAAAAAACAATTAGATGTGTGAATAAAATACTCCAATCACCAACCATTTAAAACACAAAATACAGGTGTACAATCCTCATTAGATGCCTATTTAAAGCAATAACAGTAAATTTAGGGTTGAGGTGTAGAGGGGGCCTGCGAGGGGAGGTAAGGGAGGTCGGCAATAGAGAGGTAAAGTCTCAGGAGGGATAAATGCGAGCGGGAAATACGGCGAGGGAGGCGGCGAGGAAGCCAAGTGAAGGGCTTGGAACTTTGGAGGGCGATGAGGCATGCAATGAGTGCTGATAAATTAAATTTAATTCGCGAAGTTAACACGCGAAAAGTGAAACACAGGCCTGAGACGATGTTTTCAGTGGATGAGGCTTGGCTGAAGGGAAAGAGAGAGAGAGAGAGACCAAATTATGGATAAATGTAGCAGTAACCATAGTCGATGTTGTGGAGAGATCCCTGTTTGGTAGTTGGGCGGAGAAAGGCAGGAATGGGGATCGCTGGGGGTTATTAAATATGATGTGGGAACGAGGATGGCGCGGATTAGTCGACAAGGAATAGCGGTAATAGTCTGCGAGTGGGGGGGGGGGTATGTCAGCATTTGATAGGGAATGGGGGAAGGAGGGCGTGGGTGGGAGTTTTCCTAGGTTAGCGAAGAGGGTGAGTAATGAGTAAACCCACTGCTGTCACTAAGCGCCCACGAGTATGGGACGGGTTTTTCATTTGCAGCGATTGTAAAAAAGTCGATGGGAATTTTGGGGTTGAGATATTCATTATTTTTGAGTCTCTCAGTATTTGTGGGTACGTATTCAGAGTGGAGATTTGAGATTTGGGAACTGGAAAGAAATATTTTGTGCGAGAATAATTACAGCCATTTCTGAACGATGGAGAATATTAAATGCACCGTATGGGAAGTGAGGATAGGAAACACTTAAAGTTAGATGGTTTGTTATTTGGTTTGACGTGGGAGTGGTCAAAATAATATGGCAGAATTCTACGACGTGAGTGAAGGGCTTCCAAGGGGTGAAACAAAAGAATCAATGCAGAGATCGAAGCGATGCAACTCTGGGATATCGTGGTGGCAAGAGTTTAAAAGCCGAAAACAAGAGAAAATGGTGACGCAAGAAGAATGTGGAAAAGACCAAGAAAGAAAAGCGTTGAGATGACAGTCTAGGAGAGTGAATTGAAAGAGCAGATCGGCCTATGGAGTTCTCTCAATAGCTAAAGTTATTGGTCGCTAACGATTCTTTCAAAAACAAAGTATCAGTGGAAACTACATTCTTCCAAAACCTCCGAACAATAGGATGAAATAGGTTCAAATAGGTACACGTACCACGGGGATGTAAGGTGATACCAAAGTGACAACATATCCTGCAGCAAAGATTTAGAAATTAAATGAAGGAAAGTAAAAGCTGCAGACGGACAGAATTAAACAGTGATCATGATTTAGTGCTAAGGAAGCACTAAGAAACTAAAAATAGAAAGAGAAAGTTAATGCTAAAAATAATGAATAAAACTGAGCCAAGGTTGGATTTACAGCAAAAATTGGAATCGATTGAAGGAGGTAGAATAAACGAGATGAGAAGGCTGGAAATTCAGCAGCCACGAATAAAACGACAGAGTGAAGAAAAGTAAGTTAACCATCAATTACTGACAAAAGTAATGGCATTAAAAGAGATGAAAAAAGGATAAAACGTCAAGATCTGAGCTAAGCTAGGTACACCATGGAAGGTTGAGAATGAAATCAGAGTCAGAGAAGAGAATAAAAGAAGGCTCTGTGCGAAGAAAAGCAGCATGAACTTTAGTCGGACGGAAATAGTCGTAACAGCTTATGAAACCGTTGGGCACATTTTTTTGAATTCAAAATTCGCAGAGACACTATCCACTGAAGATCCTGGCAAGGTAATACTATATACCGTCTTTGCCACTAAGAATTTGCTTTGCTCAGAAGATTCTAAAGGCCTAACCACTGTGCTTCCCGAAAACATATTCTTCTGATTATGTTCCTTTCAGGGCTCCTCTAAAAACGACTTTCTACTCTCCGAGTAAAAAAAGATTTTATTCTTCCTTTATTTTTGTATTCTTCCGGCAATAGCGTCGTTCAACATTGTAATTTGTCGTTGGCATATAAACCTGTAAAACTGCGGATATCGTTGCAAAATATTACCACAATGCTTCTTTGATTGGGGCTCAGCAAATTTTCCATTCTTTCTTTTCACCCTTTTGCAAGGTCATGTACACTGTTTCATTTCCATTCACGGAGTCTGTGAACACGATCCGGTAGCTGCCGCTCCAATCTCTTTCTTCGGACCGTTTACTCACACATAAGACGTCAAAACCCATTCTGAGCACCTTTACTTTCAGATTATATGGCCTCTCATATGCTCGGAGTGATTTGAAGTTCAAAGTCTTGATCCCAAATTCAGTGAATACGGGCATCTATCCTCTCGCCTCCAGGATATTCCCACGGAGGACCAGTTTATCTCCTGAATATTTGACTTAAGTCCATCACATTTTTGCTTTTTAATCAATAAAACAATCAATGAAATTAGTGGACTATTTTGGATACACAGCGGTACCGCTGCCATGTTTATTATTATTATTTTAATTATATATTTAGTTATTTATTTATTTTGGTTATTGCCATATTTTACTACGCCTGCAGTGAGAAGCGAGGACCAGTTCTGGATGTTGGCAGCGCATCAACTGTGACTAAGCAGTACAAGATAACGGCTGGTGACCAAGAAAGAAATGCGGTGTAGTAAAACTTGAGGGCAGGTGCCGAGGGACGATATTTTTTTAAAGGAGGATACAAGGAATGGATGGAGAATAAGAGGGAGTTTTAACTCCGTTCCGAAATGTAGTACATTCCAAATATTCAGTGCTACCAACAGGCAGCTATACATATACCAAACAAACGATGTGTTAAAATTTTCATCGGATTCTACGAGTATTTAGCACACCTCAAAGACTGGATATAGTCAGCTCTAGCGAATATCGAATGAAATCCAGCCACTCCGTTTTCCTCTCTAAAAGTCCTCCTACCATCTCCTTTATCCCTAAGAATACATATTCACCCGCAAATTCGAAAATAGCTTAATTACAGACCTGGGCCCCATTTTCTCACCCCTTTTTCAATTTCCTCGTGGATTTCTCCCATCCCTTTATTTCCTACGTTTCCTCATCTTTCCACCTTCCGTCTTTCTTTCCCGCGATCTGCAGTACAGTCATTCGGTAATCATTCTTCACCGGGTGAAGAATACCATCTTTTCTCCTCTCCCTTTTCCTAATATCCTTTCTCGAATACTCTTGTCTCTAACTGCCTAACTAACTAGAATACTCGTTAACTCATTCCAAACGGACAAAGGGACAAGGAAGAAAAATACGTGACAGGTTTTAACTTTTTATTTCGAGAAAGCAATGCATGTTAAATCCTCGCATTTCCCTTTCCCCTTCTCTTTACTCCCCTCCATTTACTGTCATTTGCAATCGAAATCCCGTCTAGGGAAAACATATTCTAATTTCAAAGGACTGCGGGAAATTCCGCAACAGTTACTTTTAACGAATTCATCCGCTCATCTGAATTAAAATTTCTAAATTTAAAATTCCAATTTCACCAACATTCGAAGTCCTTTTACCATTCAACAGGGAAAATCATTGATAAAATTAATTCATTTGTTAACTTTATCTTCTCTAAATGGCTTTGATATGACTGTTGGGGAATAACAGAATGCCTTAAATCATGTGTCTCCGGAAAAGGCTTGCTATTTTGTAGTTGATATTCCCTATAGATGGTAATTTACAACATTTAAATCAGGTTGTTGGCATAGCGATGAATATCTTTTTCTAATATAAATTACAGATTCAGGTGCGATGTAGTGGAACTGTTCCATAGTAACAAAGACGAAAACTTTCTCAATTTTCCACTAAATGAAGATTTATTCCCGACTAATTTCGATTTAAAATGAAGTAGCGCATCAAAACTAGTAGGGAATAAAGCTTCATTAAGAGGTAAATTGTAATAGTCTTCGTCTCTGTTACTATCGTTTTCGTTTTTCAACTAACAACCCCTCTATGAAGGAGTAAATATAACCGTTTCTTATTTTATTGCTTTTGATTCCCCCTTGCAATCCCATTTGAAGGAGGGATTCATCGTTTGTCTCTTCAGCAAGATGTGCAAAGCCGCTAAATATTAAGATTAGGCATTCGTTGCGTGCGCTCAAATAGTGAGGATTGAACAAGTAAAAAAGAATGCGAATTTAAGACAGAAGGCTATTTAAAATCTCATTTCAATGTAAGAAACGATGGGAGTGTTTCTATGGAAATAAAATGGAGAAGAGAGAACCGTGCAAATGTCAGATCTGAAAGACGGCGGATCCACCGCGAGTTGACTGCTTTGTCGCGATTGATCCGATCATTGCCTCCGCATTGGATTGCAGCAACTACTACAACTACCAACTCAACCTTTTCTCCAAATTTCTCTTCATTCCAACAAAGTGTATTCTCTTCCTCCGATCATTCAGCATCTTTCATTATTTTCTCCCACTTTTCTTACATTCTTCGAGCATGTCTCCAACTTTCGAATTCTTTAACATACATTTTTCTCTTAGCAGAAGGTTTATCTGATTCTCCTTTCCTTATTGTTCCCGAAAGAGTTTCTCTTTTCTTTGATTTTTCCCAAACTTCCTCCTACTACATCTTTCCCTTTAATCTGCAATATCCGAGTCCCGAACCAAATCTCATAAGCTTTAATCCTCTTTTCTCCGGTTTTCCTTAAAATACACTTTTATGTAGTGTGCAGGGGTAGAGTCAACAGGAAGTATTTAGCTAATCTCTTTCAAATCTAAATGCTCACATAGGATTATTTTAATTTTCAAAAAGGTCTTACCACTATTCAAATCTGATACTAAAGGTACTATTTCTATATATTTTTCATTGCGTCAAAAAAGTATAAAATCCTTTTTCATCTTCTAATACGCTTTCTCAATGTACCTAAGATTCAGTTATTTTCTCCAGTGCACACTCATTACTCCACACCTTACCTTCAACGCACTTCTCTCTTTTTAAAATTTAACCTCGCAGTTAGAATGAAAAGTATATTTGATGCGCGCACGTTACTAGCCTCCTTCTGCTAGCTTATTTGCTCCCTTGTTCGCCACAATCATTTCTTAGAAGTCATTAATCTGTCCCCAACCACTCATATCAGCGGCAAGACTTCATACATATCTACGATCCATGTTAAGGTCTAAATCAATACTTTGGTTTCTACTAAGCATTTATGCCTTCAATTCCCTTATCAATGCTGACTTTCCCAACGAATTGCTTACTAATTTACTTGCATCAAATTATATATTTCTCCGTAGTACTGCCCAAAAATAATGTTATTCACATGATCTAAGCTAATTCATCCTAATGCTGGTTCTATATAGCATTTCTGCCTCAAACATTCCTCGTTAAAAGTATACTTTGAATTACAGTTTTGTTGAAAGTTACGAAATTTAAAAGGGAATATCGAAGAGTTAATTTTTAAACACCTTAATGCATTCAAAAACTGCGAAATATTTGGGAAATGGACGGCAATTTACTTTTGATACGGTATAATCTTCTGGTGTCAATTGAAGGATTTGACTGACACGAAAATTAAGCGCCCTGCTTTAAGGAGCAACTAAGCCTAGTAATCATCCAAAAGTTGAATTTTAAGGACAAAGAAGAATTTCTCCGCTTTCTCGTCACACCTGCAGTTTCCCAAAGTCGTTGAGCTCAGAGATGGGAGACAATGGGCATGTCCAAAGGCATAGCACGAAAACTCAGTCAGCCCACTCCGAACATTACTTGGTGCATTACTGAGTCAGTATGATATGTACGTGAGGAGAAATAAAGATAAAATATTATAGGTAATAAATTTACCAAGGAATGAGAATGTTAAGACAAACGTTGGACTTGGAGAGCATAAAGTACAACGAAGAGAACATTTAATCTGTTTAGGAAGTGTTTCGGAGGATGGTGAACGGAGCAGTGAGGACATAAAAATAGGAATTGCGTCGGGTGAAGAAGCATTTACAACGGGGCGCGGGCTGAGGACCGGTACCTTGAGTAATGATACAAAGAAAACCTAGGGAAAACTTTTAATTGGGAGCTTAGTTTTTTATGGCATGGAAAGTTGGTCTTCGAGGCAAGAGGATAAGCGCAGATTGGAGACAAGGAAAGGAATGGAGAAAATAAAATGGAAAGAAAGGAAAACCAACGATGAAGTTCTAAGTATGGTTTGGGATGAGAGATGGGAGGCAGGGAAAGAAGGCTGGAGGAGTGGATGCAAGTACGTAGAAGCACTGAGGGGTGAGTGGGATACTGAAAGCATTTAAACAAGGGAATGCTGACAGAGCGAAGCAAAAAAGGAAAAGAATGAAGAGAAGTAGGAATAATGTAGGTGAAGCTTAAGGATGAACTATTGTGACAAACATAGGGGTTCATGGATGTAGTCGGCCAGGCTATATGCGGACTTAAGTGAGGTAAAGTAGGTGAAGTGCCAAGGCCTTTTCAAACCAGGTGGGCAACTGATAATTAATAGCTTCAAAATCTGAAGTTATTTCCGATATAGATTGGTAACCAGAATGACGCGAAAACACTTCCATCCGCATAGCAAATCCGCGTGACGAGGTGGATATATCCCGTCAGAGGAGAGAGGGGGCGCGTGGGAGGGCGAGAGGGGGGGAGGGAGGGTAAAGGGGATCTCGGAACACCCATCTCGCCTCGGCGGCCGCACGAAGCCACTCTTATCGCCCTCCGAGGGGGCATCGCAGTGAAAACTCCTGCAGCCCACGCACACGCGCACATACATATAAATGTGCGTGCACCCAGAGAGAATGAAAGTGAAGGCAAATTACCCGTTGAGAATCAAGTCAGTGTGGTTCCAGAATCTATGGTGTAGACAAGGAAAGTTGCAATGAAGCGCATTTGATTTCGCTCCACCAAGAAGCGCTACAGATCCGCGAGAGTTTGGCGATGAGCCCGTGGAGAATAGAGTCGGAATGTACGGATGGGGTCGGTCATTGTGGGTAGGGGGCTGCGATATAGGGTGGAAGGAGGGGGTCGGGGGGTTGGTGGGCCTCGCGGAGAGGGGAAGGAGGCTTAAACCTCTCCCGATTTGGACTCGAATGAGGGGACAAAGGATAATTCCGTGTAATAACTCGGGATTCTCGCGGTCGTCAAGGGAAAGGGTAGGATTATGAGGTGTTAACCCTGGTCACAGCCATTTCCGGCGTAATACAAAGAGTTTTAAGAGATGTGTGGAACCGCATAAAATGTGCTTGAGTGATAGGGGTAAAAAGAAGTTGAGGTGCGGCGCCGATGACATGACAGAAGGAAATACGAGGGGGATCGAGATGATGCGGTGGCTACTGTAGTGGCTTTCCACCCAGAGGGCGCGGGTTCAAAGCCAGGCGATGTTGAATATTTTTCAGTGGTATCTCGATCCCTACTTGAGGTGCTTTGTGGAGGGCACTTTGAGTGAGTACGTCGTCCGTCTGATGGGATGTTAAGCTGCGAACCCCTTGGCGCCTTTCAATTAAGAGTAGGCTAATGCCGACGCCGGGTTTCTCTCCACCATTCATCCTTTCCTATCCATCCATAATGGCGCAAATGATCTTAGATGTCAGTCGCCTCCCGTAAATACTACTAATAGAAAATATGATGAGGGAGAGAATTCTCTCGAGCAAATGCTGCCCCTTCGCGAAAGGGACAGAAAAGGGCCGCAAGTTGGAATAGGTAGCATGGGAATGGTGTGAATCAAAAATGCTCGGGGCACAACGGAGCGAATTGCGTCGCTCGATGCATTGCAGTGCATGTAGCCCACGTTAGGAGTGTGCGGAGGACATGTGCTTACGTTGTCAAGAATATCTGAATAGCCATCAAGTTTTACGGAGGCAAAATACCTGCGTTATTCGATGAAACGGGAACGCGCTAGACTGCCTGAACCTGCTAAAACCCACCATGAATTTTTTCAACCATATTCTATTGATTGTGCAACGGCACATTCTATCAATTGTTTTACTTCTAAAACTCCCTATGGGACTACATGGCTCCTGACCTACTCTGGAATGGACCTATTCCAGATTTCACAACCTTCTCCATTGCCACTTTAGGAGAAATATTGCATTTATTACCCCGATAAATTCTGCTATAATACATTAACGTATTTGCTAATTGTCCAACTTTAAGCCAACATATTTGGGTCACACGAGCACCTATTCCCACGGAAGGAGAAGACAAATAGGACAATGGAGTTTCTTCTACCAAGTAACCCTTCCTCACACATTTATAATATTAAACTCACAGTAAACTTACACAAACTATGCATAAATAGCAATAAAATTAATAAATTAAAACTAATAAAAGATAGAGATTAGGAGGGAAGCGGGGATGTAGGAGGAGGGGAGAGGGTTTTGAGGAACGAGGGAAGTCCCTATGGAGCAAGGTTCGAACCCTGGTCCGAGCATGCTTTTAGGAGCCATGTGAGCGCCACCACGAGGGTGTTGGGCAAAAGTGGTGTGCCTGAAGGGGGAGAGGGAGGAGATATATGAAACTTGAAAACATTTATACAAAAATACTAAATTAAGGGGAGCGTGTTTGGAAACTGATAGATGTGGCGGATTCGAAGGAAAGGCTGCAGGAGGCGCGGTTCGTGCGGATGCCGAGGACTGTGGTGAGTTGTCCGAAATAGAAAGTAAGGGGACAGGATTACAGTTGTTCCCCTCCCTCGAGACGCTGGAGGTCGAAGGATGAGATATTCAAACAAACCGTGGCGAAATGCGTGCGATTACGAGCAAACAGTCAGGTATTGACGAAGAAATATCAATGCCAATGAATATGCTTCGCTCCTAAGATAAAAGATTTGATAGTAAACAACGTATTCTATTATTTAAATGGTTGCCAAACTAAATTTGTCGTTCAATATTATTGTAATCATTTCTACAAATAGAAGGAGGGGAAAAAAACTTTTTAAAAATAGAAAACTTAGTCCTAGTAAGAATGGGTTCATCTACATCTACATCTATTTAATACACCGCAAGCCGCCGCAAGGGCGTGTGGCGGGGGGTGTTAGGACACCACCCGTAATTTAGAAAAGAAAGAGAAAAAAACCGCATGCAATAACCACAAAATCATATATAAAAAAAAAACTTGGCATAAATTCATGCATGAACACTTTACACCCCACACACATGCAAACACTCAATCTACACCTTACATACACATGCACCTGAAAGTATACCTAACATCTCTATAGTGTTTAATTTTTTCCGACTTGTAAATTCAACGTTTTTAATATTTCTAAAGTTACTTCGGTTTCTTACTATTATGATTTCTGATTGTTCGGGGAAAGAATGAGTATTTGTACCTATCTGTCCTGGAATCTATCTCCCTTAGTTTATCTTTGTGGTCTGATCTACCTAAGTAGTGTGGGGCCATTATAATTCCTTCAGTGTCATAGTTAAACTCGTTTTTTCTGAACCTTTCTAAAAGTCTAAGCCTAGCTTGTTCTCTCCGCACTTCAAGTGGTTCCCAGCCTAAATCCCCTGAAGTTGAAGATATTTCAACCCTGGGTTGAAGATATTTCAAAAATTTTGCCGGAAAGCAGGGAGAATAGCAACAGAGTGGGTTCTGAAATGTGGACCGACTAGTTGGCCAATGCATCTAAAACTCATCTTCTTTAGATAAGACTAGTTAGGATAAAATTATATGGGTGAAGACTTTTTGTTACTTAAGTAAGATTACATACGATATAGGAAAGAAGTGGAATGAAATAATAAAGTTGGGAATGTTTTTTGAGAAAAAGTATGTCAGAAAATATTACTAATACAGACATAAGGAAAGGATTCATGAAAACTTAAAATGAAGCCTCATTTCTAACAAATGTGACATTAGAGACTATACAGAAAAGACATTTCGATGCGTGGGTCTGCCGAGGAATGATGATAATGAAATGTTTAGAGAAAGTAAAGAATAAAAAAATCCTTCCAAGGTATACTGAAGAGAGAATCCTTTCAAAGACTAACAAAAGAAGAGGGAAACTATTAGGGAGCATTCTTATGCACGATAGCTTATTGAAGGCGTAAATGAAGGCTATATAGAGGGAAAAAGCAACGTGGAAGGCCAAGGTACTATAGTATTATGAGTATGCGATGGAAGATGTCGGCACAAGGGACTGCGAGGGAGTGGAGAGATTGACTAGATTGAAAAGCTGCAACAAACCAGGTTGCTGGTGGATAGCCCGTGATGGCGTGCATGAACCGCGCCCTGAGTGGCAAGTATTACATTTACATACGATTCAATATTTGTTCGTGTTTACTCAATGCGACGATATTAGGTTAGAGCTTTTCCGCGCTTTGGCACATCCGTCCGTTGGCGACTGTGCAAGAGAGCAATTGCATTACAATTTAACCAAGGGATCGCCGTTACCAGAGTAGCGGACTGGACGCCAGCTGCATTATATTTTCTGAAGCAGAGGGAGCGACTCGGCGAGTTAATTGGGTGCTCACTGCAAAGAGAAAACGCCTTCCTTTTTTCCAAATAAAGAGACCTTTCAAATATTTAAAAGTCGCTCGGATCGCGGCCGCCGCCGCCCCCATCTGTTTGCAGACCGCGCGTGGAATTCAAATCGCGGCAAACAAGGCGAGGCGAGTGGCGGGCGAGAGGACGAGGCTGTTTTTTCATCATCGCCATCATCATCTTGGGCGCTCTCCCCCTACCTCCCCACATCCCCCCTGCCCCCCTCGAATCGGAGCTCGCCCCAGGAAGCCGCCGCCCCCACGCACACCCCTCTCCATACACCTCCAACGGACCCCGAACAGATCCTTCTCGTCAATCTCCCTTGGTTACACTCACGCATGCAAATTTCATGCTACTCCGGGTGTTCGCTCATTCCTATTCATTCCTCTGCCTCCATTCTTGCGGAGAATGAAGCCCCGATCCATTTCATTTCCGTCTTTTATTTATTTAATCCTGTGACGATGGTGGACTGGAGCTTTTCGGAGTGTGGCACTTTTTTTCAACTAGTGATCGAGTATGCTTCATAAGGAGGAGGAGCCCTGGGGACCTAAATGAGATGCCTCTCTGGCACTTCCTGCCTCACTCTGAGACGGCTCATATTGTTCTCCCAGACTCCATGGTCTCTCACCCCATTGAAATAATTCTTTGGAGAATCTCCTCCTCAAAATTACCTTGGGCACGTATCAAATAATACCAATTCAATCTGAACTATTCTACAATCATACTCTGGTCCAAACAAAAAAAAATATTTGTAACATCAACGTTATATTAGGACAAATTTCAAGTAATTCTCATTATTAATTAACTAGAATAATTATTCAGGTAAATACGTACCTCATAGTTTAACTCAGATGTGGAATATGCCGAATTTCATTTGGGTTCGATTGCAACATTTTGTATTCTATTAATGAAGCCACGCGTGACTTAACGCTTTCCGGCCCCGGCGATGGCGGGATAACGTCTCGCCCTGGTCAACCCAGAGGTCATGGGTTCGATTACCCGGCCTTGTTGGGTGTTCCTCCACCTAGGGCTTGGGTGCTTGTAATACCATTTTGCCAGGAATTTCATTTCTTCTCTTTCGCGTTCACGAATTCAACGCGGGATATTTAGAGATGCCATAGCTAACTTTGATCGCCCCGCGTCAACTTGCTCCTCTCTAATTTGTCCAAATTACACACGGCTTTTATGACACAGGTTAATATTCATGAGATGTGAAAGCCAATCATATAATTACTTACTGTTCATGAGATTAATTCAGACTTAAAAATGTATGCATGGCATAAACATGTACTATATTGCATGGGTATTTGCGTGGACGCGAGAGGCTCTCTCTTTGTGGGGAGCAAACATTTAGTTTACAGTACTTTATACGCGCATAAAAATTTTGAACGCTAATGGCGAGTGGGCAATAAGTGCATTCACATGGCTCAGGGCCATATTATAACATTCAAATTTCTCAAAGCATAAATGCATTTCAGTTAAATATGTTTTATTCTATCGCATTTCAAAGTGACCTTTATGTTATTCAAATACTTTAGCTCTAAATAAAGCCCAGGAAACTTTTTGCTGAGCTTTATTGCCTTGAAAAAATAAATTTTATGGTATAGTTTTTCATGTCATCAAATAATTAAATTTTGGAGTATTAGTAAGGGATACCGCACGGTGTGTTTAAAAAAAGATGATGCCTGTATATTTTTATATCATAATACATTGTATCTCCGAAACAACCCAGAGTACTTTGATAATTTTGAACCAATCATAATTCCAGTTACATTTTCCATACATTTCATTCGTGTGAGGTAAAAATTGTAAAAATAATTTTCCGAAGGGAAATTCTTAACCAGATATTTCGTATTTTTGGGCCATTCAGTCATTTAAAAACCATTCTGTTATTAATTAATATATTTTTTCAAAATCATGGAAATTCTCCCATATACAATAACGATTATCGTTTAATATCTCATCTCATTGCTGGGTTACCCCTCTCTAATCTTTTATAACATTCCAGATGTTTTAAGGTAATCTACCGGTAAAGGTAGGTTTTTGGATGGACACAACTACCAAACAAACATTTTATTACTCCTAACAAAACACAAAATCCAGCATCCTACTCTATATCAGGTCCCTCTTCATCTCTGAGTACTTTCTTCCTCCCTTCATCCCGTCCAACATCCCTATCCTGTTCCTTCCCTTTCCTCTTTTGCCCACCCAACATTCTCCCCTCTATCACAGTCTTCAACATCCCACTGCCGGTAAATACCCCCTTCATCCACTTTTCCTGCCTCCATAGGATTGCTCCCAACAAACCCCTCTCTTCGCCCACCATACCAAGTACTTCCTCATTTGTTTTCTTCTCTGTCCATTTCACCTTCTCCATTCTTCTCCACACCCACATTTAAAAAGCCTCCAACCTACGTCTATCCTCCTGCTTCAATGACCACGTTTCCGCGCCGTACATAGCTACGCTCAATATCAAAGTTTTTACGAGTCTTTTCTTAACATCCTTACTCAACGTCCCCGTCATCAACTCCCTCCTCCGTGTGAAAGCCTCTTTGCCTAGCGCAATTCTTCTCCTTACGTCCCTACTACTTTGACCGTGTTGGTCCAAAACACTACCGAGATACGTAAACTGTTCTACCTGCTCTAGTTTTTGCCCTCCTATTTTAATGTTTAGCTTTAGCTTAGCCTTTTTCTTTCTAGAGAATCGCATTACCTTTGTTTCATTAATATTGATTCTCATCCCATACCTGTCGCACTGAATTTCCGATTCACTCAGCAATGCTTGCAACCCCCTGGCTTACTGACAAACTAAAGCTTGGCCATCAGAAAACCTAACTGATTTTACGAATTCCCCGCCCACTTTCATTCCTACCTCCAGTTCTTCCCATACCTCTTTGATCATTTCCTCTGCATACAGGTTGAACAGCAACGGTGATAATGGGCAACCCTGCCTTACACATCTTCCTAACACTGCCCATCCGGACTCCCCGTTTCCCACCCCGCACCTGAGCAGTCTGCGATATGTACAGGTTGCGGATTAGCCTCCTTTCCCTCCAATCTACTCCCAAAATTCTACAATGCATTCATTGATTCCACCCAATTCATCTTATTTAATTCCTTTTCGAAATCTACACAACAGGTAAATACATCTTGATTATATTCATTATTCCTATCTATTAGTGACCTCATTGCTGCTACAGCATCCCGTGTGCCTCTACCCTTCCTAAACCCAAACTGATCATCCCCTAAGTAATTTATTTATTTATTTAAACAGTTGCGTTGCAAATCAGGCGAATTTCCTGGTGGCAACGGTCAAGTTAGGTCAAAGATAACTCTTACAACGAAAATTAAATACGAACACATATAAAAACAGATAAGCGACAAAACATACAATCATACAATCACACTTCCACATCATATACAAACAAACTTCCACATCACATACAAAATGCCGTCCACATCACATACAAACAATATTTCCACAACTACAATGCAATTTATTACCTAGTGGCTGCTTTACATTTCAACTTAAAACTTCTAAAACTGGATGGAAAGGGCTCAAACAAACCTCCGGGCAGCTGGTTCCAATCAATTATAGTTCTGTTTAAAAAAGAGTATTTTTTCTTATTTGTATTTTGAGTCCTTATTTTTATTTTGAAGCTATGGTCGTTTTTTCCCTTAAAGTAAGGCTTTTCTATCCCTTGCCATAAATCTTCCCACGCTTCGTCCTTTTTAAAAATACTCTACATCGCGCCTAACCTACTCCTTTTTCTTCTATTTTTCAAACTCTTCCATTTCAGTATGTCTAACATTTCTGTGACACTATCCGTTTTTTTGTACCTTCCGAGTACATATCTTGCTGCCTTTCTTTGAACTTTTTCTATCTTTTTAATATGTCCCACCTCATATGGATCCCGTACTATGGAGGAGTATTCTAGGATAGGGATAACCAGTGCCTTATATGCTTTTTCTTTTGTGGCTACACTACTTCCTTTTAAATTTCTCATCACCCAATGCAATACTTTAAATGCCTTCCGTGTCAAATTATCTACTTGGACTCCCCACCCAAGATCCCTAGTTAAATAAATGCCTAAATATTTGCATTGACTGGTACATGGGATTCTTTTTCCAAAGAGGGTGTAAATTTCCTTTTCTGCATTCTTTTTATTTGAAAAATTTATATGCTTACTTTTACTTATATTAATGCCCATATTATTATTTTTAACCCAGTCACCAAGGCGATCGATGTCATTTTGTAGTATTACGTGGTCATTTACATGTTCTATCTGTCTGTATATAATGCAGTCATCAGCAAAGAGTCTTATTTGGGAATGTAAATTGTATGGTAGATCGTTTACGTAAATTAGGAAGAGTAATGGCCCTAGAACACTGCCTTGTGGAACTCCTGCTAATACCCTCGCCTCATTTGAAAATGTATCCCCTAATTTTACTTTTTGAGTTCTGCCTCTAAGAAAATTTTTTTTAGAAGGCACTCGGTCAAAAGCTGCCGAAAAATCAAAAATTATTGCATCCACCTCCTTTCCTTCGTCTATTGCGTCGCCGATATATTGACTTAATCCCAAAAGCTGCGTTTCACACGTTCACGCGTTTCCCGTTCTAAACCCGTGTTCGTGTGTAATCATTTGCCCTACTCTCTATCCTTGTGTTTATGATCCTGAGAAAAACTTTAGCTGCGTGGGATATCAAACTTATCGTCCTGTAGTCATCACATGATGTAGCCTTTACCTTTTTCGGAATAGGAACTAAAACTGATCTCACAAAGTCTTCCGGCCAGATTCCTTCCTTATAAATACTACGAATCAGCCCATATAGCCTCTTCCTCCCACATTTTCCTAAGCATTTTAAAAGTTCCGCGGGAATGTTATCCACCCACACGGCCTTATTTAGTTTAATCTCCCTCAATGCCCTTTTCCAGACGCACGAAAATATAATTCGGTTACTCTATTTTGAACACCTTTGAAAGAAAGTAATTTAGAACACAAAATTTTTGAAATAAAGAATATGAATATTCGATGTCTTCCTTTTTTTGTAATTTTGTAAATTAAAATATTTTCTTCATGAAAAACCATAGCTCCCAGAATCCTACTCAAATAGCCCATGACAGGGTTCCGGATATGAGAGTTGGGAAAAACGGTAATTTATTACAATTTCCAGTCCAAATAGCTTAGGAATTTAATGACTCCTGAAATAATTTTAAAAGTTCTAATTAACATTTGAGTCACCGCTTTCATTTACGTCAATAATTACTGAAAGCAACACTTTCTCAAGATTTTCAAGGGTTTTTACACTATTTAGAATTTAGAATACACTAATCTAACAGCTGTAGACGCTCCGACAGTTACTTCAACGACATGATCCGCTGATTAGCATTGAGCAAGGAAATTTCTCAGGGTATAAAAATCGTTCACATTGACTGGGACTCGAACCATTCCAAACACAATAATGGACAAATTTGCCGAGATTCAACAATATGAAAAATGAGTCATTAACTACCGTAGCCTTTACTTAATATGAAACTTATGAGGGTAAAAAGAAACTTCACACTTCCACAATAAAGATTTAATATTTCACGACCATGGTTTCCATGCTGCGCATAACCACCAGGAGTAAAATGTACAGTTTCTTTTTACACTCATTATGAAGGAATTCCACAAAGTTCAACCTTAAACTGTTATATTATGTTTAATAATAAATGTACATTTAAATGTTATCATAGCATATACTTCGTTTGTAAAGGACAAAAATGTTTTCATTTTCCTTCTTCAAGGCATACGACGTTAAGAAAATAAGAAAGGCTAAGTAACACGTATCTCTATTTGTGTAAACATTCTCAGTAATAACACGCAATGCTGCCATGAGTTTCAAGAGTACGTACTGGGTATACGTTTGCCAGGGCTGCCTAGTTTCCCTCAAAGCAACAAAATAATATTAACGCGGCGAATTCGTGATTCCACAAATCTATATGTATAAAACGAAGTCGTAAATCGTGTTAGTTACTCCATTTATAACTCGAGAACGACTGGGCCGATTTTAATGATGTTTGGTTTGTTCGATACGACTTAGCCCAGAATAGCCGAATAACCATTAAAATATCGTAAAAGTATCGTGTAATAAAATATGGTATCGTATCGTAAAATATTGTATCGTACCGTAAAATATTTTGTCGTATCGTCGATTTTAATGATATTTGGTTTTTCATCTCAGCCAATGATATCAGGATAATCATTAAAATATCGGTATAATATCTTATAGTAATATTGTATCGTATCGCTTCATCGAAGAAATTTCAGCGTCGGAAGCAAGGTGACGTAGTTCCTGGTCATCTGGATGTGCGCTCTACTGATGCTGACCACAAAAATCACAAATGGTTGAGTGAGTGAGCAATTTCGGCGGCCAATGACAGAGATGTGAATGACTTAAACTTCGAAATTCAGAATCAAAAATGTTGCTACTTTGCATTCATTCAAATCTATGGACTGTGTAAGAAACGAAGACGAAGTCACTAATTATCCATCTGACGTTTTAAACTCCTGGGATATGCCTAGTTTACTACCGCACAATGAAAGGCTGAACTCGGTGCTCATGCTACTGCGAATCCTAAACCAACCAAAACTATACAATGGAACGCGTTTGGTGATGAAAAAACTGATGATCAATGTGATTCACGTGAATATACTCACAGGAAAATTCAAAGATGAGGAAGTTCTCATTCCGAGGATTTCCATGAATCCAACCGATATGCCCTTGGAGTCTAAACGAATATATTTCCAATTCGTGTTGCATTCGCGATGACGATTATCAAATCACAAAGCCAATCGTAGAGTGTTTGTGGTCTGAATCTAGAAAACCCATGTTTTTCATATGGCCAATTATATGTGGCAGGTTCACGTGTTGGTAAACCATCCGCTTTATTTGTTCTTGCGCCTGATAATAAAACAAAATATGTTCTGCATAATAAAGTGCATGACTAAAGAGAATAAACTCGAATGTATGTATGTATAGATTGAATAAAGGAAATGTCCTTCTGAGAAGCCATTTCAATACTTTTTTTGTAGTTTTATTGATTTTTTCCCTTATATTATTATAATAGGTCAAATATGATTAAAATCGGTACAGCCGTTCTTGATTTATAAACGGTTTAACCTAAACTGGGAGAGGGCTCGGTATAAGGGGCTAGTAAACAAAAAGACAGTTTGGCAATATAAACGTGGTGATAGGGAAGGGTTTCAGACCTTTTTAAGGGAAAAGCATTCGGAATGGGTAAGTGGTGGGCAGAATGTAGAAGATCTCTGGAAAACATTTAAGAGGATAATGGAAGAGGGATTTAATAAATTTGTCCCGAAAAAAATTCTTAAAGAAAATACTGACCCAGAGTTCTACAACCGCAAATTCAGATCCTTGAAGAAAAAACTGAGAGTGATTCACACAAAACGGAACAAGAGCTCGGGATGGCTCATAATTTACAAAAAAATAGTTCAAGAATTGAATAGAGAAAAGAAAATAGCCAAAGAAAGTTTTCTACAGATAATAATCGGGATAGATGATGGAAATAAATTTTACAAATACCTCCGGAGGAGGAAAGACAACAGGGAACACATAACAGCTTTAAAAAAAGAGGATGGAACACTAATCGTTGACGATAAGGAAAAGGCTAATGCGTTTAATAATTGGTATGCAAGTGTATTTAAGGTTGTGGTAAATAAAAAGGATTCTGTGGATACATCTATGAGTCATCAAGGAGGCGAAAAAATATTAAACACCAAAAGTATTAAAACGACGAGCGCAGAAATTTATATAAAAAATATGAAAATGAGGGCAAATAAATCAAAAGGGCCTGATGGTATCTCAATTGACTTGCTTAAATTGGGTGGTAGTGTAGTTTCAAATTATATGAATCATTTATTCAATGTTACTTTAAACATTGATGCCCTGCCAAATGCTTGGAAGGAGGCATATGTTACGCCAATTTTCAAAGGAGGAGATAAGGCACTAGCTGGGATTTGTGGGAGAGTGAGAATTGGTTGTACAGTCGCCAATATGGTTTTAGAAAAGGGCGATCTTGCAAAACTCAGCTATTAGGGTTCTGCCAAAAAATGTTCGACTCTATGGATGCGGGAATAGAAGTGGATGCTATAATAGTCGACCTGTCAAAAGCCTTTGACAAAGTTGACCACTATCGCTTAGTACTTAAGATAGGCCAATTGCCACTACACACAGATGGAAGAGTAATCTCTTGGGTCAAAAATTTCATGGAAGGTCGAACAAAAAGGGTCAAATTAGGAGGAGTGTTAAATTAATTAAAAATAGCAATTTTCCACAAAAATAAAATTTAATGTTATTAAACATTAAATTTTATTTTTGTGGAAAATTGCTATTTTTAATTAATCATGATATTCCACCATATCACGCCTGAAACGTCTCTTTTTAGGAGGAGTGTATTCTGAAAAAACAAGGGTAACATCGGGAGTCCCACAAGAAAGCGTACTTGGCCCGCTCTTGTTTTAATCTATATAAATGATCTCCCAGTAAATATTAATTCTTAGATAAGAAATTTTGCAGACGACTGTATTATCTACAGGAAAGTCGAAAATGACAGAGACCTCTACATACTTCAAAGGGAAATTAATAAAATGGCGGATTGGGTGACAAATAATGGGATGGATATTAATGTTAGCAAATGCAAATCCATCACCTTTAGTAACAAGGTGAATGGAAACAATAGGGAATATAAATTCTCAGAAAATGTCATTCCTAGAAGTGATACTTGCAAATACTTAGGTGTATATTTAAGTAAGGACTTAGGGTGGGGGCTAAATGTGGAGTACATCTTTAAGAAATCTTTCAAAACTCTTCATTGGGTGATGAGAAACCTCAAAGGGAGCGTCAGAGCAACCAAGGAGAAGGCGTATCAGAGCCTGGTAAGATCAATTTTAGGGTACGCTTCTCTTGTATGGGACCCTCATGAAGAAGGTCATATCAAAAAACTTGAAAAGGTGCAAAGAAAGGCTACCCAATATGTACTGGGGAAGCATAGGAGGATGGAGAGTGTGTCTGACATCCTAGAAACGCTGGGCTGGGAACCTCTACAAACTAGAAGGAAAGTAAGCAGACTTTGTAGAATGTTCCGCATTCTGAATGGGGAGAAAGCTTGGGCAGATCTTAGGAAAGAGGCGGGGAGCCCAAATTTTATAGGGAGAAATGACCACAAATTTAAGATAAAATGCCGGGCAAAGAGAACAAATAAAAAAATATTCTTTCCTAAATAAAACTATTGTTGATTGGAACACCTTACCTGCAAAAATATTCGAGCCCTTTCCTAAAAGAGTGTATACTTTTAAGAAAAGATGTAAAGAATATATGTAATAATTTGATTGATGTGTGGTGTATTGTATTATATGTAATAGCTTAATTTTTTTTATTTATCTTTTTTTCTTGCTGATTGATGGATGTAAATGGGATGGGGATTCGCTTGTTTTGCTATAGAGATTTGTGTTTTGAAGTCTGATTTTATCTATTATCTTTTGCAATTATTTGGGACTTGTGTGCCTCCTGAAACTGTCTAACAGCACATGTATATTTTTAATAATAATAATAATAAATAAACCTAAACTGATCTTTGATTGTTAGGCGGTGCGAAGTTCGCTGGGTCAGCTAGTCATTTATATAAATAAGAAATAATATTTCCCCGAAAACAGATACCTCAAGGTACTCCATATTTAATAATTATAAGTGCACTACAATGATTTCCCACCCTGATGCGCTAGGAACATTGTGGAAAGTAACATTTTAGGACTAAGTTACGATCCGCTCCTAAACCAGCACTTTGCATTTTCTCAAGTAAGATGACATGATATAAGGTCTCATATACCTTTTTGATATCAGTAAGTAAGCCCCCAATAAATTTATTTACATTAAATTCATAGTATCATTAATTTATTGATAATGTGACGAAATTTATCAAAGCATATTCAGCTCGTATTTTGGATCGTAACCCATATTAATTAGCACTACAAAATAAAGAAAGGCTGAGGAATATAATGAACCGGTATTCAATAGGTTTTTCTAGGACTTCGGATGGTGTTGGCAATACAAAAATGGGCAAGTAATTTGGATTCATATTACGATCCATTTTTTTATGCAACATTAAGACGATAGCTTTGAGGGCTGGTGGTCACGTTGAAGGTTGACGCCGTTCCGATGGAATTGTTTAAGTGTTCTGGAGGTGAATTCGACGATGATGTCCTGGTGAGGTAATGCTCAGCCCCAGTGTTCGTATTAATCAGGAATTGCGCAGAGATATATCAATTCGTACAGCATGATTCAAAGGCACAGGATGCAATTAAAGTAATGTACAAAATAAATAAAATAAAAATAAATCATATGTTTCCGTCTACAGTGTTTCTGGGTACAAGTGCTATCAGTGTGTGGTTTTGCCTCCGCTGTAAGAAAGCATTCCCGACAGATCTGGGCTCACGGATACATAGCTCTCCTCGGCTTCATCTTTCCTCATACCCCGTCTCTTTATCCCGGTGAACACCCGTTTTCTTGCACCGCTCAGAAATAAGTGAAAGCGCTATCAGCATCGATCCGGTTCTGGTGGCGTCCCTCGACGACGGGTTCCCCGGTGAGCGACCCGGCTCCGAGAGTCACCGCTCCTATCTCCCCCTCCCTCCTCTCACACCACTTCTTTGACTTTTGCAAATGCACGGTAATGGGAATTTACAGTCTCCTATTTATGTGGTAAGTCAACTGGATTAAAAATTATAACTAATGAATTCTCGTAGTTTTTGGAAAAGTAACAGATACCCATTGTAATAATATGTAACCTACCCCAGTACGACACAGTAACCACAAATAAATGAACTAGGGGTGAATCGAGAATATTAGTTCTTCTTTTTACCTAGCATTGTGTTTATGTTCTTGCATTTCTGTCCCTCCTCTATCTCTCCAATCATATCGCCCGAAATCAATGTTTTTCTAACTATTTTCCCAATTACCTATTCCATAGCTTCGTTTTCGGCTATCGATACCCCTCTTTGGTAAATTCAAATTTTTGTCTATTATACCCTGCTCCATTTTCTTACTCATTATTTTATCTACAGCTTGCTGATACTCTTTTCTTGTCCCCCCGGTCTTCATTCCATTTTGATCTGTACAATGACAAAGTTTTCAGCTCTTACTTCCACTGATACTATTCTATCCGTTGCCTGCTTTACGCTTCTTCCTATGTCTTTGTTCATGGTTACTGTCAGCCCTCGTCTCTCGGCTCTCTTCCCTTTTCGCTGTATGTTACCCTATTAGTAGAAACCGGTGCCTATAAGGCATCTGTTTATAGTTTCGATAAAGAGAAAAAATAATTTAATTCTTTACTTTTTGGATGATTATTCCATGAACAATATGCATTCAAAGAAGGCAGATGATCCCATTAAAATTTAATGTTTATTCATAATTTATGTTCGTATTTAGGTTTGTTAATTAACGTTTAATGAAGTTAATATCGTACACAGGTTTTTGATATTCCGCAAACACTGTGTGGATCTGGGGATGTCCTTTTCAGTTTCTGTGCACTGAATCTATTCCTCTGAGAGCATGTTTCATTGCCGTTGTGGTTGCCAGCGGTATCTCCGGCGGGTATTCACGTCCTCCTCTTAAAATTAAGACTTTCGAATGATTCAGCGGAGTGTACAGATCAAATGGCGCCACCCTCGTTGGCATGGCTACTCTTTTGCGGAATCAATTCTCTAGGGAGAGCTTCATGTGCCAAATCCAATTCTTTTAAAAAGAACGGAGCTCATTTCCTGGAAAACACGAGGATTATCACCCACCTATTTTACGGTGTCTTTTACATTTTATTTGAAACAAAAATACCCGTCCAAGGTAAATGTGCGCTTCAAAAATAATTGCTTCAATTCCATCGCCTGTTTTGCCTTTGCGATTTATGATCGGAGGTCAGAAAATAGGAACCACAGAGCGCAGTCGGATCCCGAGGAAACAAATGATGAGAGGGAAGAAAAATCACTCAATCGATGCCATTACCCATCTTCCTGTTTTCGATATTCTTTGAATTTGGTGGCAAGTTGAACATCGTAAAGATAATACAGTTCAGAAGGTCCGCTGTCTGATTAAGAGATTTGACAAGGTACCCAAGTTAAATTCAATGTACAGATTTTCTCATTAGATTTTCAGTATGCATCACGACTTAATTGAAACTATGACTTATATTAAACTTTAGTTTTCTAAATGATCGTGCATGCCTATGAGAAAAACAAATGAAACAGAACTCACTTACTCAAGCAAAAAGTGCTGAATATTAATTAGTTAACATCCTGTGGTTTTGACGGGACCGTCATCACATTCATTCGAGATCCTTTCTCTTCTCAGTCACGGCCACTGAGCTTCTCGGATCGGTTGCCTAGGGACAAAGCGCACCCTGTGAGCCTCCTGAGGTGACCTTCAATGGTAAACATTGACTTGGAACAAGCCCTTGCCCCTGGGTCCTTGTATCGTCCCAACAGACGGCGTCAGCTTCCACGCGCGGTGAAGAAACGGCTGCCAAAGGAAAACACTCATTAAGCGAGAGAGTAGGAGGGCAGCTACGTGTGAAATTGCCGTGGGTGTTGTGTGTACAGGGCACAACGCCCCGGCACGCCCAAATGTCACGGCACAAGGAGCAAACGTGAATAGAGACGGGGGATGTTCCTACCTTTCAATTGCGGCGCATGCCTCAATTCGGGAGATTCATGTGTTTAATAAGTACATTCAATCCTGCGACTTTTAAGTTGTATACTTTGACTTAGGCAATAATTAAACGGCCTTTATTTGTAGAATATATTACTGTCAGTTCTATCAGGGGCATTAAAATAATTTATTTACTTTAAAAAAGGTAAATAAATCGTCCCTATTTCTGTTTTCAATCCAAATCTTTACGTAACACGGTATATTGCCCCAAAAACCATCACTGAGGAGGTTAGCATAGGGTGACTTCACCGAAGACAAGTTTTGAACCTGAATACTTTTCACCCTGGTGCTATCGGACAACGTTATTCTGATTCTTTGTCGGTCTTGAGAAGCATAAGATCTTGAATGTATTTGTTGTATACTTAATTTCTCTAATTTATTGATATGATTTTGCTTACCGTAGTATAGGATGCCGTAACATAACTTCCTTTTTTGAAGGGGTATTGCTTTATGAAAAAGGAAGTTATTTAGCAGTACCCAGTACTATGGGGCTAATAATTCATTTTCAACATCAACGAAAATAGTGGAAAAATTGATTTTCAATATAAAAAAATTTAAATTCAATCAAAATATATATTCTTCTAATTTATTTTTTCTGAGAAAAGAAATTTAAGAAGAGTAAACGACGGATTTTTTGTTCCAGAAATTCAGATGAACAGACAACGACCTTTCAATTTTTTTCGCGTTTTTCTTCACATTTACAACTGCATTAATCACAGTATCACATTAAAATATTTTTAATTAAATGTGATTTTTCGAAGAATGATTAAAAAACGAAATATATCATTTCTAAATGATGCTCACGTGACAAAATAAACGAGCAAATGTATGATATTTCGAGTTCTAAGTGAATCTTTTACGTCGTTCAATTTTAGCCGAGTAGATTTTATCCCGGTTTGTAAGCCAAAGTTATGGCATTTATGTTTTACTAGTAGTAGGGCTTACTAGGATTTCGCTAATCTATCTTCACTGACTGACTGAGTAATCGTGCATTGATGATTAGTTTTAGTTTTATTTAGTACCCTACGAGCCACCACTAGGGTATGTGGCATGGGGTGATCACATATTAGACAAGCCTTGGCCCGAAACACCTTTCCCTCCTAGCGCGCTCGAAAAAACGCTATTTTATTCCCTTATCCCTTATCGTTCTTGGAAAAAATGAAAACTTAAATCTGTTTAATGGGGCTAACAATGCATTTTCAACATCATCGCTAAAGAGATATCCTTCCAAAAGCCCAATTTTTACTCAATTTTTGCAAAATAAAAGTTCTGTAATTTAATTTTCGTTCCGTGGATAATTTCCAGTCTAGCTCCTCTAATATTTTATATTGGCTACTAAGTTTATCGTTAGGAAGTTATAAAAATCTGGTCCCTCTACGCTGCACGTGATCCAATGATCCAATTCGGAATTCAATCCAACTTCAAGAAGATCCCATGTATGTATTTGCAGCATATTATAAATAAGATCTAATCTGCGAAAGACAAAAAACTCCCAAAACTTTATCAAAGTGATTATTGCTTCAAAGGTTTCAGAAGGATTGGATGATGTGGTCGAAATTCATGAATACAAGAATGAGCCCCGGATGTAAGGAATCACGGTTGAGACCGTTTCGGCGGCGGTCAATAGTGAGCGTCGACTTCACGTGGCGCGCGAGGCGGGGACGGAGTGGCCGTGAGCGTGGTGCGGGGTGCGAGAGTGAGGGGTGCGGGGCGGGGGAGGAGTCGCTGTAGTAGGGATGATTCATTTTATTGGAATGGGTGGCGGAGACCACGGTAATGAAATCCTCCGACAAAATTCCCGAGGGAAACCCCAAAAATTACAGCTTCCCTTGATGAGATAAACTGTAGGAGAACAAAAGATATAATTAACTCAAACAAATCATTCGTCTTCCAAGATTATGAGGAGCAAACTATTTTTAAAACTCGAGAGGCAAAGGGAAGGAAAGCGGTGGCGGCGGTGGGAGAGGGGGTTGGGTTGGGAGTGGGGGGGGGATGACGAAATCGCGAGGCACGTATTTATGAAGGGAGTGAGTGGAGCTGAGGGGTTGACGGAGAGGAAACAAACGAATGGCTTAGAGCGAAGTCTGCTTCTGCCCCCTGTGGAAGTCACCACAACCAATGGGATGACAGGTGGGGGGGGGGCAGGAGGGAGCCGCAGGCATGGTGAAAATAACGGACGAGAGTTCTTAATGATCTTGGATTATTCATAGATAAATAAAAAAGTTTGACACGCAATGTGTATGTGTAGTAATTAAGAGCTACCAACTTTTGAATTTTATTTAAATACTGTTGGCGAAGGGACGTCCTTTACAAATATATTATAAGCTTCAGCTTTTTCGTTATTATTGGTGTTCATTTCTTAATCATCTCCACCACACCGAGTGGCTACGGTTTTATTCAATAATACAATAATAATACTGTCAGTTAACCACCAATTCTTAGCTTTCCTTAGGATTGAGATCGTTAGTATCTAATTGCAAAATTCTATGATATATCTAATTGAGAGCGATTTATTTGATTGGATCACAAATTTCCTACATGTAGGTGCATTGTTGGACTTGGTATTCTTTCTTTTATGTTACCTGAACATGGCTGATGTATTTATCCAAAATGCGGTTGAGTATTGATGCCTGTAGGGGGCTGTCTCCGTAGATGATGGAGCCAGTAATTGTCTGAATTAAGACCCGGACACAGCAAGTGTACTCACTGGCTGTAATGACATTATTTTATTACGGAAAATTTGAATTCAAAACTTTTTCTCATTAACAGGAGCTCATTAATCGGTCCAAACGAGTTTCCTTAAAGACATTGTGAAGAGCTCTCCCTCTCCCCATTGTAACTCTCCTCTTTCACTCATTTCATACTTCTATTTCTGAATCAATTCTGAGGTAGTACATTGAGTAAAACCTTGTTTTACTGACTGGAAGGTCCAGGTTTTGATTCCCAGCGAAGTCTTTGGGCACTCTCAGCTTTACAAAAAGCTGCATAATTTTTCGGTTATCAGGTCTTCCTTGGTAATCATAGGGGGAACAGGGAAAGAAACTGGTCCTCCTTATTACTCTGACTAAATTTCACTCCTTTTGGCTTATTACAGAGTCAGTTCTACCCTCACCTACCAAACCGATCTTCAGGTTGATAACTGTGGTGAACAGAACTTCAAGAACCTAGCAGATGGATCATGATATTACGGTTAAACATTAACACCTTCGAATTAAATAACCAATAAAATATTATCATATTGCAATAAAACCACTGTATAAATTATAAGCATTTAATTTCTGTTCCAGGGAAGAGCCATTCTTTGAAATAATATTACAGTCTTTCTCTTATTTAAGGAAAGCTTATTAATCTTAATAGGAAATGTATTACTCTCAATTTACTCTTTGAAGATAGGGAGACAATCAATTTATCTCAAAAATATTTTAGTTTTACTGTACTGATTACAGGAGAGGTACTAGATGATGTCCTTTGAAATCAGTATGAATTTTCGACATTTATAATCGATATTTCCATAATTAAAAAACGCTTAGAAGTATTCACATCAAAGTTGCAATTTGCCTATGCAAAAGAAGAGAGCGAAAAGTCATTTTCAAGGTGGGGGAGCAATTCGTGACAGCGGTTGGGGGAATGCGAAAGTGGGCAGCGTGGATAAGGAAGAACAAGAGAGCTGAGAGGAAACAACTGAACCTAGGAACCAAAGGGAGAGCCCATTCTTGAGTGAAAGCCGAGGAGTGTGACACATACGAAGTAGAGGGGGTGAGAAATCATGAGATGATGTTCGAAGACGCCTCTCCCCCTGTGTTCAATAGATATCGGCTCTGGAAATCTCCACTTTCTAGTTATATAACGCTTGAAGCGTCGTCTTGATTACGCTTCCTGAACTCTTGTCGTACTGTCTCCGGAGTACTAAGACTTCACAGTTCCCCGTTCAGGCAATGAAATCGCTAACCCCTGCGATAAAGCGGACTGTTTTCCCATCTCTTCCTGAGATGGCGCTGAGCCAAGATAAGAAGGATTGGTCTACAGCCAACGGCCCTTTTGAGGACCAGAATTCAAAATAGCTGAAACCTGTTGCCACTTCAAACCTCTCCAGCCATCGCTTCGGGAATCAACTAATCCTGATGAGGACTCAACCAAATTTTGCCATCCCCGGATCCCCAGAATAGTCAATAAGAGAAGGGCAGCGTTTCTACTTTGCAGAAACCTGGCTGAAGGACCAGAATAGAGCTACCTCGGCTGTCTTCTGTAACAACTCGTCCGTTCTACGGCGTTCAGACAAAGACGATTTAACCAAATTGCCAATTTAACAGTTGTAACTTTGCGACCAATACCAGGATCACATGCAGCCAGCACAAATCTCGCCCTCCAAGGTGTTCTCGTGTACGAGTATAAGCTCACACAAAATAGTTTGGCTTCCTTTGACTTATTCGGCAGATTGAGCAGGTCACAGTCGCCCATTCTGAAGGCTCTTCATAAATGTCAGTTAGAGCTTATGAGTACTACTTGAAGTTGCGTCTGAGGTTCTCCGGGGTTGCAATCAAGCTGTTCCTACTGTGGGCTGTAAGAGAACTACCCACTACGACGCTCAGAGACTCCTGGTAGGTTGTGTCCAGGTCCTCTTCGTTAGGACCTGGATCTGGTGGGCATACACGTACATTTTCCGTTGGGCAGGGACAATTTTGCCGTCTCCGGAACCATCCTGAGTAATCCCCCACAAACGCTGCGCTCTGAACTGGGTGAATGACTACTGGATGTGCATAAGTATTTACGTAATCTGGTAACCCATGTTCCCACTTTGGTCATTTCTCTCCCCCTTGTGCTGCCGTACACTGTTGTTACAAATACTCCAGGGTCGTTGAGGGAAACGATTTTTCCGAAGTTGAGAAAAGTAGCTCCAAATTAATTGGAATATTTCGCCGGAAGGTGTAAGCGAGATGTCATTTCAACATTCTCCGCTGACCTACTCCTCTTCCATGTGAAGTTGTAAACTCTTACACATGACACTTAGTTCCTTACTTTTATTCCTTCACTGGAGAGACTCTCTAGGACTACGCAGAGAACTATAGCTAAGTCCGCCTAACTACCAAGTTTTTTTCTCAGACTTCTCCAAGAGGACGCCATGGATCTTCGAAAAATCGGAGAAAATTGTCTTCCTCCCTAGGAAAGGCATGAGAGGAGGCCGTTTGCAGCCACGGGCAAATACGTTAACCCAACTTTGAAAATGATGAGACTGTAGGATGAATGGTACCCTTGCTTTATCGGTGGAAATTTAGTCATCTCTCTTAAGAAACCCATGGCGTATGACGCAGTCCATTGGGGTCAACAGCAGATTGTGCAGAATAGGAGGGAGTGGTCCGGCTAGATGTTGTATGCAGGAGGGGCAAGCAATCATGGGGAATTGGATTCACTCTTTCCTATTTCTTACATGCGCGCTCTATTTTAGTCATAGCCTCAGTCCCTTCCGCGCCCATCACCGTCCTACACCGTCAAAGCTTCTCATGAAATGGTTTCCACATTTTTATGGTTTGGGCACTCTTAAGCATTCTAACGGCGGATTATAAACCTTAAGTTCAGCTCAATTGATGGATTAACTCCATTCAACGAACAGTGAGTGACTTCAGATTACTCGAAATACCGTGCTAATTTTTTCTCCACCGAGCGAAGTCGTTTTCACATACAGTCACACGTCGCACGCGGAATCGATGCAAAAGTTTCATTTTCACGAAAGTGAGTATAAATACTAATATGGTCAATGTGGCTGAGGTGGCTTAAAGGGCTGTCTGTAAACGATATGGGTCCCAATTGAATTTTGAAATACAGGGTTCGTCCGGAAAATAAGTGTACTGACTCCTGGGCTGGGCGCGCCGCTCCAGGCGCGCCCAGCACCGCTCTGACGGGCTGCAATTGGAGGGGGGTATGTTGGCAAGCGACGCTGAAAAAGGCAGTCGGCTCTGAGCTGTGGTGTAGTGAGGAGCTCTGTTAACGCGAACCTCCACGCTCGACCCACGTCACGGAACGCGATGCCGAAGTTTTTGGAGCAGCGTTATTCCATCAAATTTGCGGTAAAGCTTGGGAAATCGTCTACCGAAACTGTCGGTATGATTAACCAGGCTTACGGGGAGTCAGCCATGTCCAGAAACATGATCTTTCGGTGGCACAAGATGTTCGTGGAGGGCAGAGAAGAGGTCGACGACGAGTCTTCGAGAGGTTCCCGTTGATGCCTTCGAGGGAGCGTTCCAGGAATGGGAACGCCGCTGGAACAAGTGTATCGACTCACAAGGGTCCTATTTTGAGGAATATTAGCTTAAGATATGTAAAAGTGTAATAAATTTTTTTTCCTGAGCTCAGTACACTTATTTTCCGGACTAACCCTGTATTACCGTAATTATTTTCAAGTGCATTTATTCTCAGTCTGCCACAGTTTCCTTGATGACATAGCACGGATACAGTGATTCAAGGATGAACAATTTTATTCCAGATTTCTTCGCGTACATATCTTTCAACGATATTGCATACCTCAGCGCATGCAATATCGTCGTAGTAGGCCCCGGAGAAAGCCAAAAGCTCAAACTTTTTAAAATGTGTCCTTTAACGAGGTATCTATTTTATTTGTGTTCTGTTGTGCCGTCCAAATATATATATATATATATATATATATATATATATATATATATATATATATATATATATATATATATATATATATATAAACCATAACCATAAACACAGTAATCAACCCGAAGGTCGGTTTAGTAGGTGATGGTAGAGCTCACTCAGTACTAAGCCCGACGGCGTGTGAAATTCACACATCAGGGTAGGGGGGCCAGTTCCTTTCCCTGTGCCGGTTATGGCTTCCCAGGAAGACCTGGAACCCGAAAAATCACTTATCTTGGGTGGAGCTGCAGGTGCCCAGAGTGCCTTGCCCGGGAATAGAACCCGGGACCCTCCGGTCAGCAGTCCAACCCACTGGGCTACCGCGACCCATATGTATATATATATATATATATATATATATATATATATATATATATATATATATATATATATATATATATAAGGGCTGATGTGACTAAAAGTTACTCATCCATATCCGTCTGCTTTCGAACAAGTATCTTCCTGAACTATCCGTCCAGGAGTCATAAGTACTCGTACGTGGATACATTCAATGAAGATAAATATGAAGCCCATTAAATTCGTAAGCATAAACCGTGAGTCTACGTGAGGGCAGGGCATGCACAAAAAGACATGAGGACAAGCAGTTTTCTTTTAAATGTGAGAAATAAGCAAAAGGAATATCATACGACATTAGCGTTTCTCGGCGGCAACACATCGAAGGTAATCATCGGATATGCTCTCAGTGATCTCGAACTGCATGTTAATCTTGCTCGAATCTTCCAATCTAATACTCACCAAGAATACTCGTCTTTTTTGTGCGATTGGTTTAATCTGCGGATAGATTTGCAGTCTCAATGGGGTTTGGATTGGGTGTCATCCTGATCTAGCCCTAGGGCGAACTCTGCTGAGTAATGCTTCGAAGAGAATGAAAAAAGGTGGATTTCCACATTTCTCGGATTCACTAAAGTGGGAAAAAGGTCCAGAGTCAAACCTAGATGAGTCGAATAGTATTACTGCAAATTTTCAGATTTGGCGAGAAGAAGTGGCGGGGTGTTATTGAATCCCGAGTGAAAGGGGGGGGTCGCGCGCGGTAGAGTGGCGCATTCCGAATCGATTGGCGCACCCCTCCGCGACCCCCCGTGGGGGTCCCACGGAAACGAAGCACGTCTCCACGCGGCGGGTCCGTACCCCTCCGCCATCCTGGCAGCCTTGTCTTCCGCGGAACAACCCTTCGCCCTTCCCCGCCTCACCCCTCCCGCCCTTCTCCCTCAAAACCCTTAAACCACACTACAAGCCCTCGTTAGGCGGATTTAGCAGGAACTGAAGACGGAACATAATGGAAGAGGAGAATGGGATGAATAATGCAGGGTTGAATGGCACCTTGAACAAACGAGGCTGTGGGTGGGGCCGTGGGTGACGGGGGGCACCCTGGCAGGGGTTGACACGCAGTGGTGGAACAGGGGGGATGAGTGGCGGGACCCCCCTTTCGAGGCGATTTTTCTATTCCGCCCGGGAGGGGGGGGGGACAAATCCATCCGAGATATCCGACGCAAACGCACTGGTGGGTGAGTGCGCTTAGCGGTCTTTCTTCCGTATTCTTCAAAGAGATACGATTACAATAAATCTCTCAAAAATAACATAGTTGCAAGAACTGTAAAAGTCGTATAAATTAACCCTTAAACGGTAAAGCGGGTGAAGAAACACCCAAGAGCGGTTGAAATCTCGTGCTAAACGAAAACATTTTTATCTCATCCGATACGTTTAGAAAAAATAAAAAAAACATTGTATCACGTGATTTTACATTCAAAAACGAAAAAATAGGTCCCCATATGACTCTTACAGTCATAATGGGTGTGAGATGCAAATTTTTGGAAATTGTTACCAGAATAGGGTGAAAAATAGCATTACCATTCTAGCGCGACCTTATAAAAAAGATAAATAGATTAAAATATTTGGCTGTAATACTTGGAGTAGAGTGAATCTGTCAGCGCTCTTGTGGAAAAATAAAAATTTAGATAAACCTAAACATCACTTCAAAAAGGTACGAGGATGTATTATTGCTAGAAAATTAACCTAAAAAAATCATGATTCTAGGATAAAATATTTTTTCATAATTATTAAAATATATTCGAAATTTATAGAGATTACTAATTTTTAAACACCATAACTTGAAGTATTTTTTACTCTGGTCTATGAAAATGTTTTTTTTTAACTTTTAAGTGAATAAATCGATTATATACTAACTCTACCCAATAATGTGAAGTGGGCATGTATAGGTTACTAACTGCGTTTCCAGAAACTTGTAATTTGAGCAAAACAAATAGTACCCAGTATGAGTTGGATGAAAGGAGTGCGAGGTCTATCCAATAAATACGCGAACTGGTACAATCTGGCGTCCATGACGCAGACTATAGCCCCGCCCACTAGCGGCGCTATTTGCCTGAGATACAATGGGCCGTCTGTGCTTGGCAGATCGTCGAGCTGTGCGTATGGTGCCAGTTATACTGCTTGTCGAATTTGGAAATAAACGAAATCCTGGAGCAACAAATCAGCATCAGGTTTTTGGTGAGGTGTAGGAAAACTTATCAAGAAATTACTGAAATGTTGTCAGCTGTTTACGGTGATGATGATTTGAAGAAGAAATCCGTTTTCAAGTGGATTAAGCGTTATAAAGTCGGCCGAAAAGACGCCACGGATGATGCAAAACTGGGACGACCTTCAACCACCTGAGTTGACGACAACATTGATCGTGTGCGGTCCCTTTTCCTTACCGATCGTGGAAGAACTACCCGAATGACTGCTGATGAACTGAATTTAGGAAAATCAACAGCGCTCACTATTTTAACCGAGCATGATAGATGGAAATCACCATGGAAATTCACCTGCATATTCAGCATTGATTGTTCGCGAGTTTCTGTTTCAAAAAATTCAATCACCATCGTTGATCATCCTCCTTATTAGGCAGATCTCGCCCCCCGCGACTTTTTCCTATTCCTTTAATGTAAAAATGCGATGAAGAGACATCACTGAGAAGATGTGGACCCAATAAAGCAAGAAATTACGAGAAAACTAAAAAGCCTAACTGCCGAGGACTTCCAAGGGTGGTTTAAATAGTGGAAAAGAAGATAAAATAAGTGCATGGTAACAAAAGGAGAGTACTATGAAGGGGACAACATTAATGTAGACTAAATTGTGCACAATAACGTTTTTATGGCATCAGTTCGCGTATTTATTGGACAGACCTCGTAGGTGATACTATAGTGGAAGAAAAGCTTTCGGCGGTAAACAATTGAGTATAAAAGATGATGTCAAAATGTCACACCAGGACAGGAGGGTACGGCATGCACTTAAATGGAAATGATGTTCCCTTTGAATCGTTCGCGTAAAGCTGAATCACGGAGCCATCTCTTTTCATCGTGGAAAATATACGATACCTTTGTCGCACTCAAATTCTATTCCGTCAATCCTTTGTTTATTCGTGTTTGTAGGCACACGTTAACCTGCTGCTTGGTGAAAATATTGCAGCTAATAATATATATATATATATATATATATATATATATATATATATATATATATACTCATATATACAGAAACAGATATAAGGAAAAGGGATAGGAACACATATAAAGGACGAACACAATAGAGGTGGGGAAGGCGGAATCGAACGGATCACAAGAGTAAAAAAATTTCCTCAACCGGGACTCGAACACCGGATCTTTCCACTTGCCGGGCGGATGCTCTTAACCTGATGTTGATGACTTACTTAACTGATGTTGTATGAATTCTAACCCACTGTCCTTTCCTTTCCTTGTGTATTGTCTATTTCTCCTTTGGTGGGTGAAACAGCCCCCTGACGCCATCTCTTGGCTGAAAGAATCGGGGCGCTTGGCGACATATTAGACCCACGGATCTCAGGGTAAATTGACTATCCTCGATAGCTGCCTTGACAGCAGGACGTGCCTGTGTTCACCGAGTGTCTAAAATCGCCGGCGTCCGAGGCTTCGGCCGCCGGGGTTTGGAGAGCGGCACTGCCGGACTCTCTCGGAAATCGAGGTTCCGATCGTGTTTTGTTTCGAGCGGCGGTTGACCGCCTAGTTCATCAAGAAGCGTGCAGTTTGACTCTCGACTTCTTCCGCCGGGAAGGCCGTACTTTTGTTTTGTTTAGTGGATCTAGACTGACCTTGACTCCTGGTGTAGAGCTTAGGCTCCTTTTGTTTGCTACCGCCGGGTGCGTGTGGCGGGGAGGGAGCGTTCGTGAGTGTTTTATTTCCCTTTAAAGTGCTCGTTTTTTTTTGTTGCGCTTTCCTTCTTCATGCTAGTGTGCTGAATTTGATTTCTTCAAATGGCTGTGCGCCGCTTAAACACGCTCGCCTTGCAAGTTGACGAGAAGGCGAAGCCCCCTACCCCGTTGGAGGTCCACCTCTTCACGTTAGAGTCGCTGGGCCTCACACCCGAAGAGATAGTGGCGATCCAATTTGGATACAATCGCCATTTGATATTCCTGAAGTTGGCAACCGAAGGTACAATGACAAGGATTTTAGACAATACTCCGCGGAAACTACCGTTTCCGTCTTTAAGTGACCAGAGGACGACAATAACAATTGACGAGACTTCCGGCAGCCCGTGTAATGTCAGGGTTCTTTGTCTCCCCGTGGAGACCCCATTGGAAGACATAACAGGCGAGCTCCAACGCTTTGGTAAAATACATCGCTCGTGGGAGAACAGGTGGGAGGGAGAAAATATGGCGCGGGTGCTTACTGGCACCAGGGTTGTGCGGATGACGGTCGAGAGAAATATCCCCTCGTACCTCCACATCGGCGGCAACCGGGCCATCATCATCTATGAGGGTCAGCGCCGCACTTGCGCCCGCTGTAACCAAGAAGGTCACGAGCGCAAGACCTGCCCTCGGAACCAGGGAGGTAAGAGCTATGTGGAGGCAATGACGATGCCCTCCAACCCTAACGCCGCCGTGGAGATGGACGAGCCCGAAGTGGCTGTGGAGGAGAGAGCGCGGTCGCTTCTACTCATCGAGGGTGCGGCCCCGGCTGCTCCCGTCGGTCCCCCGCATCTCCCTTCAATTGGAGGGAAATGTCAGCGGGAGCGAAAATCGTCAACGGAGGAAAGGGAACCGAAAAAGAAGAGGGCTGACAAACCCAAGCTCCTGGACTCGAATACGGATCTAAAAATGGCTCTCGTACCTACCACCTCGCCTAATATCACACGACCTCCAGCCCCCGTCTCCGTGAGCTCGTCAAATGAGGAGGGATGGTCTTTCGCCCCCCCTCCCCCCGCTCACGCCATCGACGCCCTCGCTACGCGATCCTTGCATCACGGGTTTCAAACACCCGGAGAACCTCTGGTGACAGGTGAGGAGGATGCATCTGATTGCGATGTTTTCCCGTCCCCAACAGCTCATCCCTCGACCCCTTTATCATTGACTGTAAAGGAAGCGTCACCGACCCCGGAAGTCGACCCGCATACAAGTTTCCCAAAGTCAAAAATCCCACATACCCCATCTTCTTTCCCCATTAAGGACAGCCAAGGTGTCGACGATCTTCCCAGCGCTTCTCAAGATACGGACCACAAGCAACTATCGCCCCTGATTTTTCCCGACCACAACCCTTCCGCAGATGAGCCCCAGCCCGCCACTCCGACCCTCCCCGAGGGTACCTCCTGCCCCTTGGCGGCCCCCAGCGGTGCTCCTTCGAAGAAGGCCCCCTGTGGAACGCTGCCGAGTTACCCGGTCTTCGTGGGGACCACGGCTGGCTCTTCCTCTTCGGACGAGGCCGGGGGGGAGGGATGTAGTGAAATGCCGCGTCCTCGCTCGTCGACCCGTTGGACGAGGCGTCCCAGGAAACGGCGAAGCACTCGTCGCCCGGGGTCGAGTCGCGACCGGAGCGACGCTAGCCACGATCAGAACTCTGGGAAGTGATGTCCGGTAGCCACCCGGTGCCGGACACATTTCGTCCATCGTTGAAGAGTTTTTTTTCTGAATGACTGATTGAATCGATAATTTCAACCCTGCCATTGATAATTTCTTACAATACATAATTTTCCATTGCTAGCTAAAATCTCCCTCCTAATATCTGTGGACCTTGTCTTCCTTTCTTTTTTCTTTCTAAATGTTAATGGTCAAATGTACGAGTATGCGTCTGTATGCATATGCTTATGTATGTGCGTGTGGATGTGCATGTGTGCGTATGTATGTACAAGTGGATATGTATGTGGGGTATATGTATCATGTATTTATCCATGTATACACTTATACTAAAGAAAAACATGATGTACCCATAATCTGTGACCTGATATTAGGCATAATGCTAACAAACTCTGTAATATTCTGAGCCGAATAAAATAATTTATATCATAGCTCAAGTGGTTAAGAGCATCCGCCCGGCAAGTGGAAAGATCCGGTGTTCGAGTCCCGGTTGAGGAAATATTTTTACTCTTGTGATCCGTTCGATTCCGCCTTCCCCACCTCTATTGTGTTCGTCCTTTATATGTGTTCCTATCCCTTTTCCTTATATCTGTTTCTGTATATATGAGTATTTATTCGCCGTTTGGCGGGATTTCGTGTATGAATGTGTGTATATATATATATATATATATACACACATTATATATATATATATATATACTAGCTGAATACCCGGCTTTGCACGGGTTAGGGAGAAACAATAATATAAATATACTACATAAATAAAAACAACAAATTATAAAGTACAATAATACACTACGTCATACAAATTTAAGAATCTTTTTTATTTAACGCCTGTTTATAAACTACATTTTTTGTTTCATATCCAGGAGAAAGAATAAATAAATTTTTAGGCGAACCTACTCTGGAGCAAGCAACATAAAGTTGCCCGTGGCTAAAACATGGCGATCTTAGATCAACACCACAAAACTTTAAAGACTGTCCCTGTAATTTATTAATGGTAATTGAAAAAGCTAGCCAGACTGGAAACTGTAATCTTTTAAAGTTGAAGGGAAGATCAGTTGGGATTAGAGGTATCCGTGGAATAAAAATTATTTCACCTTTTCCTTTTCCAGTTAAAATGACTGCCTGGATTATATTTTTCATTAATTTTGTCACACACAATCGTGTCCCATTGCAGAGTTTTGGTGGATCTAAATTTTGCAATAAAATGATTGGAGATCCTACTTTAAGTAAAAGGCGATGTTGTGGTAATCCAGCTGGATCAAGTGAATTTAGGAATTCCGTTGGATAATTGACGGCTTCGTCAGCATCCACTACGGTATCAACCGATTTATATTCAATCACGTCTCCTGGCAGCATGGCTAGTATCTCCTTGTTAATTTCATTAACATCATCGTTCTTAGGAGCAAGAATGGCTCTTTCTCGCAACCATTCTAAATGTTTATAATTTTGATTAACGTTAGGATAGACTGCTTGTATCATATCGCGGACAGTTTTCACCAATACACATAAATCTGATGACAATTTTATCATACCAGATGCTTCAATAACTAATCTATCTTCAACAAATTCCAAAGAAACTGCGGGAGATGCCGCAACAGTAACTTTTAACGGAGTCATCCGCTAATGTGCATTTTAAATTTCAGAGTTTAAGAGGACGCCTCGGTAGCTTAAGTGGCTAAAGCACTCGACCGGATATTGAGGGATCTGGGTTCGAGTCCCAGTCAAGGCGAATGATTTTTTCGCTCTGAAATTGTTGCATTAATCTATCTTCTCCAATCTCCAAAAGTTTATTTGCAAAATTTTGAGCATTCCCATCTCTTAAGAGGATTCGCATGTTTTGTTTAAGGCTAATTTCTTGGACATGATTCCATAGAACAGAATGTTTTAAACAGGCATAAATTTCATCGGCTGGAGTCGATTTTGGAACGACAGGCAGAGTTTGACGGAAGTCTCCACACAGGAGTACCAGAGCTCCTCTTATTAAACTGCAGTTTCCTCTAAGATCTTGCGTTGAGGGCCTCAAGAGATTTTTTATGAGCCATCGTACACTCATCCCATACTATCAATTTACATTCTATAAGAACTTGTGCCTGGCCGCTTGTTTTATTTATATGACATGTGGGATTTTCTTGTCGGGAAATATTAAGTGGCAACTTAAGGGCAGAGTGGGCTGTTCTTCCTCCTTCCATTAATGTCGCTGCAATACCTGAAGATGCAACGGCTAGAGCAATTTCTCCATGAACCCTGATTTCAGCGAGAACTAAATTAATTAAAAATGTTTTTCCCGTGCCACCAGCAGCATCAAGAAAAATGATACCTCCTTCTTGTTTATCTACTTGATCCATTATTGTTTCGTACGCGAATTTCTTATCTTCATTAAGAAGTGGCTTTTTATCCGCGATGTATGCTTCTAAGTCTAAGACATTGTAGCTAGTTTCACGTATATAATCTCGATAAAATACACCCTGTTGATCTTGTACAGGTGCAAAAAGACCGAGTTCCACTAAAGTCTTGTTAACCATGGTGATACACTTTTCCTCCAAAATAATCAAAGTTTTATTAAAAATGTCGGAGTTAAACGTAATATCCAATGTAGGATTTTCACTTCGAACTTTAGCCAGTATATCCTCACTCATTGATTCTTTATATTTTTCCCATAATGTTTTTGGGTTAGATGGATTACAGGAGGTTATTATGATGGCAAACAAAATTCGGATTTGTCCTGGAAGAGAAATCAAACTGGCCTCACGCAATGAGTCATCCCAGTGTTGGTCTCCTTCTAGCAACCCTAAATTCTGGCAAGCTTCTCTGAATGTCTCACATATTTCTCCGTTTACCGTTCTTAATTCTGCAAATGAGCGAGGTCCTCTAATGGTATGTTGAAGCATTCTTAAAAAATAACATTCGGCGTTGTTAGGATGGACTGTGTAGACTCGGCCCAATGCGTCACATGAATAAATATTATTCTCAGGATCAAAGTTGCCCATTTTTCTTCTACAAAAGACTTTCCTTGATGTATTCCACGTATAATATCTCGGCAATTCTGAATACAAGAGTGTTCTTGCAAAAGTATCCTGCTGGCATAGTTGGAAAAATGCTGTTTCTATGACAGCAAAAAAGTAAACAAATTACATACATACAAACAAACACTCTCCTTTATATATATATATATATATATATATATATATATATATATATATATATATATTATTAGGTATCTACCGGTTAAGGTAGGTTTTTGGATGGACGTTATTACTAATTAAATAATTTGTGGCCCCTAGCAAAACCCAACATCCTACTCTACATCAGGTCACTCTTCAGCTCTGAGTACTTTCTTCCTCCCTTCATCCCGTCGAACATCCCTATCCTGTTCCTTCCCTTTCCTCGTTTGCCTAACATTCTCCCCTCTATTACAGTCTTCAACATCCCGCTGCCGGTCAATACCCCCTTCAGCCACTTTTCCTGCCTCCATAGGATTGCTCCCAACAAACCCCTCTCTTCGCCCACCATACCAAGTACTTCCTCGTTTGTTTTCTTCTCTGCCCATTTCACCTTCTCCATTCTTCTCCACACCCACATTTCAAAAGCCTCCAGCCTACGTCTATCCTCCTGCTTCAATGACCACGTTTCTGCGCCATACATAGCTACGCTCCATATCAAAGTTTTTAAAGTCTTTTCTTAACATCCTTACTCAACGTCCCCGTCATCAACTCCCTCCTCCTTGTGAAAGCCTCTTTGCCTAGCGCAATTCTTCTCCGTACGTCCCTACTACTTTGACCGTGTTGGTCCAAAAAACTACCGAGATACGTAAACTGTTCTACCTGCTCTAGTTTTTGCCCTCCTATTTTAATGTTTAGCTTAGCCTTTTTCTTTCTAGAAAATCACATTACCTTTGTTTTATTAATATTGATTTTCATCCCATACCTGTCGCACTGAATTTCCAATTCACTCAGCAATGCTTGCAACCCCCTGGCTTACTGACAAACTATAGCTTGGTCATCAGCAAACCTAACTGATTTTACGAATTCCCCGCCCGCTTTCATTCCTACCTCCAGTTCTTCCCATACCTCTTTGATCATTTCCTCTGCATACAGGTTGAACAGCAACGGTGATAATGGGCAACCTTGCCTTACACCTCTTCCTAACACTGCCCATCCGGACTCCCCGAGATACGTAAACTGTTCTACCTGCTCTAGTTTTTGCCCTCCTATATATATGTATATATATATATATATATATATATATATATATATATATATATATATATATATATATATATATATATATATATATATATATATATATAGCTTGATATTACATTATTGAGAAGTAATCAAAAAATAACTTTTTTATATTCTGCTGTGTCAGGCTAGACTTCTTGGAAGTATTTATTATTCATACTAAAAAGACTGTACTTTTCACAGATTTTTATTAATGCTTTTAATGATACTCTGCATCGACTAAATGTGATTAGTGACAAGAGTTGAGCGTCAGTGTTGCCATTCGTTTAAGAGTAAACATAAATATGTATGATGTTTAGTGAATTTTCCAGGAGTGGCCAACCATTTGTGAAGAACACTGAACTGCACCTGAAAGTTGATGAAAAGTTCGTGAAAACCGGCGTTTTTCACCAGATTCCTACCACTCGGTTGCATGGGAATAGGATTGAAAAGTTGGGCTACCTCATGTTTTGTGCTCTTTTCGACGAAGAACTTCAAGATGCCGTCATCGGTTGGCTGTGATCTTAGGTAGCAGAATTTCGTTCTGAAGGATTTTGAAAAACTAATTCAGAGATATGGTAAATATGTAAATGTTTGGCGAATATGAATAAAATAGTAGAGATATGTGGTTTTGAAATGAAAATAATTTTTTGTATCTATTTAAATATATTTCCTATATCATAATGTAGGTTACCTCGAGGACAGATCTAGTATTAACAAACACATCTTTGAAATCCACAACAGATATCCCTGGATTGGCTAGTTGCACACTAAATGTTGCTGAAAATGTTACATAAGAGCTTTGATATAATGTACCCTTACATCAATGTAACCAAACGAGGAGGTATTGAAAATCATCAGGCTACGCATTAATACGAGGCTCGTAGTATACAAGTCGCAGATCCATTCCTTAACAAGCCTCAGAATGCACGAACTCACTGAAGTCGCAAAGTTACTATATGGCAGTATATTTTTACTTCAGTAGGTATTCGTCTGAGAGTGACCGATTGAGAGTATCCAACACATTGGAAGGTCCCACTTGCGGATAGCTCATTATTCATTGTCAACAATATATGTCTAAGCTTGTATCAACCTTTTCGAGGGGTTTAGTTGACTAGTGCGCTCTATTGAGGCCTTTACCATTTCGAAAATATAGGACGTTTAAAACATAAACACGTGGAATAAAGAAAAAAGTCCGAGTCCAAAGGTTCAGAGCCATCCAAAGTAATGGCATTCTAATAAATAGACTACCGAAAGAGGTCGGGGAATGGATATTGTCCTCCAATTATCTCTGATTATCGCAAGAGGAAGAATAATAGTGGCTGGAGTCAGCCCAAAAAAACAACTATCCCACTTAACAGAAAGGTGATTGTTCATCCAGTCAAGTGAATTGCTGCTTGTGACCACACAGGCTTGGCTCGGATTTATGCACGCGCTGGCCGTGCGTGAAAGACGTGGTCCTGTTGGATAACCCCTCTGTTGCCAAAACGCGTCGGATGTATGGGAAATAGTCGGAGGGCAATGCCCCACTTTGGTCCCAGATATGCTGTAAACGGTCGGCCGGAAGCTAGGCCCTCCCAGTCTATCATTAAGTACGTGCGTTGGCCATAAAAGATTGCATTGAATTGTTGCATTTGGAGGCGAGTGCTGGAATTATAGGTCATTATTTGCGACGGCCGAAGGGCCATTGTCTTATAGGAGGGTTCGTGCAATGGAGGTCGGACCTGAAGTAAACACTCTTTTAATTATGTCACTTCGGGTAACCCTGGTGACTGCACCGGTTTGCAGAGTGGCGTCTAAAATGCGTGGCGAGAGATAAAGCCTCGAGTTTAGTAGGGCTTCAAATCTTGTCTCCATTGAAAAGATCTCGTCTGAACACGGGCGGGGGAATTATTTTTAAAGTTGCACACTACAAATACTTGGCGATGAAGTATAAGGAGCTTACTACTTACTATTCCCAATATACTGCCTAGTTTTATTCATAATCTTTCAATTAAAGACTATAACCTGAAAAAAATTACTTTTCTATTTCAGAAAAAATGCTTTCATGGATTTTAATTGCTTCATTAAAGAAGAAACTTTCTCAAATTTGATGAGCATACGTTGATGATATATAGTAGGCCTTTTTAATTTTATCAAAACGTATTCTACCGAATAACTTACGAGCAAATCTCGTTAATATTATTACGTTTTAAAATCCATAAATGTAGAATAACGTACACCAATATATATATATATATATATATATATATATATATATATATATATATATATATATATATATATTGTATATTGGTGCACGTTAGTCTACATTTATGAAGTTTTAAACGCAATACTATTTAGTCTAAAAAGATTTTCTCTTTAGTAATTCAGTAGAATACGTTTTGATTATATATAATTTATTGATAAATATTAATGTAAAACTTTAATTAATACTACGTTTATAATTAAGGATAATTGAGTAATCAAGGAAAATACGATTCCATCGGCAAGTCGGTCGAGGTTTTAATTTATGCACTGGCTCAAATGTTCTCTAATTATATCTGTACGCTTATGTTCAATTTTTTTTAAGAAATACCAAAGAATATTTAAGAAATCTATATATTTATAGTAATGGAATAGAAGAGTATTGCAGAAGTTCCCTTCTTTGAATAATAAATATGGGCAAAAGATGTCACAAAATATATCTAAAAAGCAGAGTATTTACAAAATGGCAACCTCTGTTCCACATCATGCATATTACGCATTTAAATGTTTAGATTTGTATATCCTTTCAGCCTGTGGTTAATACGTTCCCTTCTCCATAAATTTCATTGCTAACTTTTCGTTGCGATTTATTTTTTATAATACCATTTCAAACGTACTAAGTTAATATGATTATGAGTTAAAAATAACGGTTCAAATTAACCTTGGCTAGGATCGATCTATGCAAGAAAACTTGACGAATTACGGCAAAAATAAAAGTTACATAATGAATACCGAATAATTCTATGCTAATAAACGAGTAAATTATTTCATTTTTCCTGGAAATTAGGCAAAAAGACTGCAAATTGGGGTGAGTTTAGTTTTTTTGGGTGCAAGGTAATGATATGCCTGTTACGGATATATGATCAAAAGCTTAGAAAAGGGATATGATAGGAACAATAGGACTAGGGATTAATTGTGTTTTATTCTGGATAAATAAATAATGAGAGTAAATCTATTGCTGGACTAATGAACTTGGGAATATGGGTAATTAATAAAAATTACTGAGTAATTACCGGTGAAATATAGTATGCTCGCTGCAATATTGACTCGTGTAATAATTAGTCTTGCTGATTTTATTCCTGAGTGATAGAGTAAAATACTCCCATATTTTATTATGCGCATAATCCGAAAAATTACCGTTACGTCATCAGAATAATTTAAAAAAATATTATTAAATTTAAATTGGTCAAAATAGCGAGCCCATATATCAAATTGTTTCCATGAACTCGATACTATACGTATTAAACGTTATGTAATAGACAAACATGTCGCTTATTTGCTGTAAATTAAAATTAGAAGCCAAATAATGCCAAAGAAATTTAAGTTCAACAAGAGTCACCGATTAAAAAAGTGAGAGACTGATTTTAAAAAGCAAAGAAGAGTATTGATTTGCAGGTCAGGACGAGAACAGGCGAGAAGAAAAACAGGAAATACGAGTCACAGAAACGTGTAGTTTGATATGAAAAATGCAACAAGAGAAGATAACCTCTGTATTCAGCGAGCTTTAGTTTATTTTTAAATATTAATGTTATTTATACTGAAAAATAATTTTTCAATAAAAATGTTTCCACATTTTTAAGGAATGTTTAATATAAATAGCTACAAATAACAGGAGTAAACATTTTTATAAAGAATAGGCACTGACACAAAAAGTTTTATATTTATTTTTTACACTTCTTTTTCAAATGTTTATAAGTTTTTTAAATAAAACCAAATTACGTTGATTCAAAAAGTAAATTATGATTTTTCACTGCAGAATACAATTGTTTATATCAGTAAAAATATATAAAAATTCGTGATAGGTAAAGTGCTGGTGAATTGACATTTCAATTATTATATTCTAAAACATGAAGCCTGATGTGAAACAATTCTGAAAGGAATACAATTATATCTGAACCGGTATCATTTAGTTTATAAACGAATGTAATTTTTAAATTCAAGAAACCTGATTTGAAACTTCAATATCCTTCTCATTCCACCATTATGTATACACGATAGTATTACAAAGTTTAAATTGTAATAAAATATGATTTAATTAAATAAAAAAAATAGTATGTGACGATGGGTTGGGGTGTATCTACTTATTTTGATGGGGAAAAAATCCAGTGGTTTAGATACTTTTGCTCGATATCTCCACCATATAGAGAGAGTATTTTCTGTTTTTATTGTGTCATTGATAGCCTTTTGGAAATACATCTTTGATTAAAGATACGGATGCAAAATAGAGAATAATATATTATTGTTTTATATGGTTGAGAGACTAGAAAACATTATATCTTGTCCCTAATGAGGAATATTTTTAATACATGTAAAATATTCCTCCCTTTCTTGAATAAAAAAAACTGTGCGCCCCTCCTATCCCTGCCAAACATTCCCTACGGAGCTCTCCACCACTTTCCCTACGCCGCCCCTGAACCGTCACGTTAAATGCTTACCCTGGGACGTCCCCCACCCCCTCCCACTTCCTTCCCTTACAACACTCCTCCCTCGTGAGCTTCTTCAAACACTTGGAGCTCCCTTCCTCGACGTAATACGGCCCTTTCTAAAGGTTTGCTGGAAAGGACTCCGAGAAGATTATCTCAGAGAGTCAGAGATGGGTGTTTTGCCTGCGCTCTGTGTGTCGCCATTTACACGACTCTGCGACGCCACGTCTTGCAACATCCCAAAAAAATGGGAAAAAGCTAAGGCTAAAATTATGTATTTTGACCTTTTCGCTCATCAGTCTAGGATATTTTTATGAGACTCAACAATACTCCAAGTATAACTAAGGGTTCCACGAAGAACTCTAAATTTGGCACTAAAAATAGGTACTCATGAACAGAACGCCCCTTTTTTTGGGAAATTTTGGCTATACGAGTGCTTAGGTCAATGTACAGAATATCTCGTTCAATAGATTAACTTAAACAAATTTGATCTTTAATTTAGCATTGCTGAACATAAAGGCCTTTTATTGATTTCTCAAGTTATGTTATTAATGTGCGGTCCGTGGAGTCTATGATGACGCTTACCAAATATCCTTGGGACTCTTGGTCTTCTCTAGGAGACGTACTCATCGTAGTCAGCGTCTGCCATCAGAAGCACGTAGTCCTTTTGGAACGGAACTTTTTGACTTCCATCTCCTTCATCGTAAAACAATCGGTAATTCTACGACAAACTAACAAATTGCAGGTGAAGTTATCCACGTGCCCACCGAGGCAAACTCTCACCGCCTTAAGGTTTGAGTTTGTTCGTTCACCCGTGGAACCCACCCACGTCATTTTTACAAAGAATGCGCTTAATTCTCTCTCGTAATGGCGGGAAACACATGAATGGTATTTTAAAGGCCTATACTCTTTCCCAATAGCGATGGCGCCGAATTGCCCTCCTCTACGCGAACCGTTTCCCATTACTGCTCCTGGTTCCCCGCCGTAATTTGTAGGATGCTCTTGTTAGAGTCCTTGATTTCTCGTTGCAGCTCGACTTCTCCACTCTCAACATGGATTATCCCCTTTAATACTTAAGGCACCTGTGATATCAGTGACCCAAGGTAATTGATTGGCTGGATACCAATTCCGACAACAAGTGTAATATCAACCGAAGGAACGTCATGGATCTATCCGGTTATTGAACAGGGATCAGGGGTCTATAGGCATATTAGCAACGAAGGACAAGGCTAATTCAAAAATGCACATTTTAGAAAATACTCTTCTAAACCGCATGTTGGTGACCGTTAGGTTTCAATAAGGAAGAGGGGGTTAAGTCAAACGGTTAAGGAAATGTAATGCATAGGTTAAGAAAAAGGCTGTCTTTCGCTGGTTAAGCCTCATTTAGAAAATACTGCGAGTAAATGGAACCCTCACAAAGTTGGATTGGGAGTTGGATTGGGAGTTGGATGGGGAGGTTCAACGCAGGGTATCCCGTTTTGTTAAAAAATATTTCGATAAAACGAAAAGCGTCACAGAAATTCTTCTGGAGTAGGGGTGGGAATTATTACATGAAAGACGATTCAATGCTAATAATTTAAACATGCTATAAAAATTAAGAGGCGAATGGTAAAGCGCCGAGGTCTCGCAAATTATTCGCAATCCAACTATATTGGTCCATTCAATCATGAGATTAAAATTCGAGAAATAGATGCCAGAACTAGCAGACTCAAGAGCTCCTTTTTCCCCACGGACAATGCGGGAAAGTAACTGTGTGTTAGAAACAGTAAAAATCTAACTCCCCGTTCACAAAGTCTGGGTAGTAATTAGTTTTACTCAAATGGATGCATTTTCACCAACTATTTGTATTTTGCTGTTAAATCCCCTAACCGCATGACCGCATGGGACTGCCATTAAAGAATGCAGTGTTTGTTACAATATTGCTTGCCCTGTTTTGTTTGTTTTTAAGATTCCCCTTCCATCCCTCGTCTCTCGCTATGGGGGGTGGGGCGCCTCACATCATCCGATGCCTACAGCGGTGTGTCACATACTCTTCCTGAGATTTTAAAGACCGAGACCATGCATTGCATATCCATGTGACAGTAGAATTTCCCCTTCTTACTCTTCAATTTCCTATGAATTGTCTTGCTATGGTGGAGGCCTGTCGTATAAATGGTTGTGGTTCTTTTTTATTCCCTCTTTGCGTATAAAAAATAACTTATTTTTTTAGGTGAATTAACTCATTTATTGAATTCAGTTTTTCTCCAGCTTGTATACAAAGTTGCACGTTATTCCATAGGTTTTTACTAAATATATTTTCCTTTCATTTCGCACATATTCACTTGTAGTTTATGGGTTAAATGGAAAAAGGAACCATTTGGTCTCAATTTCGCCCAAATGAAGACCTCTATCAATGTATGATTTACCAGCCCCCCCTGGTGCTTGCATCCCCTGCCACACACGTTTTTGGTCTATCGTGGGGTCTTTGTGTCGATGTCAAATGCAGTTCTGTTTTTGATGAAAAATTCACGAACAAGCGGTGGAACGAGCAACGAAGAGGCATTATCGGGGTAAACCCATGTTTTCCTTGCAACTAGAATGGCGGAACTGCTGCGCGGATTGCATATACGTAACCGATATCGTCTGGTGTGTTATCATCCCCTGCCACACACACCAGATGCATGTACATAAGGGGTAAATATAATTTATTCAAATAATCGTTGCAGAAGAGCCACGTAGAACTCGAAATGTAATACATTTGTATGTTTTGTCACGTGAGCATCATGAAGAAATACTTGATGTTTTATTCATTATTAAAAAAACACATTTAATTAAAAATATCTTAATGTGAAACTGTAATTACTACGGTTGGAAATATTAAGAACAAAGCTTGGAAAAGGTCGTTGTCTATTCATTTGAATATTTGGAAGAAAAAATTTGTTGTTTACTCTTTTTTACTCCCTTTTCTGCAGAAAAATATGTTTTTAAATTTAATGTTAATAATTTCATTGATTTTAAAATTTCAGGAAATATTATTTTGAAATCCTACCTCTAGAAAAAATTAAAATGACTAAATTCAATGTAAATTGGGCATGTGGCGGGTGTTGTTAAAACACCACCCGTAGAACGCGGTACTTTTACTTTATAGTACATCTACATAGTACCCGGTAATCCACCACTAGGGTGTGTGGCAGGGAGTGATTACACACCAGACTACTTTGAACCGAGGATACCTTTCCCCCCTAGCGTGGATGGGCAACGTTATTCCGATTCCTAATCGTTGGTGGGAACATTGACACCTTAAATCTATCTGTTCTACTCATAATTTCTCTGAATCTACTGTCATCATCTCTCACTCCGTAGTACGACTGGGCAAATAAATCATTTTCCCCACCCATTACTAAGAAAAGATACTTCCAATTCATGCCAGATATTTCATCTGCACTTAAACCTTCGCTCCGTGAGCGAACCTCGGTCCTCTAATTATTTTGATACGCCACTCAATTTGTGACAAAAATATTTTAAAAATTACGTTCCTCTACGCTGCACGCGATTCAAGTCGGTGATCAATCCGAATCAATCGGCAATCAATAAAGTTGAAATTAATGGTCTAAAAATCGTTTTTTGCCCAGTTTATTTCCAGCGAAGGGTTTTACTTTTTTTTTGAGTAGGGCATATTCACAAAGGACACGATGGAATTTAAATATCTTAAGACTGCCAACGGAATGAGGGTTCTTGTTCACTTTTGTATGCAACGGCAGCACGAGCCGCGCTAAGGGTGCGCGGCTTCACTATGATTCACTCAAAGTTAGATCAACTTCAGTCTAAACACTTCATGCATACTGCTTCATCTGCTACTCTGATACATTTCTTATTCAAATCTGTCACTAAGAACTCAATTCTAGGATTTGTAATCAACACCAAATCTGACAGCTGACGCACGTGGAAACGATTATAATAGCCGGACCCAGGAGTCCCACTCTTGGTGCTGATTTCCATCTGTCATTTTCCAAACGCTCTCGAGCAAGAGACACTTGGGTGAATTGACAGTGACGGAGGGGGTGTGCCCTGATGCTTTGTGCTGCAGATGCATTTGTGATCAAAATGGGGATTTGATATGTTCGGCGGACAGCCTAAATAAACCCATAAACCACATCAAGACAAGAAATTGACGGAGAGTGATTTATTTGAAATCTCATTTGCTCCTTTGCCAGCTTTAATGTTTATGACTTCAGATCTTGTGTTGAAAGATATGTAATATGGCAATGAAACAAAGGGGCCGGGGAAGGCTAGAGCCGTTTGAGAAGTGGGTGAGGAGAAGAAAGCTGAACATAAAATGAACAGACTGGGCGAGGAACGAGGAGAGCAGGAGAGAGAGAAGACCTACCAACTACGGAAGATGACCTATGGGACGATGATGAAATGTTTCCATGGCAAAACTCTCGCCTGTCTTTTTAATGATGTGCGAAGGAAGCATCAGTTTTTTAAGGAGAAAATGCGCGCTTCATTACGGACATGCTGCTGATCCTCATCCACAGCGAGATCAAAGGCTGCCCCCGAGTTGTCAATTTCATAAACATTGTTGCCAACCCCACTTGAAGGAAAATCAGCATCGCCTCCCTACATTCAAATATCCTCCCCCAAATATCTTACAGTGATTTAATGCTTGGTGAGCGAGTCCTGGCTTCATAAATGCCAGTGGCGCAGCAGACTTTTGGAAGAGGAAACGTTCACTAAAAGGATTTACTACACTTCATTCACTTAAAATAGATTTAAAAAAATGCTGGAGAACGAAGAAACGGCGTTCAATTGAGATCTCGGCTTGCAGTGGGCTCAAGTTAACGAGCCAAGAAGGTGGAGCGAGTAGTCAAAAGTTAGAAATATAGCTAGGGTATTCTTCAGGGATGTCATGATGTCAGCGTCTTTCGCAGGACTAGAGGCGGAGCTCATCTCTTGTGCATGCGAATTTAATTAGAGATATAGTTGAGACCATTACTTTGTGAAAATCCATTGCAATTCACGCAGGAAGAATCAAAAAGACTTTGAGTATCCACTGAAAACGGAAATGGAATTCCTGTGTAAACGCAGTCTTTTTGATTCTTCCTGCGTGAATTGCATACGAAATTAACGTCGCTTTGTGCCGAAAATCAACAGTCACCTGCTTTCCTTTCGTCTTTGAGTGGAAAAAAGTAAATAAGCAGAAGAAATTAGAAGAAAATATACAGGAAATGAGTGACACGTTTATTTATTTATAAAAACTCAACTAATTCAAGTTAACATTTTTGTTTTTATAGTACAATTTTGTTACGTTCCCATAGTAAACCTGGATCTGCCTAATTTCACAATGCCTGCCACCGACCGATATTTTCGATGCTATTTCATTAACATTAAATGAGTTTGTCTTTTTGCACATACTTTATTTTAAGATATAATGCGTATAGAAAGAGTAGAGTTTCGTTCGACACCTTTTGATGCACCTGATGATGCCGTAAGTCGGTGAAACGCGTTGTACCTTAAAAAAAAAGTGTGTGGAAAATTACGAACTAATTCAATATGGATATCAAACGATTCTACGAAGTGAAGCCTGAAAGAGTTAAGAATATTTGTTTAATTAACGTTTGTCTTTTTGGTCCAGCATTGATAAGATGAAGTGATATGCAGCACTGAAGAGAAAGACTTCCAAACAGTTCCACCTCGAAAATCCTCTTCCGCCATGAAACCGGGAAATTTGTCAAAATAAGCAATTATATATTGCGTATTTAAACTGAAACTTCAGAAGAATTCAATCCATGGGTATTACAGGGCCTAGTTTTAGATATGTGGGAAGGATTGTCTATTTCATTTTAGAAATTTATGTTTAAAATACTTCTAAAATTATAATATTGGTGAATTTTTCTTTATTTGAAATTCAAACATATATCTTAATGCAATAATAATCTATATTCGAGCTCACTTGATACGTCAAAATGAAACTAAAAGTCCATAGAAAAACAATCGCAAATAGACTAAGGGAAGAGTAAATAAAAAGTAAAATAAAGATATACGTGAATCTGATTCGCTCTTACAATTTATATTAACAAAAAGTCTAAAGGATAAGTTACAGTAGTATCGGAAAACGTAGCCAAAAGTATCTGTAGGTTGGATTTAAATTAGAAAGCACTACATTGCTACGATTTACTTCTTGTGGTTCATTCTAGACTTACATACTTTTCATTTTAATGTTACTTCAATAACCCTTCTACTAAATACTTTTGCTTGAAACTGCGCTCTGTAAATTTCCATTCTCTCTCTTAATGAGTCTTCTGTGAAATTTCTTATCGTTCTTCACCGCGTCTCCCAGCCGCTCCATTCATCCATTTCATTTTCAGAATGTTCCGTAGTCTCTCATTTCAATCTCTGCCAACATGCTCTGAGACTTGTATTTCACCATTTTGAGATGTAGAGCAGCTCGCTTCATTTTTTAACATTCTAAGATCCTTTTCAGATATAAATACTGCATAAATTTATGTTGCCATCATGAAATTTTCCTTCATGGATACCCTTTTATCTTCTTCACAATCTCTCTATAGCGTCCACCATCTTCACATCTCTTGCATTGAAATAAGACTTGATCAAGAGTATGTTCTTCTCAACTCTTGTTCAAAATTTCTCCTCTGTATTTTTAAACAATTCATAAATGCATTCGTAATTCTTTTTACGTAATTTCTCATTTTTACCTCTTTTTAAATTCCTCCTTCCTCACACGAGTACCCCATCTGCTTCTTGAAAAGAGCTAGTATTTCTTTTTTCCATGCCATTTAGGGCATGGCATGGTGATTCACGGCACGCGCTCTAAATCTTTATCCAACTTCACCAATGATTAGAGGCCGGTTAATATTTCTATATTCTTAACTTTACAATTAGTCTGAGGTCTAATGCTTCCGATTTTTTTCCAAATATTCTACCACACATTCTTCCATCTACGTATTCTTTCACATTTTTCTTCAATTCAATCATATTTAATTTTCTACTCTTGCTCTTCTTTGTGGTGAATTAAAGCTATGAGATCTTTTTCAGAGAAACTACATTCTTTAGTAAGTTGAAACTAATTTTTTCCTCCCGACAGAATCTCTTTATGGAATTATTACTTCCAAGAGCGTGAATTTTTCATACTTTTTAGTACTCATTTTTTCATACTTTTTATGCTTATAGAATTTATCATACGGAGATGAATTTCGACGGTTGTAAAACCGCGCAAGTAGGGAAAACGTATGACCACTAATCACTTCATTTTCAATAACCTACTAGAAAATGTTCACCGATGACCTACTGCATGGGAGTGCTCTTCTTCCTGTGCCCTTTTAAATGGTTTCCCACAACCTTTTAGGTCATTCTCAATTATTTCCACAACGAAAAACAACAATTTCAAAAATAAACTTTCAAATTTTTTAAAGTTAAAGTAAAGTTTTTAAAGTAAAAGTTCATTTGTCCCACTTATTTCTTGGTTCAAAACATTTCACCCAAAAGTTTCTTCTTGACTTTCCGCAAAACCTTACATACTTAGTAGTTTATTTCCAAATTAAAATAATACTCATAGGAGCGGTATCACATTCACCACATAGAAATATGTTCGGTATATTAAGCACACGTCAAGTATCACGCATCATAAAATATCACCTCATAAATGAGATCACTGCTAAGAATTGAGCAAAAATATCTTTTTGTTGTAATTTTTCAGCGCTCGATCTCCTGAATTTAACCATAGTTGCCTTGTAGAACTATAATATTCCCTTCATTGAAATATTATTGATGCAATGTAGTACCAACAATATTCAATGGTAACCCAGGAATTTTATTTATTTTTCAAATAAATATATCGGATACAATACTAAGAATTATCTGTTTCTAATACTTTGTGAGTAGATATATAGAAACACCACCAATGAAGTTGAATATGAGTGAGGTGTATTGATATTACAAAACATCGTACTCTACTCGTATCAGAGATTGTATCTGATTTGAACTGGATGCATTTATTTGAGGTGTAGAAACATACATTGATGGGATAGAATAAAAACGAAAGGGAGTTCTTGCTACAACGTGATGGGTATAGTTGAAAGAGAATGCTTAAATATTGTGCAGGGTATGTGTAATCCTAGGTGTCTGTGATTCAACAAAAGTGAAAAAGGGAAGGTGTTTTCATCATCAGGGGGAGTGAAAACATTGCAGAGGCAGCAACTACTGTGCTGTCAGCAGCAGGGAGCAGTGATAAGTGACGCCGGCTAAAAACTTACAGAATTGCTCCAAGAGGCACATGAGGTAACAGGTTATTTATATTTTAACTTCAAATGATAAGCCTTCCTTTATCCAAATTTGACTGAAACCGTTTCACGAAAATGATCAAAAGCCTTTTAATTTTACCGCAAAATATTTAAAAAATCCTGTGTAATTGGAAATAGCAAAAATATTAGTCAATGTGGACATCGAGTCTTTCAACTTGAAGCCAATAGGAACGCAATGAAATCACGGGAGTGATTTTACTCTGAAAGTCGGGGAGAGATCTCGTAATCAGTGACCTCAAACAAGAGGCTCAAAACAAGGGAGCCAATTTTCGTGTCCCGAGAAATGCTGATAATACCCTGGCAAGGACCCAGGCGCGATTTCTCGCTTCCCCAATGGGTGGAAGGTGGGAGGGGGGGTGGGCAAGAGGGCAGGTGGGCGGGTGGGGGAGGAGAAATGGTAGTGATGTGGACTAAAGGCTATTGGAAGAAGAATTCTCGCCAGAATACATGAAATGCCTCCCAATCTCTCCTCCACAGAAACCGTGCTCAGTTTAATGCATAGCTGCAACTCTTGCAGCCCAAAAAAGGCTATTCGGAGCTGCTAAATTGGTAAAATAAAAAAAATACTTAAAAAATAGATGTGATTTTCCCGAAAGACTAGATTAAAGAGGACATTTAATATAACCTCGATGTTCACATCCAAATTTAGTGAGCATTAAAACTGGTGTAATCTTCCGTGGTGCCGCTGCAAGCAGCTCTGAAAAATAGCACTGCCTCGATTTATTTGCAGCCGAGGATCACAACCCCTGTAACTGAATATTTAAGTTTGTAGATATCATTTTCCTTTATGTTTTCACTTTCTGGGAAAAATGATATAGTTTTTCATTTTCTACATCGGTTGTTTCCATCGCCGCATTGTCTTGTTTTTTTAAGAGTGATTTAATTGGGCGAATGGTTACCGTTTGAACTACCTTGCAGACACTTTTGGAAGCTAAAACTTACTCTCGGTGATTGATCGCCATTTGAGCTACTTCAAATAAAAAATTCTTTGTGACGTGTTGCCACGAGAGCAATTTTTTTCGAGCTATCATTTTGATATCAAGAACACAGTGGTGTTCATTATTTTTTATATAAAGGAAAAGAACAAAAAGTGGGAGAAATGCATATAGTTACAAGGTGGGCGGTGAAGATATCCCTGGAAATCATTCCAAAATATTGACCCGTTGATCGAAATGAAATGAGGCAAACAGGTGGCGCACCAACGTAATACTTGCCGTGGAAAATTTTCACGTTCTGTTATTTGCAATTATTTGCGTTTTACCTTCACTCACTAATGTCAATTTTGCCCCTATAGTCATTTATAGAAGATTTATCAAGTATTTTATTGAATGGAATTATTCAGACTATTTCATGGCTAATATTTTTATTTCAGTTTTCCCTCGACAGTGCTGTTACTTTGTTGTCGATAGACGCCACCACTCCCTGTAATCGAGCGCTCATTTAGTTGCAAGGTCTGGCAAAGCTGTCCCCTCACTCGGAACTCCAACTGATCTAAACACGGAGGTACAAGCGGCAGTAATATAGCATTGGAGAAGTCTTTAAAAATCAGAAATCCTGAATCGAAAAGAAATACCAAGGCCGTCCAGAAAGTAAACTCCATCATAATATTAAAATATCCTTGAATAGATACAGGAAATTAATTATTTTCATCTCAAAGCTACATATCTCTACTATTTTTATGTATATTTGACAAACATATCTAAACCTTTGTCATACCTCTGAACTAGTTTCCAAATTCCTTCAGCAGAATAAAATTCTGCTGAAGGTCACAGCCAACCGATGATGACATCTGTTGAAATTCCTCGTCGAGACGAGCACGAAACATGTAGTCACCTAACTTTTCAGTCGTTTCCATGCAGCAGAGTGGTAATGGGAAACTTAAGATTAAGTCTCTTAAGATTTCAGGTGTAATAAAACGCCGGTTTTCACGAACTTCTGTATTAATTAATTTTCAGGTGCAGTTCATTGCTCAGCACAGATGGTCGGCCACTTCTGTCATCATCATCATGGACATTTGTGTTCAGTCTTAAACGAACGACAACACTGACGCGCCCAACTCTTGTCACTCATTACATTTGATTCTCACAGAGCACAAAATTCCCGATTAATGTCAGCAGCTATGGCGTTTTTATCAGTAAAAACCTTATTACTGAACGCACGTCACTTCTGGCAGAAATTTATATCATATTCTCAATTTTGACTCGCCTTTTTAAACAAACTACAACAGGCGCGACCTTCAATTACTGCAATCCGAGGCACACTCACCTAATGTGCGCGTCAATAAAGCGGTCATTCGGCTCCCCCTACTAATTCTCACGCTGCATGGAAACGTAGGTTACTTTCTGGACAGTCCTCGTAATAAGGTACCAATATGTGCAAATACAGGCAAAAACAGTAATAATTATTTAAAAACGTACAAAATGATATTTCACTGCACGTTTCATTCCGTTTCAGGTCAATCCTTTAGATGCGGATGCGGAGGAGGGGGAAGATTCGCCCATTCTTTTCTCACTCCAGATGAAAGTCAGCGTTTCTCGGGATGTCACGGGGCGGGGGGTCACGTTTAGGCGGCTAGTATTTCCCTTACCTCTGTTCAGATACAACTCTGTCCTACAGTATTATGGTAGAATTTACTAATTGGTAAACAAATGCCTACACGCTACTCTGCCTTTCCGGTTTAATACAGCTTGTGACCAATCCGCATCAGTATTAGTATTACAATTCAATTTCATTTTTTCATTTCTTAGTACATTCGTCTTCATTTTTACTCTCAATTTTCTTACGATTTTCGCAATTGTCAATTGTTTTTAGATCGGAGGTCGGTGCACGCGATTCTCAAAGAAATCGAAGACGACGCGATGGTTACCTCCGACCGGAAATGGAGGAGTGGGATGTTCGGGACCACCGTCATCCCATGACCAGTCTAGTTTTAATCACATACACCCTTTCTTGGTACCTCAATCTTTACTAAAGTCTGTACGTGAGGGCATCAGCTTAAGTTAAAGAGGCATTATTTTTTATGTAAAACCAAGTGACACATTTACTGATTTCTTAAGCATAGTTCCTCACGTGCAAACTTTGAAATCAAGCGCCGTACAACGTCTTAGTTCTTATGAGTACGAGTATCTTTCAATTTTGAAACCAGTAATGCTCAACATTCAATCAGAGAAAAATAACTGAAAGCATTTGGAATGATTGACGGAGGCTGGGTGTGTTTTGGTCATTATGTGGAGTGCTATTGGATGGGGATGAATAACCACGACAAGTGCATTGTCGCGGTGGTGGTACAAAAGTCATGAATTGTTTTACAACACATATGGGCATTGTTTCCTTATTACTTCACGCAAACGGCGTTGAAAAAGTAAGCAGTACTCTTTGTATTGTTCGTTTAACCCTGTGGTAAGAACCCATGATGCTCTATGCGAAATTACATATTTTGCGTTACCTTTGGAGCACACCTCGTATAAGAGCGCTATATAGATTAATATAATTTTATGGAAATTTTTATTTTATTTTTTATGTCGTGTGCCATTGGTTGGGGATGAATAACCACGACAAAACAAATACTTGTAAGGATGACGCTGAGTTTTTGACGATGAAGGTGAGAAAACTCCTCTACGGAATTTTTGAAGATTTTTTCTTAAGAAAAGATGTTGGTTGAGAAAACGGTCATTCAATGTGTGGCAATTGAAAGGAAATGAGAAGATAATTGTTGAAAAGACTAATTTTTAAATGTGGTGTGGTTTACGAGGAAGCAGTCGAAGAAAATCTGAGTAGTTCAAAGTAAATGGAAGAGACATACAAAAGCTCTGTGATGCTGAAGATTTAGGCAATCATTAAGTGAAAACTAGGCAAGTAGGGAAAAAGGTTTGAAGGTAAAGTAAATATTAAAGCCAGAAGTTATGATGTGCTTAACTGTTTTTTAAGTATGCGACATGACTCTGTGGTTTCTAGGTACATGCAATTACATGCAGCTGACTCCCAGAAGATGACGCTAATACAATCCTTAAAGAGAGTTAAATTCAATGAAAGTTAAATGAAGAAATGAAATAACACCATTTTCTCGCAATTTCTCACCCCAAGTGTGTGGTTTCACAGCACTAAGCTCCTTGCCCTTTGTTCCCGCTTACTATCCTCCGCTGAAATTCTCAACCCCCTCCCACTTACCTACTCCGGCATAAAACTCCTGCCCGAAATGTTCATTATCTGCAACGGAACGGGCAAGTGTAAACCTTCCCGGTGAGTGAAGTCTCACCTTTACCGGTCATTGTGCATAGGAAAAGCATGGTATTGAAGAAAGAAACATGGCTGAGGTGGAAGTTTGCAAGAAGAAGAAACTTAAAACTAGTAATAAAATATGAAATGATGACCTAACAAGAAAGGATAGCTGACAGGGAACGGCTTTTCATAAACAAGTACATTTAAGATTGGAGCAATGTTGATCAAATGGTGAAACTTTTGATTGTGTGCATCGCAGCAAAACCTGGTTCTACTGAAATATTTTATCAAGTGGAAAATTAAAATTCTGTCCATTCATTTAGTGGTGTAGTTTAACATATAAACACTCTAACTATTCTTGTTTCTGTAGGTAAGCAATTAGTCTACAATATCCATTTAATTTTCAGTCTTCAAGCATTAGTGCTGGAGTATGTGTAACATTTTTATTTCTATAGTCTCCATCCATACACATTTGATCCATCCTATCTTAAAATTTAACGACTTGAAATTGGGCAAACAAAATGGCTATTTGAGAAGGTCATTTATTTCCTTTCAAGCAAGCAAGATTAATGAATTAAATCACAGAAAAAGATATTTATTTAGATCTTGCTAGCTAATCCACTGTTGTAAATCCATCTTGTAAATCGAAATTGTGCGTAAAAATATTTGCATTTCTACGAGAATTCACGCCAATATTCACTTATTAATTAAAAATTGGCAATTTTCTACAAAATAAAATTTAATGCGACCGGTTTCAATGTAACTACATTATCATCAGGTATGATGTGTGGAAAATTGCCATTTTTTAATTAATCATGATATTCCACCATATCACGCCTGAAACGTTTCTTTTTACCAATAGTCTCTAGCAATTTGAATTTTTATTTCTTACATTAATGCCTCCCGAAAGCCACTCAAAGCGGCGGGAGGATGTTTCTCCCCCGCAGCGAGGTGCCCCGCACGCACGATGGACCAACACCCCTAAAACCAGCGGTTGCCTGGCCGTCGCACCATTGGTCGAGACCAGTAAAACGCTTCTAAAACTCATTAAAAAAAGACGATGGTAGTTTTCATGCATTCTGCACGAGCTCTCACAATGAATCAAGAAGGCTAATGAATAAAAAGAAAACAAGAGATAGCGCAACGGAGCTAGAATGACTGCTTTTGCACAATTAAACTGCGTATATTTTTCCGATCAATCCTCACATTCCGGCGGTGATGATAGCCAAACTATAAACTGGCTGTCAATTAAAGTGAAATATACGCGTCGCTCCCCTTGCAAACGAATGTCGTTTCACGGCGCCGGAAAAATACACTCGTGCGCCGTCGCCCGTTTGACCGGCGCATCCAGGCGCCTCCTCCCGGCGCGCGTTGACGAGGGAAAGGGGACTCCTGCCCGTGACTCTTTTTCACCTTTTTTGGAAGAGTAATTTTTGGAGCAGTGGAATGAACGGGGACGAAGGAAATGGTAGATGGGGGCAGCGCAATCCCCCAACCCCCCCCGTTCCCCCCCCCCCTTCCCCCACCCACTCGAGGTGTAGGTTGTGACCTCGGGAGCCGGCGACCAACGTCAATGCTAACATTGATGCATGCGCCTCCGCAATTAAGACCCCCGGTCTCTCCCAATTACGAGGAAAACTGTGTCAGCGGGAACGGAGTTTAGCCTCGGCGGATGGGGCGGGGACTAACGGGAGAGCAATTAGCGCGCGAGACTGATAAAGGGGGAGATGGGGCGAAAAATAAAAAGGACGTCACCGGGGAGGTGGCGCCAGCGGGGGTGCGAGGAGGCCTAGGTGAACAAGAGACGCGAGCAATGCCACCAAGCGGCGGAGATAACTGATTAAATGGATGAACCACTTGTATACATGCATCACCTAGTTGAAGCGTGCTACACCATTTGGATGGATTTTTGGAGATCCCGTAAACCACCGGAAACATATGTTTATTTGTTTAGGAGACGTGTGGGGACTAAGTAGGGTCAACGCTCATGATGTAGATTGATGGTGTCCTACTATTTGAGTGGAGGTTATGTCTACCAGGGTATCTGGTGGCGGTTAAGTGACGGAAGGAGATTGAAGACTAGTGCTAATCAGTGTGATCTATTATCATGTGCCTCTTTCAATTCATTTAAAGACCCAAGTAATACCACATTATGGACCATTAAAAATTCTTGGTCACAACGTGATTAAGGGGAACGTGGAGAATGATGGGTAGGGGGATGAGTAATTGATTCCTCTTGAAAATGCACTCAAGACGTAATCGATCTACAGGACCCAACGTATGCTACACGGGAATGGATTTATCAATACTTAAAATGTTTGCTTGAAAACATTTTAGCCCTTTGAGTTATTATGAATTAATTAAAATAAAATGGTAAGTTAAAATCAAAAACTTTCTCATCATAGTATAAATGCTTGCAATCTTGTGTAATATCCTCGTGAGCTATGGCGGATTAAAGTTTTTGAGCGTGCCTTTCTCATAGCGACATATTTCATTCTCTTCATTCGGGATATCGCCGCATTATTTTAAGTCAGCCTTCCTCAATGAATATCACGTTATACAGAAACAAATTGAAAACAATTGGAGAAAACATTTGTAATGATTTACTTACTTAATTTGAAGGAATTGAAAAGTGGGAACACAGTCTTATCCACTACCGGAGAAGAAGAGTTTCAAGTTATTTTCCTCCGTCTTCAACTAATTTTACAGCCCTCTGGTCGACTGCCCTCCGTTCGGCGTGTGTGGGCAGGGGTCTCCTAGGGGGTGCTCCCTTCTCTTTTTTAGATAAAGGTGTGAGTTTTGAAACCATTTAACATCATTCCTTTTACTCGAAATGAATAAAGAATTCTGTAACTGACGTCCGGGCACTTTAATTCTAATTGACCCCACTCGCTCAGGACTGGATGCTCTCGAAGATATGAGGAGAGCAGCGGGAAGAGACGATCCACATGGCCTCGGCAAGAGCCTACACAGGGGCACTTATAATGCACAGAAGTTATACATTCGTTCCTCTCTCACAAAATATAAAAAAGTATGGCTAGAATTTAGGATGATAGCAAAAAATGCTACGCAACCAACTCTACGTTTGGTTACATAGAGAAATAAAAAAACATCGGTTCCTCTCAACATGAAGTGATTTTGAGATGAAATGAGGAATTTAAAAAGTATAACGATTAATTGCAGAAAGACCTCATAATTAGGTAAAAATAATTTTCCAAAATTCCATATGACCAGGTGGCACTTTGCAAAAAATAGGCTACCTTCTTGGGAATATTTCTGAAGACTGTTTTTAAATATTTTTGGATTTAAAAAAAAGTATTTTTTGCGTCTCCATCTAAATATAATGATTTAATAATTCTAAATCTAATTGTCAACATTTTCAATTGAGTAAACCAAATATGATTCCCATTTCGCCCAAGGACATTATATTATTATACGGGGATCAGGATGGTTCGGCGGATTGCGTACTCACTTCCCACCCTGAAGGCCCGGGTTCGAATCTTTGAGATGACAGATCTGTTTCAGTGGTATCCCGAATCCGACTTGAGGCGCTTTGTAGAGGGCACTTCGAGTGAGGGCGCCGTCCGTCGGATGGGACGTTAAACAGCGGACCCTTTGGCGCCTCTCGTTACGAGAAGACTAATGCCGACGCCGGGTTTCTCTCCACCCTCTCTCTTTTCTCACCCATTCCTAACGGCGGAAATGACCTCAGCTGTTGATCGCCTCCCCTATATCTACTACTACTACATTATATTAATCTACATCTACATATTACCCCGCAAGGGCGTGTGGCGGGGGAATGTAGCAGTTACTCGGGAATAGGAATGCTAGAAATGCAACAAATAGAATGCCATGATTTGTTTGGTGAGAAATTTGGCAATTTGTTTGGCTCATGTTGCGGACGCAGAAATTTCGACGGTTTTCGTTGCAATTTTTCCGCTAAATTCAAAACAATTGCCGAATGGTTACTTTGAATATAATATACAAAAACACCAACATAAAAAATAACCTGGTGGTGGAATGGCTTGTTAGTTCTGATGACCCCTAGAGCGGTGTTGACGGGAGCGGTGATATTTTTTTCCTGGTAGGGTCACCCATGCCGGATAGGTCGAAGGTTAGGAGCCAGAGGAAAGACAGTCCGCGCAACGTCTGCTTCTCAGTGAGGCAGCTGCAAAGGCGTCTGACCACAGTGGGGCAGTTACCCACGGTAAAAGTTTTGAAATTTGCTACAAGGCATCCATTATTTCCTCCCTCTTGTCGACAGCCATACCAATCCAATTAAGGACTCTAGAGTTAATTTGTATCTGGATATTTAAATCTTGCCAACCTCCCGCATTAAGCCTTCCTCTCCTGTTCTTGCAGCAATCAATCACCCATTACGGATGCCTCACTGTTAAACCACCCTCACAATATCCCTCTTCTCCTTGTATTCCCTTCAGTTACTCCTCCACTATTCTGATGAAGGTGGCTGGAACTACCGAAATATAAGGTAGTTCTTTTAATTTTTATTAATATTTTTAAATAAATTATTATTGGTATTCTATCTTTTGGATGGGTTTTGGACAAACAGATCCTATATAACTGCACAAGCATGTTGCTAAGAGCCCCCTCCACCTTACCCTGCCAGGCAGACCCCCCTCCACCGCTCCGTTCGCGCCAGAGAAAATCAGTCCTACTACTTTTGGGTGCGACCATGTAATTCTTTGGGATGGTGTCAGGTGACCATCTTTATAGGCCTCCAAAACAATGAAAAACTCGCGAAAAAGTCAATGACATCGTGAGTGAATTCAATTATAAAGGTACAATACCCGACTGAACAACATTCAGAGGGACACGATGAAAAATAATGACAGGGAAGGATAAATGCACTTAATGATAAAAAAATACTTCTAAAGATAATGATTAGTTCAATGAGAACATTAGAAACATTCAAGTAAAGTGTTATGTAATAGTGATACATGTATATTTTTGTAACACAGTCGTAGGCTAACGAATAAAAAGAGACGTTTCAGGCGTGATATGGTGGAATATCATGATTAATTAAAAATAGCAATTTTCCACAAAAATAAAATTTAATGCGACCGGTTTCAATGTTACTACATCATCATCAGGTGATGATGATGTAGTAACATTGAAACCGGTCGCATTAAATTTTATTTTTGTGGAAAATTGCTATTTTTAATTAAGTAGGCTAACGAGGTGATGGGAAGGAGAGTATGGTTTAGGAATATGAAACAAATGCGGAAAGACGTATTAAGGTCTACCATAAAAAGTGTTCAATACTAACTAACACCTAACCTAAGCATCGTTTCTGGATTCAGTGCGTTTTGAAAATGGCGGGAGAAACAGATAAGTGTCATTAAAATTGTGGAATTGTCGTAAAATTGAAATTTTGAGACTTATTCATGTAAGAAAATAAGAAGAGAGGAGTAGATAGAATATACATGTATATAGAAATAGATAAAAATATACAAAAAAAGACAAAATAGATAAAAAATGTCAAAATATTTAATTAAAAAGGAAATCGTTGGAAAAAGGGGTGGGTCTAATAAATGGGATAGCATGGGAATAAAAATAGACACATTGAATAATCTAAGCGTACATGAAGTATATGTTTATGCTAGGAAAATTAAGCCCAAGATAACAAGAACAATAATTAAGATTACGGATGAAACAAATAAATGAAAAAAATGTTAAAACGGGCTCGGGAGAAATATGTGAAAATAGTAAAACAAATATTTAGTGGAGAAACTAAAAGCATCATGGAAATAAGATGGCAGAACCAATTCAAGAAAATTTGATAAATTTAAAGGAAGGAAAAAGTAGAAGCAATTCATAAAAAGATAAGAGCAATATCAACAAGTAGAAAGGAAAAAAAGCGTAGCGAACATGACAAACAAGTCAGGAAAGATATAAATGGAGTCCATAGAAATTCACTTAAATTGGATAGAGCAGAGTAAAAAGGCTTCTCGACAAAGACATGAGGCGAGGCAATGCATTGTGCGTCGCGTAGACGTTAATAGCTCGGGTTCGGGAAAGGGATCGTGACCCACGAGGTGCCCGTCGTCGCCTTCCAGGAAGCGTGCGAGCGATTGGCAGAGGCCCTGGCGTCGGTGTGGCGATGCACAAGGGTGCCATTTTTGAAGATTATTATGATTTGCACTTTGATCAGCATTAAGTTTTGCTCTCGGATTTATTCTACTTATTTTCATGACAAACCATGTATTTACAACTTTCCTTCATTATAATTTACTCACCAAAATTTTATAATATTTGTGGATGAAGTTAATAAAACTGTTAACGTGCTATTGAGCCGGGAGTTACATTGATCAGCACGAATCATACTAACTTCGCAGCTGAAAGCACCCAAAAATATGCAGGACACCTGGAAAAATTCAAGAAATTTAAAATCATCATAGAAAATCCTCTCTTAAAATTATTATTAACCCAAAAATAAAAATTAAAATGTGTGTACATGGACAGCATTACTTCATTAAATTAGATAAATACTAAGTACGCGTACTTATCCTATGATCAATCTGTAAATTTCTCCAAATACAATCTGATGAAAACATAAAAATGGCAACAGAAAGAAAATGCTACCCAACACGTATTAAATCTTAAATAACAAAGAGCACTAATTCAACTTGATAACACAAAATAAATAAGGCTTTTACCCTCGAAGGTAATCTCTATTTTCCCGAAAGGTTGCCTTACTCATTGGAATATGACTGTGCCAAAAACAGGAACAATTAAAATGTCCTAGACTATGACTTTTTCCATCGAATTTGAAATTAGTGGTAAGAGTCTTTCCCTAGAATAAGGGAACTTAATTTTAATTAATCTGAACATCAATTTTTTAGGTGACTAAGGGAGAGGAAATGACGGAGAAGTTGGCTCGGAGTGGATTGATGGAGGAGAAAAAGAACGCAACTCTCGCTTTAAAGAGAAATACTAAAATGCACTTATCAGCAAGAGGCATGCGGTTTTATAGTCTGTTGCATCTCGCTAATATTTCAAAAGGTATATAATGAAAGCTACGATGGTTTCTGAAGCTGATGATGATCGCTGAAGCTCTGTTTCGGATAGTTCTGTTTAGGAATACTTAGGAAAAAAATACCAATACCCAAAAATAAACGCACGTGAACGCAACTGAGACATACACACATGTTCATGAATCCATTACTCTAAAGACCATATTCCCAAGTTAACGCCCTCTTCGTTAATGCTGAACGAATATACCACCACGAATGAATACCCGCCGCCTTTCTCTATTGACACCGTCCAGTTTTTGGAATTCAGTATGAAATGTATGGAAAATATGCATCTTGCAATTCGGTCCAGATGCGTACGCGCGTAGTAAATTGTGTTGTTACATTCAGCGACGCAAAGCAAAGCGATAACAAGTAATCCCTGGGGAATCATCCAAAGATTAGTATATTTTGCGTTAGTAAAGGAGATAAGGACCGGAATTCCCAAGGATAATTAAAAAGAAATGATACCCGACATAAAAATATCGGGTTAAAATTATACGCTATGCATATCATGGTTCATAACTTATTCAGTTTTTGATTGGGATCTGGTTTAATACTCGGCGTACACGGGGTGACATCGGCTTGAGAAATTGAGGAACAGTGTCTTCCGAAATTTCCCTTCCAAATTGAGATAACCCATTCCCCCCCCCTCAATCCGGACGGTTTCACCGCTTCCCCAAAATTGTTCTATAAGCAGAGGTGAGAGGCCTCCTCCCTGAAATTTGAACCAATCTTCGAGGGAATCCGATCTCTTTCCGCCGCAAATCGAGCCCGACAACGTGCAAGGCGGCGCACGGCGACGCACTTCCACCGATTGCCATTGCCCTCGGGTATTCAGGCCCATGCTTATCCTCTGGGACCTCGTGCTCCTGTACGGGAATGCCGAGGTCCCGTTAAGCTACAGATATACGTTCAGGCATGAACCATGCCAATTTGTGTCACGTCGCATCCTCCCACTCCAGTGCTCATCGGATGTTGTCAGAGCGGAAATACTGCGGGGAGGGGGGGCGGGGAAGAGAAGAGGTGAGGATCCTATACTTTGAAAGATTCTGAGGCAAGGTACCATACTTTTGAAATACAATAAATGCACTTATTTATAACTCAAAATTTTGCTTTTATTGCGAGGAAGCTTGCTTTTTGGAGGAATTTTGCTTTTATTTGAACGTGTTCGTTACTATAATTCTGTGTTTTACTTTTCAATTTTAATAGTAACAAAAGCAAATTTGTTTTTTTTGGTTCCTCTAAATCTTCGGCAGGGGCTCAGTTTTGGACCCCCGGGGACCCAGGTGGGGACCCACAACAAAGAAATACTTGCGATGCTGATGGACCTCATCGCAATTTTCTATGGTATGTGAGTCATAAGATAAGTGCCTGAAGCTGTTATTGTATTCTAAATTAGCCAATTAAAGAATGACCTAACTCCGAGTAAAGTAATATGCTTCTTCTAAAAATAAATAATGACGAAGAGGCCTCAGATAATTTGAGTCCCGTAAAACCCACGAGCCACGCACGTCGATTTCTAACTCTTTTGTTTCATAATATCAGGGAATAATGACATCGCTATGCTCACGGTGCCTTAGATGGGTGCTGGACTACTAATTTATATGTGAGATGATTATCGAGGAACAGGAATAAGAGCTGAAAATAAATTAGCAATATATATTTCGCACATAATGAATTAACCTTCAAAGTACTCCCATTGGGATCTCACATTATTATCCCATTTTTTTCTCTCGTCAACGTCAAAAATTTCGTATTGCAGTTACAAGGGACTTGTTTCAAGCCGTAAGTGATGACCAAGGTTTTATAAAACAGGTAATGAGTCTTAGATCAGAGAATGGAGATGGGTCATGGGTATAAGGCTATGACCCTGCCGACTCAATCGACTATTGACGCGACAAAAGGAAACAGTCGATTGACGCGGTAGAGGAAAAAGCGACGAGGCAGCTGGTGACCATTCCGAAAAAGGACTTTGCCGATTGTTTGGAAAAGTGAAAGAGACGCTGGCATCAGCATGTGAGGTCCCAAGGGGAGTTATTCGAAAAAGACTAGGATCTCATTGCTCTGGGTGGGCTACTTTTCTCAAAGTATTACATGGCTGGATACTTTTCAGACATCCCTCGTATATAGAACATCATATATGACACAACATTTTGAATCCTCCACGTTTATGTGGAGGAAATGATTAAAAAGGCATAGGAAGAACTGGAGGTAGGAAGGCAGAGGGGAATCCGTAAAATCAGTTGAGTTTACTGATGATCAACCTCTGGGTTTTCAGTCAGCTAAGAAATTGCAAACATTGCTAAGTGAATTGAAAATTCAGAGCGATGTATGTAAGATGAGAATCAATATTAATAATACAAAGGTTATCTGATTTTCTAGAACGAAAAAGGCTAAGCTAAACATTAAAATAGGAGGACAAATACTAGAGCAGGTAGAACAGTTTACCTATCTCGGTAGTGTTTTGGACCAACACGGTCAAAGTAGTAGGGACGTAAGGAGAAGAATTGCGCTAGGCAAAGAGGCTTTCACAAGGAGGGAGTTGATGACAGGGAGGTTGAGTAAGGATATTAAGAAAAGACTCGTAAAAACTTTCATATGGAGCGTGGCTATGTACGGCGCGGAAACGTGGCCATTGAAGCCGGAGGATAGACGTAGACTGGAGGCTTTTGAAATGTGGGTTTGGAGAAGAATGGAGAAGGTGAAATGGACAGAGAAGAAAACAAACGAGGAAGTACTTGGTATGGTGGGCGAAGGGTTTGCTGGGAGCAAACCTATGGAGGCAGGAAAAATGGATAGAGTTACAGAAGAGAGATAGAGGCACAGAAAAATTGACCGGCAGTGGAATATTGAATACTGTAATAGAGGGGAGAATGTTGGGCAAACGAGGAAAGAGAATGAACAGGATAGGGATGTTGGACGGGATGAAGGGAGGAAGGGAATACTCAGAGATGAAGAAGGACTTACTATAGAGTAGGTTGCTGGATTGTGTTTTTTTAGGAGTCATAACATATTTATTTGGTAGTTGTGTCCATCTAAAACCGACCTTAACTGGAAGATCACTTAATAATTAGAAAAAATGGAATGAAATGGGGGGTAAAATATGGATGGATTTAAAAAAGCCTCCAGAAATTGATATCGAGAACTATAGAACTGTCGTAAACTTCAGGATGAAGGAATCCGTAGATTATCTGCTCGAAGAAATTAACATTACTATAAAGAAAAAAAACTCTTCCAATTTCAATGCACAATTCAAGCTCTATCATGCACTTAGTTAATCTAGGAAGGAAGTTCAAAATACTGTGTTAACTAGTTGGGAAACCTATAAATTTTCGTAGGGGTAGGTAGGGGGCGTATACAGTTGTTTAATATCTCTTCTGTAGCTGTGATACGCTAACTCTGATGTTCACCGGGCACCGATGAGGTACGAGAATAGAGTCAAAGAGTTACATCCATTTGAACGACGATAAGGCAAACGGCCGCATAATTTGAAATATACGTTAATTTGTATAAATGCATTATATTTTCAATTATATGCAACAAATATCAAATGATAGTTTAAAAAAACTGCTGAAAGCAACAAAAATAACAGCAGATACTGAAAGAGAGATTAGGTTTCCAACAACACTGAAAGAAAATGAGGATGGATTCATTTGTTGAGGAAGACGCTGAGATGAAGTATAGAATTTTCGAATGCAAAAACCACGATTAAGATTCCGCCGTCCTCTTTTGCAGCGAAAAGATAATAAGATTAACTATAACTATCAAGGCGTTCGGTTTTACGCTGCGTCAAATTACTACGAATGAGACGGTTTGATCAGATGCTTCGTAAGCAACTTTAAATACAGAAATAAATCTAACTGCTGGGTGGGGACAAGTAGATGAGTGCACTTGGACGAGGATGCGTACATGATGTTACTTGCTCGGTTGAGTTCGCCTCGGAGTGCCACTCGACCGGGAGGCTCTCCCAATGATATGTGGCGCGAGTGTGATTTTGTCGAGAGGGGCAACAAATCCCACGACCCCATTTTGTGCTCGTATCGCACCTCTGATTTTACGAGGCTTTATGAATATATCGTGCTCCGAAGTCTCAAATGGAAGCTGCGCGAGAAATATTTCAGCCGCAGGTTTAATTTAACATAAAAAGGTACGTTTTGCGGTGTTAAAATGAAAAATTCCCTTTGAATTGCCCACTTGTTTATTTTAGCATAAAAGGCACATTCAAACGACGAGGTGCCATCGTCGGGTTACATAAATGTGTCGTGCAAACGGAGTTTTCATTTTATACGATGGTGTTCCATAAAGCCATGCTTAATAAGGCGGAATCAATGATTTTATTGATTGGCACACTCTTGAGTCAAATCGAAATAAAAAGCAAAACCATAAACCGATTTTTAAATCCGGTTTATTGAATTTTTTCAACGCACTCAGTCCACATGTACCATCAAGAAAAACGGAAATAATTTCCTAAAAAGGTATCATTCTTTGACTATTCTAAAATATGCCAAACATATATCTTTTCAATTTTTTTCGCGCTTCGGTATGGAGTGGGGTCTTAGACTGAAATATTCGACATGGAAATGTGCAAAAGTACTGGAGCGTTTGTGTAATCAAAGGAGACTGAATATTTAACTCTATGTATGCACGAGCGTGATCTGAAAAGCTTCCGACCTAAAAAAGATACGAGACATTTTTCTGAAATTTTCTGAGGTCGGAGACTTTTTCAGACCACCCTCGTACATCATTCAGCCTCCCTCGTGAACCAATCTTTTTTGAGATGCTTAAACTGTTCTGCTGAGCGGACTTGTGGTCAATCTGAAGAGGAGTCCATACCTCACGACCCACCGTGATCCATTCACGCAGAAGGAACATCCCCCACCGCTTACATCCGACCGAATGCCTTCTTCGTTCGATGTCATTGCCACTAGATTGATGGTCGAAATCCGTATGGGGTAGTAGTAGTTGGCAGGGATGTTGCAAGAAGATGAAGAATACGAATCAAACGACCAAATTACAGAGAAGTTAACTAGCATAATTGAGCCTTATTTAACTGAAAACATTCGAAGAGCAGTATTTACTAGTAACATTATGAAATGCGATATATCCACCTTTGGATATTAAACCCAAAGGTAGTATATCGCAGGTACTCCAGAAAAAATGCCTGACGCCATGTGGCAGTCTATGCACGAGTCTAAAGGTGTCATGGATAAAGTCCCTATTTCGCTGGTGAGCGGACTTGTGCACACCATGACCCCGGGTCAGTAGTAAACAATGACAGACGTTCGAGTGAAGACGCATGCAGAGGATGAGGAGGGAGGAATGAGTGGAGAGGTTTGTCGATGCCAACCATCTGATTGATGACCAGTGATGTCGACGGAGTCTAGCAATGCGCTTACGTGAAATAACATTAGGAGGCGCAACACATGTCTCTAAGCGACTTCCTCTATGATTAGTGACCTACTATAAATTGGGTCTGCGACTACTGCAGAGATTCACGCTAGAAAATTGAAAATAGCTATTCCTCCTGGTAATCAAAGAGGGAGACGTTTCAAGAGGTAAGGTATCAGCCAAGTATTTCGAAGGTCGATTCTAGGTGCCATGGTTCCACTTGTGAATGTCGCATTGCTACTTTCCCCGCTCCCGAAGGAGTGCCAGACGGGAAAATCGCCATTTTCTGCAAAGGTCTCTGCAAATAAGGGTAAATCAAAGCGACCCCAAATTTGCCACGCAACACGAAGCAGTGGGCTGAAGAAGAACATAGAGAAAAAATTGCTCGGAAATGGAAAGAAATACACCAGAGATATCCTTTGGACAAGGAAGCAGAGAGCAACAGGTAATGGCGCAATGCATTATATATATATATATAAACCATAAACCCAGTAATCAACCCGAAGGTCGGTTTGGTAGGTGATGGCAGAGTTCACCCAGTACTAAGCCCGACGGCATGTGAAATTCACACATCAGGGTAGGGGGGCCAATTCCTTTCCCTGTGCCGAAAAATCACATAGCTTGGGTGGAGCCGCAGGTACCCAGAGTGCCTTGCCCGGGAATCGAACCCTGGACCCTCCGGTCAGTAGTCCCACGCTCTACCCCCTGGACTACCGCGACCCACATAATATATATATTTAAAACTTGAACAGCAACAAACAATATAAGAACACAAAAAAGAACACTCACCCGTTTTTTTCTTGATTATTTTGACGGAATTCAGCTCCGTCTTCCTCAGAGGAAAGAGTAGTACTGACAGTGCTAATTTTTCAGTGATACCAAGATAGCACCAGTGAACAAAAACTCACAAAAAAAACTCACACATAATGTGTAACTCATTTTCGTGATATAAATACTTGAGCCTATTTTAATTTTCTAGCCAAGACAGTTACTGGTGAGGTCAGATGTGTGCTCTTTATGTTAGTGTATGTGTGTGATTCGGAGCAGTGCACACGTTGATATCCGAGGAGCAATGGAACCTAATTAATCCATTTCTCCATTTATGCTACTTATTGATTCACCGGAGATTGACATAGTCAAATCATTGCAGCACTAAGACTAAAGGAAGTAGACAACTGGGAAAAATCGATCAATAATCTACAGGAATTGCTTGAATTTCTGGCGAAATCGAAAGTTTAGAGTCACCTAAGGAGAGACAGAGAGGCACTCAAATTGGAAAAGTTTGAAGAGGAACGAAAACTCTCTCTCCATCTCTCTCTTCAAAGAAAAAGGGACCAATAAAAAGGACAGAAAATAGGGTAATAATAATAAAATAAAAGTATCATTTAATCATTGAAAACAAAATTCAAAATAAAAATCTCAAAAATATTATAAACAACATTGAAGAAGGCACCTCATATATTTATTTCAAGAATTATTCAGCACAAATCATGGATCTGACTCCTGGAAATTACGAGACACGGCCAACTGAGCCGTGTGTTGGTCCCCGCAGCGAGAGAAGAAAGGCTACTGCGGTCTTAATCTCACGATACCCTAAATAAGAGGAATTGACAGAAGCAGCAGAGAATAAGACATTAAAGGGAATTTTGGTAAAGTTAGAACAGGAGCGCGGAATATTAGGACGATGCTGAGAATAGGTAAATTAGAAAATAAAGACCGAGAGATGGAAGGAAAGGATAGGGATGTTTGAGGACGATACAAGCGGAGATGGGAGGAGAGCGGGGTTTACTGGAGTGAAGGTTAGTAGAAAGAGCAATAAAAAGCGTAGGGGAAGAGAGTCGGTGAGGGTTTGACAATATTATTGAAGCAGAAAGTAAAAAAAGTGTAAAATATTTAGCTGGCGACTGATAAAATATTTTTCGTAGAAGTAAAAACTGAACCAAAGAATTTAGTCATTATTCAAGTCAATATACCTCTAGGGTATACGTATACGATCAGTTATGGAAAACAATTTTGGGTGTTACAAGGAGGAAACATTAAATGGTGATAGGGGATTGAAATGCTACGGTAGGCAAATAAAGAGATGGTAATCAGGGAGAATGCTCCGTTTTAGGAACCAGGAATGGCCGCGGGGTGAACGCAATATACTAAATCTACGGGAGAAATAATAAAAGCTTGGTATGAACGCCTAAATACATAGACGCAGGTATCAGAAAATATTTATGGAGATTGAGAGAGGTATTGGTGAGACTATATTGTATTGAGGCACCACATAGACTTTTGGAACAACATAATCGATTTTTACACCTTCCTAGAAGCAGATACGGTAATAAGATCATAATTTATTACTATTGAAGGGTAAAGTCAGATTTTAGACGATAAAATAGGAAAACTATGAGCGAAAATAGGGAGACGGGTAGAAGGGAATACCAGGAGGCAGGAGAAAAAAATATGAGTGAGAATAGGGAGACGGGTAGCGTAGAAGAAAGACGCAGAGTATACTATACCAAGAAACAGATATCGAAATTCACAAACGGAATATGGGAGGTTCTGAGGAGCAGAGAGGAAGCCATTTTTATATTTCAGGTACATTAGTACGGGCTGAAGCGAGAAAAAGTGAGTGGATGAAACAGACACAATATTTTATCAAACATTAATTATTTGTTAAAACAATCTAATACTGACATACAGGGTCGCACCCAAAAGTGGTAGGACTGATTTTTTTACAAGAATTTGATTGACGATATACTTACATCGACTTAATAATCTTCAAAGTATGCTCCTTGAGCTGCTACACACTTAGTATAACGTTGCTCCCATTCCCCGTACGCCCGCTGGAAATTTTCTTTGGGGATGCCGTTGATGACCCTCGTCGAAGCCTCTTGAACGGCCTTTATCGAGTCAAAACGTCGTCCGTTGAGTTGTCTTTTCATCAGGGGGAAGAAGAAGAAGTCCGGTGGTGCCAGATCGGGAGAATAGGGCGGGTACGGCAACGTGGCAACGCCGTATTTGGCCAGGAGCTGTCTGACGACGAGCGCGCCATGGCAGAATTTTCGGCACCATCTTGGCGCACACCTTACGCATGGCCAAATCCTGTGAAATAATGCGTTGGACGTTGGATGCAGACAGACCCAACTGGTCTGCAATTTCTTCACTGGTTAAGCGTCGGTCTGTGTTCAGCAGTGTCCTCACTCTGTCCACTTGCGTGTCGGTTCTTGCCGTCGACGGCCGTCCGGAGTGATGGTCGTCTTCAACGAGCTCCCTACCCTCTTTAAACAACTTGTGCCACTCAAATACTGTGGAACGACTTAAGGCAGTGTCCCCATAAGCCTGCTTGATCATATCGAGGGTCTCAGTTGCCGTCTTCCCCAGTTTACTTCAAGGAATAACGTTGCTCTAAATTCAGATTCATTTTGTTTTTCGACGCGGACAAAAAACTTGCTTCAGTAAAAACGGTGTCCTCACTCAACGACAGCCCGCAGGCAACTGAGGTTGGTGTCGGTCTGTTGCTAAGAGCCCCCTCCACCTTACCCTGCCAGACAGACCCCCCTCCACCGCTCCGTTCGCGCCAGAGAAAATCAGTCCTACCACCTTTGGGTGCGACCCTGTATAATAGCATTTCATCGTTGGAAAGTCAAGCAGGACCCGACTTAGTGCGGCGGAACCTTGTAGTACTGGCAGCCACCTCACGATCGAATTGCATGCAACTTTATGTCTACAAAAGACATCGAAGCGGGACGGTCGCATGTGTTATAATTCAAGGATACAAAGCATTAGAACAGTACTGAGAATGGGAGAGTCAGGAAATGGTGAGGAGAAAAAAATGGAACAGCTTTAAGCGGTAAACTTTCCACAGTAAAATATCCCTATCAGCGGGATACTGTGCCAGTCAAAATGAACCCCCATAAAACTCATTAATTTTCCTTTTTATGCTTCAGTTGTATTAAAAATATATTATCTCTCCATATCTACTTTTGGAAAAACGTTTAGACTCTTTTGATTCTTTACTATTACATTTTTGAGAAAAGTCTTGACATAATGTTTTGCTCTAAATATGTAATGCATTCAATAGCGAAAATACATTCTCATTGGTTGGCCAATATTATTAGACGTAATATTGACACATTTCCTACGAACACTTGACGATCTCTCAACCATCACAAATGTCAATTTTTAAAACTAACACTCATTTAAACGATAGAGCTCTCATTTTCAATTTGTAATTTCTTAGCGCTATCGTTTCCCAAACACCCTCTTTTTGTACCATCTTATTTGGTAGAATTTTTGAACAATAGAACAATCCTCTATACGACACCTATGTGCATAATTGAAGAAGTTCGTTTTATCCATTTTACTTTATTTTATGTTTTTGGCGCGCGGCGCATAGTCTTTGCTTCCTTCTGGCGTACCGTTGCTAATCAGAGGTGTACACAGTTATTCCCAACACCACTTGGCCCCACGGGTCATGAATTCTGATTCCTGGTTCCTTGCTAACGAACGGTCATACCTTTAATTCTTTTATTGACTATAATCCACGACACTCCCTGCGACACATTTTTTCAACTCGTCTACCAACGTAACCTCGTCGGTCCATTACGGTGATGAAAAAGAGAATTGGGAGTTCTATATTTGTGCTTCCATATTGATGCAGTATGCTGACAGAAATACTTGAAAAAAGGACAAAAAGAGCTCTTTATTTATTGATTTTATTGATGATGAGTAAAATTGGAACAGAGCTAGTAACTAAATGCAAAAAAAAGAAGATGACTGTAGGTAAACAAGAACACTTCTGAAGATATGAGGATTACAGTAACGCTGTCATAATAGCGGTGAATAACGGGAGAAATTAAAATTAATTCTGTGATAATAAAAAAATAACATCAAACTACTGAATTGGTCTTTTCTATCCGTTCGTGTTCAGTCTGCCTTTTAGTTTTTTCTTTTAATTAAATTGTTCTTGCTTTGATCACGGGGGTCGCATTACTGTCATTCACAATGCGCTCCAACGCACATTTCGGAGGAGATATCCAATAGAAAACACCGTTTAAACGTTTTTAGATAATTTTTCAAATGTATTTTATGATAAAAATACGCTTTGAAGCTTGAATTTTGTTTCCGATAAATAAAAAATAGAAATCTATCGGTGATATTGCATGTTTTGAGTAACTCTGGATTTAATTCATCGGATATTTGAGGTATTTTAAATGATTTTGACTAGTTTTCCTGTAGTTGCTGATTCGAAACAAAATCAATAGATAAGAAAATATTAAACAATTTTGTTATTTATGAAAATATTTTGCAACATAGAATTTTGTTTGCACTCAGAGATATTGAACTCGTGAACTTTGTAGTAAAATTTATGGTTGCATTTTTAATTTTTTTAAAAGCTAGTTAGCTTTTTAGAACCATCTTATTGTATTTATTACTTTAGTTGTTTTTTTCATATCTTTCTGATATAGATTGGAATAACGTATGACTGAGTTCAGGAAAACGGGTGTGCACATACAGGGCAGAGCAGTGTGTCATTTGGATGGCGAAAGTAGGCGTCTGCCAATAATGTCCACACGCAATCGGTTTTATCAACATTTTTTTTCTTCAGATTTTGGAAATGATATGACATCAACTAATCGCGAATTGGTCTAAACACCACCCTTTCACTTTTTACTCCGAGTTATATCTAAATCGACCCACTGGTCGCAAGCCGTCGCAAGGTGTGGCGGGGATGTTAGGTCACCAGCCATTCCACGTCTATTCCTTTAAATATTTCCAGTTCCGCATAGCGCTCCGAAAGTATTGCAATTATTTAATGGCTATAAACTAGTCTATCGTCTGCACAAAGGGGACAAATAAATAGACCCAATTAAAATGGTGGGCTCACAGGCAACGCAGTCAATAACAACAGAAAACGTTCTACTCTGGCAGAACGGACTATTCACAAATATGTGCATTGGATCTTCAATTTTATTTACACGACACATCGCAACCCGGCCTAAGATCTCGTTGGTGAGAGCCTTATAACGCCAGTATTTAAGATAGTCAAGGGGGAACGGAACTTGTATGTTCCTAAATATTTTCGCCAGTGCCTTCCCATTTCCATCATAGTGTATCTCCCTGAATTGTTGTCACGAATAGTGCGCGGGAAATACGAATGCTTGAATCTATCCGTTCGTAAGTCTATCTATCGTATATCTCTCTTTATTTCCAATGAAATATGTCCTGCCGATGTAATTTCGTTGCTTAATTATATATGTTATTTTGGCTGCAAAAACACACGATAGGTATTTTTGCAATATGCTTACATCTTGCTCTGAATCTTCGCATATCTAAGGGCTCCAATTCCAGGTCATGTGGTAAATGTGTAACGGTTTGTGTTCTTTCGCATGACGTATCCACGAACATGGCTTCCTCTCTGTGTCCATTGCTCAATTTGTAATCAGTGTTTGCTTGGATGGATTCCATATCCAGCCGACTACTCATGTTTGGACTTACTAAAGAAAAATAATGCCTCTAATTCACTTTTTCATCGTTACATTTTCTAACTATACTTTCGATCAATGTCAGCTTTGTTAGAACCATTCCTTTCATGAGTATTTGAGCAATAAATTTTTCCTGATTTTTTAAAATTTTTGGGACTGGCGGCATTATTTTTGATTCATCCGCCACCTCATTTAGAAAAGGAAAATGTTCTCATCTTATCGTTTTTCCGCGAGAGAAAAAAAAGAGTTCCAAGCAGCTGAGGCCTTTCGCAAATCGGTCGTTCCTCCGTTGAATATGGAACGAGCAATAAAATCGTTAGGAAGCGAGTCGGAAGCACAAGATGAGGGACTTGGCGAAGTCAAGAATTAGCAATGGAGAGGCGGAGGAGGGGAAGAGGTGATGAGCAAAAGGAGATATTGGAGCACCCTTGGGGAGGAAGAAGGAAGCGCGAGGGCGAATGGAGGCACTCGGAGAGAATGGATGCGACGCGTGAGGAAGCAAGGATATTTATGCAAAGGAAGAAACAGCAATGAGGAAGATTCAAGGAAGTTAGATGAGAGGGGAATTACTCTGAATAAACTTGCACATGATCTTCCCACGCAGCGTGTCTAGTAGTTAAGTGGTTCCGATATGCTTCTTGATCTAACCGCGTATCCTATCCCACTAGTCAATTAATAACTAGGAATCCTCACAGATTGAAATAGGTGCCAAAAAAGATCATGTAAAGATGTCTGCTAGAATCACGCTATCACAAAAGCGAAGCTCACTTCTGCATCTACATCTACATAATATCCCGTAAGCTGCCGCAAGGGCGTGTGGTGGGGGGTCTTCCTCCCGTAGTTTACAGGTCACCACCCGTAAAAAGGAACCATACCGCGTGCAAAATCAACACATACATGCAAAACTACACACATAGCGGCGTACAAACTCATGCAAAAATCCCTCCATCCAACACTCATGCAAACGCATGTAATAAACGAACAAAAAATTGCACCCCAGGATGCAGTATGAAATCCATCCAGCCCCGCGCAAGTCAGAATATGATAAGTAAGATGGCGAAATTCCACTACCACACGAACATGCAACATAAAACGCTCTCGTCCCCAAGGAAAAAGGTCGGGAATGTGACCCAACGCTGCAGGTAGCGGGAGCCGGTAGCACCTCACTTGAACCTTCTGCCGTACTTCTGCAAAATAGCATTCAGGATTATCATTACTTTTGTAACCGTCTGTTGGCTAGTAATTTTCTTTTATTATTAGACATATGCACTCTTTCCTCGCCTAAAAAGGACACGCGGATATTCACGTTTCAAGCTGGATACTTGAACCACATGGACAATTCAGCCAAAGCAATAACGTTATATTAGCGATGTTCCAAAATTTGACCATCGAAACTTCACCAAATGTGGTTGCTACTTCCACGGCCTCCGTCTCGCGAATTTAGACTCCTGAACATTTCGGCGGGCGACCTTGAGGGGGAGGGCTGCGATGGGCAGGCTACGCGCGCGGAGAAACGCGTTAATCCGGTCCCTCTCCGTCTCGCGGGTTGGCCTGCTCGTTGAGCGGCAAGCGGGCCCCGGGGAGGGCGCGGCTTCGGAGTGAAATGCGAATAAATGCCAAGGGCTTGAGAGACAGGAGAGGGAGGGAGTGAATATTAAAATGCCGCCGGGAAAGAGAAGGGTGGGTTCGGGGGGGGGGGAGGTGGGAGGGAGTTGGGCCGGCGCACCCTCTCACGTAAACATTATTCCTCCCGCGCTCGAAACGAAATGGCCACTTTCACCACGGACGGAAGATGAGTGAATAATACAATCTGTGATGAATGGCGGGAATTCCATTAAAGGGAATTCGACGGCTCCCTCCTCTTGACATGCCATCGTGATTCGGGCAGAAGAGGCAAAACATTCCCACGCGAGGCAATCGCCGCCCGTCGCTTCTCCCAGGCAACGCAGTGCATCCGAAGCGGACGCCTCACCCGTGGAGACGACTTGCAACCAAGGAACCTGGGATGGGAAACCGGAAGGAGAAAATAGCGATGCTCTCTTTCCAACCAAGACTGGTAACGTTGCGTCATAATATCGGAGGGATTACACGGAGACCTCACTCAAAATACTTTCGGTGAAAAACTTAAAAAAATGACTTAATTCCACGCGTAAGGCGAAGTAAATCCCAACTTCCTCATATTATAAAATATTTTTGACAGATATAGTGAGATACCTGGGAAATCGGAGGGAAGTACCCACTCTTGTCATGTCAGTTGATTGGCATCATACAAGTCATAGACGTGGGCATTTGTAAAAGGGTCTTACCGGTGAAGTTGTGAATTATTCTCCTTCGAAACGCACCACTACGAAAAAAGTTCACGTCCTAAAACAATGATCTCACGCCAAGCCCGAGAAAGAAAACTCGTGGAGGTTAAGAAGTTTCACGGCAAACTGGCTTATATACATACATACATATATATATATATATATATATATATATATATATATATATATATATATATATATATCCCTTTAAATAGCCATCCAAAAGGTCAATGCCACCAGATCCAGATTGCCGACCACCTCCAACCGCACAATTAAACTTCACTTTTCAGCAACAAATTTTACTTCAAAGTAAAGAAACTACAATGATCGGAAAAGAAATTTACCCCTAAACAAAATTTTGTGAGTAATTGACGAAGCGTAACTTATGTCAGTGGCTAAGTCGTAATGGTTCTTTTATATTTCTCACGTATAATTTTTTCGAATTTTTGAATGGAATTACCTGAGCACTAAAATCATGAAACCCTAGTACATTTACGTTAAATAACACTAAATACTATTTGATAGCCTACATTTCAAGGTAGGTTTTATATGAACGTAGACAACCTACCGCTACATTTTTCAGGCTTCCCTAGCAAGACAACCAAGCGACCTCCTACTGTGAATCCCTGTTTTATTCCACGTGCGTCATTTCTCCCTTCATTCTCTGTAACCTCTTGTCCTCTCACCACATCTGCTTAACGTTCTCCCCTCTATCACAGTCCTCAAAATCCAACTGCCAATCAATATTCTCTGCATTCATCTATCCTTTCTCCTTTGGATTTATCCCAGCAATCCCCTATCCCTCCACACAATACCTACCAATCTTTCATCAATTTTTTTCAGCGCATTTTACTTGTTTCATCCTTCTCCACAGAAATACTTTTCAAAACTTCCATCTCTCTTCACCATCCTGTTTCAACGATCAGGTTTCCGAGCCGTTCAATATTCCATATAAAAGATTACACGAATCTTCACTTTTTATTTTTACTCGACACCCATGCCATCAACTTCGTCCTCCTTGTAAAGGTTTTTTGCGACGGAATTCTTCATATGGTCGAAATAATTTGATCATCTTAGTTAAAAACATCTCCATGTTAGGTATGCATTAGCACTTGCTGTACTGAATGCCCTCATATGTCCTCGGTTAACGTGACATTCTACCCTTTTCTATTTTTAAATCAGAAAATATTTGTCTTGTTGGAATTGATTCTCATTCCATAAATATCTCTACGGTTTTATAGTACGCAGAGAGATAGAACAGTAATACTGTAGAACCTTCATGGCTGAATGCGTAACTTAAGCTTAAACAATAGAATATATATAAAATTGAAATTATGGATTTCCCACCCATTTCCCAGAATTCTATTCGTATCTCAAACTCTTTCTGGTCCACTTTTAACATTTCAATCGGCTATGCGTTCAAAAAACATGGGCGACAATTGACAGCCGCCTCATACTCCTCTTTTCCATCCATGAGCGACTCTCAATCCGTCAAACGCAACTTATAAGTCTATGACATCACAGGTAGTGGAATAGTGGCCTAACTCTCCGATCTACTCTGTGCAAGTGTGATGCATTCATTAATTAAAACCAAATTTACTCTGTAAAACGCCTTCCCAAAACCCACGTAAAATAACAAATACATCATCGTTTTATTCTGAATTTCTTTAATCAGAGATCTATTTTCTTATCTGGTCTCTAATCATATATTTAATTCAATAACAATAGTAAAATAAGACGGGCGAAAAACTCCGTGCACATATAAATACACTCACACATATGTATATAAGTACAACACACTAAATACTATATTACTATTAGATATGATATGATTTATGTGCTCTATATAATGTGACTATTGTGTAATTTGGCGGCGCGAGAGAGATTGAGAGAAATTCACACATCACGGCATCTCCAGTATATAAAGCACGACGCTCGGTGCAATTGGTTCGCTTGTGTTTATTGGTGCGGACAATATACGTGTGGTGGGTGGGGAAAGGCAGGGGGCGTGTTCTCTGACAGAGCGGGGTGGGAGTTGGGAAGGGGGCAGGCGCGAAGCCCTCCGAAGAGACGCCAACCGGTTTAACAAAGTTTAACAAAGATTGATGGAGACGCGGGAAACGTCAGGGAAATCAAGAAGGGGTAATTAATGACAAGGAGAGAAATAGGGTAGCAGGAAGGGTGAAAGTGGGTGGGTGGGCGTTGGAGGCAGGGGCAAATAGAAGGGAAAGGGATGGAGGACCCCTGGTAGGATCGCATGTGCAGGGGGAAGGGGGCGTGGGGAGGCGAAGCGTAGGGATTCTTCAGACGGGTGTTACGCTGGAAGGAGGAGAGAGAGGTTAAGAAATGTAGTTGGCGCTGATCCCGGGATTCCACCGTGGAGGAATGTCAGGAGAAGGGGAGAGGATGAACATTACATATACATATACAAGCGTGTATATATGTATTTTCTATATATATAGATGAATCTTTTTTAAACATTATTTTTAACCTATACATACGTCTTTACATCGAATATAGGTGAGCATCACAAATGTGTTATTTCTTAAAAAATGTGTATTTTTACGTGTCACATAAGTATATACATACATGCGTATATGTGCCCACAAACAATATATATATATATAATTACAAATATTATATATATGTATGAATGTATATATATATATATATATATATATATATATATATATATATATATATTTGTAAATGTGTATATATAGGTGTGAATGTATATATATTTATATATATATAAATATTACATATACCTAAAGAAGGCCGAAAGCTTAAAGTTTCTGAAATGTGAGTGCCCTTTTCTGCGTTCTCTATTAATATTTTTTGTCTTATATTGTGCCCGATAAATTAAATAAATAAATAAATAAATATATATATATATATATATATATATATATATTGTATATATATATACTCGTATATATACACACATTGGCGTGCTTACGCATAAACACATAAAAAAACACGAGAGGAGAGTAGATGAATATTTCTGGAGGAGTGGAGTGATCAGGTGGGTGGGTGCTAGGGCAGAGTGGCGGATGGGAGGGAGTAGTCGGCCACTTCGAGCGCCTGCCTTCTTCTCGAATCGCACGCACACCCCACGCAAGAGGGAATAAGGGGCGAGGGCTCCACCGCCTCCAAATCCTGTCCTCAGGCGAGAGGGAGAGGATTTCACGCGGGTCAATCTTTTAGAGGGAAACTTTTCAGCTGAGATTATGAAAATCCGTCAAAATAAAATGGCCGGTGCACAGATTCCTTTAATAAATGGAGGGTGATTTATAGGAATTTCTCCTTAAATTCCGCCATGCGCTTACAGATTTGGCAGCGGTCTGCCGAAATACGTACTGTGCCGTTAGAAAATTTAAATCATTATATGGAGTAATACTCATTCACGAGGTTTCTTGATTATGTATCAAAGTTACTTAGTCTTTTATAGACCAAGTTCTCACAGATTTCTATGCCACAGTTTTTGTCTATTCCACGGAATTATTGTAATTTGCGAATAAGGTCGACTCTTACTCTTTAAAAATAATTTTCGTCCATTCCAGAGTGTCCGAGGCTGGTTATATCATCTTAAGTCGCTAGGGAATACTGTAAATAATGAGTTGAATTTGAATAGTTTGAAGAGCATCCGTCGAGATAAATCCATCACTTCCTATCTGTGAAGAATCTTTAGAGACGGTAGAGACTCAACTCGCAGGGCGACAAACGGCGCAACGGGCGTTATAACCCTCGCGTTTTACTTTGCGTTCCAATTAAGTATGAGACCGGCAATGGCGAACGCTTTGTCGCTAAATGTGTGGGTAAACGGCTGTCATTAAGATCTCTCTAGATGTTTTTCATTTCGGCCGACGTCCAGAATTGATGAGGATTTAGGTAGATTTTACACTCGGGTGTAAGAGGCGGTAATGTGTTGGTAATCGAAATTCAATCCTCTTATGACAGATCAATGAAATTCCAAAGACGTTTCTGTAAATAATGGACGGATTTATGAGTTTTAGAGTGGGTTGATGCAATGTGGAAGACTGGTGCCCACTCTGCCTATCACCTATTGAGAGAAATTCTCCTGAAGTAGAGTTTTTGAGATATTTGCAACTCTACACTCATGCATTGAGTTTCTACATCAGCGGAAACCCCTTCTAAAACAAATTATGTGAACAAACGTTGACACATAAAATATATTTAAGATTCATAAAAGGACCTCTCATTTGAAGAATCAATCGTGAATTAATCAATCGTGATGGATTCGTGAAGAGTGAATCGGGCATCAGGGGTCCTTAAATTGGATCCGCACATGCCTTCATCAACACCTAATCTTGAGATCTATTATCAATGCCGTTTCTAAGTGCATGTTCCTGAAAGATTTAAGCTAGTTAAAAAGTCCCAGTAATTTGCTGATTCGAAGTCAGTTGATAGCAATAATTGGCACAGCATATGTAACGTGACTAAGTTCAACAGTATAGGAATTCGATAATGCACATTGCAGTTTTGAAGGAAGTGAAATAAATATCCGAGCAATCAAGTTGGATTGTTTTGTTTTTGATTCCAGAATCAGCAACGGAACTTTTGTGTTCATCAGTGAAATCTGTATCATTCTTAAAAAATGGTTAAAAATAGAAATGTTTATAATACACTCCTTCATTTTCCCCTTGAGACAAATTTGCATAGTTGTACTTTATCTCTTGATTACCTTTGATAAAAAATCAAATATTTTTCATCCGCATGAGGCTCCAAGAATAATTTCACTTGCGTGGTAGTTGAAGCTATGGCCAGTGCAAACGATGCATATCATCATTTATGCATGCATGTCTTTGTTCAGAATTTCATTCCTATACAGTAATAGAATATTTTAATAACGTATTTTAAGTTTTGAAATTGAATTCAAAAGGCATCTTTTATTCAGCACAACGGGTATCTTTACTATATTGCATACTTAAATTCAGATGAAAAATTGATTCAACAGTTTTAATCCAAATAATGACTTGTAAAATGTCCCTCTGTGTAAAATGGTAAAGCTATTAAAAATTAAGGAATATTTTATGTGAGGAGAAGAAAAACTTAAATATAATGAGCGGGGAACGTTTGCTTTAGGGTTGACTTAGTTTTAAAACACAATTTCCAACTATTAAGGCTCAATGAGTCTAAACATTTTGAAATAAAATAATAGAAATAGATTTCAGTAGGGATGTATCTAAAGACTCTCTCTTCTCTTTGATCGCGTTTGGTTAATATAAATTTAACATTTTAACTACACTATATGTTATTATTTTATGTATGCCAGATATAAGAGTCTAAATAAATGTACTACAAATTTGATAACAATAAAGGTATATAAGTGTCCAAGACCACTGGCGACTTAATACAGTTTTATATTCGGGCAAAGCAATATTTTTATTTTCATATCTTTACGAAAATTATATTTGCTCTACTGCTGGTGATGAAGATTTTTCAACGCAGACAATCATTTCCATTGTGTTCCACAGAAAGTAATAGGAAATAATATGATGGGCTAGGAAAACTATGAAAACAGCTTCCTGGAACTGACAATCATATTGACTGAGTAAATAATTCTTCAATAGATATGAACTAAATGAGATAATAGTTCAAGATAAGACAAATCAGGCGTATTTGTTAAGAACGCAATTGGACTGACTAATTATTGAGATCCTTTTGTTGTTACTGTGGGCAGCAAGCTCATCTGTAACGCAAACTGCCTCTTGCTTGAATTTCAACCTCTGAAGTTGGCGTCACCCGAATTGCAACTCGCCACTCTGAAATTTCAAAAACCCAAGCCGTCATTGTTCCAGCAATTGAATATTATAAATAATTTTGGCGAGGATTAGGTCAAAGGAAGAAACCAAGACAATTTGCGATAAGAATGACAGGTACAAGACTTAATTCATGAAGAGGGAAAAAGAGGTTAGGTTGGAGGAGGGAACGAGAAAAAGCTGCAAAATGCAATTGTAAGATTGCTCGCAACTCGCGGCGAGGATGAAGCGGAATTCCTGAGAGGGGTCCGCTATGAAAAAGCTCGCAAGTGACGCACCTTGAACAACAACTGAAAAGCGTTCCGCACGCACGTACGCCTCTACCCTTTCATCGTCGGTCCCCGAGCACAGGGCACCGGGGAAGAGGTCGCGGGGGTCGCAGGGGGGACGCTCGGCTTGAGGGGACCTCTGAATATTTACAGCGGAAAATAGGACTTCTGCCGAGTCCCAAAATGTCGGGCAAATCTTGTTAAAAGGGTTAGGGATAACGCAACGCCCGAAATAATTATACCATGCTTACTTGTACCTGTATTCAGAAGAAATTAAGCAGACACAATACGCTTCCCTTAAAAATGGTAGCGAATCTGGGGTCCACCCGGATAGACCAAGGCATACGTTTCCATTAAATTTTAAATATTATGGTGCCAGAGTAAATCGTCATCAACGCAAATAAACGTATTTTATTTCGTTAAACGAGATCTGCGTCTAGTATCTCAAAGTGTTACAGGATTTTTCATACAAAATTAATGCTGAATGAATAATTTCAAAATATACTGAGGAAAAATTCAAGAACGCTGAATTTGTATCCTTTTTTATTTTTTTAACTAATTTTTAGTTTAGCGTGAAAAATACAAAGTTTACTTACCAAATAAGAAATAAATGTTCCCTAATTTTTGTGACCTAACTTGTAATAGCGTTAATCTAATTCAAAATCGATTCTAACAGTTCATAAAGCAACTATTATGGAACATTTTCAGGTTCTCCGCAGTTCATTTATTTTATTTTTCGTGCATTTCGTGTCCTTTGCTGAGTGTCTCAATTGGAGGAAGCCGTTGGAATGATTCGTGGGGTCTTCTCTGGTTGAGGGTCATAGAGAGTGAAAGTGCATAGCAATTAGCTCCTACGGGAGACTGAAATGTGTCGTTAAAATATTGACTAAGGGAAATCGTTGAATTCATTAGAGGAAACCAAATACGTGTGTGTTTTTTTGTGCCCATCTGTATTTGGCTAACGCCATCTCAATATCTCTTCTCCTCGTTTGATATGTTGAATGTTTATATATATATATATATATATATATATATATATATATATATATATATATATATATATATGTTTATCTAATATTATTCGTGTGTACTATCGCGTGTTCGTGAATGTATGTACTCATTCACATAGAAATAGAAAAAAGGAAAAGGGGATAGGAGCACATATAAAAGACGAACACAAGAGAGGTGGGGAAGGCGGAATCTAGCAGATCGCAAGTGCAAAAATATTTCCTTAGCCGGGGCTTCAACCACGGATCTTTCGACTTGCCAGGCCGATGCTTTAGAGCAGTGTTACTCAAAAGTTTTCGAGCCATCGCCCCCTCGGATTCATAAAGCTATACTCGACGTCCCTAACCGGTAGCTTTAAAATAAAAATCAAAATCATAAAACTAAATTACCAAGTTGAATTACCATTACATTGAAAGAATTAAATTTGAAAAATTGACTAATCAAATGTTTATTTAGAATACAATTGATGCATAGTTTTCATATCTAATTTATGCAAATGACTTAAATGAAAGGAACTTAGTTGAGAGCATGCTTTTTACATAAAAATAACTTATCAAAACAAATTATTTAAAAAAACCTTTTTTAGAAGTTTAAATGGCATTTTTTTTACTTTGATTAAGCCATTATATAACATCAACATTATATATGTATGAAAATAGATTAACCAGTCATGTTTTGTTAAAATTTGTCAAACAATTAAGTGACTATTGATTACAGTTTTTCATAGTCTAGAAGTCATTTAAGGAGATGCTATTGCCTAATTTAATTATATATTTCTATCAAATAAAAACCTGCCTGTCTGTTTCTCTGCTTGGAAATGAGCTGAATGGCTGCGCTTAAACCACGTTCCACCAAATATGAAGTCAGTAATGCAAGAGGGAGTTTTTTTAACCACCATCCATTATGCAGGGTAACGATCGTAAACCTCCTTCCGAAACCAAAGTTCTTGATAATTTATCTTAAACTTTGGTTTCAATTCAATGTCATTTTGTAGTCCAATTAGATCTTTCTCTAATACTCCAAATTCCTCAATATCTACAAAGGGATTTATCACCCAGTCTGAAATTTCCAACAAAAGAAGATCCTCAAATCGCTGCGTCATGTTTTTATGCAAGGTCGCTAAATGGTCACAAAAGAGTCAAATCATCATCACCCATACCAGCGTGCTCTTCCAGCTCAAGCAAGGAAGGAATTGATAAGCTACCGCCGCCCTATGCTGCGCTTGATTAAAATCAACTTGGAAATAGACACAGTCACCACAGATTTTGCCTTTATATGGTTAGTATCATATCCCTGCAATTGTGAATTCATTTCATTCAACTATGCCAAAGTTCAGGCAAAAATGCAACATCATTCCTAATCTCATTAAGGTTGTCTCTGGGAAAAGCATCTTACTCCTCAACAAACTACACGACAGTGTACAAAAGATTATAGAAACGCCTTATACAATTGCCTTTTGATAGACAGGGAACTTCCATGGGTTGTAACAAACGCCTGAAATCTTCGTCGTTCTCATTACGCAACTCTCAAAGAGTCGATCAGTAAGAGCATGGGCTTTGATTTTTTAACCGCTGTAATTACAATGTTTAAGGATTCGTGAAGCACTCAGTAGCCGCTATATGTGGTCCGTGAATGACACCATTAATAGCAAAAACATTTGGTTTATATTTTCTCAAGTACGACCATGATGACGACACGTCATTGACGGAGCTCCAACAAGTAAACAACAACAAGTATGCAACAGCAAGTATGTTAGAACGTGGAATGTTTTGCTCCTGAAGAACTGTTCTACGATACGAAATATTGACTCCCCTTTAGCGTCATTTTCTAATTGCCTTGCAAACAAAAACTCTTGAGGTAAATTTTCATCTTTAATAAAGCGTAAGTTAGAATACACATTCATTGCCTCGCAAAGTTGACTCGTTCAACTGTTATGCTAATTCTGTGGTTCTCAGGATGCAGCACAATAAATCTTCCAGCCATTTCACATATTCGTCGTTGAACTGAAGTTTCGCTCAGAGGAATTATTTTCATTATATCATATGGCGGCTTAAGAAGAACAGCACTCAGGACTTCACTTACTGCCAGTAATATGGCTTTCAAGATTCGACAATCAATAGTGAAATATTGTATGATGCACGCAAACCATTAATGATATGTTTTGAAGCATTACACAACTTACTGGAAAGTGTAGGGCGATTTTGCACTCTGTCACTAAATGACTGAAAAAATGTTGAAGTCTTATCTGTCTTGTATGGAGGAATCACCGCCTCACTTTAAAACACCTTTCGCATATTAAGCACACATTCATGTGCTTGTCTATAAAGGACTCTATAAATCCTTGCTTAAGATATTCCACATTGTACTTGCTTCATATCTTCTTTGATGTGTCAATTGCTAATAATCTGTTTCAAAAATCAATGCTAAAATAATAAATTTTGTTAAAATAAAATTTAATATGAATTAACTAAATAGAATACACGTATGAGTTAATGATAAGACGTGGATTCAATCTTTAAGTGATTACTTTTTGAAATAAAATTACTTATAATCATATGAAAAACATCAAAACAAAATATTTATTTATTTGCGGCCAAATTTCAAACATATGTAATTAAGGCTTGAATACATGTATTAGTTCTGCATACCTGGCATAAAACAGGTTTTACACACAAGTTATTTTGTTCTTGAACGGTAGTAGTTTTATTTCGGGTAAACTGAAAATATTAATAGAGTACATTTATTTACATAAATATTGTACATTTAATTGATGAATGCTGTACATTAGACGCGGACGTGAATTTGAAAACGATGCGAGGGAGTTTGGGCAAGGGGTCTGCACATTCACTTTTGCCGTCTTTTATAGAGAAACCAAACACTCGGCTGCTATGTAAACTCCACTTGAATTCGATTTATGCTACTGGTCTAGTCAGTTGAGGATGAAATAATATTTCTTTGGCTCCTATTCCGTCGTTTTTTTATTATTATTATTAAAATCCACATGCGCAGATAGACAGTGTCAGGTGGCACACGAGTCCCAAGTAATCACAAAAGATAATAGGTAAAATCAAACATTAGAATAAAAGTACACTCACAGGGAACTTCCAAACACAAGTCTCTTTCACAAAGCATGAAAATCCCCATCTCATTTACACCAATCAAGCAGCAAGAAAAAAGGTAATTAAAAAAATAAGCTGTTGCATATAATTTTACACCACACATCAATCAAATTATTACATATATTCCTTATATATTTTCTTAAAAGTATGCACTCTGTTGGGAAAGGGCTCGAGTAGTTGTGCAGGTAAGGTGTTCCAATCAACAATTGTTTTATTTAGAAAATAAACGTTTTTTTATTCGTTCTTTGTGCCCGGCATTTTACCTTAAATTTGTGGTCATTCCTCCCAATAAAATGTGGGTTCCCCGTCTCTTTCCTAAGATCTGCCCAAGCTGTATCCCCCTTCAGAATGCGGAACATTCCACAAAGTCTGCTTATTTTTCTTCTACTTATTAGAGGTTCACAGTCCAGCGTTTTTAACAAGTCAGACACACTCTCCATACTCCTATACTTCCTCAGTGCATATCGGGCAGCCTTAATTTGTAAATTTTCCAGTTTGTTGATATATCCTTTTTCATGAGGGTTCCATACAAGAGATGAGTACTTTAAAATTGGTCTAACCAGGGTTTTACACGCCTTTTCCTTAGTTGCTCTAACGCTCCCTTTGAGGTTTCTCATCACCCAATGAAGAGTTTTGAAAGCTTACTTAAAAATGTACTCCACGTTTAGCCCCCACCATAATTCCTTGGTTAAATATGCCCCGGAGTATTTGCAGCTTTCATTGTTATGATAATATTAGTCCAAGCAATTCCCTAAATCGTACCCATAAGAAAGGCTGATCAAGGGACGGTCGCGGAGAAATCGGCTTTGATTCAATTTTTGGATACTTGTGTGTGCGTCGGTTCAATTGAAGTTTATCACATAGCAAAGCTACCTTTTAATTTGATGATATATTATTAAGAGGAATTTTGTGAAGAAGTATATTTAGTACTCAATTTTCTCGTGAAGGCGATACATTGCCAAAGTTTTATTTTTTTAAAAGAATTATTGTGATTATTACTTATTGTTTGAAAAAAGCTTTCCTTCAAGGAAATACTCAATATCAGCAAAACCGTGGCTTATATTAGTGAGCCGGGAATTAATTTGATTCATATCTAGCCGGCAAAGGGAAAGTTTAATCGTATACCTACGAAGTATGAGATAAAAGGTTCTCTCTTTGAACATTCTATTACCATTTCATGAACACATTAAAATATATTGGCTGTATAGTTACGTAATATACTTCGCCATCATAAAATCATAAAAAAGTTTTCATAATAGTACTATAACAAGAATGATATCATGCAATGAATGAAAAATAACTTATCAATACAGCCTTGATTGTATCATTGGAACCGAATGGTTTGGAAAATGATTATCCAGGTAAATATTGGATGAAAAACCACCCTATCTAATTATCAGATGAGCTGAATCCATTCTGAATTCCCAACAGTTTTATTCACACTGAATCTTACTGCATAAGTACGAGTACTTAATGTCGTGAAATTGTGCAAGCGATTGACCAAATGAGATCAAACCCCTTCAAAATATTTTCCTTGCGCGAGAAAGACTTGGAAATATTTTTCAACCGGTCATACTTTAAAATGTTTAGAAAAATACGAATTGAATTACTTCCAGATTCGGGAAACAATATGAATTTTAAAAAAGCATCGTTAAAACGGAGACAAGAGAGAAGTTACCGAGTCTTCGCAAATGTCACATTGTCAGGACCTTCCAGCGTCCCCCCTGCTGCTTTTTTGTTTCTTTTTGGCTCCATAGACTGGAACACCATCCCATGGTTATGTGGTTTCATATATGAATTTATATATATATATTTCTATATAAATATTTCTATATATATATTATTTATTTATTTATATGTCGGTCGCGGTAGTCCAGTGGGTAGAGCGTTAGACTGCTGACCGGAGGATCCCGGGTTCGATTCCCGGGCAAGGCACTCTGGGCACCTGCAGCTCCACCCAAGCTAAAGTGATTTTTCGGTCAACAGATATTCCTGGGAAACCATAACTGGCACAGGGAAAGGAACTGGCCCCCCTACCCTGATGTGTGAATTTTCACAGTCCGTATAGGGCTTAGTACTGGGTGATCTCTACCATCACCTACTAAACCGACCTTCGGGTTGATTACTGTGTTTATGGTTTATATATATATATATATATATATATTTATATTTATATATTAAAAGAGGGAGAGAGATGGCGTTCGCCCACAAAAATACAGATATACCTGTATAACCATGGAACCAAATGGATTAAAACCTTCAATTTAGTTCCAGATCCATTCTTTATGGGATGTTTTCATTATGTTTTTAACCAATTCAAATGCCTCACGACGGCTCCAATCCATTTAGTTAGTTCTTAATTTTAGATATCTTCATAAGTTCTTTTCCTTATCTGCTCTTCTTTTTAATTTCTCTATCCGTATATTATTCTTAAATTAAATATTTAGCATACTCATGTGGCGCCATATTTTAACGGCTTTTATTTTTCATAGGCCTACTTTTTTAATGCGCAATGTTTCTGAGCTAAAGATTACCATGCTGCATTTATGAATTGACGAGCTACTTCCTTTTTCCAACAGCAACCTTAGGGTCTTTGGATATAAGAGTTGCATTTTCTTCATAAACGCATTCTTAGCTTTAGATAGTGTGGTAGTGGTGGATAAAGGCGTGGTACCAGATTCCCTCTTGGGTTAGAATCCTAGTGTGAGAACACCTTTTTCAGTGGTATCCTGGTTCCTCCTTAACGTGCTTTCTGAAGACCACATTGAGTGTGTACGCCGTCCATCGGATGGGACGTTAAACTGCTGACCCCTTGGCGCCCCTCATTAAAAGTAGGCTAATACCGACAACAGTTTTCTCTCCCACTTCCTCCTTTCCCTTCGATCCCTAATGACTCTAACGACCTAAGACCTGGTCGTCTCCCTTCGTAACTACTGCCATCTAATGCTTGATATGTGGTGTTGATTTCTGAGAGTCGGTCAAAACTTCTTCCACTTAACATTACAGTGCTTCCCAGGTAGTTGGAGGATTCCACTTGCTCTAGTTTTACATCTCAGTGTGAGTAGGGATGTGATAATTAAGGAAGGTGGGAGATTTGGCGGAATATCGGTGGCTATTCATGCGGAGGGAAAGTGCGGTCGTGCGTTCGCCCACGTAGAAGGCAGGGTAGAAATTACAGGAGAGGCGATATATAATATTATTTTTAGGTACAGGTGGCGACCGGTTGGCATAATAATATTTGGACGGCGCAATAGAACACAAATAAAATAGTAACACTTAAAACTCTTCATCCGCGGACACCGAATTTGCAATACCACAGCCACTCTCAACAAATACCTTGACAATCTACATCTTGCACTCCTCAAACGCGATTATTCAGAAAAGCTCCTACAAAATAAAATCCACCGCTCCACCCGACCACACACACTACATAAAAACAAGCCCACATTTGACACAGGACTCAATCTTTGCACCACCTATTTCCCCGGATCACACAGACTGAAAACCTTCCTTAAAGAACTTTTTCCTATTTTACATGACAATGATGCGATCTCACCCTTACTACCCCAATGCCCATCTCTCGCATACAGACGACCAGCCAATCTCAAAAACCTTCTCAGATCCACCAACCCCTTGGCGCCCCCCCGCGACAAATTTCCTAATATTTCCCCTACTTGCAACCGCCCCCGATGTAAAACCTGTCTTCTTATTAGTTCTACTCCCCTCTCCCTACATCCCTTCATTGCCCCCACCTCGTTCCCAAGCCGATTGCCTCTCAAAAAACATTATTTATCTTTTGTCATGCAAACATTGCACTTCCTTTTACATAAGCGAATGTATTACCCCCTTATCCATTCGGATGAATAATCACCAGTACTCCTGCAATTCTGCCTCACTCTCTTCTCTTTCTATCCCTTCACGCGCCAATTCCCACAGCCTTTCATTCGACCAGTGTTTTGCTTTTAGCATCCTAGAATCCCTACCCGATTCATCCACCAATATAGAGGTGAAAACTCGAGAATCCGCGCATATATTAGCTTTCCGATCTTTCAAAATTCCCACCCTTAACCGCTATCTTTAATTTCCCTCCCAGCATTCCCTGCACCACCCCTCCCCCGCCCAGACCTCTTACCCCTCTCCAGCTTACTTTCTGTCTTACTTGAAGAAGGTCTCGGAGAAAGCCGAAATCTTAAACAATTTACCAAGTGAATTAAGTGTTACTTTTAATTGTTACTATTTTATTGGTGTTATATTGTTCCGTCCAAATATTATATATAATATATATATATATATATATATATATATATATATATATATATATATATATATATATATATATATATATATATATACTCATATATACAGAAACATATATAAGGAAAAGGGATAGGAACACGTATAAAGGACGAACACAATAGAGGTGAGGAAGGCGGAATCGAACGGATCACAAGAGTAAAAATATTTCCTCAACCGGGACTCGAACACCGGATCTTTCCACTTGCCGGGCGGATGCTCTTAACCACTTGAGCTATCGAGGATATGTAATTTACCCTGAGATCCGTGGGTCTTATATGTCGCCGTCGTAGATCCCGTTTGGCGGGATTTCGTGTTTGAATGTGTATTCGGCCAATGTGGCTCATCTCTTTCTTCTGGCTATGCGTGCCACGAAACGCACTGTTCTTTTCCTGTATGATGTTGTATGAATTCTAACCACTGTCCTTTCCTCTTGTGTATTGTCTATTTCTCCTTTGGTGGGTGAAACAGCCCCCTGACGCCATCTCTTGGCTAAAGAATCGGGGCGCTTGGCGACATATAAGACCCACGGATCTCAGGGTAAATTACATATCCTCGATAGCTCAAGTGGTTAAGAGCATCCGCCCGGCAAGTGGAAAGATCCGGTGTTCGAGTCCCGGTTGAGGAAATATTTTTACTCTTGTGATCCGTTCGATTCCGCCTTCCTCACCTCTATTGTGTTCGTCCTTTATACGTGTTCCTATCCCTTTTCCTTATATATGTTTCTGTATATATGAGTATTTATTCGCCGTTTGGCGGGATTTCGTGTTTGAATGTATATATATATATATATATATATATATATATATATATATATATATATATATATATATATATATATATGTGTGTGTGTATATATATATATATATATATATATATATATATATATATATATACACACACACACATACACGTGTACACTCACAAACAGGCATGTGAGTCGCTTGATAAGTCCTTAGGAAAAAAGCCAATTGATATGGGCAGATTGTTTTGAATTTTCAATATAATTCCATTTAGAACGATGCACTTCTCCCAGCGGTTCTCCAGTTTTTTAAAGCCGTCCATAAGTAGGATTTTGGAGGGTCCACAAAATAGGCACCTGTGTTGGCTATGAACTCGTCGTTCGAACTGAATCGTGCTCCACCGAGACATTCTTTCAATCTTGAAAATGTAAAGAAGCCGCTAAGGGTCAAATGTAATGAATGCCATGGATGGTTCCAACTTTAATTCAATATTTTTCACCAAAACTGCGACGGTGGGCAACTATGCATTGTCATGATACATTTTCTTTTCCAAGTAAGGATATTTTTCTTCACTCCATAAGGATAGATAATACTCTTCATTTATTAATGGTGCTTTTTGCAAGTAATCGGATTGGATTATTTGGGACGAAACTGAGGTTTCCCAGAGAGTCATCCGCGGGCCCTCCGGTCAGTAGTCCATAGCTACACCTGGGCTACCACGTGTCTCATTCAGTCTCTCTCCTTCTTTCTTTCTCTCTCTCTATATATATATATATATATATATATATATATATAAATATATATATATATATAGTATATATATATATAAATATATATATAAATATATATATAGTAGTATATATATACATGTTTATATACATATTTATTCATTTTTAGAGGGGCATACTGTAAATCGTTTCCTCCAATTACCTGAGTGACGAACGGGTTATTCTATCCGTTATCGTGCCATAATACCCAGCGAGGCCATTTCACAGAATTTAGAGTTTTCTTCCTCATAGCTGTCGGTCACGATAACCAGTCCTTCCTTCGATCCGTAGTCGCACGTTGGTCGTGGATCGAATATCGGAAAATCGCCACTGGCCTGGAATGATCCGATATCTTTATTCTTAAGAAATCGAGGGCTTTTTTTATAAGAGTTCAGATAGTAAAACATTTAAGCCATTTAGGAGTGGTTGTCATGATAAAAACATTACTGAGAATGGGGACCGGAAACCAGCGCTGTTACTATAGTAAAAGAAAAGCGATGAGCGATACCATTGGGTGAATGAGACCTCGAATAAGGACTTGACTCGCTCGGTCTCTGGCTTTGAATTGGCGGAGACAAGAACCCCCTACCGGCAACACGCGATGTCCTTGCAATGGGCCCGTGAAACAGAAGAAGAAAAAAGTCAATTAAGGGAATTACTACTCGTCGAAAATTCGTAATATAAAAATAAACCTTAGAACAAAGAAGTAAGAAAACTTCGTAATAGATGTATTGGTGAAATAAGGGGATGGTAGGCACGTGCGAAATGACGTGAGAAGGCATCAATGAGTATAAGAGCGGGTAGCCAGTTAGCAGGAAGAAGCGAGTGGTCGAATATTATTGCTAAAAATGAAAGTAGACGAAACCAAGCCAGGTGTAAAATGCCGATAAGCAATCATTGGAGAGAATACGCGCAAAAGTTATAGGGGCGCAATCATCGAGAGTGTGTCTAGAGCGAATCAGTGTAATGCTAGTAATGAGATATTGGGATAGAGGTGTGTTGGTAAAGGAAGTGAGGGACGGGAGTGAGGTAGAAGGAAGGGATGAGCTATGCTCAGAAGAAACGAACGGGCGTGGGGAGAAAAACGATGGATTCTTGGAGACAAATGATTTCAACTATAAATTAAATTTGGCTCAAACATTAGATTAGACATAATTATAATAAAATATTTTGGGAGATTTAAATTATACCCTATTAGGCATAGATTTTTGGAATATCGTGATCAACTCACAGTTTCCTGTGAGCAGATACAAATTTTGATTACAATTTTGTGTACATGAACTTTATTGAGATAATAAATTTTTAATTTAGTGAATATGGGTAGGGAAGAAAAATAACAAATGAAGACCACAAGAATTAACTGGAGTGAAAGGTAAGGAATAGTAAGGAGGTAGGTGACAAAGGGGCCGTTGCAGAAGAAGAAAAATGGGAATGCATCAAATGAGGCACTAATCAAGCTGAAAACGTATGGCAGATAGAAATATGCTAGTAGAATAAATTCTACAGATGTAGTTAGTAAGGAGGATGTAAGAATAAACTAGAAGAGTCTGAACACACATTTGTGGAGAAGAGGGTACAAAGAGATACATTGAAAATGGATGTGCGAGGAATTGGGGGTTTGGGGAAGAAATGACCGCGCGATACAGAAAGGTAGACGAACCGTCAAAATTTATGAAAGAATAACTGATTTACATTTTAATAGATAACCAACAAACTACTAATAGAAGCAGAATAAATATGGACTCAAAGAAAGAACACGTAAGGGAAGCATTATGTGATGGAAATATTAGGCCATTAAATTTAGGCGCTGAATTGGAATATTATGTCGACCAGGAATGTTTGACGGCAAAATAGGTAATAATTTAGGAAAACGATAGAGGAACGGGCATCATCTCTTTAAAACTACTCAAAGGTTAAGACAAATGGGAAGTAAGAGTACTTTAATAAAGGGAAAATGAATATTATCCCATGCGGTGCGTAATGATATGCCTTAGAATTATTTAGGAAAAAATTTGACCTGAAGGATTTTTCTAAACTTGAAGAACACTCTGCAAAGAGGGCTGGATAAATAGACAACTTTTACAAATACTGCAGATCTGTGTCAGAAGGCACTAGTTCAGAGTAGATGGGGAGTCAGGGGTGACAGTACTAGGTAAGAGGTCTACAAAAAAGGGCCTATCCATTGTCACTTTCTTTTACAAAATGTTTGCAGAGGAACCATCAACATAGATCTTGAGACAGTGAATGGGCTTACGCGTTTCAATGAGCCCTAGAGGTTTGCTGGCGTGAGCAATGATTATTGCCCTTTGTGTGGTCACCAACAGGGAATAGGTGCTAAGGTAGGAACCAGATGATTGGTAGCTTTTGCGGAGCGTGTCCCTCCTTCAGTGAGATGTGGCTTCAAAGGCGTCTGACCTTAGCGAGGCGGCCGTTTGTGAGATGATGTTACATTTAAAACTAATGAGGAAGGCTGCGGCAAACCATCTCAATGGAATCTCCTATGCAAATACGTACTATGGACATGGATCTAAGTATGAGTGCCGGCAACTATGGGATTAAGCCCGCTAGGCCGTGTGTTCAGCCTGGGAGCCAGATAGGCAAGGCTTCTGCGGTCGTCAACGTCTGAAATCCTTAGACATCAAAATCGACAGCAGCATCACAGAATAAGAACTGTAACAGTAATAAGAGAGACTTGAACTATTACGATGATGTAAAGGATAGGGGAATTAGACAATACAAAGCGGGAGATAAAAAGAAAAACTATAGATATTTTAGGTCAGTACCATTTGAGATGGAAGGATAGCGGGAATTACTGGAGTGATAGTTAGAGGAGTATACAGCGGAGGGGAAGAGAACCAGCAAGGGGTGGCTATGATATTGAATAAAAACGTAGAAATGAGCGTAGTAAACCTAGAGAAAGCGACTGCTTTGAGCGAATATATGCAAATATTATTTATAAAAGTAAAAGATGACTCAAAAAAACTTTATCGTTGTTCAAGTACACGAGGACATGCTACCAGGCAATCATAACAAGAAGAAAGTCGACTTGTTATACGATCAGTTAGAGAACAATATTGCATGGCTCTCTGGAAGGAAACATGTGATAGTGATGGGGTTGCAACGCTACGATAGGAGAAGGAAGAAATGGTAGTGAGGTGAGGAAGTAAGGTTTAAGAACAAGGGATGACAGTGGATAGAAATGAGTAGAGTTCTGTTGGAGGCAGGGCTTAATCATAACGAACACCTGATTTAGGCACAAACAGAAGCGTTAGCGCTCATGGAAATTTTCCGAGGATTCAGAAAGGTATCAGTTAAGACTATGCTATGATTAGGCAAAGATTTAAGAACAGAGTGATTAATTTACACATTTTCTCAAAAACGAATGCGATCCGAGTGACCTGAGCCCAAGCTGTGAAAACAATGACGCGAATAAGGACAGCAAAATTCCCAAAATCAATGCCCTGAGGACAATGACGGAGTTAGTCGTCGAAGCGTCGGCAGCTGAAACCATGACATGGTGGAAAACCCATAAATAAACCCAACTGCTAGCCTTCCGGCTTATTATACTCATTTGAATTGCCATATTTCTGATATTTCACATTCTAAATAATGCTTAAAATTTCATGTCCCTATTTGAAATGCTTCTTTAGTGTCTTTTCCTCAAGGGCTGCCTATACCTTCCGTGCGGAAATTCGTGTGATGATGTTGATTCAACGACTAAATGAAGTTCGTTAGAGTAAAAAGTCTGTTGACTTTTTCCACTGGAAAACATCTCCAATAAATTACCATTTTAATCTCCGAGGAACCAGTACGACTTCGCTCTTCTATGCAACAACTCTTCTATGTTTGACCAGGCCCAAATTAACCTTGATAATCGCGAGAAATACCCTATTTACATACACATTACTACTCTTATCAAATAACTTTTCATTATTACATTTATGACGAACCATTTGAAAGATGTCTTGATTGATACTCAGGAACAAGTAAGGCTACATGATGCAACCCGCATTTCCATTTTTGCAATACTATTGTACGCCACCAAATGGGGAAAATTTTAAGCAAACGTGTTACCATTCAAAAACGAAAATGCTTAAAACAAATGGAAATTTTCAAATTAATCCAGTTCCGTCAAATTTTACTATGTCGAATCGTATAATTATATAGTAAATTGCTTTTTGGATTTGAGAACGTAAATCGCTCTTCATCCTTTATACAAGGTCTGTTCCACAAAAAGAAGGACTGAGGCGATTAAGAAAAACTTATTTCTAGAATTGATGCATTCACTCAAATTTCTTGGACATTGCACCCTTTTAAGTTCACACACTGCTGTCTGCGGGTTTTTCATGCCTCGTACGCCTTCTGGGAAACTGCGCCCAGATTTCAGCTTAGCTCCCAAGTCACTGCCTGTTGTAACGCTTCCAATGAGCCGTGGTGATATCCTGTCAGCAAGGATTTGAAACGGAAGAAGAGAAAGAAGGCTGGTAGAACATTTTTCAAAAAATTTGGATCGTCACTCACATGGTCAAGAAGTTCTTGGCAGATCCGCGCGCGAGTTTCCCTTTGTTCGCCCGAGAGCACTCGAGGCACTAAAATCCCCCACACACCTTTCTCATGCTCATGTTTTCGGTAATAAGTCGATTCACATAACTTTTAGAAACTCCAATTTCGTCAAAAACCATGCAACCACTTAATTTTTACGATCCCTGTCCAACGAAGTCTTCACTCTTGCAAGATGTTCTTCCCTTTTTGAGGTCGAAGGGCGCCCTGCACGTTCGATCGACGTCTTCAACATCTTCTCTACTCTTCCGAAAAAACTTGGGCCTTTCAAAAACGCCTGATCTCCTCATTATGTCATCACCATAAATTACCTTAAGCATGCCATGAGTCTCTTTCCTAGTGTTGGCTAATTTCACGTAAAATTTGATGGAGTAGCGCTGTTCCAATAATCTATTCATCGGAGCGTATATAGATTTTATAGAGCGTTATAGAGGTTTTACAAACAAACCATTCGCACTCCGCAAAGGCTGGGAGTCAACAATTATGGCCTCCAGCTTTCCTTGAGACACCCCACCCTTGATCCTAGCCAGAGAAGCCGCCCGTCCATCCGCCTATCCGGGTTAAAATAAGTTATACTACTTTTGGGTCAGATCTTGTATACTATCAACCTTATTCTCCGAAGTAATTCCTATCTTCGGCGGCCTTATCTGTCATGAAGTTACCCCACCCTCTGAATTTAGCGTTTACCGTCCCTTCTGAAAATTCCCCCCTGAACCCTCATAGTATTTTAAGTAGCTGTGAGTTGATTTGGCCATAAAAACCTTCATTTGGAGGCGCGGAACCCCTTTTTCAACTCCCCGGCAATCTCCTTCAACCTAACCCGGACTGCCTCCCTTCGATGCAAGACCAATAGCAAATATCCAATAGCAGAGTCTTTTACTCTCAATCCCCCCTTGTGCATCATACTAACATCCCCTGCATGATACCTCCTCACCCCTTTGGCCCTTGGTATAGCCCCTCCATAAATATCACCTACTTCCTTTCTGCTCAGAAACCTCTCCCTCCCTCTCAAATCGCCACATTCCCAAATATTGCGATGTGACCTCAAAAGCGTTGCCATATTCTACCACATTACAAGAAATAAGTCGCAGGGTTAATAAATAAAAGTGAATACACTTACCAAGTACCTAATTTCTATGAAAAAATTCTATTTCCCTGTAAAACAGACAGAAGACTTTTTATTGACTAATAATATGTATTTATTGCATTGAAAATACGCATTCGACTGATAATTCCTTTGAAAAGTAAAACGCCCATAATAAACTGCCGCATAAAAATATGCGGGTTAAATATTTAATTAGATTATTAGCCAAAATAAATAATTAAAATTCATTCAGTCACACTGAATTCCTCACCTCGTGCCGTTGCATGGAAACTATGGATTCGCTAATTCATAAACACATTCCAAATAATCTACTCTAAACTCTTTTATTTTTTAAAATTTTGATCACAATTTGGTATTGGTCACAGAAAGGACAAGTACCATTTGCTGACAACATCTGTTTGGCATAAATGATGGCGGTTTTTTCCGCAAACATTAAGCTGCTCCTAAATCCCTTAACAACAACTTATGACTGAATTGGGATGTCTTACCCTGGAAACGAGTAAATTGTAATAATATAGTGATAATTGAAAAGGTGAACGACATAATTTAAGTAATAGAAATAGGAAGCATGTCTGGTCAATCTGGAGGTAATGCTGATGCTCCTGACAGGAAGTAGTCGTAAAAAAGAAGGAGAAGAGAGAGTTTACGATCAGACTGACGAAATGATAGCGAAAGTACCGGGAAGAAAACACTTGAGATTGAATGTAGTTTAAAATGTGGTGGCAGGTAAAGAAAGAGATGGAACTATAAAAGTATACGGTTTAAGAACTGGGATTGACCTTTGGGAAAAAACGAGAGATTTTTAGGAGAATTAGCTAAGTTATAAATAACACCTGGTTTAATGAACACAGCAGAAAATATTGGGAGATAATAGATATATCAGTTAGAGTATCTATGGATATATATATATATATATATATATATATATATATATATATATATATATATATATATATACATATATATATATATATATATGGGTCGCGGTAGTCCAGTGGGTAGAGCGTTGGACTGCTCACCAGAGAGTCCCGGGTTCTATTCCCGGGCAAGGCACTCTGGGCACCTGCATCTCCACCCAAGCTGAAGTGAATTTTTCGGGTACCAGGTCTTCCTGGGAAACCATAACCGGCACAGGGAAAGGAACTGGCCCCCCTACCCTGATGTGTGAATTTTCACACGCCGTATAGGGCTTTGTACTGGGTGATCTCTACCATCACCTACTAAACCGACCTTCGGGTTGATTACTGTGTTTATGGTTTTATATATATTTCTATATATATATATATATATATATATATATATATATATATATATATATATATATATATCCCTCCCCGGACTACAACCTTGACGTGGTGTAAGGGCTTGTGCGTTCCGATGACCCCTAGAACTGTGCTGGCGGGAGTAATAAAAATTGCTCCTGGTAGGGGAACCCATGCCAGGTAGGTCGAAGGTTAGGAGCCAGGCGAAAGGTAGTCCACGCAGCATCTGTTTCTCAGTGAGGCGGCTGCAATGGCGTCTGACCCCAGTGGGGCGGCCAGTAAGTGATGGTGTCACGTTAAAAACACTATTGAGGAAGGCAACGGGAAACCACCTCAATTATCACTCCCAAGAAAAATATGATGGACGATAGAGATATTTTGAGTCCTGGCAACCACGGGGCTCGGCCCAATCGGCCGTGTGTCGTGCCCGGCAGCGGGGGAGGTAAGGCTTCCGCGGTCGTCATCCCATGAAACTCTGGCAAGGGAAAACCAGCAGCAGTAGGACAGAAGACGCAGGAGAAGAAGACCACATTAGTTAGAATAGGAAAGTGGAATGTTAGGACAATGATGAGGATAGGGAAATTGAGAATGTTAAGCGAGAGATGGAAAGGGGAAATATCGATATTTTAGGTCTATGCGAGGTGAGATGGAAGGAAAGCGGGGATTACTGGAGTGATATTATAGAATAATATACAGCGGCGGGGACGAGAGCCAACGAGGGGTTGCCATAGTATTAAATCAAGAGGTAGGAAGAAGCGTAGTCAACATAGAGCAGGGAAAGGATAGAATACTACTAGTGGAGATAAAAGCAGAACCGACGAACTTAGTTATTCATCTACATCTACATCAATACCCTGCAAGCCACCAAAAAGGTGTGTGGCAGGGGGTGGAGCACCAGGAGGAAAGGGTAAGGGATGAGGGGATTAGGGTTTTTCAAATGGATGGGGAAAGGTAAGGGGAACCTGCAAAAAAAAAAAAAAAAAAAATATATATATATATATATATATATATATATATATATATATATATATATATATATATAAAATATAAATATAAGCGTATAACCCTGCGCAGTCGCTACCTTGTAGGTTAATACTTATTATGTCGAGCCGGATCCTGGGCGATTTCGATTAAAAGAATTCTGGTCTCTTATTGTTCTTGGAAAAAATGACCATTTAAATCTGTCTGTCCTGCAGTCAATCTCCCTAATCTTATGTTCGTCATCCCTCCGCCCGTAATACGTTGGGGTTCGTATTATGTTCTTGATGTCATCGGAAAAGGACCCATCTTTAAATGTTTTTAATAAGTTTAATCTATATTGTAAACGCCGCTGTGTAAGGGAATCCCAGCCTAAATTATCTAGCAAAGTAGTTACGCTACTGCGTTGGTCATAGCAATTTTTGACAAATCTAGCCCCCCTCCGCTGAACTCGTTCCAATTCCGAAATTAAATTTATCTCTTGCGGATCCCATATACTGGCAGCATACTCTAGGTGGGGCCTGACTAGGGCAAGAAAACATCGTTCCTTCACTTTTTCGTCACATTTACCCAGCACTTTTTTTACAAATCCCAATTTTTTATTAGCGCGACCGCATATTTCCCGTATGTGCTTTCCCCAGGACAGATCGTGAGTAATTGTTACACCCAAGTATATAAAGGAATCTACCCTCGCGATTTCTGTTTGCTTCACTTTGTAACTAAATGGGGGGTGTTACTCTTTTCCCAAAAATGTATTACTACGCATTTCTTCAAATATAATTCCAATTGCCATGTATCGCACCAAGTCTGGATTGCATTTAGGTCGTTAGCTAACGTGACTCTGTCATCGCGACTTCGAATGTCCCCATAAATCACTGCATCGTCAGCAAAAAGACGGAGCCTGCTATTAACCACGGTGCTGAGGTCATTTATGTAAATAAGAAACAAGAGGGGGACTATGACACTTCCCTGTGGTACACCCGACGTGACCTTAACAGTATCGGATGATACACCGTCCAGAACGACTGTTTGAACACGATTTTTAAAAAATTGTCTTATCCAGCATATAACACTCCCGTGTATTCCATAACTTTCCAATTTAGCGAGTAACTTGCAATGAGGGACTTTATCAAAAGCTTTTTTAAAATCTAGAAATACTACCTTGATCTAAAAGTTCCCGGAATAACCACCGTGTGGCGCTCCCATCGTTCCGATTTGAGTTCTGTTTTTTTTTGTTAAATTGGTACATCTGTTGTTGATATTCCCTTTAAATCTTAGTGTCATAACTTGACATTTGCAAACGTTACGTAGCCAAGAGTACATCTATCTCTGTGTGTGTTGGCGATTTTTTACAATTTCAGAAATGGATTTAAATTTGCAACAACGAACTTGTATTAAATTTAGCGTAAAAAACGGATTTAGTGGCGCACGGACGTTGGAAATGTTGGAAAAGTGTTTCGGCAACGATTCTCTAAAAAAAAACGGTCGTTTACCAGTGGCACGAGCGGTTCAGAAGTGGTCGTGAGTCAATCGAAGATGATGAACGCAGTGGCAGACCATCGACATCGAAAGTCGGTGAAAAAATTGATAAAGTAAAAGAAATGTTGGTCAATAACCGCAAATTAACCATCAGAGAAATAGCGGAGGACTTGAACATTGCCTATGGATCCGCCCAAGACATTGGGTTAATGATTTGGGTTTCCGTCATGTAGCAGCAAAGTTGGTGCCAAAAGACCTCAATTTCATGCAAAAAAGAGACCGTGTTGACGTCGCAAAAGACATGATTTGCGAGGCTGAATCCGATCCCACATTCATCAAAAGGATCATTACTGGAGACGAGACGTGGGTTTATGAGTACGACACGCAATCCAGACATCAGGCAAGTGAATGGCGTTCACCAAATGAGCCGAGACCAAAAAAACCACGTCGTTTTCAGTCAAAAAAGAAGGCAATGCTGACGGTTTTCATGGATTACAACGGTGTAGTGCATCATGAATTTTTGCCAGACAGTAAACAAAGAGTATTATTTGGGCGTTATGAGACGTTTGCGTGAAGCAATTCGCCGAAAGAGACCAGAAATGTGGGCAGAAAACTCGTGGATTTTGCACCACCGTCGCACAGTGCTATCATTATTCGTAATTTTTTGACGAAAAATGCAACAAATACCATCCAACAGCCACCGAATTCACCTGATTTGGCTCCCTGTGACTTCTTTCTGTTCAATCGAGTTAAAAAACCATTACGGGGAACGCGTTTTAGCAGCCGAGAGGAAGTAATGGAAAAATCGCAGGAAGCACTGATGGACATACCGAAAACCGAATATAAAAAATGTTTCGAGGATTGGATCAAGCGCTGGCATAAGTGTGTTGCAGTCGATGTGGATTACTTTGAAGGGGACAATATAGATTTAGATGAATAAACTTGTATTTTTAATTTTCTGAATAAATTCCGGGAAATATTTGATCAAGGTAGTATTGCATCAACTGGAATATTACTTTCACCGGAATGCATTATATCATGAACAAATAGTGCGAGTTGAGTTTCGCAGGATCTACCTTTACGGAACCCGTGTTGGTTATTAATCAATAAATCTTGGCTATCGAGGTACCTCATTATGGAACTAACAATGATGTGCTCAAAAATCTTACAGGAGATGGAGGTGAGCGATATTGGCCTATAATTACTGGGGTCCTCCCGGTCTCCATTTTTAAATATGGGTGTCAAAGAAGCTATCTTCCAGCCGCTTGGCACGCTTTCTTCTGTTAATGATTTCTTAAATATCATATTAAGATAAGGAGCAATTTCAGACGATAGTTCTTTATACACGCGAGCCGGTATCTCATCAGGTATTCAGGTATACATGCCACCGAGCAACCATAAGGAAGAAGAGGTCGATAGGATATACGATCAGTTAGAGGACATGATCGCGTGTGTTCCTGCAGGGAAACATTTGATAGTGATGGGGGATTGGAATGCGACGGTAGGCGAAGGAAGAGATGGTGATGAGGTCGGGGACTATGGTTTAGGCACGAGGAATGACCGCGGGGAGAAAGCAGTTGAGTTCTGCAGGAGACAGGGGTTAGTCATCACCAACACTTGGTTTAGACACCACAAAAGACTCAGGTATACATGGAAAATGCCAGGTGACTCAGGAAGGTATCAGCTAGATTATATCCTGGTTAGACACAGATTTAAGAACAGTGTAATAAATTCCCACAGCTTCCCGGGAGCGGATGCGGACTCAATAGAAGTAAAAAATGAGGACGCTAAATGGTTATGTAAATGATTAGGATGATGTGGAATATAGAGGATATGATTCGGAAGATTCATGATAAGGGAAGAAGCTGAAGGCAGACTTGGGAAAAATATAGTAAACTGGAGAGAATTGTACTAAACAGAGCTAAACAATAAACTAAGAAGAGAAAAATCAGGGTCAAGGAAACATGGCTGAAAGAACAGTGTCGGCCATTCACAGGGAAAGTGACTAATAAAAGTCTCTCATTCAACCCAAGCCTCTGATTGGCTGGTATTTATCTGATACATTGCTGAGTTCTATCTATTATAAGTAGCTAATGCACTGCCCTGATGACTTTTTTGTAGCCAAGACAAGAGATGGTCAGGCAAACTCTAGTGTTTGAATCCTAGCCATTAGAACATTTAGTATCACAATTCGATGAAGAAATATATTGCGAATGGCATGCTCTAAGGATGACGGCGGAGGCAGTGACAGGGCATGCGTGGAAATATATTAGCTGCCAGCTACCCAAGACGAGGTGGAGGTGGCTTATTGTCAAACTGAATAAAAACATAGAAAATCGTACTGTATATGAAGGTTATTGATGATTAATTTCACTGCTTACGCAATTTACCGATAATTTAGGACGAGAGCTCTAAAAATCCACATCATCACGTAAACACTAAAATAGCTGCACTTTGGTGAATATGGGCACTAATGTTCGAATTCGAAATGCTCGCACACTTTCGGTGTTATATTTTCTCCTTCACAGTCTTATAAAAGGGGCATCGTAATCTTCAAGAGTAGAAACGTGAGTCTCTTTTGCTTTTACTTTCAGGATTGATCCATAACGCGCTGAAGTAAAAGTCAACAAAATACATTTCGCATAGAGTATTACAGATACATTTATTCGCCTTTAGTGAAGTAACCTGTAACTTGAACTAATAGCATGACAGTTATCGATGCTCAGTGAAATGGGCTAAATCGTTTAAAGGCTTATAAGTCAAATCCTTGCTTTTTAAAATCAAAAATAAAGGCGGGGTGATTGATAGATTATAAAACAAGCTCAATTCACTTCGACTCGCAATTTCTGAAACATCCTTTGTAACCTAAAAACTCTTTCTTGGGCCTCAAGGGACAATGAATAATCTGGTGACAGTTTATATAAACTATATAGAGTTTATTTTAAAAATAAATAAAAAAACCCATCACGGAAGAAGTGAGCGTGACAGCCACAGGGGGTGTTTCCTTACGGCTGAAGAACATGGGACTTGGGAGAATTGCCGTCGGAGTTAAAGAGCAGAATGGGGTGAGGCGAGCGGGAGTTAAGAAGTGCTTTAATGGAATTCCCGAAGTAGTTGACGGAAATGCTGCAAGGTACCTAATAGGAATATCTGAGAAAAGTTTTGAATATATTATGAAGCTGAGACGAGGTGAGGAACGTATTTTGAAACACAGAAAGAAGTTAGGCACTAAAAAGTGTTTGCAGCCGGAAAATCGACTTTCAAAAATGCTTGTAGTTGAATTTTATTTTTTTTTAGTTACGCTAAACTCGACTGCTTTCAAAGAGAAAAGACGTCCTCACAATCTCCCTTAGATTTCCGTCTCAGGCCTTCTTAGGAACGAATATGCGCTCCTCTTAAGAAATGACTGAACCACAAGCCAATAAATTCCAAAATTACCTATAAGATAAAATGCGCTTCAATACGTATCCAAAACATACAACCTAATTCATTAAATGAATACTCAAGAGAGAAACAGGTAGTCTTGCTGGCGTAGCAAGATTGAATGGCTCCAGCGATTTCATTCAAATGTAGTGAGACGACTTGACGACGACTAAAATTACTCAAAAAAGAACCAGCAGGGCATCGCGATACAGATATGCAATGAAAAGCCATTTTAAGCGTGATTTTTTTCCCGCTCAAATACGGAATGCGAGGAAAAACACGTATTAAATGAAAAATATCACACTAAACTTGTAATTACGCCTCGCAAACAAAATTATAAGCACTTATTTTTATTTACACAGCTGACACGCATTCAATGAAAGTTTAACTTCATTTAACACTGGGTCTAAATAACCATTTTATTAGAGATTGTTTTACGTTCATTTGAGGCAAGGTGCACTTCTAAAAAGTTAATGACGCACTCTTCACACTATTTTAACCCTGGACACTTTAAAATTCAACTCTAGCTTAAGTAAACAACCTTCCTTTATTTGGTCCTATTTGATGCAATTGGCTAGTCATTTACTGGTAACTTCACGAGCACCCTGCATTCACGTGTTTTGCGAGCAACCAAGTGAGATAATGTGACAGAGACTAAATTCTTCACTGCGCAACTACTCAGACGGGTCGCATGTTAAAGGGGAAGGTTTGTTAGGGTTCCAGAAGAGAAAGGGAAAGGAGATGACACGCTGTGGTTGGTCCACACGTCGGGTCCGAGACGGAGGTGAACGGGGATGTGGAGGGAGGGTATGGGGTGACCTCCGCTTGGCACATGCTATGAAAGCAGGGACTAGGTGGCGGGGGACTAAAGGCCTACCAGGGGTGGTGTCCGCAGGAAAGAAAGAGCCAAAGTGACGAAGAGGGAGACTTCAATTCAAGAGGGAAATTGGAAAGGAGTGACGTACTATACATAGTGATGATATATGTACTTACATATGAGTGTTTATGCAGAGGAAATGCTTCCGGCAATTGGTGAATTACGTGAGCTATCTCACGGTTGACCCTTATCTTGGAAGGTAAGTGAAAGGAACCAATTTCAATTGTCATAGAATAATGTAGTTTGAGAGCAAAAACTTAGAAAAGTCATTAAATGATATACACGCCCAGAAAAACTCTCTCAAGTATGTTCCTATTGCAAGTTACTTTCTTTTCACGTCATGAAAACTCGATGCGTCACGAAAAGAGATTCGCATGTCACGTGCCTCCAAAAAGCATGCGAGATTTGGACAATTACTTGACATTTTACTATGAACTTAGAAAGAAATAGCGTCGATTATCTCCTAGCAGTGGCGAAGAGGACTTCGTTTGAATGGCATTCTCATCTAGAGTGGTACACCTGACTGGAATATCGTTAGGAATGCCTCACAACTGTTGGTGCGGGAATATTTGGCGATTTTAATGAAAACGTGGTCCAGTCAAATTAGCCACAGTGTGTGCCTTTGCCAACGCAACCCTTGAAAACAAAACTACGATCCCTCTCATCTCATTCATGGCAAGAGAGATTTAATTTGGCTAGAACGCTATAGCATACTACATACGATTCTTAATTTTATGACCAATGATTAGAACTGTCCAAAACTTCGGGGAAACATTTTACTAAAATTTAGCCTATTTAAAGTTTTTTTGTGGCCAATAGAACGTTAAATGAAGGAATATTCTTAAAATACGCTACCTTCTCATGCTGTACACCCGTAAATATATTTGTTTCGATTTGTTCTTCCAGAGTGGAATGGAATTGGTATTGGCCTACCAATCAGGAGAATGAGCCAGTGCTGACAATGAGGTATCTATGATGAATGAATTAATGAGAGTCAAAAGCAGTGAGGATTAGTTTAAAAAAATTGTAGACATTTAATGAAATGCTGTGTGATTGTCAATTCCATCATTATTGGGCGTGGAACATTGGCTTATGTCAAAATCTTAGCTGAGTTAAAATGTCAGAAGACAAATGGCATTTTGAAATGCAGGAAGAAGTCGGAAAGAAAGGCAAGCAATTATTTAAGAAGGTGTTGTTGTGGAAGGGAATTTGTGACAAGGATTGAGCAGGTTTTGCATCTGGCATGATTGCATGGATTTGGAGGGATTTTGGGATTTGTAGTGGATTTAAGAATATTTGAAAAATTTGCTGGCACAGCCATTTACCCGGTAGAGAGAAGCATTTGGAAAGAAGGTTTATGGTGTTTTTTTGCTGAAGAGGATGGGGTAAAAATCTTTAAGAATAATATTTAGGGATTCCACGCCAGAAATGTGGGTGGCACAAGGAGACATTCTCTTTTTTCCTTGATGGGATATTTAAGGGGTGTTTTATGTTTAAAGATTTTTTGCGTAAGAGAGAGTCCGGATTACCACATCGGATGAGACAGAGAAAGTCTTGATTTAACATGAAGCCTTCATTTAGGTAATCAGAGTTGTCGCAGATATGATGTTCTCAGAGAGGAGGATAATACAAAATTATCTGTTAAATTCGGAGAGGATGACATTAATTAGGGTGGAGTACAGTTGTCTATTAAAGGGTTTGCTATGAACTGTGGTGTGCCATTTGTTGTTGAAGAGGGAGATTTGGACATTTTGAAATGTGATTTGAAAGGAGGAAATTCTAAATGTTAATAAAACTAGGAATGTTGTGTTCAGGGAAAGAGTAAAAGCTTCAAGGGAGTCCAGGCCATGTTGCCAAACATAATGTATTCGTTCACGTATTCAAGTCAAAGGAAGGGTTTCAGGGTGAGATGGGAGAGAACATTTAGCTCTAGGAGGCCAAGGTGGAGATGGGCATACAAATGACTGAACCTACTTCCCATGGCGCAACCTTGAATTTGAACGTCGTGAATATTGCTTAATGTGAAAGTAATACATGCGAAAATGAATTTGTAAGCTGTAAAATTAAATCTGTGCTTGGGACTTGTGGGTACAATCATTTGGAAAGGAAATTTTTGAAATCTCCTGCATGGGAGAAAGATGCAAATAAAGGTAGATCACATTAATAGCGAGCAAAAAAAGTGGCCTATGTGGAGATCCTTTCCCTTGAGGAATCACGGGAAGGCACAAGGATCGTCCAGAAGAGTTAGGTTTATGATTATTTGGTAGAATTTTTAACCTGGGGGCTAGATTAAGGTGAGGAAAAAGTTGAAATGTCTCCATTAGATAGGCCTTTACGGAGATTACTGTCATTAAGAAAGGTTATGTATAGCGGAGAAATAAAATGTTCATCACATAGACCCTTCGAGTCCCCTTCCTCTCTCCCGCATCTGTCCTCCTCCCCTCCTATCCATCACCTGCTTTCTTCCTTTGGAAAAGTGGTTGTGCCATCGAAATAGTTAAAGAAAAGGGCATATTTTTGTGTCACTTAGTTTTTTCTATGCCATTGTTACACCACCCTAATCTTATTTTACTTTCACCAACTTTTGTGAACATTTTCCATAAATAAATAAATAAATATATATATGTATATATATGTATATATATATGTATATATATATGTATATATATATGTATATATATGTATATATATGTATATATATGTATATATATGTATATATATATATATATATGTATATATATATATTCATATGGAAAATAAAATGCAAACTGCTACGAGAATGCATTTAGGTTCAGTACATACCTTAACTGCGGGTAAATAACTCAGAGCCTTACTACGCGAAGGATAAAACCACCAAATAATTCTTCATTCCTCACTTAGAGAAGATTTCATAGCAGCGGAGCCGAGTCGAGCACCGCCCTCGCAAAGAGGGTAGTGTGACGTGGAGGACATGGCAGCCCCTGCCACTCGCCCCTGGAGTGTTACCTCCTCGGATGCAAAACTACTGGAGCTCTCCATTGGAACTGGTCGCGGGGCGAAGGGGGGGGAGGGAATGGATTCGGAGATGTCCCTTGGGGGCAGCGTCGTGGCAGCGGGGGGCGGCGAGTGGGTTCCCCGCAGAAGGTCGAAGGTTTTAGTTCGGTGGAAGGGTGTGTGGGGGCAGAGAGGCAGAGAGATGTCGCGGGGGGGGGGGGAGGAGGGGGCCGGGAGGGGGCGAAGGGTCGAAGGGGGAGCCGGGGGTTGGAGGGAGGCCACCTTCCGCTCTCATCTTTATTCTCTGGTCGACCCATCGGCGGGAGTGGGGGCGGAGGGTGGAAGGCAGAGAGAGAGAGAGAGAGGATTGAAGATTAGGGAGGTTTCCGTCGATCTGGAAGTCTGCAAAAATCATTCAGGAAAATAAGCCGGCTACTCTCTCGTCTCCTTCCCAACCTTGAATGCCGGAAAAAGAGAAAGTCAAATTCCCTTGCGTTTGTCCAAACCTCTCTGACAATGGCCGAAGAATGAATGGCTGGTGAAGATTGTGGAAGGATCCAATTTTCTGTGCGCTTTCTGGATGACGGTGTGAGAATAAAACTTGATTTTCTTCAAACACGAGTCGCTTTTTGAACGGAACAACTAAAGAGAAAGAGGGACTTAAACGGTTAATAAATTGGAAAAATACTTATTATAATTAAGGTCACATAAATTCTCCACTTTGTCACAGCTATGAAAGATGAATCACACATTTTTCGCCGAGCATAATAGTCATTATTATGAGTACACTCGACTTTAGTCAAGGAAAATTAGTGATAAAAATAAATATAACTTCGACAAATATCACATATTATCTCGTAACTGAGCTATAACGGCCATCAAACGCGTCCAAATTCTAGCAAAATTTCCAAGTGTTCTCTCCAAAATATTCAACTAAAGTTTAGCGGCAGTATTTGAAGGATATAGGAGAGCATTCTTGGGTATGATGGTCTAATATCTCTGCTATGCGCTGTGAAAAAACCCTGAATTTGCGTAAGGCCACCGCCAATTAATGCGCCCAAAATTGATCAAAAGAGGTACCAGCTGCGTTTCTTTGCGTGGGAAAATGTGAAGAATTCAGGGGTTGATGTAGCGACAATCATCTTAATGCAGGTGTGCTGGTGATTATTGTGGATGCTACAGAAGTGTGTACGTCAAGGACACGAGACATAACGATTCCAAAAGGCAGAAGCTCACAAATCTTCTTCTTTAATGAAGCTCACAAAATTCTTTTTAATTATTGGATGCAATCATAGTCATGGTTAAATTATTTCAAATAAAATATTTCAGGAGTGCAACTACGCTCAGGTTAAATGTCAGGAGGAGGACTAGCAAATATAATTCTTTATAATGGACTACAGGATTTGAAAATGGTTTATCCAGGAATTTGAAATTGATACACGTGCATATATACACATTAATGTCCTCGCCTCTTAAAAAAAACAATGAAAATATGTAAGAAAAGAGCTATTATTGAATCCAAAAAAGTAAAATCGTTAAAAAACATGGCCTGGTGAGGTAAAATGAAAGAGACAACAGGTTTTTGGATTTATTCGAGTGTTGATGCAAACACACTCTTTCAGTACCACTGACGAAGACGGTCCCCCGAAAGATAGCGGCAGATTGGAAAAATTTTCAAATTTAATACAAGGTCATGAAGTAGAAATTAAATAATCAAATAACAATCCTAATCGGGAGAATATATCGACAGCACCTTGAATTAGTGCAAATGAGGTGCATTCTGAGAACCTTGTCACCAAAGAATGTACGATCAGAGTAATAAATTACAATAAAAATAAAGCCACATTCTGCGTTTTCATCATAAATTTGAAAAATGAAGAATGTAACAACGAAGAATCGACAGAAGAGATATGGTCAAAGAGCAACAGTTTATTTAACCGGAAAGAAAAGCATAGGCCAGAGGAAACTTGTGGAAAGGAAACAATGCATGGCTGAAGAAATACCGGTTGCAATAGGGAAGAAGAGAAAGTATGTAATTTGCAGAGCCAACCGATGAAGAAAAAAATGTTCCAAGGAAGTTTGGGATAATATATCTGATGAATAGAGAAAACATCCAGAGAACAGTCAAGAAAGATCCTTTACGAAGATATGCCGCTATTATCACTTAGTTAGATAAGTCGATAGAGCATAAAAGCATAATGGGACCTAAGGACATATATATATATATATATATATATATATATATATATATATATATATATATATATATATATATATATATACATATATATACATATATATACATATATATATTTATTTATTTATTTATGGAAAATGTTCACAAAAGTTGGTGAAAGTAAAATAAGATTAGGGTGGTGTAACAATGGCATAGAAAAAACTAAGTGACACAAAAATATGCCCTTTTCTTTAACTATTTCGATGGCACAACCACTTTTCCAAAGGAAGAAAGCAGGTGATGGATAGGAGGGATGTATATGTATATATATATATTAAAATTCCTTCCTATGTTAGTAATGAGGTGGATACCAGGGATCTGTTATGTGAATATGTTCTATGGTAAAGGTCTTCTAAAAAGCTCGCAGCAAACCAAGCATACTAATAACTAGCATCCATTATTCCCTTCCACATGCCTTCACAAAAGGACCGCCCCAATAACCCGACTCCCTCTCACCTGCATCCTGAGAACGTGATTCTTCTTCGTTCGGCTAAGAAGAATGATGAAACGACACGAATAATCGTTGAAACATAAAAATATAGTTAGAAGTCTCTTTTTGCCAATATTAAATTGTGTAATAGTGGCTTAAATAAGTAATCTGTATATGTGTGTTTGTATGTAGGTGAATATTATATATATATATGTATATATATATATATATATATATATATATATATATATATATATATATATATATATATATATATATATATGGATCCCTCCCCGGACTACAACCTTCACGTGGTGGAAGGGCTTGTGCGTTCTGATGACCCCTAGAGCTATGCTGGCGGGAGTAATAATAATTGCTCCTGGTAGGGTCACCCATGCCAGATAGGTCGAAGGTTAGGAGCCAGACGGAAGGTAGTCTACGCAGCGTCTGTTCCTTAGTGAGGCGGCTGCAATGGCGTTTGGCCCCAGTGGAGCGGCCAGTAAGTGGCCAGTCACGTTAAAAACACTATTGAGGAAGGCAACGGGAAACCACCTCAATTATCATTCCCAAGAACAATGTGATGGACAATATAGATATTTTGAGTCCTGGCAACCACGGGGCTCGGCCCAATCGGCCGTGTATCGTGCCCGGCAGCCGGGGAGGCAAGGCTTCCGCGGTCGTCATCCCACGAAACCCTTGCAAGGGAAAACCAGCAGCAGCAGGACAGAAGACGCAGGAGAAGAAGAACAAATTAGTTAGAATAGGAACGTAGAATGTTCGGAAAATGATGAGGACAGGGAAATTGGAGAATACTAAGCGAGAGAAAGAAAGGGTAAAAATAGATATTTTAGGTCTATGCGAGGTGAGATGGAAGGATAGCAGGCTGGAGTGATGATTATAGAATAATACACAGCGGTGGGGACGAGAGCCTACGAGGGGTTGCCATAGTATTAAATGAAGAGGTAGGAAGAAGCGTAGTCAACATAGAGCAGGTAACGGATAGATTATAACTAGTAGAAATAAAAGCAGAACCGACGAACTTAGTTATTATTCAGGTATACATGCCACCGAGCAAACACAAGGTAGAAGAGGTCGATAGGATATACAATCAGTTAGAGGACATAATCGCCTGTGTTCCTGCAGGGAAACATTAGATAGTGATGGGGGATTGGAATGCGACGGTAGGCGAAGGAAAAGTGGGGGATGAGGTCGGGGACTACGGTTTAGGCACAAGGAAGAAAGGCCGCGGAGAGAAAGCAGTTGAGTTCTGCAAGAGACGGGTTAGTCATCACCAACACTTGGTTTAGACACCACAAAAGACGCAGGTATACACGGAAAATTCCAGGCGACTTAGAAGGGTATCAGCCAGAGTATATCCTGGACAGACACAGGTTTAGGAACAGTGTGATTAATTCGCACAGCTTCCCGGGAGCGGATGCTGACTCTGTCCACAATTTAGTTGTTATGAAATGTAGCGTCCGTTTCAAAAAGATAAGGCAGGGGCGGCGAGTTAGAAAATGGAATGTAGAAGCATTAAATAGTTTGAAAAGGGAAGAGTACAAACAAACGGTGGAGACAATAATGGAGGATGGTAAAGAGCTAGGTACTATCGAAGAAAAATGGGAAAATATCAAGAAAGGTTTATCGAAAGCCGCAACAAACGCTATTGGAACCGTTAACGCTAAAAGGCCTAGGAAACCATGGATCACGGATGAGATGATTACAAAGATGGATGAGCGGAGAAAATGGAGGAATTTAAATACATAATTGGGCAAAATGAAGTATAAAGAATTAAACAATAAATTGAGGCGGGCAACAAATAGGGCAAGGGAAGCTTGGTGGAAGACGCAGTGCGAGGATATAGAAAATCTGCAGAGGAAGGGTGAAATTGGCGCACTGTATAGCAAAGTTAAATCTTTATCGGGAAGTAAGAAAGGGAGATCTATGCTGACAGTTAGAGATAAGGCAGGTAAGATAGTAGTTGACTCAGGAAAGATCCAAGAGAGATGGAAGGAGTACATTAGAAGAACTGTATAATAAAGAACTTCGGCCAACAAAGTTAGACATAGAAAAGGAACATGACGTAGAAGAAGATAGCTTAGGTCCAGGAATACTAGACGATGAGATACAAAGGGCATTAAGAGAGATGAAACTTAATAAGGCCGTGGGGGTGGATAATATTCCCACGGAACTATTGAAATGTTTAGGAAAATATGGGAGGAAGAGGCTATATGGGCTGATTCGTAGTATTTATGAGGAAGGAATCTGGCTGAAAGACTTTGTGAGATCAGTTTTAGTTCCTATTCCGAAAAAGGTAAAGGCTACATCATGTGAGGACTACAGGACAATAAGTTTGATATCCCACGCATTTAAAGTTGTTCTCAGGATCATCAACAAAAGGATAGAGAGTGGGGCAAATGTTTACTTAGGGGATGATCGGTTTGGGGTTAGGAAGGGGAGAGGTGCGCGTGATGCCATTGCAGTAATAAGATTATTAATCGAGAATACAATAAAGAAGCATTTTTATTTGTGGTAGATTTCGAAAAAGCTTTTGATAGAGTGAATTGGGAAAAACTAATGAGTATATTGCAGAAGATAGGAATAGATAGGAGGGAAAGGAGGCTAATCCGCACCATGTACATGACTCAGACTGTTCAGGTGCGTGTGGGGATCGGGGTGTCCAGATGGGCAGTGTGAGGAAGAGGTGTAAGGCAGGGTTGCCCATTATCACCGTTTCTGTTCAACCTGTATGCAGAGGAAATGATTAAAGAGGCATGGGAAGAACTGGAAGTAAGAATGAAAGTGGGCGGGGAATTTGTAAAATCAGTTAGGTTTGCTGATGACCAAGCTTTAGTTTTTCAAGCTTTTTTAGCTTTATTTATACATTAATATTGTACGGAAACACTCATACGAGCAGTATAATATTGGGACGGCACAATAGAACACAAATAAATTTGTTACACTTAAGAGGATACTCACACGGTAAATTGTTTAAGCTTTCGTCCTTGTCCGAGGCCTTCTCTAAGTAAGACTCACTTGAATAAGGCCGAAAGCTTATACGATTTACTGTGTGAGTGTCCTTTTGAGTGTTACTATTTTATTTGTCTTCTACTTCCATAAAATATATATATATATATATATATATATATATATATATATATATATATATATATATATATATATATATATATATATATATATATATATATATATATGAAAGTAAATATACAATTTTTGAAAGTCTCACGTACGTGAATAATAATGTATAACACTTAGCACTAGTGGACACAGACAAAAACACAGAAACACACAAAAAAGAGCCACTATTTTTCGAATTTTCGTTGGTCGTGACCACCTTTATCAAGGAAGAGAGGTACAGAACTGAAGGCAATACGATGGCTGGAGCGATGGATGGAAGGGGAAGGTGGGGAGAGAATTCCGAAGGGACGGGTTTGGAGGGCCAGCGTTAGAAGGGGGGGGGGAAATGTAGGATGTGATGGGGGTGGAAGGGGGATGAAAATATAATTGGAGTAGGGTAATTAATGCCTAATATTGATTCCTGGCCATTTCCAGGACTCAGAGCCAGATGAAGGATTGTTCTAATGTTTTCAGTTTCAGTGGAGGATCAGAGGGCTGGAGGGATGCTATGATGGATACACTATAGCATTTATCAAAGGGAGTGTTGTTTTCGGAGGCGTGTTTGGGGATAGGGAGCATATCAATTAAGGAAGAATTCTTGCATGAGGCTCGGTGGTTGTTGATTCTGATATTGAGGGGTGTGGTGCACTGCCCAATATAATAGGCAGGGCAAAGTTGGCACTTCAGAAGGTACACTACATTGCTAAATGTGCAAGTAGAGGAGGGAATTGGTGGGAGAGAGTTAAAAAGCGGGTGGGAGAGGGATGGGATTTTGGTTTTGCAAATAGGGCATGTTTTGCATCTGGGTTTATTGCATGGTGTGGGAGTGGTTTTGGGACGGGGTGGAAGGAGGGAGACACAACCCCTCTCCATATGCTGTCCTCAGTTCAAAAAGACGATTTTGGTCGAGAGACAAGTTCAGACGAACTGGACTGCTTCTTCTCAATGCTCCCAAAGGGCAAACCACCCGGCTTGGACGACCGATACTTGGAATTTTCTTTCGCGTACTGGGATGTTTAAAACCCATTTAAACCCACCTTTTCAATTGCATTTTACCCCGCGGCTCTCCGACTGCAAGTCAGCGGACCGCCGTGATAACCCTTGTACCAAAGAAGACGCCGCTTAAGCTGTTCAATGACTTCCGGCCAATCTCTCTTTTAAACGCAGATTATAAAATATTGGCGCACGCCCTATGATATAGAATGACGGCTGCTGCCGACATTGTCCTCTGGCCATCCCAGTACGCCGTGTCTAAAAGGCGAAACATCTTCTTATTATGTGGGTCGCGGTATTCCAGTGGGTAGAGCGTTGGACTGCTGACCGGAGGGTCCCGGGTTTAATTCCCGGCCGAGGCACTCTGGGCACCTGCAGCTGCACCCAAGCTTAAGCGATTTTTCGGGTACCAGGTCTTCCTGGGAAACCATAACCGGCACAGGGAAAGGAACTGGCCCCCCTACCCTGATGTGTGAATTTTCACACGCCGTATAGGGCTTAGTACTGGGTGATCTCTACCATCACCTACTAAACCGATCTTTGGGTTGATTACTGTGTTTATGGTTTTATATATATTTTTATATATATATATATATATACACACACACACGAGGGTCATCCGGAAAGTAGTACCCGTTCGTGCTGACGACGCGAGTAGCCGCTGGACGAGGTCAGATAGCTTCAGTGGCTTGTCTGCCTTCTCTGAGCCAAGTTGCGTGACGCTAGCATTGCCTGTGTTGTTTCTGTGATTGTTTACAATGTTTAAAAAAATTGAGAACGCCGCCAGTTGTGAAGTGAGGGCAGTGATTAAATTCCTCAATGCAAGAAACGTTCGCCCATGTGATATTCATCGCCAATTAAAGGAGGTGTATGGAGACAATGTAATGGACGAGTCGTCTGTTCGGCGGTGGTGTCGCAACTTCAACATGGGGAGGGGGAACACACACGACGATGAGCGTTCGGAGAGACCGTCTGTCATTACAGACCAACTGGTGAGCTCAGTTGACGAATTCGTGAGGAACGATCGGCGCGTCACAATTGATGACATCTGTGAGCATTTTCCCAATGTTTCTCGAACAATTGTTCATGAAATTGTTAAACACCATCTGCATTATGCAAAAATTTGTGCAAGATGGGTCCCTCGCGTATCTCAATGAGCTGGCGGCGAAGGACTATGCAGCAGGAATACAGAAACTTGTCACACGTTATGACAAATGCCTTAATTTGCTTGGAGATTATGTTGAGAAGTAGTTTAAAGTATCCTCTTTCAAATAAAATTTTTTATGTTTGTTAATATTTACTTTTGTGTCTTTATTTCACGAACGGGTACTACTTTCCGGATGACCCTCGTATGTATATATATATATATGGGTATGGATATGGGAAAGATTTGCGAGTGTAGGAGTTTGGAGGTAAATTTTACACACTCGGCACTGAATTTCTCCTTAGCCTTTCCGACTTCATCCTCAGCCGTAATTCCATTTCCTTTAACAATAAATTCTACTTGCAGATCAAGGGTTGTGCCATGGGCAGCAGATTCAGCCCTTCCTATGCAAACCTCTTTCTTGGTCTCGCAGAGAAAGTATTCATGATAAAACAATTCCTGAAACCTCTATTGTGACTCAGATGTATCGATAATATTTTCCTTCTCTGGGAACATGGGACTAATACCCTGAAAACGTTCATTTCCGACCTCAATGCTCCGTCCACTGTCTCCTTCAATTCTACTGTTTCCTCTTCCCACAAAACTTAGGGAATTGGTGGGAGAGAGTTAAAAGCGGGTGGGAGAGGAATGGGCTCGGGGTTTGAAATTAGGGCATATTTTGCATCTAGGTTTATAGCAGGGCACGGGAGTGTCTTTGGGACGGGGGGGGGGATTTAACGAGTGGATTGGTTGATTTGAGATCTGATAACTTGGTGGAGCGTTTGGAAGAAACGGATGGGCATTTGAGTAAAAAGTTGATGGTAGTATTATTGGTTTTTACAATGGGGTAGAGGTATTTTAGGATTAATCGCAGAGATTCTAGGCCAGTGAAGTATGAGGTTCAAATTTAAAGAGGTTTCCACGGTGAAGGAAGGTTTGGGAGTGTAAGCATGTCTTCGGATCATTTTGATCAGGAGGTATTTAAGATAACCTTGTTTGAGGAGGAAATAGTGTAGATTTGAGTGGAAATTATCAAGAGAGTTGGAGTCATTACAAATTCTGTGTCCTCTTATGGACAAGGAATAAGGAATGGAGCGTTTGGAGTGATATGGGTGGCAACTGTAATAATGTAAGTATTATTATTTTTGGTGGGTGTTTTGTGCACAGAAGTGTGAAATATTTGGTCTATTGATAATAAGTGCACGTCTAGGAAGGTGATTTGGGAGGATGAAACAGTAGAATTGAAGGTGACAGAGGATGAAGCATTGAGGTCGGAAATGTAAGTTTTCAGGGAATCGGTACCACGTGGCCAGAGAACGAAAGTATCATCGATATATCTGAGCCACAATATATATATATAAATATATATATATATATAATGTATGTATATATATATAAAATGTATATATATAATGTATATATATATATAAAATGTATATATATATATATAATGTATATGTATATATGTATATATATATATATAATGTATATATATATAATGTATATGTATATATGTATATATGTATATATATATATACATATATATATACATATATATATATATATATATATATATATATATATATACACACATATGCACATTATATATAAATGTAAATATATACAAATATATTTATATGAATATACGGCTTGAGACAGAATGAACTCCCTGGTTTCAAAACCGCACTAAAGAGCGCACATAATCAGCGGGGTGGGAGAAGTGGGGGGAGTAGGGAAAAACAACCTCAATTTCAGTAGTTACCATGCCGTGGTCTGGTGAGCATCGAGGCTTTGTCGTAGAAAGGTTCTTAAAGAACAAAAATATTATGCTGGCGACGCAGAGGGCGCTGTGGTCTAGCGATGAAACATATGTTCCCCTTTCCAGCTCGGTAAATAAGCAAAATTTTCGTTACTGGGCCACTGTCAACCCACGCGGACTTCAACTAAGACCTATTGATAGCCCTAAAGTGACATTTTTGTGCGCTTTGTCCTCCATAGGCATTATTGGGTCTTACTTTTGTGAATCTCGATGTTGAACTGCTATTGTGAACTCGTTGCGCCATTGTGGGGCACTGGGAAATATTTTATTTCCAAAAATGGAGGAGTATGATGAGGGAAATAACACAGAAAGCTTGTGGTTTCAACAGGATAGTGCCATGGCTGAAGATTCAAAGAAGGCAAGGAAAGAAATTAAGGCTTAAGGCCAACTTAAAAGATTAGTAATATTGAAATGTTGCCTAGGATCAACTAAAACCTGCATTTCATAGGTATACTACTCCTAAAAATAAATGCAATAAGTGCTAATTAAGATAAATTGCGGCATTAAAAATACAGATATCATTTAACAAAATTACGCCATATTAAAATTATAATTAGACTTAAAAAATTTGTTTTGCAATACCCTGATTTATTCACGTAAATAAAATATATTTTGAAAATTCCAGAAGTAAGCAATGAAATTGTTGTTGCCTCGGGCATACATTTGTAAAATTAATATTTATTTGTCCAGCGGTCTTTACGAAGTTATAAAAATTAAAGTAATTACAATTGATTCAAAATTATTCTCGTAAATGATGCAGAATATTCAAAACATCTAGAAAGCATGAACTTAGGATATTGTAATAGGTTATTATTGAAATGTCAAATAAAAATATTTCATTCGAACAACTTTCCTGCAGATATCCGATTCCCAACCGTATGAACTATTCAATCCACAATGAGAGCCTCGTTTCATTAGGAGCAAAACAAGTATTGAATGAAAAAGTAATATTTATGGAAGTCCAATTGCGAGGGGCTCAATTGTTCACAAATTGGATGTCCAGAGTCAGCGCTTGGATAATCCACGCGATGCGTGTTAAACACACTCAGAAGAGAATTCACGCGCTTAGTGACTGAAGTAGGCAGCATATATGGTATAAGGCATGAATTGATGGTGGCGCAATCCGGACCACGCTACCCTCATCACGACAGTCGAAAAATGGACACGCAAGAGTTTGTGGTTCCTACTTTAGTCAAATGACGTACGTGACACTCAAGTGGGGGCTAACACATATATATTTATTTATTATAGTACCCAACAAGCCACCGCTAGGAAGCATGGCTGGGGTAGATTCACAGCTGACCAATTTTTAACCGAATATCACCCTACCATGGTCGGACAATGTTCGTACAGATAAATATAAATAAATATACACATATACACCAACATATAAACATATAGGGCAACTCTCTGAGCATCTGCAGCTCCACCCAAGCTATCTAATTTTTCGGGTAAGAGATCTTCCTGGGAAACCATAACCGGTAAAAGCATCTTTGCCTGGCGCAATTCTTCTCCTTACGTCCCTACTACTTTGACCGTCTTGGTCCAAAACACTACCGAGATACGTAAACTGTTCTACATACTCTAGTTTTTGCCCTCCTATTTTAATGTTTAGCTTAGCATTTTCCTTCCTAGAGAATCGCATAACCTTTGTTTTCTTAATATTTATTCTCATCCCATACCTGTCGCACTGAATTTCCAATGCACCCAGCAATGCTTGCAGCCCCTTGGCTGACTGACAAACTAAAGTTTGGTCATCAGCAAACCTAACTGATTTTACGAATTCCCCGCCCACTTTCATTCCTACCTCGAGTTCTTCCCATGCCTCTTTAATCATTTCCTCTGCATACAGGTTGAACAGCAACGGTGATGGACAACCCTGCCTTACACCTCTTCCTAACACTGCCCAACCGGACTCCTCGTTCCCCACTCGCACCAGAGCAGTCTGAGACATGTACAGGTTGCGGATTAGCCTCCTTTCCCTCCAATCTATTCCTATTTTCTGCAATATACTCCTTGATCAAAAGGTTCCCAGAATAATCACCGTGTGGCGCTCCCATCGTTCCGATTTGAGTTCTGTTTTGTTTGTTAAATTGGTACATCTGTTGTTGATATTCCCTTTAAATCTTAGTGTCATAACTTGACATTTGCAAAAGTTACGTAGCCAAGAGTACATCTATCTCTGTGTGTGTTGGCGATTTTTTACAATTTCAGAAATGGATTTAAATTTGCAACAACGAACTTGTATTAAATTTAGCGTAAAAAACGGATTTAGTGGCGCACGGACGTTGGAAATGTTGGAAAAGTGTTTCGGCAACGATTATCTAAAAAAAACGGTTGTTTACCAGTGGCACGAGCGGTTCAGAAGTGGTCGTGAGTCAATCGAAGATGATGAACGCAGTGGCAGACCATCGACATCGAAAGTCGGTGAAAAAATTGATAAAGTAAAAGAAATGTTGGTCAATAACCGCAAATTAACCATCAGAGAAATAGCGGAGGACTTGAACATTGCCTATGGATCCGCCCAAGACATTGTGGTTAATGATTTGGGTTTCCGTCGTGTAGCAGCAAAGTTGGTGCCAAAAGACCTCAATTTCATGCAAAAAAGAGACCGTGTTGACGTCGCAAAAGACATGATTTGCGAGGCTGAATCCGATCCCACATTCATCAAAAGGATCATTACTGGAGACGAGACGTGGGTTTATGAGTACGACACGCAATCCAGACATCAGGCAAGTGAATGGCGTTCACCAAATGAGCCGAGACCAAAAAAACCACGTCGTTTTCAGTCAAAAAAGAAGGCAATGCTGACGGTTTTCATGGATTACAACGGTGTAGTGCATCATGAATTTTTGCCAGAAGGCCAGACAGTAAACAAAGAGTGTTATTTGGGCGTTATGAGACGTTTGCGTGAAGCAATTCGCCGAAAGAGACCAGAAATGTGGGCAGAAAACTCGTGGATTTTGCACCATGATAACGCACCGTCGCACAGTGCTGTCATTATTCGTAATTTTTTGACGAAAAATGCAACAAATACCATCCAACAGCCACCGAATTCACCTGATTTGGCTCCCTGTGACTTCTTTCTGTTCAATCGAGTTAAAAAACCATTACGGGGAACGCGTTTTAGCAGCCGAGAGGAAGTAATGGAAAAATCGCAGGAAGCACTGATGGACATACCGAAAACCGAATATAAAAAACGTTTCGAGGATTGGATCAAGCGCTGGCATAAGTGTGTTGCAGTCGATGGGGATTACTTTGAAGGGGACAATATAGATTTAGATGAATAAACTTGTATTTTTAATTTTCTGAATAAATTCCGGGAAATTTTTGATCAAGGTACTCATTAGTTTATCCCAATTCACTCTATCAAACGCTTTTTCGAAATCTACGAAACAGGCAAATACCTCCTGGTTGTGTTATTTATTCCTCTCGATTGATAATCTCATAACTGAAATGGCATCACGCGTACCTCTCCCCTTCCTAAACCCAAACTGATCATCCCCTAAGTAATCATTTGCCCTACTCTCTATACTTTTGCTTATGATCCTGAAAACAACTTTAGCTACGAGGGATATCAAACTTATTGTCCTGTAGTCCTCACATGATGTAGCCTTTACCATTTTTGGAATAGGAACTGGAACTGGTCTCACAAAGTCTTCCGGCCAGATTCCTTCCTCATAAATACTACGGATCAGCCCATAGAGTCTCTTCCTCCCACATTTTCCTAAGCATTTTAAAAGTTCCACGGGAATGTTATCTACCCCCACGGCCTTATTTAGTTTCATCTCCCTTAATGCCCTTTCTATCTCATTGCCTAGTATGCCTGGACCTAAGCTATCTTCCTCTATGTCATATTCTTTTTTCAATGTCTAACTTTGTTGGTCGAAGTTCTTTACTATACAGCTCTTCTATATATTCTTTCCATTTCTCTTGGATCTTACCTGCGTCAACTATTATCTTACCCGCCTTATCTCTACTCGTTAGCATAGATCTACCTTTCTTACTTTCCGATAAAGATTTAACTTTTCAATATAGTACACCGATTTCACCCTTCCTCTGCAGACTTTCCATATCCTCGCACCGTGTCTTTCACCATGCTTCCCTTGCCCTATTTGTTGCCCGCCTCAATTTTTTGTTTAATTCTTTGTACTTCATTTTGACCAACTCTGTATTTACATTCCTCCATTTTCTCCGCTCATTCATCTTTGTAATCATCTCATCCGTGATCCATGGTTTCCTAGTCCTTTTAGCGTTATATATATATATATATATATAGATGAATAGATAATTTCGTCGACGTAACACGGAAGTGCCGAATAATAATTTGGACAGCAACAAACAATATAGGAACACATAAAAAGAACACTCACACGTTATTTCTTGATCATTTCGACGGAATTATGCTCCGTCTTCATCGGAAGGTAGAGAAGTAAGGATACTCACATATGTAGTTTTTACGTTTCAATGGCACGGCCGTCATCTTGTGTTTTTATATTTTTGTGCGTCGCCGAAGAGCGTCCTATTTTGAATAAATAAATAAATATATATAAATAAATAAATAAATATATATATATATATATATATATATATATATATATATATATATATATATATATATATATATATTTTTTCTACATTTGAATTGAATACGACAAAATACAAAACTTATTTTTTTTTCTTGTCCGATAATGAACAATTAATGATCGTATACAAGACGCGTAATAAATGTAAAAATCGTTTACGGGCAATAAATGTTTACCCTTTAACCGCATCAATTCTCTCCACTTGTGGTGCACATTTTAAGTATTAGATGACAATGGACTCTTGATTAAAGGAATCTGACCCAGACGGTGAAGAAAACATTCTATATAAGTATGAAGAAACTTATTTGTATTTTACGCGATGAAGAAGATATTGCCTATTGATATTGATATTGATGATATTGATATTGGAGTATTTTTCATTCAAATAATCAGTACATAAATTAATAGACACAAAATCGCAATTCAAAATGCATGTGCATACTCTTTAGTTGTTTCCATTTTAACCTGCGGACAGCCTTCTTGCATTGAATATTTATCATTTTTTCGAGAACTAGTTCAACCAATACTTCCTCCGCGACATTTTGTTACTGATTCACGAGGATGCTGAATATATCCAATTTTTAACGGGCGTACATATTCTATTATAATTATGAGGGTAGTACGATATTTTCGTCTCATGTGTTGGTGGGTTTACTCTCGTATTCTGGAAGTAAGATCTCATCATTCAGAAACGTAATCAGGCCCTTTAAACACTTTTCACAGAGGTTTTATCGCAAGAAAATTCGAATATTTTTATGTCTTTTATGCTGTCATGTAAAAAAACATATGTATTTTTAATTTGGCAATATTTGTTAACCGATCGAGTGCTGAAATGTATGATTACCACCATCGTAAGGAGGTAAGACAGATAATATCGATAAAATTAGAGATATTAAGAGCAGGACATATAGATTTAAGATGTAATTGTATCCACGAACGATAAGGGATTAGGAAAAAATTTCCTTCTACATCAGGGTCATATTTGGGTCAAAATTAATCTTGTGTGTATTGTACCCTACCCTATGCATGTATATTGTACCCTACCCTACCTTATGTATGTATGTTAGGGTGTATATGTGCGTAATTATGAATGTATTTATGTATGTGTATGTATGTATGTTTATGTGTATATGTATGTGTGTTTGGATATGTATGTATATGTGTAGGTATGTATATACATATAGGTATGTATGTGTGTGTATGTGTATGTGTGTGTGTATATATATACCTTGATCAAAAATTTCCCGGAATTTATTCAGAAAATTAAAAATACAAGTTTATTCATCTAAATCTATATTGTCCCCTTCAAAGTAATCCCCATCGACTGCAACACACTTATGCCAGCGCTTGATCCAATCCTCGAAACGTTTTTTATATTCGGTTTTCGGTATGTCCATCAGTGCTTCCTGCGATTTTTCCATTACTTCCTCTCGGCTGCTAAAACGCGTTCCCCGTAATGGTTTTTTAACTCGATTGAACAGAAAGAAGTCACAGGGAGCCAAATCAGGTGAATTCGGTGGCTGTTGGATGGTATTTGTTGCATTTTTCGTCAAAAAATTACGAATAATGATAGCACTGTGCGACGGTGGTGCAAAATCCACGAGTTTTCTGCCCACATTTCTGGTCTCTTTCGGCGAATTGCTTCACGCAAACGTCTCATAACGCCCAAATAACACTCTTTGTTTACTGTCTGGCAAAAATTCATGATGCACTACACCGTTGTAATCCATGAAAACCGTCAGCATTGCCTTCTTTTTTGACTGAAAACGACGTGGTTTTTTTGGTCTCGGCTCATTTGGTGAACGCCATTCACTTGCCTGATGTCTGGATTGCGTGTCGTACTCATAAACCCACGTCTCGTCTCCAGTAATGATCCTTTTGATGAATGTGGGATCGGATTCAGCCTCGCAAATCATGTCTTTTGCGACGTCAACACGGTCTCTTTTTTGCATGAAATTGAGGTCTTTTGGCACCAACTTTGCTGCTACACGACGGAAACCCAAATCATTAACCACAATGTCTTGGGCGGATCCATAGGCAATGTTCAAGTCCTCCGCTATTTCTCTGATGGTTAATTTGCGGTTATTGACCAACATTTCTTTTACTTTATCAATTTTTTCACCGACTTTCGATGTCGATGGTCTGCCACTGCGTTCATCATCTTCGATTGACTCACGACCACTTCTGAACCGCTCGTGCCACTGGTAAACGACCGTTTTTTTTAGAGAATCGTTGCCGAAACACTTTTCCAACATTTCCAACGTCCGTGCGCCACTAAATCCGCTTTTTACGCAAAATTTAATACAAGTTCGTTGTTGCAAATTTAAATCCATTTCTGCAATTGTAAAAAATCGCCAACACACACAGAGATAGATGTACTCTTGGCTACGTAACTTTTGCAAATGTCAAGTTATGACACTAAGATTTAAAGGGAATATCAACAACAGATGTACCAATTTAACAAAAAAAACAGAACTCAAATCGGAACGATGGGAGCGCCACACGGTGGTTATTCCGGGAACGTTTTGATCAAGGTAGTATGTATTTAGGTGTACATATGAATGTAACAATAAGTTTAAAGCCTAATATACGAGGGTCATCCGGAAAGTAGTACCCGTTCGTGCCGCATGAAGTGCTGACGACGCGAGTAGCCGCTGGACGAGGTCAGATAGCTTCAGTGGCTTGTCTGCCTTCTCTGAGCCAAGTTGCGTGACGCTAGCATTGCCTGTGTTGTTTCTGTGATTGTTTACAATGTTTAAAAAAATTGAGAACGCCGCCAGTTGTGAAGTGAGGGCAGTGATTAAATTCCTCAATGCAAGAAACGTTCGCCCATGTGATATTCATCGCCAATTAAAGGAGGTGTATGGAGACAATGTAATGGACGAGTCGTCTGTTCGGCGGTGGTGTCGCAACTTCAACATGGGGAGAGGGAACACACACGACGATGAGCGTTCGGAGAGACCGTCTGTCATTACAGACCAACTGGTGAGCTCAGTTGACGAATTCGTGAGGAACGATCGGCGCGTCACAATTGATGACATCTGTGAGCATTTTCCCAATGTTTCTCGAACAATTGTTCATGAAATTGTTAAACACCATCTGCATTATGCAAAAATTTGTGCAAGATGGGTCCCTCGCGTATCTCAATGAGCTGGCGGCGAAGGACTATGCAGCAGGAATACAGAAACTTGTGACACGTTATGACAAATGCCTTAATTTGCTTGGAGATTATGTTGAGAAGTAGTTTAAAGTATCCTCTTTCAAATAAAATTTTTTATGTTTGTTAATATTTACTTTTGTGTCTTCATTTCACGAACGGGTACTACTTTCCGGATGACCCTCGTAATATGTATACGACGATGGGTTAAATGGAAGAAGGGACCATTTGGTCTCAATTTCGCCCAAATAAAGACCACTATCTATCTATCTATCTCTCTATGCAGTGTACACCATTTTGGGGGCTTTCAGGGTACCTACATATCTAAAATATATTGCAAAACCAGAGACTAATTCAATATTTTCAAAACTGCACCTAATTGGCATAATATAATATAAAAGATAATATATAAAATATAATAATAGATATAACAACAAAGATAATATATAATAAAAACATAATTGACATCGTTAACGGTTCAGCTAAAAAAGAACCTTATGGACCCGAATATTTCCCCTCGTATCAGCGTGAGGGAGACATTTTGTGTACTAGCGGAAAATTATGATTATATTTCCATCTAAACCCAAAGACACAATTCATAGTGGAATCGATACTCGGAAATGATGCATTGAAAATATCGATGAATTTAGGCGATACTCTGCAAAAAACGCACCGGGGACGCATACACATAGAGTTTACGTCTACTCTCGCCCAAGTTTAAGACAAAAAATTAAAAGCCATTCAAATACTTTATAGTAAACTTACTATTGTTCCAGAAATAACTGCTCAGTAACAATAGTTACCCATTACCCAACAAGGCCGCAAAGCCAGAAGCAATACATTTCGCCAAATCATCAAACAGGATGAAGGCCAGTGAAGGACGTTAAAGGCATTCATCTTGAGGTTAAGGGATTGGGACTGAGGAACAAAAGCATCTTGAAATGCGCCTAAAGCCACCTGCCTCATCAACGTGAAGCCAGGGCCATTGTCGCCCACGGCGCGTAGCGGCCAAGAGGGGGTGAGGGGGGGGGCGAAGCAATCCAACCCTTTCCCCCCCATCGGCGAATCCCTGGCTTCACTTCGGTCGACGGGAAAACATGCAGCAGCGGAATACCAAAATGGTTCCTTTCAGCCCCGCGAGGCGACCTTTAGGAGTGCGGGATAATACATATCGGTCTCCTCCACGCATTTCACACAACGAGCGGATGAATCGATTCATCCACCGCGGAACTTTAATTACCTCGCCGTTAAGGCCTTCGCACGGAGAGTTATGACTGTTTGCGAAATAAATAACAAGAATGAACGATCGAAGTTGCATCACATGTGGGGTCTGCTAAAGGTAGATGACGAACGCGGGATGGCCAAAGGGTTTTGGCACCCTCGCCTTCTCTCAAAATAAATCAAACTACGCCCATTTATCGGCGACAGGTGTGTCGCTGGGGCCCTGATCAACGACTCGTGATCAGAGATCTGGTTTGCCACATTAAAGCCGATTTGAATTCACAATTATAATTTGTTTGATTTTAAATTAACTTGAAAATAAAATGACATTGGGTATCAGTACACATTATTCTCAGTAATTTGTACTTGCAGACATCTGATGTCCCTTTCCGTGAATTAAACAGAAATATTTAATAACTCACTACTATGACTTGGTGTCAGGCTTTTCGTGTATGTTTTAAATATCAGTATGGCGTTCAAGTGTGATGGCAGTACTTCGTTGAATATATCCTCCGAAGGACGTGATTATATCTTATGTGTGTATTTTCTCGGTATCTTCGGGTAGTAGAGGCGCGGAAGATGAATGTGCTGGTGGCGTAGAGAGTTTTCTTTCAGGAGGGATTATAGCTTGTTTAGAAACAGGGAGCATGGCTCTCGAATTTTCTTTGATTTGCGTGCCCATGTGATGGTGGAATTTCCTCTTCTTACTTTTCAATTCCGCATGACCTCTAACTACGGTGGATCCTGTCGTATAATAGGTTTTGCTTCATTTTAATTTCCTTTTTTCATGCCACAAATAAATAATTTATTAGGTGAATTAACCTTCGTTTTGAACTAAGCCTTCCTACAGCATGTATACGAATTTTGTTCGTTGCTGGAAATTTTTTTACTACTTCGTAGGCGCATGTGCAATATGTGTTAGTTGATAGTCTATGCGTTTGCATACGTGTAAGTTAAAAAGGTTTTTGAATGAATAGGTACATACATATTGAGGGGGTAAGTTTGTATGAATTTGTTGGTTTTGCATGTGATTTTATTCTATTTTAAATCTAAATCAACATGTTACCCCGCAAGACGCCCTTACAGCGGCTCATGTAGATGTAGAATGACTGCTCGTCTTTAGCTTTACTGACGGTTTGGCAAAAATGCTACATCGTCCGGTAGAGTACCATAATGGTGATGGGAGAAGTTTTTGTTGCTGGACTCATACATTTTCGATGGGTAAAATGTTATTATTCGGTATTGTACCATTTAAGGCGGATTTGGATGGACACGGTCTGAATACCGCTCTGCTCCTTAGGTTTGTTTAACAAAACGCAACATGGCATACGGACTATAAAATACGTCTCCCTTAGAATCCGCAACTGCCTGCTACCTTCTTTCATTTCATCCAACATACGTCATCTGTGCAATGCGCCCTCATCATTTTTCTGTCTTTCTTTTGCTCCCATATCGTCTTCCGCTCAAATTGACAGTCAATGAGGTTAAAACAATGTAGTAGTAGTAGTTTTTAGGGGAGGCGACCGACTGCTGAGTTCATTTGCGCCATTGGGGATGGACAGGAAAGGATGAAGGGTGGAGAGAAACCCGGCGTCGGCATTAGCCTACTCTTTACGAAAGACGCCAAGGGGTCCGCAGTTTAACGTCCCATCCGACGGACGGCGTACTCACTCAAAGTGCCCTCCACAAAGCACCTCAAGTAGGGATCGAGATACCACTGAAAAATATTCAACACCGCCGGGATTTCAACCCGCACCCTCTGGGTGGGAGGCCAGTACGTTAGCCCCCGCACCATCTCGATCCCCTTAAAACAATGTATTCATATGTAAAATGTGAAATTTTAAATTATGTATAATCATTGCTTTGTAAATTACAATTTATAATCGTATTTTAATCATTATTTTTATAATTGTATTTGTACAACAGCATAATTTATATTTAAACAAATTTAACTACTTGGAATATGGAACTACTTGGATAGTATATATTTTTTAATATCTACATATTATTTATGAATCGAGGATGTATAAGTGTTAAATATATGCACGCGCAACAAAAAATGATTCTTAATTATAATTGGGCAATAAAAAGTTTGTAAAACATATTATTGAGTTAAGAATGCCACTCTTGGCATCTTTATTCCAAATTCTTTCAGCCATGCTTTTATTGGCCACAAATTATATCATAAAGCCTTGAAAGAAAATTATGAGTAGATCCTATATATTTGGTTCATCATCTCACGCAGTTTTACTTTGGCCTTTTTTGAATGGTATATTTCGGAATAAAATGCAATACATTTAAAAACTGGACCATGTAATGTAAATACATCTAAAAAAGACATCAGCATATACAACAGTCATAAAAATTGTCAAATTACACGAAAAGGATGATATTATTTCTCATATTTGCGTATTTTTAATGAATACAAGACGAAAAATCCTGGCCATGGCCAACATATTACAAAATGCCTACCATCTTCAATTACTTCGTGTATGACATGCATGCAACCTCACTGAAATTAAATATGTTTGAAATAAAGGTAATTTTAGGCAATAGAAAACACGTGAAGTGGTTGCCCGATAAAAAAGGTTAAGACCAGCTCAGAATGAAGTGTGAACGTGAAAAAGCTTCCTTCCGAAAAATCCTCCCGCAGTGACTTTTTTACTTTCCGAGAGTGGGAATTCCACCTGTTCTGGGAATTGGAATGCACTGGAAAGATCAAAGGTTTTATGGGTAAAATACAAAGAGAATTTATGATATGCTTTCGCGTAACTCAAAATCTTCCAATGCAGGAAACACTTTGATTATTATGGGTTTTTCGTGTACTATATTTCCAATACTTAGTTTTACATAGTCGTGCGTAAGTAGTTACATGATCGTAAATGAAAAAAGTATTCAGAGTAAAGCTAAAGAATGCAAAGGCGAAACCCCAAGCCCCACAACACTGCGATAGGCGACATTACATCAATAACATTTGAGGGATTAAGTGTAGAATAGATGATTTAAGATATCATTTTTCCCACGAACGATGAGGGATCAGAATAACGTTTTCCGACCGCCCTATGGGGAAAATATTCGGGTGGAAATTAGTCTAGTGTTTTCTTCCGCGACCACATACCCCGGCGGTGACTTGCAGGGTTCTAAAAATACTGAATAATAAATATCAAATCAAAAAAGATCAAATAATTGGCGTCATTCATGCACCAGAAAATTCAATTAGAAGAAAATATGGGTGGTCAGCCGTAAGGAAATTAGTTTTTGAGACCAGATATGGGACTTTGTTATGAAATTGCAAATGAACTTTGAATTAGTTAGACTTCAGTGTAATACGCGGAGAGTATTAATGACTCATGGGGACACACTTCAATTATTTTCGGAGTCGGGAAAGTTGCGGAGACAACCCGCTACATTTTTTAAAAATTGCTATGAGAAAGAAGTAAGAGTGACGGGTGTGCTGATGGCATTAGGACGGGAGCCCTTTCAGAGAGGAAAGGAGCAACAAAAACTAAGATTCTTAGAAAGGTACCGAGCAAGCAAACTTAATTCTGTTATCTAAGAGGAAATCATCATTACTCCATATCACACAGGCAGATTGGACTACCAGGATAAAAATATCTGGGTTGGAATTAAAGACTTTTTGAATGGTCGGGTACAAAGGGTAGTGATTTATGGGCTAGCTCAAATGCAGTAGAATTTACTTCAGCTGCTCCCTAGAGAAGTGCCATCGGATCTATTTTATTCCTACTTAACGTTGACGACATTGACTCCATAGTCACCAGTAAGATACGTTTATTTTCAGACGATACAGTGGTTTCCCGTGGTATCCGTGATCCTGAGGACAGAGCAGCTTTATCAGATGCTCTTAATGCTATGCAACGCTGTCGCAACACTTGGAAATTAGAACTAAACTTAAAAAAATGCGTATTGATGAATTTTTGAAAAATAGCAATTCCCTCCCCAACGCCTACTGCATCGGAAACACTGAAATGGAATGTGTAGTAGACTCGATTAAATACCTAGGCGTTGGTCTCACTCACGATCTCTCCTGGGTGAAAGACATACGAGGAATATGTGAACAAGCTAACTAAATATTAGGATTTATTTGAAAAGTACCGGGTAGATTTAATGAAATGGTTCAAGAGATATGTTATATTTCGCTGGTTAGGTCTCATTTGGAATATGCTGCTAGTGTATGGGATCCTAATGAAGTTGGATTGATTGCCGAATTGGATTGCGCGCAGCGGAAAGGAGCAAGGGTGCAGAATAGAAAAAAGTAAGTCGCAATTTTTCCTCTGAACCATTATAATTGCGCCGTTTGACCGCGCTAAGGGAAAAGTATTTTGGGTGAAAAGAAGCTTGATGTATAGTCACCACCTGTCACACCCTGGCGGTGGCTCCCAGGGCACTATGTAATATAACATCCCAGTGCCAATCAATATACTTTGCGTACATTTTTCCTCTCTCCTTATGATTTATACTATCAGTTCATCCTCTTTCCTCTGCATATCTAGCACTTCCTTGTTTTTTTTCTTTTTTACACACTTAACATTTTCCATCCTTCCCCACACTCCAATTTCAAAAGCCTCCAATCTACAACTATCATCCTGCCTCAGTGACCATTTCTCGGCGCCGCCCATAACTAGGCTCTATATCAAAGTATAAACAAGCCTTTTCTAAACATCCTCACTCAACATCTATGTCATCAGTTCTCTCCTCAATGTGAAAGCTTCTTTTCCTAACACAATTCTTCTCCTTATACCCCCAATACTTGGACCATTTCGGTCCTAACCGTTTTCGAGATATTTTAACTGTTCTAACTTCTCTAGTTGTTGCCCTCCTACATTCAACTTAGCCTTTCTATGAAACAAAAATATGTACACACACACAGATATATATATATATATATATATATATATATATATATATATATATATATATATATATATATATATATATATATATACACACACACAAACACATATATATATATACACATTCAAACACGAAATCCCGCCAAACGGCGAAAAAATACTCATTTATATAGAAACAGATATGAGGAAAAGGGATAGGAACACACATAAAGGACGAACACAATAAAGGTGGGGAAGGCGGAATCGAACGGATCAAAAGAGTAAAAATATTTCCTAGACCGGGACTCGAACACCGGATCTTTCCATTTGCCGGGCGGATGCTCTTAACCGAGCCGTTCGAGTCCCGGTCTAGGAAATATTTTTACTCTTGTGATCCGTTCGATTCCGCCTTCCCCACCTTTATTGTGTTCGTCCTTTATGTGTGTTCCTATCCCTTTTCCTCATATCTGTTTCTATATAAATGAGTATTTTTTCGCCGTTTGGCGGGATTTCGTGTTTGAATGTGTATTTGGCCAATGTGGCTCATTTCTTTCTTCTGGCTATGCGTGCCACGAAACGCACTGTTCCTTTCCTGTATGATGTTGTGTGAATTCTAACCCACTGTCCTTTCCTTGTGTATTGTCTATTTCTCCTTTGGTGGGTGAAACAGCCCCCTGACGCCATCTCTTGGCTGAAAGAATCGGGGCGCTTGGCGACATATTAGACCCACGGATCTCAGGGTAAATTGACTATCCTCGATAGCTCAAGTGGTTAAGAGCATCCGCCCGGCAAGTGGAAAGATCCGGTGTTCGAGTCCCGGTTGAGGAAATATTTTTACTCTTGTGATCCGTTCGATTCCGCCTTCCCCACCTCTGTTGTGTTCGTCCTTTATATGTGTTCCTATCCCTTTTCCTTATATCTGTTTCTGTATATATGAGTATTTATTCGCCGTTTGGCGGGATTTCGTGTTTGAATGTGTATTTGGCCAATGTGGCTCATCTCTTTCTTCTGGCTATGCGTGCCACGAAACGCACTGTTCCTTTCCTGTATGATGTTGTATGAATTCTAACCCACTGTCCTTTCCTTGTGTATTGTCTATTTCTCCTTTGGTGGGTGAAACAGCCCCCTGACGCCATCTCTTGGCTGAAAGAATCGGGGCGCTTGGCGACATATTAGACCCACGGATCTCAGGGTAAATTGACTATCCTCGATAGCTCAAGTGGTTAAGAGCATCCGCCCGGCAAGTGGAAAGATCCGGTGTTCGAGTCCCGGTTGAGGAAATATTTTTACTCTTGTGATCCGTTCGATTCCGCCTTCCCCACCTCTGTTGTGTTCGTCCTTTATATGTGTTCCTATCCCTTTTCCTTATATCTGTTTCTGTATATATGAGTATTTATTCGCCGTTTGGCGGGATTTCGTGTTTGAATGTGTATTTGGCCAATGTGGCTCATCTCTTTCTTCTGGCTATGCGTGCCACGAAACGCACTGTTCCTTTCCTGTATGATGTTGTATGAATTCTAACCCACTGCCCTTTCCTTGTGTATTGTCTATTTCTCCTTTGGTGGGTGAAACAGCCCCCTGACGCCATCTCTTGGCTGAAAGAATCGGGGCGCTTGGCGACATATTAGACCCACGGATCTCAGGGTAAATTGACTATCCTCGATAGCTGCCTCGATAGCAGGACGTGCCTGTGTTCACCGAGTGTCTAAAATTCGCCGGCGTCCGAGGCTTCGGCCGCCGGGGTTTGGAGAGCGGCACTGCCGGAGTCTCTCGGAAATCGAGGTTCCGATCGCGTTTTGTTTCGAGCGGCGGTTGACCGCCTAGTTCATCAAGAAGCGTGCAGTTTGACTCTCGACTTCTTCCGCCGCGAAGGCCGTACTTTTGTTTTGTTTACTGGATCAAGACTGACCTTGACTCCTGGTGTAGAGCTTAGGCTCCTTTTTATTTGCTACCGCCGGGTGCGTGTGGCGGGGAGGGAGCGTTCGTGAGTGTTTTTTTTTTCTTTCTTTCCTTCTTGGAGTGCTTTCAGTGCGCTCTTCTTCTTTTCTTGGCGCTGGCGTGCTCCATTTGATTTCTTTCAAAATGGTCGTACGTCGCGTAAACACGCTCGCCTTGCAAGTTGATGAAAAGGCGAAGCCCCCTACTCCGTTGGAGGTCCACCTCTTTACACTAGAGTCGCTGGGCCTCACACCCGAAGAGATTGTGGCGATCCAATTTGGATATAACCGCCATTTGGTATTTCTGAAGTTGGCAACTGAAGCTACTATGAAGAGGATTCTGGATAATATCCCACGAAAACTACCGTTTCCATCCAAAATTGATCCGAGGACGACGATTACCATTGACGAGACCTCCGGTAGCCCTTGTAATGTCAGGGTTCTATGTCTCCCCGTGGAGACCCCATTGGAAGATATAACAGGCGAGCTTCAACGTTTTGGAAAAATCCATCGCTCGTGGGAGAACAGGTGGGAGGGCGACAAATTGGCACGCGTGTTGACAGGTACGAGAGTGGTGCGGATGACGGTCGAAAGAAATATCCCCTCGTACCTCCACATCGGCGGCAACCGGGCCATCATCATCTACGAGGGTCAGCGCCGCACCTGCGCCCGTTGCAACCAAGAAGGCCACGAGCGCAAGACCTGCCCTCGGAACCAGGGAGGGAAGAGCTATGCGGAGGCAATGTTTTTGGCCTCCAATCCGAACACCGCCGAAGAGATAGATGAGCCCGAGATGGCTGTGGAGGAGAGGGCGCGGTCCCTGATACTTATCGAGGGTGCGCCCCCAGCTGTTCCCGCCGAACCCCCGCATCCCCCTCCACTCGGAGGGAAATTTCAGAGGGAACGAAAGTCGTCAACGGAAGAAAGGGATCCGAAGAAGAAGAGGACGGACGACATTGCACTGCTGATTTCGAGCATTGATCAAGCTGCGGTCCCTACCAGCTCGGATACACACTCACGACCACCAGCCCCTATCTCCGTGACCCCGTCAAAAGAGGACAGATCATCCTGCGTCCTTCCTTTCTCTGGCCACGCCAACGATGCGTTCTTCCCGCAATCCTTGCTTCACGGGCTTCCAACTCCCCGAGAATCACGGGTGACAGCGGGGGAGGATGTATCCGATTACGACTGTCCCCCTTCCTCAACGGCGGGCCCCTCGATTACGGTGTCACGGAAAATCAAGAAAGTATCACCGGCCGCGGAAGTTGACACATGTACGAGCAAAACCTTGTCGACGTCAACAATCCCAGACATTCCATCCTCATTCTCCTTTGAGGACAGCCAAGGTGTCGACGATCTTCCCAGGGCTCCTCTAGAGGCGGACCAATTCGACCGATCTCCTCTAATTTCTCCCGATGGGGCCCCTTCGGCAGAAGACCACCAGTCCGCCACCCCGCCCCCCCCTGAGGCCACCTCCTGGGCTGGGACGGCCCACAGCTCTGCTCGCTCGAACAGGGCCCCCCGTGGAATGCCGCCGAGTAACCAGCTCTTCGTAGAGACCACGGCTGGGTCTTCCTCTTCGGACGAGGTTGGAAGGGAGGTATGCGGTGACAACTCGAGACCTCGATCGTCGACCCGTCGGACGAAGCGTCCCGGGAAGCGGCGAAGCACTCGTCGCCCGGGTTCGAGCCGCGACCGAAGCGACGTAAGCCATGACCAGGACTCTGGTAAGTGATGTCCGGTGCCCATAGCTGTCCTCTCATTCCACCAATGAATATTATTTCGCTTAATATTGCTGGCGTTTATAGCGCTTTAAAAATTGCAGTCCTCCAACGTTTTTTCCGCGACCTTAGGGCTGATGTAATCCTCCTTCAAGAGGTAAAGGAGGGCATAGTCTGGGATGCGAACATCTTTCAGGCTATCGGCAATTTCGCCGAAAGTCATTCTGGCACCACCACCCTAGTCCGAAATGGCATTCCGTTCTCTCATGTTCGCCGCCACCCCTCGGGCCGAATAACGTCCGTTATCGTGAATGGTATCCATATCACAAACCTTTACGCTCCCTCCGGTGAGCGCGCGAGGGCAGAGCGCGAAACATATTTCAATGAACTTCTCCTCCCCTACCTGTATTCCTTCTCGGGGAAGGCCATATTGGGCGGAGATTTTAACACTATCTACCGCCGAGAGGATAGTGCCTCGAACAGGGATAACGTGACATACTATCCAAGCCGGGCGCTCTCACTGATGCTCGACTCCATTGGAGCGATTGACGCAGTGCGTTCTTATTGCGCCGGTCCCGCCCCCTTCACGCGATCAGGGCCTAACTCTCGGACGCGGATTGACTACCTCTTCGTCTCGACATCCCTAAAGAATGATGTCCAGACAGTGGACACCCTCCCGGTGTCCTTCTCTGATCACTGCGCAGTGATCATGAGAGTTACGTGCCCGGACACAACCCCGGGCGCGCACGTCCACCGCTGCGGCTCCGTGTGGCGCATGGACCTCCGCGTGTTGGAGGACGCGACTCGTCGTGATTCTATCCGCACCCGGGTGTGTGCACTGATCGCGGCACTCCGCCCCGGTGCAAACCTCGCTCTATGGTGGGACGAGGTTTTCAAACCCCGCATTGTCACCCACATCAAAAGGCAAACTTTCGAGTGGCGTAGGGAAAAGAACTACACCATCTCCTTCTACCGCCGAGCGCTGGAAGAGCTCCTGCGTAAGGATGTGGCGCCGGAGGGTTTCCACGCCCAAGTGTCGTCCCTAAAAAAAATTATCCTTGGCCACGAGCTCCAAAAATACGCTCCCCAACCGTGGCAAAAAGAACTGGACACGGATAAAGGGGGCCCCCTAACGCTATCTGAGCTTCGGCGCTGGATGAAATCCAACTCTGGCTCCGATATAGACAGAATCCCTGTCAGAGAATCTGCCGCCGGTGACACCAACCTCCTTAAGGAAGCGGGCCGGCACTTTCAAAACACCTTTAACAGGTATCCTCCATGGAAGGAGGGAGACGCACCCCCTCTCCCCCCTCTCCCTACGCTTCCCACAGATCAAAAAGACGATTTTTGTCGAGACATAAGTTCAGACGAACTGGACTGCGTCTCCTCCATGTTCCCGAAGGGCAAAGCACCCGGCTTGGACGGCCTACCCTTTGAATTTTATCTAGCGTACTGGGATGTTTTAAAACCTATTTTAACCCACCTTTTTAACTGCATTTTAGCTAGCGGCTCTCTGACTGCAAGTCAGAGGACCGCCGTGATAACGCTTATACCAAAGAAGACGCGGCCAAAGTCGTTCAACGACTTCAGGCCAATCGCCCTTTTAAACGCAGACTATAAAATATTGGCGCACGTCCTACGATGTAGAATGACGGCTGCTGCCGACATCGTCCTCTCTCCATCCCAGTACGCCGTGTCGAAAACGCGAAACATTTTCGATGCAGCACTTTTAATTCGCGACATCATTTTTTCCGCCCCCTTGTATGGCGATCGTTTTTTATCACTGGTGGCTATCGATCTTGAGAAAGCATTTGACCTGGTCCGGATCGAATGGATTCTCACCGTGCTCAAGAAGATGGCCTTCCCCGAGTACTTCATTCGTGCCGTATCAACGATGTATAACGGAACATACTCTATAATTAGGATAAACAATGCCACATCGCCGCCCATCCCCGTCAGTAACTCCGTTCGGCAGGGCTGCCCACTGTCAATGCTGCTGTTCGCCCTTGCCTTAGACCCCATACTCAGACGACTACAGAGCAGTGGAATCGGGGTACGTCGTCACGGCGCCGTCTGCCTGGGCGTCGCATACGCTGACGACATAACGCTCTTCGTAGACGACCCGTCCCACATGGCCCTAGCCCACGACATATTAACGTCATACGAGCAGGGTGGTATCTTCCTCAATAACCGGAAATCCGGGTTTTTGCTGCTGAAGGGCGACCGGCCCTCGACCTTCATCGGTTGGTCAGAAGCGCCCTCGCTCAAAATCTTGGGGTTCTGGTGGGAGAGGGAGTTGGCTCCCACGATTGAGCGAAACTGGGGAATTATTGACCATCATGTAAAATGGAGTGTTGGAAAGCTTTCACTCCCTTCCCTCCCGATCGTGACCCGCGTCCGCCTCCTCAACCAGATTGTCTTCCCAAGGATATGGTATGTGGCCCATCTATGGCCCTTACCCACTAAATACAACGCATACTCTATTAGAGTGTCCAACCAAATGATCTGGAATGGCTACGTAAAGAAAGTGTCCCGAAACCAGCTCTATGGCCCGTTTGAGCAGGGTGGTCTCAATTTAACCGATACAGCTCTAAAGGCGAAGGTTGTCTATGCGAAGCTTAGCCTGCGCATCCTCGGCGGTGACGACGCGTGGCGCAAGGCACTCCTCAAGGACGCGTGGCAGGAACTCGCGCGCGACGTATGCCACCGGAGGGCATTTGATGAAACGAAAAAAGTCGCTTCTCTCCTGCGAGATGGAGAAGCAATTCGAGTGAAGACCCTGTATGTCAGAGCGCTTACCGAGCAGCAACAAAATACATCGAAAAGAACGATTTCTTGGAAAAACTGGGCGACCAGCAGGGCGAACGATGAGGCACGTAGTGGAATGTTTAACCTAATCGCGAACACAGTCATGACGAGGGAAGTGAGGCACCACCTTCGGCTAGCCGATTCGCCCCTTTGTCCGTCATGCGGTCGAATAGACAACGTCGCGCATCTCATCCTTGGATGCAACGATAAAATCAGAGAATGGGAAGCTCTAAAAAAGATCTATAAAACCTGGGACGTATTCGGTGGTGGTGCCATTACCGACATGAATCTGATCACCTTGAACTTTCGGCTCTTTCCGAGCTTTAAATCCTTCATAATGACCACCCTAATCGTGGAATTCACACAGATGAGAACCGCGAATAAACACTCCGCTAAAGGCATGCAAGCACTGGTGGAACGGATGTGGCTGCCCCCGGTACCGGACACACTTCGTCCGTGGTTAAAAAGTTGTTTTTCTGAATAACTGTGCTTCAAAGCTATCAATAATCCCAACCAAATCTAATGTTCCGTTGCTAATCCAAATATTTCCTTCTATATTTTGTGAACCCTGCCTTTATTATTTCCTTCAACAGTATTGTTCATGGTCACAATTGTTTAATGCAATGTATATGAATTTATGTCTATGTAAGTGTGTAACCATAGTAGGAAAAAAAAATACTCTGTAACCATAATCTGTAAGCTGACAATGTGTACAATGTAAACACTAGCAGTGTAACATACTAGACCGAATAAAACTAAATTGAACCATAAATTGAACCATAGCTCAAGTGGTTAAGAGCATCCGCCCGGCAAGTGGAAAGATCCGGTGTTCGAGTCCCGGTTGAGGAAATATTTTTACTCTTGTGATCCGTTCGATTCCGCCTTCCCCACCTCTGTTGTGTTCGTCCTTTATATGTGTTCCTATCCCTTTTCCTTATATCTGTTTCTGTATATATGAGTATTTATTCGCCGTTTGGCGGGATTTCGTGTTTGAATGTGTATGAATATATATATATATATATATATATATATATATATATATATATATATATATAATGGGACGACACAATAGAATACAAATAGAATAGCAACATTTAAAAGGACACTCTTAGAGACCTTCTTCAAGTGAGACTCTCACTTTTCTCACTTGAAGAAGGCCTCTGAGAGGGCCTAAAGCTCGAACAATTTATCGTGTGAGTTTCCTTTTTAATGTTGCTATTCTATTTCTGTTCTATTGTGCCGTCCCATTATTGTGCCGCTCGTGTGAGTTTTTCCGTACCATCGTTATATATACATATATATATATATATATATATATATATATATATATATATATACACACACACACACATACACACTCGTTCAAACACGAAAACCCGCTACTTGGCGAACATCAATGCACTCAAATGGATATCCAAGTATCTGCATCCATTTGAATGGATATGTACATATATACATGTGCATGTATATATTTATGTATGTATATATATATATATATATATATATATATATATATATATATATATATATATATATATATATATTTCCTGGCGATGATACGTATTAGCAGCTCCAACACAGTCGAAAAATAACTGATATTTTGCGTTTGCTCTCCCCAGAGGCAGAAAAAACTCGAGAGCCTCCCGCGAAACCCGAGGGGGCAGAGCGAGGTGACTTGTTCGAAGGATTCCTCGGGATGGAGGAGACTTCGGGTTCCCGAGAGACAGGCGTGAACATGACATTTTTCCCCGGAAATAGAAGCTCAGGGAGCAAGAAATGATCAATGTGAAAAAAATTTCCGGCTTAGCACACAAATGTTTATAAAGGATTAATAAAAATTAAAAAATTTTGAAACTTCTTAACTCTACTTCTAGTTCTCGCTTGGTCCATCGGCAAATACGTAGTCAGAGAGTTTTCACTTTTTTATCCATAACACATCGATTCCCTGCAAAACATTTTTATTTCTTACACAGAGTGCCGTTTTCCCGGTGACGCCAAGAAAATTCTAGCGTGAATACCTTGGCAATAATTGGCATCGAATAAATTGGAATCCAAGACACCCTTAAATCTGAGGAGAAATAATAAGACTAACATTCTTAAGGTCTAGTTGAAACCGAAGGAAAATTCGCTTGTGAGTTCGACTCTTCTGCCCGACACGTAGGCTCTACGTTCTGTGCATTCGCTCCCCACCTCTCCATGCCTTCATATCTTTTCCATAGGGTGCAGCACCAGGAGAGAATGCGGCAATCAATCGGAAACAGTCAAACCACGGGTGCCAGCACCTCCGGGAGACACCGGCTGAGAGAGAGTGCGCGGTCAATACCCCTGAAGGTGCTCTTTGTTGAACGCTAATAAAGATATCCTTTCAATGGAAGGAAAATTGGGAAGCACGCAAACACAATTTTAAGTCATTTGGTTAGGTATGCCGCAGAAGTGACGCCTTGATCCCGGATGAAGGTTGCTGGGACCATCAAAACATCGATGTTTAAGTTTTGTTTGTGTTTTGGTTAGTTTAGATCTTTTACTACGCTGTTAGCCACCGCTAGGATGTGTGGCAGGGAATGTATTCACACCAGACTAATCAGGTGCGAGTAGGCGACGGAGAGTCCAAATGGGCAATGTTAAGAAAAGGGGTAAGGAAGGGTTGTCTATTTTCGTCTGTACTGTCCAAATGTGGAGCAAGTGGTTAAAGAGACATTCGAAAATCTGGGGATAGGAGTGAAAGTCGAGGTGGAATTCGTGAAAGCGTTTAGGCTTGCTGGTGACCAAGCTTTGGTTTGTCACTGCTGAGTGCTTAGGAAATTCAGTTTGATAGAAATGGACGGAGAATAAATGAATAAAAAAAGTTGATGAGGTTTTCCATAAAGGGAAAGGCTAAGTTAAAATGTACGTTAAAATAAGAGAACAAAAACTAGAACAGGTGAGTAGGTGTATTAAGGGGTCCCGAGCACAGTTGCGCGCGGCGGCCATCTTGGAAATCCGGCGCCGGTGCTGCCGCCTATATTGAGTTTGAAAACAAAAGCGCAACGAAAAGCGGCGCTGGAATTCCAATGTGGTTTTCGGGGGCACGCGCGAGTTGGGAGGAGGAAGTACTTTGCGGCGGCGTTGGGGCTCGAGCCCCGGCCCCCCTCCCCCTAACCGCGTGACCGCAGTTGCCTGAAATTCTTCTGAGATGCATGCTTTTAAGAATGCTAAAATATTATCATTGCTATTATATTGGTATTTTTGAAAGGGAAATAATTTTACAATGGAAGGTGAAGGAAAATGAATGAGGAAAAGAACAATTTTTTACAACCAATTTATTCTATATAAATAATAAAGAAATACACATTACAATAGGAATATGATCAATTAGAACAACAGCTATAACATTACAATTGGAATTCAAAGCAGCATAATTAAATAAATTTTAATATTGAATTAAATTTATCATGATGCACATTATTATGTATCAAAGCTTTTAATTTTGAACAATTTTTTTTACCGCACATACTAATTTCTTCGTTTCGTGAAAATCGCATTTTTGTTGAAGTGGGAGGGGAGCGAGCTCAATTTCGGGGTCATTGAAATATTTTCCTATTCTATTCCCGGTTAAAACGTAAACGGTCAACATCACAGTTATTCGGCTATTCTCACTTGCTTTTTACGTACACTTTCTTAAAATAATAAACTAACCTCGAATGCAGGACCCAAAGGGAATGCTATTTGCTCACGAACGGGAGAGGGTTGATACAAATAATAGTAATAAAACCTTTTATAATGATTTATTTATTCAAATTTACATTTTTATGTAAATATCGCATTAAAATGAGAAGGGGCAGCATCTGGTGAAACCTGCCAATGAGAAAAGTAATAACGTAAATATCCATTTTTGTAAGGAAAATTGGCTATTAAGTTGAATTTAAGGTAACTATCACATACTTATTTTAATTCACCATCTCCAGCCTCATACCGTCCCATATTACGTTAAATTTATTGTTTTCGTTTAAACTATTATATTCTGTCAAATCTTCCACAGATGTGAAGAGGGTGACATATCTCTTAGGCAGGAAAAGCTTTCTCTTTATCCCAGCAATACGGATGGGGCCTATAAGCACAGGCCCATATTTTGCTGTGATTTTTTCTATATCGGTTATTTTATATTTATGATTTAATATAAGGTCTTCTTTCTTGAGAAACGCCGGCAATTCCATATTTAAATTATATAAGTTGTACTGCGAAACGGTTCATCTGAAAATATAAAATTAAAGGGGGGAAAAGAACAAGCCATTAACATGAGCGAAAGGCGGGGAGAAAATGGTCATTGGTATGGACTGTTCGTGATTACGAGATAGCGCATGATCTTTTAAGCATGGTGACGAATATATTACGACACGATGAGGCTGACGTAATTGCTTGGGTGACGTTTTAAAATATGATTCGATAAACAAACGATCTAAAGCTTATTAAAAAGTGATACGATAAATAAAAAAAGCGCATATATAATCGAAAAACACAACCGCTATATGGTAAATAATGTGGTCTCGAAATGACCACCCTTAAAACTCCAGTACATTATGAAATAATACATAGACTTATACGTTATTATATTTCTTTACGAAAAAATAAAACAGCAATGCTAAAATTTTAGCCTTCTTAAATGCGTAAACCCAAGCGGGTTCTCACTCTCCTTATCTAATCTCCCCCTCTAGCGGTTTCCGCCTCGGCGGCGTGCTCGCTCCGTTCATCCATCTTCCATCGACTCCCGTCTTGTGCTGCCACCAGTAGTGTGAATCCGAACAAAAATATATAGTTTCCGCTTCGCCCATAACGCCTGTGGAGAATGGGAGTTTCCGCGTGAAACGGAGGCGTACAAGAAGTCCGTTGGAAAGCGAATGTAATTTATCGTCATTAACGTTTCAAGAACATTTCGTCCTCGCCATTGCAGAAAGTAGGCGAAGGGGATAACCGAAGTGTCCGTTTGTGAGCCACTAGCGAGGTCAGCGTTGGAACGGAGAAGCTGTAACCCATGTAACATTAATAAATAATACGCAACAATCCAAAACAAAATAACTATCTTGTCAAAAGTCTTGCAAATGAGATATATTGTAGATAAGATAAAAGAGAGGCTGATTGACATTAAGTAATCAACTAATATTTGTACGTATTAATTACCTGCATTTGCTAGACAATGACAACATGCAAGTAGATTATGAATTTAACCACTAATATTTCACTGACAATAGACACAATTGGGAAAGGATTATGATTCTGTACTAATTGGTTTAGAGCTGAGAATGATGTTTCTGTGCTGAATTTGGACACAAACAAATCTGCTTTGTTGCTATGCATTTTGACAATTTCGTGTACCACATTACAGGTGTCACATGCAGATTCCTTTTGTCAATAAAAATATATGGTCATAATCGCCATAATTTCCAGTATTTTTAAAGAGAATATATTGTTGGAATAAACATACACATATGCACTCTTGTTCACTATTTACATATAACCTTTAACTTCATTACTTTCTTTGAAGCAAAATTGATCCAAATGCCATGCATTCTCCTCCGAGAGAATTGTCTGACTGGTGATTTCAACTTGCTACTGAAACTATGACCCTAAGGTGACAGAATGGTAGACGATAACTCAGGCTGGCCTTACCTCTTGCATTGAAAACATTTGTGGCATAATTTAAGCAGATCTGACCCAACAAAAATGCTAAATTTTCTCGAGGACTATGGATTCTCTCTTAGGCTTAAGGGAGTATAAGTTTTTTATCAGTTCAAATTCAACCCCTCCCTCCCTAGCCACCACTCCACACTGCAACACCAGAATCCAAGTAAAAAACTTATGGATGCATCTCTGTTACTTGACCAACATTCTCCAAGTATTTTTAAAACTATCCATTTGGAATAGTTTTCCCAAGAAGGTAATTGCTTATCTAGACTGATTATCTTTAGTGAATAAACAAAATTTATCATGGTTTTCATACTACATGCATATGTGAAACAAGCTTTTTTCACAGAAACATTGTTTAAAATCCAGAAATGTCATTGAATACACACGCTGCTTTTCTGTTCAGCAAACAATTAGGTGAATATAAGAATATTTGAACCAATGAAAATAAATGAAGATTAATATTAAAATAAAATTCACAATATCTCAGGTCATATAGCTCACCTAATATTAAGTTCTACAAAATGTAGAAGATGGCAATTTGTTGCAAGAGCAATAAAGAATAGAAAAGCTCAGAGGCTAGTCTGAAATCATAATGGGATTAGCCGCAGTTAACCATTCTTTGGATAAATAACTATTAATAACTTATCTGCATCAAGTTAGTAAATCCAATGCATTAAAATTGTCATTTAACCATATCCATCATGTAAGCCTGAGGGACATAACTAATTTTGTAAATGACAAACTGGGTTTTGAATGTTTTACAAATAAATTGGTGTTGTCTCTCAACAAATCACAATTATTTTCGATATTATTCAGACATTTCAGCAGCAAGTCAACAATTTTTTTAGGAACTCTTTGATTAAAATTAACAATTTAAATCTTCTAACATTGTCATTTCTTTGTTTTATCTATTCTTCAAACCCTTTTATTATGATAAATGTGCTGTTGATTGAAAATAATTCCATACTTAAAAGTATGAATAAGTTTTAAAGCATCATATATTATTGGAATGCCTCATGAACCCTCCAATATTCCACCCTGCATTTCGTGGAATTATTACCATGTCAAATAGGATTGTCTCTCCCCTGAATTTGCTTAGTTTAAAGTTATTTGCAAAAGGAAATTGTAGTCATGCATTATGCAACCATTTTGATACTGGATGATACTCCTCTGTAATTTATTAGCCAACACTATGACAAATGTTATAATGTGCATTTTCGATTCATAATAACAACCAAAGAAAAACCCATTGGGCAAGAATAACACCTAAAAAGTGAACACAAAAGACATTTCATAGCCAAATAATACATTATTAACACTTGCATTATATTACAGCCACAAAGCTTACGCATCTGATTGAAAGTGATTCACAAAACGTATGAAGGTACACAGCCATATTTTACAGGCAAATAAATTAAAAGTGGAATCACATATGGTCCAAATCATTGGCATTGGAAGATTCTACTCTTTAAAATTTCAGAATTTTTATCTGTTGCAAGAATTTTATTGAACACCCAGGCTTGCCAGGACTTGATTTTAAATAGCCTGAATTTCCTACCAGACTGGTAGCAAGTTAGAAATAAGCAATTAACTTGGATTCTGAAGAGTTTATCAAAATGTACTCCTGCCATTTTTTAGCTTAATTACAAAGATGCATTCAGAGAAACTGCGGGAGATGAGGCAACAGTAACTTTTTATGAAATCATCCGATAAGTGTGCATTACAATGCAATAATTTCAGTGTGTAAAAATAATTCACCTTCACCAGGATCCCAGTCAAAGCGAATGATTTTTAGACTCTGAAATTGTTGCATTGTACCAAGATATAATTCAATTAGAAGTTCAATTGCTTGATTCCATGATTCACTGCGGTAAATTATTTAGATTTTCATTGTTTCATTTTGAATCAATGTACCGCTTAGTGAAGAATTGGTAGAATGGGGATATTCCTCACATGGTAATATTTCTATGGTGTACAATTTTAATTTGGCAAAGTTTCATATAAAAAAACTGATCAGTCAATTAGCTGAGCAAAAAAGTTAGAACTTGTTAATCTGCCTAGGGGACATTAGCTCTTTGGGAAATGTCCTTGTTCCAAATACACAGGCGCATGGAAGAGTATACAACTGAAAAAATCAACCTGATTTCTTTATGATACTAACTTTGAGACAACTGCAACACAATGATTGCAGAACATTATAAAATCCAATTGAATTACTATCCACAACATCATAACAATAAGAACAAATTTTCCTTTAAATGAGGGTAAATCATTGAAGTCATGTAACCAATTAAAGTCTTGTCAATATTATTTATTTAAAATGTTTACTTGCATCATTTCTATTGCATACACAATAAGTTTCACAAGTGATCCATCTATGGTAACCATAAAATATATTAATTGATACTTTGCATAAATACATATAATATCTGGCGGAAGTGAATATCACAGGTAAAACCCAGCACACTGCTTTGAAAAACTTCACCAATTAATCAAAATAGCCCATCTCACAGCCCATAAGATATTGAATCAAACACTAGGTGCGGAATAAAAAATATCATTTTCAAAACTATTGCATTTTACTTTCAATCACTAGCTATGTACAATAAAATCATTTTTCATTTATATAATGAGGAAAAACTTTAAAGAAGCAAGAACTGTATTTGTCAAAATGCAGCTTCCCCCTACTCCCTAAGTCAAATATTGTGACACTGCTAATATTTTCAGTTCAACTAAGCCGCCAACACTTTAGCAAAGTATGGAGAATGTTTATACCAATATGGTATCCTCAACCATGGCAAAACAATTTAAAGTTACAATGAAATAAACAAATATATCAAAAACCAAAAAAAATGTATGTGATGCCATGACTTTGCTTCTGTGTACCGGATCCAGGATTGCATTCAGTAGGGAAGTGGCATTTTTGCAAAATTGATGCTCTTGTGGTTTCTAATTGATTATAATATTTCAGTTTCACCAATTAGCCTTTGCCTGGTACCTAAGACATTTAAAGTATTTGGAAAATTGATTCATTAATTTAGCATTGTTGAATTATAGGCCAACATGTAATTGTGTTGTGTGTTTTATTCTCTAGGTCCACTTTGCTGAGGGATCTGATTTGGCTGTCATAAGACCAATGATAGCCTGGGGCTATGCTTACCGGGAGTCTCGTCGAGGGCCATGGGAAGTACATGCCAGAGATAGAGCTCGGTTTAGTGGTCGAATTGCATCTGTGGCACCAGTACCTCATTTCAAACCTGGGTGCTTGAAAAGGATACATTTTTTTTGGTTTTTGATATATTTGTTTATTTCATTGTAACTTTAAATTGTTTTGCAAATACAGTTCTTGCTTCTTTAAAGTTTTTCCTCATTATATAAATGAAAAATGATTTTATTGTACATAGCTAGTGATTGAAAGTAAAATGCAATAGTTTTGAAAATGATATTTTTTATTCCGCACCTAGTGTTTGATTCAATATCTTATGGGCTGTGAGATGGGCTATTTTGATTAATTGGTGAAGTTTTTCAAAGCAGTGTGCTGGGTTTTACCTGTGATATTCACTTCCGCCAGATATTATATGTATTTATGCAAAGTATCAATTAATATATTTTATGGTTACCATAGATGGATCACTTGTGAAACTTATTGTGTATGCAATAGAAATGATGCAAGTAAACATTTTAAATAAATAATATTGACAAGACTTTAATTGGTTACATGACTTCAATGATTTACCCTCATTTAAAGGAAAATTTGTTCTTATTGTTATGATGTTGTGGATAGTAATTCAATTGGATTTTATAATGTTCTGCAATCATTGTGTTGCAGTTGTCTCAAAGTTAGTATCATAAAGAAATCAGGTTGATTTTTTCAGTTGTATACTCTTCCATGCGCCTGTGTATTTGGAACAAGGACATTTCCCAAAGAGCTAATGTCCCCTAGGCAGATTAACAAGTTCTAACTTTTTTGCTCAGCTAATTGACTGATCAGTTTTTTTATATGAAACTTTGCCAAATTAAAATTGTACACCATAGAAATATTACCATGTGAGGAATATCCCCATTCTACCAATTCTTCACTAAGCGGTACATTGATTCAAAATGAAACAATGAAAATCTAAATAATTTACCGCAGTGAATCATGGAATCAAGCAATTGAACTTCTAATTGAATTATATCTTGGTACAATGCAACAATTTCAGAGTCTAAAAATCATTCGCTTTGACTGGGATCCTGGTGAAGGTGAATTATTTTTACACACTGAAATTATTGCATTGTAATGCACACTTATCGGATGATTTCATAAAAAGTTACTGTTGCCTCATCTCCCGCAGTTTCTCTGAATGCATCTTTGTAATTAAGCTAAAAAATGGCAGGAGTACATTTTGATAAACTCTTCAGAATCCAAGTTAATTGCTTATTTCTAACTTGCTACCAGTCTGGTAGGAAATTCAGGCTATTTAAAATCAAGTCCTGGCAAGCCTGGGTGTTCAATAAAATTCTTGCAACAGATAAAAATTCTGAAATTTTAAAGAGTAGAATCTTCCAATGCCAATGATTTGGACCATATGTGATTCCACTTTTAATTTATTTGCCTGTAAAATATGGCTGTGTACCTTCATACGTTTTGTGAATCACTTTCAATCAGATGCGTAAGCTTTGTGGCTGTAATATAATGCAAGTGTTAATAATGTATTATTTGGCTATGAAATGTCTTTTGTGTTCACTTTTTAGGTGTTATTCTTGCCCAATGGGTTTTTCTTTGGTTGTTATTATGAATCGAAAATGCACATTATAACATTTGTCATAGTGTTGGCTAATAAATTACAGAGGAGTATCATCCAGTATCAAAATGGTTGCATAATGCATGACTACAATTTCCTTTTGCAAATAACTTTAAACTAAGCAAATTCAGGGGAGAGACAATCCTATTTGACATGGTAATAATTCCACGAAATGCAGGGTGGAATATTGGAGGGTTCATGAGGCATTCCAATAATATATGATGCTTTAAAACTTATTCATACTTTTAAGTATGGAATTATTTTCAATCAACAGCACATTTATCATAATAAAAGGGTTTGAAGAATAGATAAAACAAAGAAATGACAATGTTAGAAGATTTAAATTGTTAATTTTAATCAAAGAGTTCCTAAAAAAATTGTTGACTTGCTGCTGAAATGTCTGAATAATATCGAAAATAATTGTGATTTGTTGAGAGACAACACCAATTTATTTGTAAAACATTCAAAACCCAGTTTGTCATTTACAAAATTAGTTATGTCCCTCAGGCTTACATGATGGATATGGTTAAATGACAATTTTAATGCATTGGATTTACTAACTTGATGCAGATAAGTTATTAATAGTTATTTATCCAAAGAATGGTTAACTGCGGCTAATCCCATTATGATTTCAGACTAGCCTCTGAGCTTTTCTATTCTTTATTGCTCTTGCAACAAATTGCCATCTTCTACATTTTGTAGAACTTAATATTAGGTGAGCTATATGACCTGAGATATTGTGAATTTTATTTTAATATTAATCTTCATTTATTTTCATTGGTTCAAATATTCTTATATTCACCTAATTGTTTGCTGAACAGAAAAGCAGCGTGTGTATTCAATGACATTTCTGGATTTTAAACAATGTTTCTGTGAAAAAAGCTTGTTTCACATATGCATGTAGTATGAAAACCATGATAAATTTTGTTTATTCACTAAAGATAATCAGTCTAGATAAGCAATTACCTTCTTGGGAAAACTATTCCAAATGGATAGTTTTAAAAATACTTGGAGAATGTTGGTCAAGTAACAGAGATGCATCCATAAGTTTTTTACTTGGATTCTGGTGTTGCAGTGTGGAGTGGTGGCTAGGGAGGGAGGGGTTGAATTTGAACTGATAAAAAACTTATACTCCCTTAAGCCTAAGAGAGAATCCATAGTCCTCGAGAAAATTTAGCATTTTTGTTGGGTCAGATCTGCTTAAATTATGCCACAAATGTTTTCAATGCAAGAGGTAAGGCCAGCCTGAGTTATCGTCTACCATTCTGTCACCTTAGGGTCATAGTTTCAGTAGCAAGTTGAAATCACCAGTCAGACAATTCTCTCGGAGGAGAATGCATGGCATTTGGATCAATTTTGCTTCAAAGAAAGTAATGAAGTTAAAGGTTATATGTAAATAGTGAACAAGAGTGCATATGTGTATGTTTATTCCAACAATATATTCTCTTTAAAAATACTGGAAATTATGGCGATTATGACCATATATTTTTATTGACAAAAGGAATCTGCATGTGACACCTGTAATGTGGTACACGAAATTGTCAAAATGCATAGCAACAAAGCAGATTTGTTTGTGTCCAAATTCAGCACAGAAACATCATTCTCAGCTCTAAACCAATTAGTACAGAATCATAATCCTTTCCCAATTGTGTCTATTGTCAGTGAAATATTAGTGGTTAAATTCATAATCTACTTGCATGTTGTCATTGTCTAGCAAATGCAGGTAATTAATACGTACAAATATTAGTTGATTACTTAATGTCAATCAGCCTCTCTTTTATCTTATCTACAATATATCTCATTTGCAAGACTTTTGACAAGATAGTTATTTTGTTTTGGATTGTTGCGTATTATTTATTAATGTTACATGGGTTACAGCTTCTCCGTTCCAACGCTGACCTCGCTAGTGGCTCACAAACGGACACTTCGGTTATCCCCTTCGCCTACTTTCTGCAATGGCGAGGACGAAATGTTCTTGAAACGTTAATGACGATAAATTACATTCGCTTTCCAACGGACTTCTTGTACGCCTCCGTTTCACGCGGAAACTCCCATTCTCCACAGGCGTTATGGGCGAAGCGGAAACTATATATTTTTGTTCGGATTCACACTACTGGTGGCAGCACAAGACGGGAGTCGATGGAAGATGGATGAACGGAGCGAGCACGCCGCCGAGGCGGAAACCGCTAGAGGGGGAGATTAGATAAGGAGAGTGAGAACCCGCTTGGGTTTACGCATTTAAGAAGGCTAAAATTTTAGCATTGCTGTTTTATTTTTTCGTAAAGAAATATAATAACGTATAAGTCTATGTATTATTTCATAATGTACTGGAGTTTTAAGGGTGGTCATTTCGAGACCACATTATTTACCATATAGCGGTTGTGTTTTTCGATTATATATGCGCTTTTTTTATTTATCGTATCACTTTTTAATAAGCTTTAGATCGTTTGTTTATCGAATCATATTTTAAAACGTCACCCAAGCAATTACGTCAGCCTCATCGTGTCGTAATATATTCGTCACCATGCTTAAAAGATCATGCGCTATCTCGTAATCACGAACAGTCCATACCAATGACCATTTTCTCCCCGCCTTTCGCTCATGTTAATGGCTTGTTCTTTTCCCCCCTTTAATTTTATATTTTCAGATGAACCGTTTCGCAGTACAACTTATATAATTTAAATATGGAATTGCCGGCGTTTCTCAAGAAAGAAGACCTTATATTAAATCATAAATATAAAATAACCGATATAGAAAAAATCACAGCAAAATATGGGCCTGTGCTTATAGGCCCCATCCGTATTGCTGGGATAAAGAGAAAGCTTTTCCTGCCTAAGAGATATGTCACCCTCTTCACATCTGTGGAAGATTTGACAGAATATAATAGTTTAAACGAAAACAATAAATTTAACGTAATATGGGACGGTATGAGGCTGGAGATGGTGAATTAAAATAAGTATGTGATAGTTACCTTAAATTCAACTTAATAGCCAATTTTCCTTACAAAAATGGATATTTACGTTATTACTTTTCTCATTGGCAGGTTTCACCAGATGCTGCCCCTTCTCATTTTAATGCGATATTTACATAAAAATGTAAATTTGAATAAATAAATCATTATAAAAGGTTTTATTACTATTATTTGTATCAACCCTCTCCCGTTCGTGAGCAAATAGCATTCCCTTTGGGTCCTGCATTCGAGGTTAGTTTATTATTTTAAGAAAGTGTACGTAAAAAGCAAGTGAGAATAGCCGAATAACTGTGATGTTGACCGTTTACGTTTTAACCGGGAATAGAATAGGAAAATATTTCAATGACCCCGAAATTGAGCTCGCTCCCCTCCCACTTCAACAAAAATGCGATTTTCACGAAACGAAGAAATTAGTATGTGCGGTGAAAAAAATTGTTCAAAATTAAAAGCTTTGATACATAATAATGTGCATCATGATAAATTTAATTCAATATTAAAATTTATTTAATTATGCTGCTTTGAATTCCAATTGTAATGTTATAGCTGTTGTTCTAATTGATCATATTCCTATTGTAATGTGTATTTCTTTATTATTTATATAGAATAAATTGGTTGTAAAAAATTGTTCTTTTCCTCATTCATTTTCCTTCACCTTCCATTGTAAAATTATTTCCCTTTCAAAAATACCAATATAATAGCAATGATAATATTTTAGCATTCTTAAAAGCATGCATCTCAGAAGAATTTCAGGCAACTGCGGTCACGCGGTTAGGGGGAGGGGGGCCGGGGCCCGGCTCGAGCCCTACGCCGCCGCGCACGGCTTTTTTTAGTATAATAATATTAATATAAATAAACAGGGCGAAATTATCATTCCGAACAAGCCCACGCCGCCCATTGTTCAAAACTGAAAGCTTGGATACATAATAATGTACGTCATGATAAATTTAATTCAATATTAAATTTTTTTTAATTATTCTGCTTTAAATTCCAATGGTAAAGTTATAGCGTTCGTTATAATTGATCATATTCCTGTTCTTTTTCCTAATTCATTTTCCTTCACCTTCCATTGTAAAATTATTTCCCTTTCAAAAATACTAATATAATAGCAATGATAAAATTTTAGCATTCTTAAAAGCATGCATCTCAGAAGAATTTCAGGCAACTGCGGTCACGCGGTTAGGGGGAGGGGGGCCGGGGCTCGAGCCCCAACGCCGCCGCAAAGTACTTCCTCCTCCCAACTCGCGCGTGCCCCCGAACACCACATTGGAATTCCAGCGCCGCTTTTCGTTGCGCTTTTGTTTTCAAACTCAATATAGGCGGCAGCACCGGCGCCGGATTTCCAAGATGGCCGCCGCGCGCAACTGTGCTCGGGACCCCTTAATACACCTACTCAGGTGGCAATATCTCATAAGTTTTTTGGACCACAATGTTCAAAATAGTAGGGACGTAGTAGAAGAGTTGCGTTAGGTAAAGAAGCTTTCGCAGGAGGAGAGACTTTATGACAAGGGCATTTAGTAAGGATGTTAAGAAAAAGCTTCGTTAATACTCAGATAAAGAGCGTGGTTATGCACGACATGGAAACATGGCCGTTGAAGTACGATGATGGGCATGGATTGCAGGCGTTTGAAATGAAGGTGTGAAGAGGGATGGCGAAGGTGAAATGGATGGAAAGGAATAAAAACAAGGACGTGCTGGGTGTGGATATTGAGGACTGCGAAAAATGGGAGAGTATTAGGCGAGCAATGAAATAGTAGGAATAGGATAGGGATGTTGGATGGCATATAGGGAGAAAGGAAGTACGCAGGGATGAAGAGGGAGGTGCAAATTAAGATGCTAGACTGTGTTCTGTTAAGAAACACAAGATATTTAGATATTATTTGGTAGTTGTGCCCACAACTTACCTTAACCAGTAGATTACCTATAATATGTATATATATGTTTGTGTTTACATGTAGATATGTAAATATATATAAATGTATATATATATATATATATATATATATATATATATATATATATATATATATATACATTTAGTTCCTATTCCGAGAAAAGTAAAGGCTACATCATGTGAGGACCACAGGACAGTAAGTTTGATATCCCACGCAGCTTAAGTTGTTCTCAGGATCATAAACAAAGGGATAGAGATTAGGGCAAATGATTACTAAGGGTATGATCAGTTTGGGTTTAGGAAGGGGAGAGGTACGCGTGATGCCATTTCAGTAATGAGATTATCAATCGAGAGGAATAAATAACACAACCAGGAGGCATTTGCCTGTTTCGTAGATTTCGAAAAAGCGTTTGATAGAGTGAATTGGGAAATATTAATGAGTATATTGCAGAAGATAGGAATAGATTGGAGGGAAAGGAGGCTAATCCGCAACCTGTACATGTCTCAGACTGCACAGGTGCGAGTTGGGTACGGGGAGTCCGGATGGGAAGTTTTAAGAAGAGGTGTAAGGCAGTGTTGCCCATTATCACCGCTGCTGTTCAACCTGTATGCAGAGGAAATGGTTAAAGAGGAATGGGAAGAACTGGAGTTAGGAATAAAAGTGGGCGGGGAATACGTAAAATCAGTTAGGTTTGCTGATGACCAAGCTTTAGTTTGTCAGTCAGCCAAGGGGCTGCAAGCATTGCTGAGTGAATTGGAAATTCAGTGCGACAGGTATGGGATGAGAATCAATATTAATAAAACAAAGGTTATGCGAATCAATAAAACAAAGGTTGTGGGAATCATTGGCTGAGAGACGATTCAATGCAAGATTGAAATTATTAAATAAATTTAGATCCGCATGTTTCAGCACCGAGGTCTCGCAAATTATTCGTACTCCTACATACATTAGTCGCTTGGATCATGCATATAAAATTCGGGAAATAGATGCCAGAACTAGCCGACTCAAGGACTCCTTCTTCCCACGGACAATACGGGATAGCAACTGCAGGGTTATAGATAGCAAAAATTCCACTTGCCACCCTCAGCGTCTAAAAAATAATTAGTTGCATTTAAATGCATGCTCTTCCACTAACCTTATGTGTTTTGCTATAATAACCCATTCTTTCCGAATGACCTCATTCATGTTCTGTTCATCTGTTTTTAAGTTTCCCTTTCAATCCCTCGTCCCTCCCCGCGGGGGCAAATTCCTGCTACCTGCAACGTTGGGTCGCATTCCCTGCCATTTAGAGACTCTTTGGGGGTAGAGTGTTTCGTGGTGCATTTTCATGTGGTGTTTCAATTTCTTGCTTGTTGTGTCCTTGCTTCCGTGTTGTAGGATTGCTTTCGTGCTGCATCATGGGGTGCAGTTTTTTAGTTTTTTTCGGTATATGTGTTTGCATGAGTATTGGATGAAGGGATTTTTGCATGAGTGTGTGCGCTGCTGTGGGTGTAATTTTCCGTGTTGTTTTTTTTGCATGTGGTATTTTTCTTTTTTACGGTTGGTGACCTAACACCCCCCGCCACACGCCCTTGCGGCGGCTTGCGGGGTATTATGTAGATGTAGATGTAGATGTATGCGATTTTATAGAAGGAAAAAGGCTAAGCTTAACATTAAAATAGGAGGGCAAAAACTAGAGCAGGTAGAATAGTTTACGTGTCTCGGAAGTGTTTTGGACCAACACAGTCAAAGTAGTAGGGACGTAAGGAGAAGAATTGCTCTAAGCAAAGAGGCTTTCACAAGGAGGAGGGAGTTGATGACGGGGACGTTGAGTAAGGATATTAAGAAAAGACTCTAAAAACTTTGATGCGGAGCGTATCTATCAATGTACGGCGCGGAAATGTGGTCATTGAAGCAGGAGGATAGACGTAGACTAGATGCTTTTGAAATGTGGGTGTGGAGAAGAATGGAGAAGGTGAAATGGATAGAGAAGAAAACAAACGAGGAAGTACTTGGTATGGTGGGCGAAGAAAGGGGTTTGTTGGGAGCAATCCTATGGGGGCAGGAAAAGTGGATGAAGGGGGTATTGATCGGAGGCGGGATGTTGAAGACTGTAATTGAGGGGAGAATGTTAGGCAAACGAGAAAAGGGAAGGAACAGGATAGGGATGTTGGACGGGATGAAGGGAGGAAGAAAGTACTCAGAGCTGAAGACGGCCCTGATGTAGAGTAGGATGTTGTGTTTTGCTAGGGGTCGCAAATTATTTAATTAGTAATTATGTCCATCCACAAATCTACTGTCACCGGTAGATTACCTAATAATATATATATATATATATATATATATATATATATATATATATATATATATATATATATATATGTATACATAGTATAAATTAGTGTTCGGAGTACACGTGGAATGATATTATAAAGCATGGCGCCACATCATGAAATTACATGATGCATGCTGACGGATGATTTAGTGAGGATTGACCTAAGGCCGGGCGAGGAGTAGGGTGGGGGGGTTTTGGGATTTGGGGTTGAGGGCAGCTGCGGGGAGTAGGAAGGGAGTCGGGAGAGGAGCATTTCCTGCGACGGAAGGATGGACCCAGACCCCTCTCCCCGTTCACAATCGGAATGCCGCCCCTTAGAGCAGCGCGGGCTTGTGGCGTTTTGGCGCATGCACACGCATGCAGCGGAGGCGCCGGGCGCCCACTTTCGTTCTGTGAATGGGTGACTTTGAAGCGGCACTAAAGAGGGAGGGACACGCTTCCCCTGAATCATGTTGACACAGAAGGCAAGGCGTGAACACGCGACAGCGGAGGAAATCCAATTGCCTGCACGGCAGCCAATGCTCTCTCTCCCCGCACTCTGGCACTCCACGGCGTCGCGTGAACTTCAATTGAGATGAAGTTTTGATGATCAAGCAACGATCGACCGAGTGGAATGGATGGCGCTCTTGTTTCTCTAACAGGCGTCGTGAAATCTCAGGGCTTATTGCTATCATTAGGTTAAATGATCATGCAATTGCGAATACTGTAGTCTGGCCTTTGATATGCATTACTGCTGGTGCTTCCACTTTCTTTTTCGGCCAGCTAAATAATAGTATGCATTACCTTGGCCCATAGTGATTTTCTTCCTTTGACTATGAATAAAAATTAGCCACAATTATCATAACAAGAGCCTTACTCTTACTTGCTCGTTCCTGTCTAATGGAATTCTCATCCTAACTTCTCATTTGGTAGTTATAAATCCTTGAAAATCATCAGAAATATCTAGAAAACCCCTACAGATGTAACTCCTACTTTATTGAGTCGGCATCCAGTGCTTCCCAGATATCTCACTCTATGAGGCTAAAACAGCATTTAAAATAACAGATAATACCTTCTACAATTTCTCTTCATATTGGTACGATCACTTTCTAAACAAGACGTGATACTTGTTTTTCATATGAGTTATAAGAAGCCATGAACATTAATATTTATTCGGCTTTCGGGATTCTTTCAACAGATAACAAGGTTTTCATGAAATTATTTAATACGGTGACACACTAGAAAATGAATCGAGATAAAATATCCCCACAGAGGGAGTACAGATTAACTCTTAAACGGAGAAATTTAATTAATCCTCTAAATGAGATGAAGGTGGTATTCTAAAAAAATTCATGCTGCAAATTAAAAGTATTTTGGAGTGGTTCACAGGAAATGTAACATTTTTTTAAGAGCCGTATGTTTGACAGATGCCATGTTTACACTGAAATAAACCTGGTAAAAACGTATGTTTTACGGTGCTCTTATATTTACGCCTTTTATCCTCTCAATCATTGCTTGATTTTCGGGAAAAATATCTCCTAAACATATAGGTATTTTAAAATAGGAGAAAGTCAAAAAACAGGAGTAAACAACAGACAAAAAATAATTGAATTTCGCACCCTGACTAACTTCCAAAATAAATATTAGATTCGATCCTTATCGATATTCGTTTATTCGATAAATATTTAGGTTTTGATTTTTTCTTATCTTTTTTATTCTCGTAGAAAGTATTGAAAGAGTAGTATATAGAAATTCATGAGTGGAGAAGATTCTATTCATAAAATTAATGCCATCCATTTGGTTATGGAAACGATAGAAAAACTTTAATCGCGAATGTCAAAATGCGGTTATTTTTTGGATGTTTATGGCAACAGTTTGGAGCAAACAAAAGGCCTTCCAACGCTGGAGGGTAAAGGGTCGATCATTTCATGCCCCTGGTTCCTTCAATGGCATTCGGACCCCTTGGCCATTGGAATCAGGGAGCCGTGGCCTTAGGCCCCCATGGGAGCGACGACTCTTCCGATTCCGCCGGCCCGATCCAATCCAGTGGCTGTCGCGAGAGAGGATCTACGGTACCGATCTCGGGGAACCTCTGAAAAGACGCAGGTTTTTACGGTGAGCATGAATGCCGATAGATAAAAATCTCAACTTTCTACGCGAACCCACTTGGACGCTTTTTATTAAACACCGGACGCATTATTTCCCATGTTGATTGGCATCTAGTCCGCGATCGACAATTCTTTTGGGAAACGCCGTAACCTAGCCGAGGGTTGTTTTAATAGAGACTCTCACGTGTAACTAAGCTCAACACGGCATGTGAAATTCATTTTTGATTGCAGCTGGGGTGATTAGCTTTCTCAGATTTTTATTGCTTGAAAATATACGAGATGAATCTGGACCCGGGCTTCTATCACCACGGCAACAGCAGCGGTTGTTGTATTGTTTACTTCTGTATGTGTGTGTGTATATATATATATATATATATATATATATATATATATATACGTTATTCAGAAATCAATTTCAATTCGATTATTTATTTGGCAACCGTTTTTCTACTTTGCTAGGTTTAGTTATATATACACGCACACGCACGAACACACTCATACGCCTTGTACGTATATGCTTGTAGATATTGCAATTATTCAAGTACATTTCCGGCTTCTTTTATAATTATCAAGATAGTGCCCCATCGAACTGCGTGCTATTATAGTTTTAGGCGCTTAATTTACATCTGTATTTATCCATTGTGTTTTAAATCCCCAAACTTGCTTTGATTTATTAATCATGATGTTAATGTAAATACACTAAGCATGTGAAATAAGGCCTGAAACTGCATATAAATGAATTGATATTTTTCAGTACCCTTTTATTTGACATGTGATTAATTTATACACCTAGGAAGACTATGAACCAGTGATTGGAAGCCTTTTTTGGAATAGGATGTTCCAGAATCATTAATAAAACCGTGATTTAGAAATGAATTGAACCCATAAATTTGAGGACACGTAAGTAAAACCTTGTTTATGACCTATTCAAATTCGCATCGAGTAAGAATGGAAGCGCAAGGCTTTTTGTGTTCGGGATCAATCGATCATCTTTAAATGTTGATGGATCACGTCCAGTCAAAGATTAAAACTATCTATATCTTTCCGTACTTCAATGGTTATTTCGCACTTTTCCAATTGATTTTGCAGCTTTTCCAACAAAAAAGAGAAGATATTTTCAAGTGATTGTAATAATGGCTAGAAAACAGCCATCCATATCCTCCGAAAGGAGTAAAAACTCAATGACTTGGGGAAAGTTGAATAAGATTAACTTATTTCATATTTTCGAGAATGCATTTGAATGGATAACTGATGGACAAATAAGTTAATTAATCAGTATCCAAGCTAAAGCATCTGGCTCCTGAACATTGTTTTGAATATTGATTTATCTATGGCATTAAATTCGACTATAATTCCGGATTTAAGTTCAGCCAAAGGTAATGAGCGAAGCAGTGGTTACGCCCCCGCAAAACAAAGGGACATCGGCAATTACCTTATTAGGCAAAGGAGAGCCAGGTTTAATACTGCGAGCACTGATGTACATGCGAGGAACAGGTTGTCGGGCCGTCTTAGGTCATGAAAATAACTGCTCAGCAACAATGCATTGTGCGCTTTTGAAGAAGTCCGGGAATAATAAAGGGATCCCTTGTCGGATGGGCCTTCACCTGCCACTATCTCCTTTTGAAATCCTCTCCCACCTTCCCCTCATCTCCTCCCACTTTTCACCCTCCACTCTAAAAGAATTAAAACACTCAAAAGCTGGGATTTCCTCGAGTTCGGATTCCCGAAATATGACTCCTGTCAAGTCAACACGGGGTTTTTTTTGGGGGGGGGGAAACAAAAGTGGGAACGCCGGGTGGATGGGTCGATTTAATTATGGGACGCTCTTGCAGCACGGCAGGAGACACTATTGACATTTAAGGACAGCACCCTTTCGATCGCTCTCTCCCAAGGGTCTCCCTCTGCTGACCTCGGGGATTGTAACTGCTCGTGATTGATTGATTGCTCGTCCCCGAGGGACCGTCAAACCCCTTCTCTCCTCTTTTGCAATCAATCCCGGAACACCACGCAATCCGATGCGGCGATTCCGTCTCCCTTGGAATTCGAATTCTCCTCTCTTTGACGCAGATTTTAAAATATCGATAAAAACAAAGCCATTTCATGCACACAAAATTTTGAAGATCCGCCATGGAAACTGTGCCACGTGTACCTCCATTGAACGGTCTAATATAAAAAAATTACAGAGAATCAGGTGGACGATTCAAATCTTTAATTTAAGAAATTAAGAGATAACATTTAAAGAGCGAAATAGAGATGATAACAGGGGAACGTAAAAGTGTTCGCGGAAAACTATCATGTCAGTCACTAACTCATCAGATCATTTTTGATTCCGGTTTATTAGGTGTGTGAAAGGGTCTAACGTTTTTCACAGGACTAATGGGTATGAGGCAGGCGCGTGATATGGAGCGGATGAAACGAGAGCCCGCGAAGGTTGGCTACAATACAAGGCACACAAAAGTAGGGCGAAACGTAGAATACAAAGAAGGGGGCGTTTGATATATTACCAGCAGAACTTAAAGATGAACCAAAGAACACAATTTTTCAGGTCTACTTAGCACTAAGCAATCATAGGGAGGCAGGCAGTAGTCGACAGTGTTTACAATCAATTGGAGGAAATGAATCGGGCGTTCCTGGAAGAAAGCATTTGGTAGGGATTGAAAGGCGACGTTAAGTGAAGGGAGAGATGGTGATGCGGTGGGGGACTATGGTTTAAGAACAAGGAATGACCGTGCAGAGAAAGCAACGGAGTTTTATAGGAGGCGGGGCTTAATTGTAACGAACACGGTTCGAACACAAATACAGGCGTAAGTATGCAAGGAAAATGTGTGAGGCTTAAGAAATTTATCAGTTAAAATATGTTATGCTTGAGCACAGGTTTAAAATAGCGTGATTAATTTGCCATTCCCTGTGAGTGGGTGAGGATTCAGTTCATAATTCAGTAGTAATGAATGGAAGCGTTCGATTCAAAATGATTTCAGGAAATGGAATGTAAAAGCAAGATGTTTAGGAAATGGAATTTAAAACCATAAAATGGGAGGACAATAAAGGAGTATTAGTAAAATGTAGAGTAAACCATGATTGAGGAGGGGGTGCTGGGCACTGTTGGGATAAATGGAACCATGACGTATGAAAATAGGGATGAACAGGAATCCGCAAACGAAACTATGCAACAAGTACAAGCAAGCAAAGGATTACAGTGAGTAGGATTAGAAGGATAAACGAAAGAAGGTGATAGAAGAATGTAAACACAGAATTTGCAAGAAGAAAATAGAATTCCAGTGTAAAAAGAATTTGATGAGAAACTGAGGCAGGAATCTATTGGAGCGAAAGAAGCGTTGTGAACCTGATGATGACGCCTAAGCAATTGAACTAGTAGTAGCAAAATAAAGAACAGTGGACAAATACACTGAGTTCTTCATTTCATGAACATGAGGTTCCACAAAGTTGAGCCAGAAACCATTGAATACATAATCTGTCAACTTTATGGCGCAAGAGTTCGGCCGGGAGATTTCGCTAGATCAGTGTTCGTTACCATTCCAATAAAGAGAAAGGCAGCCATATTTTCTGTAGTGAACAATAAGTTCGATTTAGAACGCAAATAAAGTGGTTCTCAGTATCATCAAAATGAGGATGTTAAGTAGGGGAAATTATAGTTTAGAGGATGATTAGTTTGGGTTTAGAAAGGTGAAGAGGCAAGCGTGATGTCACAGTAGTAATGGGAAATGAATATATAATAAAATCAGGGTGTACATGACTTTTCTGCAGATTGCGAGAAGGCAGCTTGAGCAATTTTTAGGGCCATCAGATCAAAGATGGAGAGTCAAACAGCCAAAGATTCACAAGTTCATTGCAAGATCTGGGGAGAAATACAATAACTTGAAGAAAGATTAAAACTTTTGCTAAGATACTATTCATGTGGTTTTGGATCCGACATTGAAGATTTAATGAAGGCCCAAATTTACATTAACAGGTCAGACAATTATCATAAAATACAATTGATGGACTGCAGAACAGATTCAAATATCTGTTTTTCCAAGCACGAGAGCAGAGCAACAAGGGTACACTAAGACAGAAATGGGTGGGCATTGGCAGAAATAATTAGGAACATACAGGTTACAAGGGGTCCCTTGTACATTCCCCCTGAACTCACTTAACGGAAGGCGTCGTAATATTCCATGACAAGCACTGTTGAACCGCGCGATGGGGTTTTGTGTTATTAAATTTAAAAATCAAATTCATTTATGACCTGTCCTGCTTGTGTGAGTGAAACGCGGCGTGACGATTGGTGACTGTGTGGCACGTTAGCTCGCCCTTGTAATTGGGGTTCCCTATTGGTGTTTTGAGTTTAGTCAATGGTTAGTTGTTAGTAAGAGTATAACAGGTGAGATGCATGTAGCGGATGTTGCATAAATCATGTTTGGTTGCCCCTTTCCACATGCAGCTCAACCGGATGCCGCGTGCTCGTGGAAAAATTGGGTTAGATGCAGTGTGGCTGGTGGATGACCTAATATCCCGTGGCACACGTCCTCGCGACGGCTTGCGGGGCAGTCTGTCGATGATAGATGAGAGCGGAGCAAATGGTTACTTAGGGGATGATCAGTTTGAGTTCAGGAAGGGGAGAGACACGCGTGATGCCATTGCAGTATTGAGGTCACTAAGAGGGAGTAATGTAGAATAAAATCAGGATATTTTTCTCTGTTGTAGAGTTGAGGCCTTTAGGATGAATGCAATAGGAAAAATGAAAAAAATTGTATTTGATTTTTTTGCCCGCGAACCTTATCCTTAAAGTAAGATTCGGAGTGTAGAAGAATGAATAATTATACAATCAATATATATATGAAATACATCTATACAAATTTTAAACATTTTTATTTTTTTATCCATTTACCCTTCGAGTCAGAGTGTATGTCAGGGTGTGAATACACACCAGAATAATTTTTACCCGCACATGACCCTACCGCGGTCGGACAATGCATGTTATTTTAATCCCTAATTGTTCGTGGAAAAAATGACATCTCAAATACATCTGTGCTACACTTGATCTCTCTCATTTAATTGACATAATCTCTCCTACCGTAGTTTGATGGGAGTAATAATACATAATGAAAACTTCGTTGCAATTTTCCACAGTTAAAACTTTATTGCCGACCATGGTTTCGATACACTGTATCATCATCAGGTGAGGAAAAGTACAAGGAGAAGGGATATATATACCAAGCTACAAGAAGGGGTGGCAGGGGAGGAAAGAGCGGGGGGAAGGGGGGGTTTGTCATGTCCCCCCGCTCTTTCCTCCCCTGCCACCCCTTCTTGTAGCTTGGTATATATATCCCTTCTCCTTGTACTTTTCCTCACCTGATGATGATACAGTGTATCGAAACCATGGTCGGCAATAAAGTTTTAACTGTGGAAAATTGCAACGAAGTTTTCATTATGTCTCGATTCCACAACATCACTCCTGACTCTTCACTTTTCGTAATAATACATTTTCAACATCATAACATAAAGAGACGCCCTTCCAATTTATAAAAGAGCTTCAATCTGTAGCTTTACCTTCGCTCCGTGAGTGATTTCTAGCATAGCTGCTCTTATATTTTGGATACGCTACTAATTTTATCATAGCAACGTTTAACAAATCTAGCTCCTCTCCGCTGCACGTGATCCAATTCGGCAATTAATCCAAATTCTTGATGATCCAATATAGTTGAAGCATACTCTAAATGAGGCATAACAAGCGAAAGAATACATTTATCTTTGACATTTTCATCATATTTACCAAGTACTCTTCTAATAAATCCTAATATTTTGGTAGCTTGTCCACATATTCCCCGTATATATTTCACCATGGAGGGATTGTGAAAGAGAGTAACGCCTGGGTGTCTACACATTACATATCGGTGTACCCGATGTAGTCGGCGTTCGGGTGGGAATTGCTCTTCATCCCAAATATTCATGACTACACTGCCAAGTGTCGCATCAGCGTTGTATAACATTAATGTCATCTGACAAAGTTGCTTCGTCCTCAGGATCACTGATATTACGGTATACCACGGCATCGTCTGCAAATAAAAGTATCATACTAGTGAATACGGAGTCAAAGTCGTTAACGTAAAGTAGTAGTAAAATAAGTCCGATAACACTTCCCTGGGGAACACCTAAAGTAACTTCTACAGCATTTGAGCTAACTCAATCTATCACCACTCTTTGTACCCGACCATACAAAAAGTCTGTGACCCAACCCCATATATTTTCATCAATGCTATATGCTTCTAGCTTTGCAAGTAGTTTACTATGAGGTAATTAGTCGAAGGCCTTCTTAATATCTAGAAAAATCGGGTCCGCTGGAGCATTGCTCTCTCCCGAATTAAGAATATCATGAACAAAAAGCGCAAGTTGTGTCTCAAAGGATCTGCTTTTGCGGAAACCATGCTGATTTTTTATTAATAACCTCTGGTTATTGAGGTGTTTCAGGATCAAACTAGTAGCTATATGTGCCATAACCTTGCGCGAAATGGATGTGAGGGAAATAGGTCTGTAATTACTCGGTTCCGTCTTGTCTCCGTTTTTAAATATTGGCGTTACGTTAGCCGTTTTCCAATCTCTGGGAACCTTGTAATCTACCAGTGACTTCTTAAATATTGTTTATAGATTGAGCAAAATTTCCAAAGCTAGATTCTTAAATATAGGAGCGGGTATTTCATCTGTTCCGGAGGATTTATCAGGCTTAATATTTTTCAGCAAACGTTCTATTCAATTATATAAGATTTCAATTTTGGGCATCGGTTAACCGGCACAATTTGGTAAGCCGTCGGAGGCATTTGGTAAGACATTGGTGAAGACACTTTGAAAGAAGGAATTTATTAAGTTAGCCTTTTACAAGCTGTTGGTTTCTCTTTCACCTTTATATCTTTTGAGTGAATTAACAGTTGACTTATTTCCCTGAACTTCTCTGACGCATAAATAAAATGCTTTTGGATTCTATTTCAAATTTTCCGGTTACTTTTTCCTTTTGAATTCCCTTTTTCCGAAATTCATTCACCCCAGATATCTTGTAATCATACGCGATCCCATTATTTTTGTCACTAGAGAAATCATCCTAGATATTTTCCAATTTGGTATGACATAGCGTTTGAAGTCGCAATGCTTTTCTAACATCTGCGTTGTACCATCTAGGTTCCGTGTTTTCTTTGATGAATTTACTGGGAATGAACTTGTTGACTGCTGAGCGCGTGACGTCAAGGAAATTATTCCACGTATCCTTAGTATTTCGATGATTACTATCTTTCTTAAAACTTGCAAATTGATTCTGTAGCACGCACTTTAGGCCATCGCAGTCATATTATTTAAACAAGTAAATTTTCTGTTAGGCAACTTATTTCGGACCTTATGTAGGGAAAACTTAACTTTTACTGCCCAGTGGTATCTTTCGGGAATATTAGTTGCTAACAAATCAAGAATATTATCGCCCCTATTTAGTGAAGTGATAAGTTGATGCAATGAGTGCGGATCCCTTAAATAGGTTTACAGTCAATTTTTCATTACCTTATAATTATTGCCTCACCTACAATGTAATTTTGAGCTAACATTATAACAACTGTCACGGTGTCCAAATCAAGTGATTGCCACTTTTCCTGTATTTTATGCTGTGGATGAAATCTCTGTGGTATCCGTGGTTTCGGTCTCAGGTTACTCACCAATAGTTTCCCGCTAAATGTTGGCACACCACAAAATTTGACGACGCACGGAGCTTTTACCTTTAAAATGCTTAATTTGAAAAAATTGGTCTCTCCCTCGGAGGAGGGGGGGGGGCGTCATAATTTCTTGGCGCATAATCCCCTTGCGACGCTAAGTAACACCATTTCCTCACTTTCTCATTAGAATTGCATGCAAGTGCACACGATGCCAATAATTCCATTTCCTGGCGTCGGAAAAACCCTCGTGCAATGATGACTTCTTGCTCCTCGTATGAAACCATGCCTTCGAGGCAGACGCGAAGTGTACGGCCAATTTCTGTCCACCGCCAGCGAGCCGCACCGGAGGGCGGCCCCCTCTGGCGTCATCTCCCCCTCCCCCAGCGTCCGCTGCCCTGGCGCACAAGCAAAGAAGAGCATCAGCAAATTTGTTTTTGGCACGAGGAAGCTCTCCCGCCGACCACATACATTAAACAAAGGCCGGCTGCCGGTTTCTGTTAAACAAACAGGAGAGCGCTCTCGAGGGATAGAAACTTTCCAAGCGTTCCTGAAGGCAATTTACATCCTGCTGGTAACACACTCTATTAGCTTAAAAACTAATGATTTCTCGTGTATAAGGGATCTAAGGAAGCTATTTTATTCTTATATTTTAGATTAATGAAAAAAAGAGGCATCTCAAATTTTTGTGGCAAACAGTGGATATTTTCAATCTCAACCAACCTTTCAATCGATTGCGACTTTTAAACGATACTACCTGCGCATCTAAACGCTGAAACTCCAATGTGCTTATTAATATAAGTTTACAACTATTCTCAATCAAAACAATTAATTAAGGGCTGAAAACTATTTAACATGATCACTTATCCGTAATATAACTAGCCATTATCGAATAACCAGCTACTATTATTCATCAAATAGTATTGGGTGTTTAATATGGGATGGGCGAAAACTGCGGAAATGGAGGCTTTGTTTGTGGTTATGTGGGATATATAGAGGATGTCAATGGTATAGAAAGTTTCTCTGAAAAATATCACGAACAATATTTCCCTGGCGTGTGCATGAAGGGCCTGAAGTCAGACCGACGGTAAAGTGTGCACATGGTCGCAGATCGTATTGGCATTGATAAGATGACAGGGCACACCATTATCACTGAAAATTTGGCGATGCGAAAGATCTGCTCTTAACTCGTCCTTAAGGACTAACGACGGACGACCGCAGGTAGAGTCGAGTGTCTGCTAGCGAAAACCTTCTGCAATGGCATCGCGACGATTCCCCAACTTCCGTACAATTCCAACTTGGCAAAAGCAGACTATTTCCTATTCCAAAAAGTGAAATCCTCCCACAAATTACATCACCATGGGGCCCTAAATACCATCAAAGAAGCTTGCACGCGTACCCTTAAGGGCCTTCTGGGATCCGCCTACCATAGTCGTTGAGCCATACGAAAGCCGCTTGCAAAATTTTGTCGACGCTTAAGGGATGTACTTTGCAGAATTTGGAGGCATTTTAGCATTATCTGAAATAAATATATTTTCCGAACCTTGGATTTATATGCACGTAGGACAAAAGAAGGCAGATACTCACAGGACTTATTTGAGACATTGGTTTTGGAGGAAAGTTTTTTATACTGTTCATGAAAAGGTTATCATGTAAGAGGCATTCTGGAACTCACAGTGGAACCTTTTATTTGAAGACGAAAATGCCACGGAAGGTGAAGGCGTTTTATGCAAAGGAAATTCTGCCAGGCGGATGAGAGAGTCGTTTTTTAGGATTGAGACATAGTGTAGGAGACAAGGAGTGGCAGGAATTCTTAATCCCACAACCTATTTTCACATCCCTCCCCTCATTTAATATTCTTTTATTGTTTCCATATTTTAATTGTACCTTTCAAATGTATTATATCTTTTATCTTATTTGCCATCTAATTTCTTAATATTGTTAGGATATTAAATTCTTGGGCCCATCTTTTCAAAAGACTTCATGTTTTAAGTTTCAAAGCTCGGTCTCGGGGATAAGATTATAAGCGTAGATTGAAGCTTTTGAGACTTAGGCAGGGTAATGACGGAGAAAATTAGGTGGACGGAAAATAAGACAAATGAAGAAGCATATGGCAGGGTAGGAGAAGAGCGGAATGGCTGGAGGAAACAGGAATAAGAAAGGGAAGGTGAATGTGGGATGATTATAAGCGTAATAAGGCTGAGGGAATATGCACAGGCGTAAGGGGAGGAGAGGGAGGCTGCAAGCAAGAAGTTCTGTAGATAGGAGAAGCGTCTAAAGGCGGTCGCCACGGAATGAGATAGTGAAATATAAGTGATATTAGCACTGCTCGATTTTTAAAGGGGTAATGACGTCGTCAAAGAGCTTCCAGCATCCCCCGGACTGATACACTACCCATAGCAGCAAAGGCTGCCTACGAATAATATTTGGAATTTCATGAGGAATTAGATTGATGCTACACCAATTAATACCAAGCAATTTAAATATATGTGAAGACAAATATTGTATGTTTTAGGTATTATCGTTCCATTTCCGTCCATCCTAATTTACAGGTCCATACAATTTATCCTGTATCTAGAAACCCTATTTTCCTGCCTTTTATTCCCTAATTCGTCTAACATCCATTTTAGCATCATCACCATCTCCCATCAGCGCTCATCAGCCGTCAACATGTACTTCAACCACTTCTCTGGCCTACTTCGGACTTTCACTTTTCTCTTTCCACCACAGGGAAAAAAATCGCCTTTTAACCCTTATTTTTACATCAGACTGTTAGTTGGTATTCCATTACTTTGGTGATCGTTAACAATGCATGTAAACTATAATATGCTCAAAAATCTGAGTTTGAGAGCCCTAGTAATTAGAAGTGGCGCCGGGGTCCTATAACTGAGGTGATGCAGCTTCAAGAAAGCAACAAAGTGACTTAAATAATGCCGAAAAATAGTAATTTTTTCAAGCACTGGAAGCAGCAAATATATTTGGAAAATTATTAGGAATAAAAATTACATTTCAGTTCTAATTCTATTAGACGCTCTCTCAGGCGTTACTTGGTGGAAGTCTTTCATGATAAATGAAGGAAGACCAACTTTGCAGATTCCACTCAACCTTTAATCTCCCACGAACACGGTTTCGTTTCAAGGCAATATCATTGGTGTAATCTGCCCCGTTTCTAGCCCAAATCAAAAGTTCAGTAGAATCTGCAAAGTTACTTTCTTTATTTGCTATTTATATGAAATTAACTTTAAATTTCTAATATCGCATTTGAGATATTTTCTAATCTCCCCCATTATTGAAATAAGACCCAATCGTTCTGAAAGGTATTGTAGAATCCAATCTTCACCACGAATGTGCTGCTGGGAGTAATGAAAATCGTCCCTTGTGATTTAACCCACTCCATTTTGATTAAAGGGTCATCTTTCACCATGCAGAACGGCAGCCGGGACGTCTGACTCCAATGACAAGGCCACTATACCGATGTTGTGACGTTTAAAATCTTTCCGAGAACGATGGGAAACCAAGTTGATTATTTTTCTCACGAAAACATAATGAGCAAAAATTACGAATAATTGCTGAAGGCCACCCCCGTTACAGGTGAGGGTGTCGTGCTCTTGACATCAGACGAGATTGGGCATCAGCAGTTATTATTTCCCGAAATCCTAACACAAGAGAGAAAATGCAAAACAACAGAAGGGACTAATCTTATTCTTAAGCAATCAGAAAAATAACAAGATACATTGGGAAAAATAACAAGCATACATTGGGGAGACCGGCCGCACCATAGAAACACGCCTAAAGGAACACGAGAGGTGCATCAGGTTAATCTACCCAGCAAAACCTACGGTCGCCGAACATTGCCTCAATAACGACCACAGAATCAACTTTACCGGCACGAAGAGGCTATGCCACGCCAACGGATACTGGGATCGCGTGGTGAAAGAAGTCGTTGAAATCCGACTAGACACCAATACCATTAACAGAGACAACGGCTTCCAAATCAGTAACACTCGGAAGCCAGTGCTAAAGAAAATAAAACATGCACGGGAATGCACCCGATTGGCCGTAGCGGAGCACTAACGCTTCCGACCAATCAGGGCACACCTGAGGCTTGGCGGAGAGTATAAATACCAGGCATTTTTATGCTCTGAACTCCACCCTGAAGACGATGGCAGAGTCAGCCATCGAAACGTCGGAGTACTGCAACCTGACCCGGTGGGAAACCCGAGAGAACTTCTTGAACGCTTGAATTCATTTACTTAATTACAAAAAGTCGCTAGCGGAGGAGCATATGTTCCATGAACTTCGTCCAATTCTAATTTAATCTCTTTCGGTGTAAACCCTCTTATGAATATGTGTTAAATTACCGCAGGAAACTCATTTTTCTTCAGTTTTCTAAACAAACAAATGGGTTTTCCAAAGAAACTGCGGGAGATGCCGCAACAGTAACTTTTAACGGAGGCAGTGTTGCTTCAAAAGGCTTTGAAAATGAAACCACTTGATTTGTAGGCGTACTAAAAGCAAACCTTTTCTGATATTCCACGCGCCATCTCCTAGATTTTTTGAAGGAGTTAATGAGCGGCCCACTATTATTAACTTTGAAATTGACTGACAGGTTTCCTTGTTGGATACATTTAAATTAGGGTACATCAAAGTTTAATAAATTGAGTGGTTCTCATTTTTCTTTCCATTATTATGCTTCCTGGAAAAATAACCATACATGTCTAGGAATAAAATAGTTCAATTTTTATTGATGGGAAATTAAACTTCTTTACATTCGGAATTAAAATTAAAACATTGAAACATACATTTAATGATTGAACGTCCGGTAAAAATAAATTATTGGATGATTCTTCGAGATTATCCTTTCATTTCAGTGTGGGACGTTTTCTTGTGACGAAACATGATTGTTTGTGGGTGTTAATAGCCCATTTACAAAATATTATGATAACATTAACATGATGGAAGTCTATTAATAATATATCACTAGTAAAACTCATTCTTAAATGAGCTGTCACTCTCCGAATCGCTTTATTTACATATTTAGTAATAAATATACATTTATATTCTCCAGTTGGAGTTATCCACACCCCGAAGGCAATGGATATGATATGTCCCTACAAGTCCAAATATATATATATATATATATATATATATATATATATATATATATATATATATATATATATATATATATATATATGTATATATATATATATATATATATATATATAAGGGACATGTAGGATATATATATATATATATATATATATATATATATATATCCTACATGTCCCTTAAACACCACTATAAGCACACGCACTGGAGGGCGCTACCGGTCCCTCAACTTCATATGCTTCCGGTAGATGTCCGTGGATACCCTGATGGACGCCGAGCACATTTTCCTACTCAGCCCACGAGCCCTGCCTTTCTGGATGCCGAGTTAGAATAAAATAGCATCGTTTTTCTTGTTCCAGGACCCGAGGGCCCCGACGATGATGGCACCCAGGCGGACAGTAATCTTGTACTCGTGGGCGACGCGAATGCTCTCGGCCAATCCACGGTATTTCTCCATCTTTACCGCCCGTGCCACTCGGAAAGCCGCCATCCGGTTTTCGAAGGGGACCGTAATATCCACGATATGGATATTATCCCCTTCGCGGATCACCAGGTCGGGACGAAGCCTGGAGTCCTGACCGGGGACTGTCTTGTCCACAGCGACTTCCCACGAGGGCGGGAGGCATTCCGTTCGGAGCTCCTGGATTCTGTTGTGCCGGGGGATGCGGAGCTGCCTGTGGGCGAGGCACTGGTTCAGGACGTGGACCAGAGTCTCATCCGTCTCCTTGCAGAGCCTGCAAAGGGTGGACTCTGGTCTCGCGATTCCCCTCAGTGCGCCCAGTAAGGGGAGCACATTGAGTCTTCCTCGGTGGACGAAGTCACGAAGCGAGATCTCCCGTCTTGCCTCGCTCCACTCCCATTCCGGAGTGCAGAGTGGGGCCACCTCGTGGCCTTTCTGGCTCTCAACCACGTTGACGCGACTTCTCCCGCGTCGGTCCTCAGGTGGCCTTCCATCGACCCCGAGAGGTAGTGGCACACTACTCACTTGTTCGGAGGGGGGCCACTCCTCCCCATTCGTTTATGGACGGAGTCTCGGAGGCCGTACCACGCCGCGTCTCGGATGGTCTTGTCCTTACAAGTAAGCATTCGGAATATCTGTACAATAGCCATGATGCTGGCTTCTTGTGGGAGTGGCATGTAGCCCCCACCCCCAGCTTGACATGGCAGGTAAACAATCTCCTTACTGGCCCTCACCGGGAGGGAGAGCCAGGACCTCACTGCCTTCTGGATACCCCGATCGGCTTTGTTAAGGACTTTACGGGTAACTGGGGCTACTCTCAGCGGGAAGGATATCCTCGATAGAAGGAATGTCCGAAGAGCGTCTAACTTTTGCCAAGGGAGCAGGTCGCTGGCATTTAAGCTCGCCAGGTCCACCATAAGGCCTTCCAGGGCGGTGTTGGGGGTTGGAAGTTACGCAGGTTACGTGTACGTGTGCTAAAATATTTTGCCCAAATTTGCTGTCTGATTTTGTTTTTATTTATCGTGTATACATCGTGTATCATGTGTAAAACTAGTGGAACTAAATTTAGATCCCCATGGCACATTTTTCAATCTCTACTGCCCTCGGAATCGTCTTATGTGATGTCCTTCATATGTTCCAAAATCTTTTGACCTGGCCTATGTAATCTGCTGTAACAAATGCAGTTTCTTTGCAGCAAATTGCCTGATATTTTGCTAACTGAAATACTACTTAACTCCCATTCTACAAAAATTTCTCTAAGAAGATAGGTTGCGGCGGTTCTGATCGCAGGGATTCAGTGGTGTTGGGGAGATGAGGAATAGGTGAGGGATGGGGGAGGGAATAAGGAATAGAGAGAGCGTAAGCGGAGTTATAATTCTCAACCCCACGGGTGTCAGCTGGATAATATTTCCGACCTCAAAAATTTCCAAAACTTTCAGAAAAAATGTCTTATACATTTGTTAAGGCGGAAACTTTTCAGACCACCCTCGTATATGAATACAAGCCAGGTATGAACTTTAAGTAAGATTTTTCTTGATAAATGCATAAATATTCTTCCAATTTTATTTCCGCCAAAGATATTTAACTCTCTTAGTGCCACTAAAACTTGGTGGTACCAGCGAGAAGTGCTGGAATTGAGAGTTTTGTAAATCCTTATGAAAAAAAAAACAATATGAAGTTACTATTTTAGATATAAATATAATGAAAAATAATTTGCCACAAAATAAATTGCTGTCTTTGAGCCAAAAAAGTAATACATTATCTGTCACATACACAAACAAAATTGCAATTATTATATAAAAAAATTAACTTACCTTTATAGAAGGTTCTCGCTTCTCAAGAACCTTTATAGAAAAAATGATAAATAAATAACGAAAATCTAGTTAATTGCATAACTTTTAGTTGACCACTGCACACTAATATTTTCGAATTTCCCAATAAGGCCCAGCTTCATGTACCCTTCTACTCGTTAAGGAAAAAACCTACCTGATTCCCTTTGGATGAAACAGAGGTTATCTTCCTAATAAATTTAAGCATATGCCTTCTCAACCACACGATACAAACGAAGTAATCCCTTCTGTCAGAATTGCTGATGGTGTCTCCCTATGCATTGAATGACTTGACCGCACGGAGTCTCTGATGGATAGCAATACGAGGGATAGCAATGTAATATATTTACAATGTAATTTATTTTCGTTGCATGATCAATGTAGTGGAATTTCTTTTTGTATCATAAAATTCAAGAGAATTCGCATCCTTTTAGCAATTCACGCTAGTATACACTCCGGAAGTTAAAAACAAAACTATCTTTTTTCAAACGTCTTATTTACGTAGGCTTAACGGTGCGTAAACACATACGCGTCAAAAAGAGAGCAAGTTCCAAGACTTATGAAACCATTCATAATGCATGCTAAAAATTAAAAAAATACAATACGATAAAGTACAAAGTACACTCTTTCAAATCATCTCACTCTTTATATTATTACTATTAACCATACAAATTTGAAAATCTAAATATGATTTTGAAAGTACGCAATGTGTGGGTTTATGCAAGCTTCAAACAAATAATTATGAATGCTGTGAAAATTCAACTTAAAAATAGATGACAATTAAAAAAACCTAATGGCGCTGGAGCACAAATGGGGAAGAGAAGATTATTTCCTGTTCCAAATTAACTTCCGGTGTCTGATGCTATTAAATACCGGTAGAGTAATGAATGGGCATCATTGTTCATTTCAGTCAGGATTCAACAGATGGCTTTTAAAAATATACTCTCAACCTCCCCCGAGAGTGACGTTTTTCGGATTTGCAATCCCCGGGCCCATTTGCCGGCGCGGTGAATTCCTCCAACCCCAAAGTACCACCCGGGACGCAAAATCTACCGTCTCCCGCTTCGCTCTTCCGTGCAGATCACATTCTGGGGCCCGATGAATACGAGCCCTGGTCGTGTTACGCCAACTAAAAATACGGGTCTTGACAATTAGATGCTAAGAAAAATAGTAACCTTCGCTAATACCGCACTATCCTGCCATCGACCCGCGGTTCCAGTGGAAAGAGTGAAAAGAAATGACAAAAAAACCGGGAAGTGTGTGAGTGGTGGCCCCCGTAGATAATTTCAGTAGCGTTCGCTTGAGGGTTCGTCGACCGAGACTGGAGGCACGGAAGTGGAGGCCTTCCTTAGGCGTGAGGAGGGCGCGGGAGGGAACGGGAGGAGAGGAGGAAGCGCTGACGAGAGAGGTATGAGGGAACGAGTATTGGCGCGGGGAACCGTAAGACAAGGGGTTGAACGCGAAAGGGGGTGCACCTACAGGGACGAGAGCGGGTGCGAATAAATGGACGAAGAGGAGACGGGAAAGTATGGTGAGGATGGATCGGAATGGCGGATTTCAAAGAGGGAGGATGAACCAAGGCTATTTAACATATTAATGCACTCCTCAAGAAGGCCCTCGGAGTAACAAAGGGCAAGAATGAACTCCTCTGAGGCCAATCGATGAGAGCTAATCGTGGAGGGATGGAATCTGAACCATCGGCCACGCTTGACTGGAGATTGGATGCGAAAACAAAGCCCCGGATGAGACTCAACGCCGATCTTTGCGATACGGAGTCACCCCTCTTGGCGCGGGGTTGGCTACATCTGCGAGATATCGTGTAAGCCACCCAGGAGACGTGTGGCAGGGGATGTTTAATCATCACCCTTCAGCAAATTATATGAGTAAGTGTTCCAGGTTATTGGTTTCCCGCTAGCTTCATCAGCCGTAGTTTTTTTTAGTTGCAAAGCTGATCGCGGATCGTGCGAGGAAAGAAAGAGTCGAAGAATACTTGGTACTCGAGGTTTTCTCTAGGTACTGACCTATCTCCGATACTTTTGCCTTTGGTTTTTTTTTGTGTGTGATTGACGGGTCCCTGGCACAGGAGGAATCCTTGTAAACCCTGAACGAGTGAGTGAATGCGATTCACAAAGGTCTAAACACACTCGAGTGATTGAGTGATTGCGAGTGGGAACTTGAGCCTTTAATTTTTATCGATTTAATTCCAGTGGGTGTGCAACGGGTCCCACCATAATGATCGAGTGGTTGCAAGTTTGTTTTATTTTTTATTATTAAGTTTGACTTTTTATGTGTGATTGAGGTATACATGGGCCAGTGTTTCCTAAACACACCAAGTGACCTAGTGTGTGTCTCTTATCTTTCTCCTAATTTGTAACTTTGTTTTACCTTCCCCCCTTTTAAAGCTAGTGCGTATCAAGTTAACGGTCTCGGCTACCTAGTTTTTATTGCTTCACGACCGTAGGTACGTTTATTTTATATTTACGATGAATAATTGTGTATCGGCGCATCATTCCATCCCCCATTCTCATCCAAACTGTGCAGTCGGTCGATATATTGAGGGATAGAAGTGATTTATTTGTTTTCATAAGTTAAATTGAACATCACGTACCAGTATAATAGCCTTAGTCTCACCTTCTCCCCTTGTGCTTGGAGGATCTCCCGTCCTAGTTCCTCTGTTCACCGCATCATGCTCACTCTGTACATTATCGTAAAATTTTTTCACACATCTAGCTATTTCTTATTTGCACATTTTCTAAATAAACTTTTTCTCAAATACTATCCAAATACTTGCACTACATTCCAGGTGTAGCCTCCCTAGTGCTAAGTACGAGTGATATTTTCCCTCTTCTTTTTAATTACATTTTCCAGGAAGTCTTTCAGAGAATACAATACGCTTCAAAGGTAACTCAACAAATCTTTTTAACGTGATTACTCCATGTTAAGCTTTTATGTGGGTGACGCGGTGATCCCAAGCCCTATTTCTTGCGCCAATCCAAAATATTGTCTGAATAGCGGAAGATGAAGAGTGTGTGTGAAGGATCAAACGGCCGAGGTGAGAATCCTCGCCTCCCATCCGAGGGGCATTGCTCCAGTAGGCAATTGCTCGTCTGGTTATGTGAGGACCCAAGGACTCACCGTCTCCTCACTCTGCTCCCTACTTACTGGACTTGCTCTTGACATGCAAATTATAGGACAGCAAGCGACGTCCCGCCTTCTTGTCCAAGACGTCCCTCAGGGGACGTTTATTCGTCTATCTGGCCAAGGTTTGGAAGAAATTTCCCATAAGAGGACGTAAAGAAAGATTTACAGTGATCACATGCACCACAAAGAAAACCCCCAAAGTGATGATGGATGATCGTCGAATGAAAGTGCGCGAGCTAGTAGACATAGTAAGCATTCCAGAAAGTGTGGTGCATCGCATATTAACTGGAAATTTGGACATGAGAAAACTGTGTGCAAGATGGGTGCCGCATTTGCTCACACTCGAGCAAAACCAGTGTCGTGAAGATGTTTTAATTGAGTGGTGTTTAGCAAAGTTTCACAGCAACAAAGCAGAATTTTTGCGCCGTTTCATAAGCATGAATGAATCATGGGTCTATTAACTCACACCCGAGACAAAAGAACAATCAAAACAACGGATTCAAGAGGGAGAACCGCCTCCAAAGAAGGCAAAGACCGTTTCATCTGCAGGAAAGGTCATGACGTCGGGTTTTGGGATGCTCGAGGGATATTTTTCATTGACTATCCGGAAAAAGGTAAAATTATCAACGATGGGTATGATGCAAACTTATTGCAACGTTTGAGCGAAGAAATCAAGTAAACGCGGCCACATGTAGCTGAAAAGTAAGTGTTGTTTCATCAAGACAATACACCAGGTCACAAATCCGTTATTAAAATGGCTAAAATTCATGAATCAAAGGTTAAACTGCTACCTCATGCACCCTATTCGCCAGATTTAGCCCCTTCAGATTATTTTCTGTTCGCGAACTTGAAAAAATGGCTCGGCGGTCAAAGATTTTTCAACCGTGAGGCAGTGGTGTCGACAGTTAATGTCTATTTTGAGGAGCAAGACAGGTCTTGTCATAAAAAGGGTATCGAACTTATTGAACATGGCTGGGAAAAGGGCATCGAGCTGAATGGAGATTATGTTGAAAAACAAATACATTTTTTTCCAACATTTTTGTGGTTTCTTTGTTGGGTCGGATACATCTGGGATTACCCTCGTACACCTACAAAACCTTGTAAGGTTGAACGAGGAAAAAAATAAAGTTTTCAGAACTGCTACTGAAAGGCCTAAATATTTAGAAATGACCAAAATATTTAGATTATTAATGACTTTTTTAGTTTAATGATTTTAACTGTGTTAAGATAAGGTTTATGGTTTTGAGAAATGGAATATTGGAAATTTGGAAGAAATCTGAGCGATTTGAAATTTTGCCAGAAATTTTTGTAAAATTTCTTTACATTTCAAAAAATGATTTGGTAGTATCTCGTATTTCTGGGGGGAAGGAATAAGGTTTTTGGAATGGTTAAGTTTGAAAGTTTTGATAGAAAATTTGAATGAACCCGAGACAGTGCTAACGAGGAGGTTGGAAATTCCAAAAGACTACGCCGCAGATTCCAACAAAACGTAAAGTAGTGAAGCGGCGAAAAGAGGCCTGAGGTTAACTTTGGAGTTGGGAGAGAGGCCTTTGCAGGGCAGATGTAGTTTTGAGGAGCTCAAAGATCCGCTGGAAATATTTGATCTCCACGTTGCAGGATGGTTCAATTGAGTTAATGCCCAACTGGAATGAAGGGGACGTGAAGCCACAATAGCGGGGGATCCGCTTCGGGGTTGCACAGGACGTAGTTGGGTGGAAGAGGAAGGGAGTTGAAAGTTCGTCATCACCAATCCCCCAATTGTTTGCAGTCTCCCTCAACATCACCCTGTGTTCTTCCAATCCCTCCATTCCCCTTGCAGGTACTTGCACCGACTTTTCCCATTACTCGCATCTCATATGCCATCGTAGGTCTCCCTCTACAGTATTCACCTCCGTATTTCCTTGTTTTAATATAGCATTATCAAACATTCATGCTTCAGGCCTGTCCTATTAGTTTTTCTCTTTTTCCAAATTTTTTCAGTTTTATAATCTAATCCAATCTTCGAAGAATTTACTCAACAGGAATTAATTCCCCATTTTATTTTCTAGGGTTACCCCAAATTTGCACGCCTCCAATATTTTTTTCCTCCGCTGCTCTTTTCGTTTAAAATGTACGTCCGTATAAAGTACTCTCCATATTAAAATTTAAGTAAACCGCTGCCTTATATCCATGTCAGTGTCATTTTGCATCATTTATAGCAAATTTTTTTTCTGTTAAAAACCTTCTTCACCATATCCGTAGTGCTCAATATGCATTTGCCTCATTGTTTTTTTATGATTTTCAATCATCTTCCATCATTTATTTCCTTCATCATTCTTCCATCAATTTGTCATTTAAGAAAATGGCTGCTTAATATTTATGTCACTGATATTTTGCATAATTTCTTTAAATCTCTCGCCTGTTAAAAAACCTTCTTCACCATACTTATTTTGCTCAATATGTACATATATCCCTCTTTTGAAATTGAAACTAGACAACTTGGCTTTTCCACATAGAACATTTTTTTATTTACAACCTAGGTTACGGTTATGGAATAACATCATCTGATGATGTCATACCATAACGAAACCTAAGCAGTAAATAAAAAAAATGTATGTGGAAAAGCCAAGTTGTCTATTTTCAATTTCAACATGAAGATTTTTCACCAATTGACGCCAGAAACTGTTTTTTTATTCATATATCCCTATTTGTTTCTTCCATCACGTGCTATCTGGCTCCCAAAATAACTTGACCACTTCTATAAGCGTGTCTCTTTCTCGTCTTCATATATATTATTTCTAATTTAATGTCGTCGAACAATAAGATGGTCTTACTCATTTTTAATGAAGACTTACCTTCGCTCCAGATGTATAATCTTTAAGTTTAAATTTATCTCCCACCACCGACTAGTTGCTATTTTCCTTGTAAGGTCATATTTATTCTCTACAAGTATAATTTTGTCGCCCGCAAATTCCAGCATACATGTCCTCTTTCCGTATATTCATTCACCACCTCTTACCCTGGCGCTATTTTCGTTACTTATCTTCTCAAATTTCGCAATAAATTTTAAGGGTTACTTTGGGCAATTTTTTCCTTCATCTATTATTCCACCGTTTCAAGTTACCAGGTCATACGAGATATGCATATTCAAAATATTTATAACGAAACGGAAAGGAAACGGAAGAAATGCACAAGATAATAGATATCGTCATCAATTGCACATGTAATAAATATGACTGCACAATGTAAATTATCTGCTGAAAATAAAAACATTATTTTTATAACCAATAGTAAATCGTTACAAATATTATTATTTAATGTTTTAGATTGCAAGAAATGGAAAATGGATTCAAGAAGCCGTAAACCATAGGTCGAAGAAAAACTGTGAAAATTGAATTCTGGGTCACAGAAGAAGTACTATAGCTAAAAGAAGATAATAAAAACACTGAAGGTGTAAGGAAGGTCAGGTATGTTACAAAATGTTGAAAAATATAGCCAGGCGAAATGTGAGAAAAGACAGAGGAGAATGGGTGAAGACTCTTTGTGGAGGAGAAGTAGGGCATAGCCTGATGCACGGAAATGTTGAATTAGCTCACAGGGCTTTAAGACACTGGAGCGGAGCGATATCAATTATATTTAGGATGAAAACGGTAATATTCTTAATGTAGATGAAAATTAAGCACCGGAGTAAGAAGAGTATTTGGAGAATCATTATGCCAGAAAATATTTTATATGTTCATACATATATTGAGAGAAAAGGAAACCGTCGACCAAAATGAGAAAGGACGTGAGATTTCATGCTCGTATTTGACGCCGCAGTCAAAGGACTGAAGAGTAAGCAAGACCCTCGGAATACCCCCGAAAGCGACAATGAACAAGAGAAAGAAGATGCACCAAAAAGAATGTGAACATTTCAGAACAATCAGTTTGACGAGCAATGGATCGAATTGCCTTACAAGAAAAAAATGTTCTGAAGAATTAGAGAGACAGCTGAAGAGTAATTAAGTGAGGACCACTTTGGATTTAGAATGAGTAGAGGAACAAGAGAAGCTATCGCATCTGACACACTCATTGTAGAGATGAGGATAAAGACAGATCAGCCGACCAACATATACCGTTTCATTGATCAGGAGAATGACTTGTCGGTCTACACAGACATATAATGCCACGCATCAAAGAGGACATAGAGATGAGCTGCGATGGCAGGAGATTGATTCACACACTAATTTGAAGGGAAAGAGTTATTGATGTGAAGTGGTGAAATGATCAGAGAGGCTAAAATAAAGAAAGGTTAATCGATGATTTACCATTTCAGTCCGTGATATTTATTTTCATATTAAATTAACCACGTAAATATAATAAATTAATTGTGAGGCCCAAATTCAAAGAAGAAGGAAATATATATTCATATATGCAGACATTCATAGGTCCAAAAATTAATACACATACAAAATAAGTAGTAATTTGTGGACAACATAACGCAACACGCGCAGAAGAATTTACACCTGAAAAGGATACTAGTATGAAGTAGGGGATGAAAAAGTACAACCTCAAGATAAAAGGATTAAAGGTGAAGTAATGGTATGCTCGAGTCGAGGCAGGGAAGAAGATGTTTATATAGGATTTTGGATGGGCTTGCGAGAAAAATTAGACAAGTTTAGCTATTTAGGCAGCAGCAAGGAAGAAGCAAGAAGCATATAGTAAGTGGATTATGAAAGACAAAGCAGGCTTTCAGAAACCAAACTAAGGTTTTAAAATATCTAAACGTGAATCATACCGCACAGTCAGGTAATAACTAAAATTCACACCGCTATGAATGTGCAAGTGAATCAGCACTCGGAAAGCTAATCCCATTCCCATTTGAATTTAGTCGATGGCTCTTTTGGGTGACTAGTTTTCTTGTTCACCGGAAAACATTATCCCCACGGTGTGCGCACGTTGTATTCAGAAAGAAGAGCCTGAGGAACAGGCTAATTTAGCGCTCGACACTGAGAATAAATTTGCTTAAACCGCGCACGTTAGATTCGCCAAATCCAAAACAAACATTGAGAGAAAACTAAACGGCGGCCATTGCTACACCAATCATGTAATGCTTCCACAGAGGAGTTAAGAATAAGGCACCACTGTACCAAAAATGAACAAATTGAATTGCTTCAGGCGGAATTCGAAGACAATGAATAACCAATCGTAGCACTTTTCCACTTATCAAGCGGATAAGTGCCACGATCAGTACCAAATATGATTGATTTAAGTTTAGAGAATAGCTTGCTTTATCTGTTTGATGGGCCAAAAATGATTTCTATAATTTTAAGAACTACACAAAGCAGCGAAATATTACCCTGGCCATAGAAGATGGCGATAGGGTGGTTGTAATGAAAGCGGGTCAATGTATCCTCTGCTTGCACCCTCATAAATGAAATGCATTTGCAAGCAAGTGCGCGCGTAAGGACAGCAAACGGGCTACGCTCACGATCACGCATATCGCGGTGCCACTGGAGGCTTCGGCGCCGGGAAGGATTACGTGTGGAGAGGGGGTGGGGGGAGGAAGGAGGGGAGGGTGGGGGGTGTGCAAATTAACACGCGTCAAACGATCATCGCCGGGGAGCGGAGGTGTTCGCGACAAGCAAACGAGAGCCGCGAGGGGATGTATGTGGCGGATCCCCTGGGAAAGAGGGGCAGGGGGGGAAGAAAGAGAGGGCTTCACGTGCACCCGGGTTAATTAAGGGGCGCCACCGAGAGAAAGGTTCGGGGAGGGGCGTGAGGGAGCATGGCCTCTAACCAGGGCTTTGATGGAAGTGGAACAGTCAGTCGCTTGCTTCTTCATCTTCTTGCCCCCCCCTCCCGTCCTCACAAGAGTCCTCCCCCTGCCGCCCCCGCATCTGCACGGGAGCAGTCACCCCGCTGGGCGCGGCGACGCGGAACAATTCGATCTCCGCTCTCCCACGCGCCCCCGGCCCCTCGCCCTCGGCGAAGGACACGGGGCCATGGGAAGCACGAATTCGACATGAACTGCGACGGCGAAGAAGACAAACAACATTTTAATTTCAAACTTCCTGCTGCAATGTCCTCGAAAATATTAACGACACTCTCATAATAAATTTTTAATTACAACTGCCAAAAAAGATGTGGAAACAGTCAAACGTACCTGTAATCTATATTGATCGGGTGATATCTTAGAAATTTGAATTCGAGAATTCTCCTTTTCCTTTTTTTAAGCTGACAACTAATGCAAATACGACTTTATGCAACTTTGCTCCTCAAGATCATCAATTGTCATAAAGTTTGGCTAATTAACCATCTTTAATAAAAGCTCTAATACATTTGAGATAATTATTTCTTCTTACTTTTCTGATAAAAAGTTAGAGAAATATTGAGAAAAGAATGGAAAAAGAACAAAAGAAAAATGGAAATATTCTATGAGCTAAATCAAGCGATGTGCAGGGACATTTGACAGAACGGGAATTATTAAAACCTGCTAACAATTTGAAACGTTCAATCGGCAGGCATACTTTGGTAGGCACGATAGCATTGATAATAATTGAGATAGGCACAATAGCTTTGATGAATACATTAGGGCATATGAGAGATAAGAATTTGAGGTTTATGGGACGCCTTTTGACATACAATTGAGGATAGGGACAAAAAAGTTAAATTATGCATGTAACAAATTATACTGAAGTTTGGGGTAGGCAAAGTTTGTATAAAAAGTATTGGTAACAATACTTTTTCCCTGGCGTGTGCGTTTAGTGCTGAATTCAGACCGTCGGTTAAGTGTGTGCATAATCGCAGATCGTATTGGCATTGATAAGATGCCAATACGTCCACTTTTCAATATTATCCGACATAATCCGAGGTGTGAAATTTGATTAATTGAATTTTATCCCATTTTGAGATGTAACTAATAGCGGCATATTATACTAGAATACACTTAAAAAACGATTCGCTAGAGTTACAAATGCTGAATAATTTTCTGCAAATTGTAAACGCATTTTATAGGATCAGCAGAAAAAGAAGTTAGGGGGAGATGGAAATGCGTTGCCAAGGAAACGAGCAAGAAGTGAAGTAGATAGATAAAGGAGAAATGATCCGGAGAGTGAGTGGGTGAAGAGAAAAGCTTACGTAAAACTACGAGGAAAATTGATAGGGCGTTGACCTCTGGCACGATAGTTAACTGAAGAAAACGCGGACGGGTAAAATTATAGAGGAAGGCCTAGAATGAACCATGAGAATCAGGAAATAGGAAATGTTTATGTAGTGAGCTATGGGGAAATAAAGATTAAAGAGCTGCCACAAACAAATGGTGATGATGGCAATGAAGTATCGATTTTTCAGTTTTACATTTATTTTACACAGTATGAGTAATATTGCCCGATATGATACATAATTTGACAAACCACAGCAAGAAAAATAAACCTAAAAAAATTATTGTTAATGAAAAATCTTTAACAATCTGAACAATTTTACGGCCTCGAAGAATTGGGTCTGCTTGTAAATCCAGAGAGTGGTATCTCGATGACTCAGCCTCGGTGGGTTTTCTTCCATTTTAGGAGTCTTTAGAAATTCCGATAATCCATGCTCTTATTTCACATGAATGAATCATTGCAACTCGTCGTAACGCGATTTTTTTTGGATTATGGGGTGAGTTTAACATTTTCGGTCAGACCTGTTCGTTGCGGAAGTGTGGCTCCGTCGCTACATCGGATGTGTGGATTGGTGCAGGTGCGGGCAGGTGCGGCGGGGAGGGGCGGGCGGGCGGGCAGTGCTGGATTCACCCCTGGCACTCATTAATCAGAGGCGTGGGAGGGAGGGGCCCTCCCCCTTCCCCCTCAAACGACAACAATGCAGCAGCAGCAGACGGCAACAGCGCACGGATTGAGGGGATGAGGGAAAGGACTTAAAGAGGGTGAATATTTCACGTTGCAGAGGGAAGAAAATAAGCAGGAATTCGGTGGCAACGCCCGCCGCGCAGGGGCAGAACATTTCCCGCGCCTTAAATCTCATTGTCAGTTGCGTACAGTTAAACTGCTAGTCCAATAAAATGTTTCAAAGAACTCACCAAGTAACTACATATACCACGATTGATTGGGGGAGAGTTAGCGTTATTTATGCGAGAGTGAAAAACGTAAAAACCTTCCCGTAAATTTCGCCCTCCAGGAAAAGAAAACGGACAGGACCACATTGATAGTTTGTTTTAACAGAAAAACGTTCATTCCAACATGCGTGACTGTGCTGGGGGGAATTAAATCCTGGGTAGTGTTCGCAAAAAGAAATATTTGGACGCGAAACAAAAAATTGAGTGTGCGGACGAAAGAGCGGAGTATAAGTGGAGAAAATCTGATAATATTGAGGAATGGTAACCTCACGTCAATGGTTAAATAAAATCAATAATCAAAGGGGCAGGGATGTATCCAATAAAAAGGAGAAATACATCGAGCATTCTGGAATGCGCACCCATGACTGTCGGAGCGGCCCGTTGTTATTCCCTCAGAGTGTCTGGATGTGGCTCTAATAGGCGGTAAGATATCCGAAGAAATGTTTCACCCCAATTGGACAACAGGAAAATCACCCCTCGGTCATCCTTTTGTAAACTTTAAGACTTTTGTTTAAAATTTTGGAATATACCTGAAACATAAATTTGCTATTTGTTCCAAATATATCATCAAATTTTGTTCTTATACAAAATTGAAGACCTAAATCAAACATTACACGAATCAATTTTGTTGAATTGTTGTATTTTCAGAGGAGATTAAATACTTGTTGCAATAAAATTTGTACTATTTCATTCTAGTTCATCTTTGAATTTCAGAATGCTGAAACGAAAAGTACATATTTAGCACATATTTATGAGTTCCATCATTCTAGTAATTTAGTTTAACAGTTGTTCGTATTTAGAAAATGAACGTGAGTTGTAATATGTTTTTCCTCATCCCTTGCCTTGTTTTAGATTCGCGCTGAAAAGTGTTCAAATAGTACATGAATCGTAGAAATTGAGGTATTTTGCTATATTTACGAGATTCAATACATTTTTGAATGTACAGGATGGACCAGAATGGATTCCCTGATTTGACGGGTAAATTGTAAAAAAACAACCAAAATAATTAAACATTTTTCATTTTTGAAAACTGAATCAAATTTCATTGTTTTTCATATGGTTTTAAAAATTATTTTATCCAGATGATGACCATGGTGAGCGCTGCACATGTCGAGTCATTCAAAAAGGTTTCCGAACACTCATCTCAGCATATATTGCGTTATTCCGATGCGATGACATCTTTAATTGCCTCCTTCGGAGTTTTCAAGGTCCTTGATCAAACTTTGTAAACCTCTGCTTTGAAATATTCCCGAAGAAAAAATCACACAGGCTCAAACTCGGGGAGCGAGGGGGGCCAGGGAACCTCCCTTCATAAGGAGATCTGGCGGCTGGGAAATTGTTCTTGCAGGAGTTTGCGTGAACGACGGGGGTTAAGAGCCGTGGCACCATACTGTTGAAACCAAAATGCTTCAGTGTCATATTCCTCACCATTTTCTTCAATTTTTGGGGAGTTAAAAGTTCTCCAGCATCTCACAATAGAGCATAGAGTTCACAGCAACAGTTAAACCTGGAGATTCAAAAGAGTAAGGCCCAATAATGCCTATGGAGGATAGAGCGCACCAACCTGTCACTTTGGGGCTATAAAGAGGAGTTTTGGGTGAAGTTCGCGGGGGTTATCAGTAGAGCAGTAACGAAAATGTTGCTTATTTACCGATCCGAAGAGATGAAAATAAGCTTCATCGCTAGACCTTTAGCGCCCTCTACGTCGCAACTGCACTTTTGTTGTTTTTAAAGAACGTTTGCACGACAAAGCCTCAACACTCCCCAGACCACTGCATGTTAATTACTAAAAATGGTGTCGTTTTCCCCAGCTAACGCCACTACTTTCATTCCGCTAATTTACCTGCGCGCTCTTTGGTGATTTTTTGAAACTAATGAGTTCATTCTCTATCATACTGTTTATGCATGAACATGAAATATGTGTAATTTACCTCCAAAGGCCAAAAAGTGCAAAAAGGAGGTAAATATTGATGTGGCAAGGATATAAGAATTACCATGCATTTAACGTAACCGAACAGAAGGGAATAGTTACGAATTCACCATAATTAGCAGTAGTCCTCAAATCTGTTTGAGGCTATCTTTGTGCTTACGTGAAGAAAAATGAACGAAAAGGTCTGCTTTCATCTCAAATAATGATTTTATTGAGAATATATCCGTATATATTTAGAAATCTCTACTCCTCAGGAGTTGGCTGCAGTAACAGTTCATTGAATGAAAGAGAATGGCCAAGTGTTGAAATAAAATATATATGTTGATCATACTTAAATGGTATGAAGCAATAACAACCCGTAATTGATCGGTTTTCTGAAAGAAGTTAAATGGAGATAGGAATTGGTACATACAAGATAGATAGAGTGCGTTCCAAAATTAATGGAATTAATTTTCATGCGCTGCTCCTATTTGTTAAAGTGGTGTTAAATTACTTGAAGTAGGTGAAGGAGACTCTAAGCTTTGCAGCGGAACCATTTTTAGAGCTCTCTAAGCTGTGGAAGCGACAGGACGTTAGTTAATGTAAACCTCTGCGCGCCGACCGCTTCATGAAAGACAACCGAGCGGAAATTTCTAGTGAACTTTTGCAACATATTGAAAATGAAGCTGGCCGATGAACGTCATCACAGGAGATGAAACCTAGGTTTTATAATACAACCCAGTAACAAAACGCCAAAGCTCTAAGTGGCATACCGACCAGTCCCCTAATCCCAAAACGACAAGAATGAGCAAATAGAAAGTGAAGACTATGCTCATTGCCTTTTTCGACAGTAGAGGAAGGGTCCATAAGGAGTTTGTTCCTCAAGGACAGACATTTGACGCTGCCTGCTACGTGGATGTGCTGGAAAGACCCCGAAAAAGGGTCATCGGGTCGTGAAAAGACATCTCCGCCACCTGGAGATTTCCCAGCTATCTCCTATAGCTGGGAAACCAAAATAAATGTGAAACAACGGAGAAGTAAGGCAACTAAATAGGTTTAAGGAGAGAGGGTCAAAATGAATGTATGTGACATTTACATAACGTTTTCTGCATTTGAACTATAAAGTGCACTCTATCGTATTACGAAGATGAGACATAGTTTTTCCGTGTTTGTTTTCAAAGAAATTGGCATGACTAATCCAAAACTTTTACACGCTCTTATGGCGAAGGACTAACACAGGAAGACTTTATGAATTAATGGTAAAACAATACAAGCCGTTCTCACGAAAAACTGTTCACAGATGCGAAATAATATGAAAGTTATTTATGACTGCCTCTCGTCTAGCGGAAGGCAAGGGAGTTCCTCGGCAGGAGAAAAAGGTCTGAGGAGGAGGTGACCTTTATGGCATTTATCTATTCTTGCAAGAGAAGGAAGGATGACAGACCAAATGAATAGCATCCGGATCAGTTGGCACTATTCAATGCAACAATTTCAGAGCGTAAAAATCATTCGCCTTGACTGGGACTCGAACCCAGATCCCTCAATATCCGGTCGAGTGCTTTAGCCACTTAAGCTACCGAGGCGTCCTCTTAAACTCTGAAATTTTGGGGCTTTTAAAGGAACTAGATGTTATGACGAAATACCGTACATACAATGTCACATGTATTCGTAGTCGTGCGCGAGGCGCCACTGTCCACGAACAGTGGCGCCATTCGTGGACAGTGGCGCCTCGCGCACGACTACGAATACATGTGACATTGTATGTACGGTATTTCGTCATAACATCTAGTTCCTTTAAAAGCCCCAAAATTTCAGAGTTTAAGAGGACGCCTCGGTAGCTTAAGTGGCTAAAGCACTCGACCGGATATTGAGGGATCTGGGTTCGAGTCCCAGTCAAGGCGAATGATTTTTACGCTCTGAAATTGTTGCATTGAAATGCACATTAGCGGATGACTCCGTTAAAAGTTACTGTTGCGGCATCTCCCGCAGTTTCTTTGGAATTTGGCACTATTCAGTTAATCGCTGCAGATAGGATGACATGTCTCGGATTAACTCATATCATATCCCTGACGATTGTGAGCGAGACGGAATACAAGCTTCGTATAAAAAGTATTAGAAACAATTTCTTTTCCTGACGAGTGCGTGAAGTGCTGAATTTAGACTGTCGGTTAGGTGTGCGCATGATTGCAGATGGTATTGGTATTTATAAAATAATAGTGCACACTATTATCACTGAAAATTTGGCAGCACGAAATATCTGCACTAAACTTGTACCGAAAGTCTTTACGTCCCAGAGCAGAGTCGAGTGCCTGCTTGCGAAGACCTTTTGTACGGTATAATGACGATTCCCCAACCCCCTTACAGTCACGACTCTGCACCAACAGACTGTTTCCTATCCCCTATGAAACTGAAATCTTCCCTCAAAAGACACCACCATGGGACTCTTAAAAGCCGTCAGAGAAGCTCGAACGCGTACCCTGAAGGACCTTTCGCCTACCGAGGAACCTTTGTGTCTTGGAATAACCGCTAGCAAAAGTTTCGACGCTCAATAGATGTACTAAGAAACATTTTGAGGCATTGTAGCAATATCTGAAAGAAATATAATTTTCCAAAATTTTTTTCGATGCTTTTTATAAAAACCATACAGGAAGAAGATGTACGGGGTTGCCTTGGGCGCCAAAGATCTCCGCCTGCTAGATCGGTATACCCCTCCTCCATGGGGTGAATTAGAGAGGAACATACTCCAGGGTTCCATTTTGTCTTTACTTTCCCTAATAGCTATAACAATGGTCTCTCAACGGTAATGTGAACTAGACGTGTGAAATCACCGTGTGCACGTGACACGCACCCGCACGCCGACGCTCTTCCGAAGTGTGCGTACTCTCGTGATTGGGATGAGTGAAGGCCACACATGAGTGCATAGCGCTCCGGCGATGGCTCGTCCCGTTGCCCGGTCCTCCGCCGTGCCCGTGAGGGTGACACTCGTATCCGCCCCCGCCTGATTTCGCCCACTTAGCAGGAGTTGAAGATGAAGGAGCAGAGCCTCCCAGAGTGTTCTGAAAGTCGTCATGAATTTCCTTGGCTTTCAGACATTTCTGTACTAAGTATTTAATCGCTGCTCGAATGTCAATTTTTTCCACCTTCACAAATTCACTAGATGGGAACAACAACAGCAGAGAGTCATCCGGACCACAGATATCTTCCCAGAGCGCCGACATGCTACACGTTTACTCATAAAAGATTACCTATTACTACGCGGGAAACTCGTTGCTTTACTGCAGTAATCTGGTGGTGATTCCGAGAACCTCCTAAACTACCCTTTTATGTCGTTCTTTTAACATGTTTTGTGTATGTCTTGATTTGTTCAAGTTAGCTATTTTACCTAAAGACATTATTTATAGTTAGCTGAAATTATTCAAGTTTCATGTGGTATTTCTATAATTTTTATTTCATTTTTTAATATACTGCATCATTTTTGTGTATTTCGTTAAATCACATTCCAATGTTATATATTTTTAATTTTCATTCATGTTTCGAACTCTAGCTCATTATTCATCATTTAGTTGATATTCTTATTTATATTATATATATATATATATATATATATATATATATATATATATGTACACACACACACACACACACACACACACACACACACACACACATATATATATATATATATATATATATATATATATATATATATATATATATATACTAACTTGATCAAAAATTTCCCGGAATTTATTCAGAAAATTAAAAATACAAGTTTATTCATCTAAATCTATATTGTCCCCTTCAAAGTATTCCCCATCGACTGCAACACACTTATGCCAGCGCTTGATCCAATCCTCGAAACATTTTTTATATTCGGTTTTCGGTATGTCCATCAGTGCTTCCTGCGATTTTTCCATTACTTCCTCTCGGCTGCTAAAACGCGTTCCCCGTAATGGTTTTTTAACTCGATTGAACAGAAAGAAGTCACAGGGAGCCAAATCAGGTGAATTCGGTGGCTGTTGGATGGTATTTGTTGCATTTTTCGTCAAAAAATTACGAATAATGATAGCACTGTGCGACGGTGCGTTATCATGGTGCAAAATCCACGAGTTTTCTGCCCACATTTCTGGTCTCTTTCGGCGAATTGCTTCACGCAAACGTCTCATAACGCCCAAATAATACTCTTTGTTTACTGTCTGGCCTTCTGGCAAAAATTCATGATGCACTACACCGTTGTAATCCATGAAAACCGTCAGCATTGCCTTCTTTTTTGACTGAAAACGACGTGGTTTTTTTGGTCTCGGCTCATTTGGTGAACGCCATTCACTTGCCTGATGTCTGGATTGCGTGTCGTACTCATAAACCCACGTCTCGTCTCCAGTAATGATCCTTTTGATGAATGTGGGATCGGATTCAGCCTCGCAAATCATGTCTTTTGCGACGTCAACACGGTCTCTTTTTTGCATGAAATTGAGGTCTTTTGGCACCAACTTTGCTGCTACACGACGGAAACCCAAATCATTAACCACAATGTCTTGGGCGGATCCATAGGTAATGTTCAAGTCCTCCGCTATTTCTCTGATGGTTAATTTGCGGTTATTGACCAACATTTCTTTTACTTTATCAATTTTTTCACCGACTTTCGATGTCGATGGTCTGCCACTGCGTTCATCATCTTCGATTGACTCACGACCACTTCTGAACTGCTCGTGCCACTGGTAAACGACCGTTTTTTTTAGAGAATCGTTGCCGAAACACTTTTGCAACATTTCCAACGTCCGTGCGCCACTAAATCCGTTTTTTACGCAAAATTTAATACAAGTTCGTTGTTGCAAATTTAAATCCATTTCTGCAATTGTAAAAAATCGCCAACACACACAGAGATAGATGTACTCTTGGCTACGTAACTTTTGCAAATGTTAAGTTATGACACTAAGATTTAAAGGGAATATCAACAACAGATGTACCAATTTAACAAAAAAAAACAGAACTCAAATCGGAACGATGGGAGCGCCACACGGTGGTTATTCCGGGAACTTTTTGATCAAGGTAGTATATCTGTTTCTATATAAATAGGTATATATATAGATAAATAAATATATATATATATACTCTTAAATATTTAATAATAATAAGTAATTGATACGGCTAAAGCATAAATTGTAACTTTTATGATAGTGTATCATCTATATTTTGAGATAGGCATGGACGTGGATGCAAAACTGGCCGAAAATCTTACGCAAGTAGTTAAAGTGTCCTTTGTTGCATTAAAACGAAACGCAGAAAATTAATTCCAGGTCAATTTAGCAGGTACATTAAATTTGACATTCCGAAACTCACCGAGGGTCACCGAGGAAAGACGCCTATACTGCTCCGTATGGCTATTGCTAGAGAGACCCAATATTCTTTTAATTATTCCGGTGGATAGAGCAGTAAGCAGGATTCAAATCATAGATCTATAATTCCAATGAAAACACAGTATGTAAATTACTCATACATTTGGCAAATAATATCAGCCTAAGGATATATTTCTATCTAAGAGTGCACTCCAATAAACTCCACAAATTGAGAAAGGCTTTGAGAAAAAGAAATTTTTACGGCGAAGGAATCGCGCGAGTAACTGTTTGCGACGATACTAGGTGTGTCGAGGAATAGATGTCATTTCCAAGGGTAACATTTTGGAATGAACACCGCCCTCGTCCAATGTCGAGGGCGGATCATAGCACATTCTATCCTCGCTCGGTTCTAACCGGTAGTCCTCTGACGTGCAAGTCCAAAGTCACTAATATATTTGGACGGCAAGGGAGATAGGGATTCGGTAAGAAGGCCTTACTATGACAGAAAGTTGGTATATTTGAAAATAATGTAAACCTCCAAAGATGCAAGCCAAAAAAGGCAAATCAAGTCTTAAGAGATTCTTTGGTAAACATTTAGTCCAGCCTTCCCTCGGAAAATTTAATCTAATGAAAAACTGTTCATGGCTGCCATGCTTGTTATGAGTGAAACTACGTGTACGAAGAGTTGCAATTGGCCGTAGCCAAACAGTCGGATAATGGTAACAGGTAATTACTACCTAAGTACATTAACACTGTGGTAAAACTTTTTGGAGTCTACATTATCTGATCTGTGAAAATGTTATGAGCAAAATGCGAGAAAACTATTCCATAAATCTGTTTAAAGTGTGGTTAATAAAATTTAATTCCATGCTTTTTTTTACTCGAACCTCGGCATAAGAGGAATTTTACGGTAATAGTCAATAATTATTTTTTAAAACCTATAATTTGCCGAATTTACGTTATGCCGTTATGGGGCGACGTTAATACTATAAAGGGGGTGGGGCAGAGTTGGCACCTTGTGTTTATAGTAATGGTTAATTCACCGCTTAAAGACGGACCAAATCGAAAAGAATTACGCCTTATTTGATTGCCACTGTGATATCCTAGGAGCCTCTGGTAAGCAGGAAAAAAATATGCTGCATTGTTTAAATCTGTAGTCAAATTATTAATTTAAGATCGAGAATATCATATGAATGGTGAGGGCACAGTAAACTCTTCGTAGGCATATGTTTACTTCATGAGAGGACCAGGAAAATAAAACCGTAGAAAGTCGCAGTAAGAACTCCCCTTAACCTCGAAAAAAAGCATGGAGACTTGGATCCCTAGTTCAGGGCCATTCCCCTGGCACTTTTCTATGTCCGCTTCCCTCAAGTATAAAAGCATGCTATTGCAATAACTGTAGTATCGAATAAAAAAATGGTAGTTTAAAACATCTTGCAAAAATGCTAGATTGACCAGAAGTCCATGATTTTGGCATATCGAGGCCTCCATGCCACTTCCATTGGTGCCTGGATCCTTTGGTGTGGATAATTAGTCAGTTTGAAAGATACTTTTGCGAGTAAATATGTTTCAAAACTATGTAAAATAAATATTACTTGCGGGAAATTATGCTAGTGAGTTAGAGTACATTTAATGTCCCAAGATATTGTTCTTGAAACATTTCAGGAGCGGTTGTGTGGCTTTCTTTTATTGAGGTAAATTTTTAAAGTATCGAGATTATCGAGGATATAGATTTGGCCTCTGATCTTTTCCTCTCAGCAGTAACGATGGCCAGAAGTGGAGATACCACGTATCACAATACACGAAAATCACTCTCCCCAGCTCAAGAGAAACGGGTATGTTATGTTTACGTCGAGAAGTTTTCACCCGCGGGGATAGAAGGATCCAAACTTGCACCCGCATTCTCCTCCGTCACGTAGGCGAAGCCATTGCCGCCCCCACCTCACCCCCTCCCTCTCCCACCCCCTCCCCCGCCCCATTTACTCCATTAAAGCAACTCAAAGTCAGAGGAGTATCCTTGTAGCCCAAAGGTCGGCTTCTTTCCTTCCCCCAGGAACTTCAGATAAAGTTTTTATGTTCCCTCCTAGGATGTTGTTTAAGGTAGACATATAACGGGGGATAACTTTTTCTCCAATTTGGAATACCATATCTCCCTAGTCTCCTTTGCGTGGAACAAATTTATTCTCCAAGTACCGTCTTGCTTACGGCGCTCAAAGTGCAAAGAGAATAGAAGTGCTTGGAATATAATAACTCAAGCAGTCGCTGTCTGTTTGAGCAACGGAGCCATAAAATTGTATTTAACCATCCTTAGAATATTTTCTTTTGCGGCTATGAGGAGGAGATGAGCAGTGGGGCCAATAGGGGCAATAAAATAAACGTATTTGAATTTAATATTTCATTGCATCAGACGGTAGAGTGAAGAATACCCGAGTCTTCTCTGAGAAACTCCATTCGAGTTGCTTGCCATACATTTCAGTCATTTAAAGGCCTCGTTTTGCACGAGAATTGAGTGGATTCCCTGCGTCCCATTTAAAATGCTTTTTGCCTGATACCTAAACATTAAAAATCTCCAATTTTATTTGGCAATATAACATTCCTACACTTCCTTCCCTAAATTATCCGGCATAGCCAGTTGGAACTTACTAAAAACAACCTGTATATAACGAATTGTCTCTGTTCAAATTCATACATTATAGTTTCATAATTTTTATAAAAAATATCAATCTTTTTAGATTTATCTTTTAATGAAGGGAACGAGCAGCACAGAAGAAACGCTTTAGTGTCAAAGGACTGCATTATTGGTCGTGAGAAGTGGTAGTTCCTTAGTTGAAGAGACAGTTTGGACAAACGTGGAGGTTTTGATATCCTTATGACCGTATCCTCAACCTGGAGAAGGGCAGCGTGTGCGGCAATCAATTTTTCAGCTGGCAGAAGCGCACGCTACACTTAACGGTTGTTTTTTGGAAAACCTACTTTTAAAGGGCACTCACTCTACCTTCATCCATTTTTTTACTCGCCCAAATTTTTTTCTCTTAGTTTACTCTTTCCACAGTCTCAAGTGAATTAGAGTTAGGCCTGTAAGTTAGGCCAACGGAGATGCAGTAAGTTACGCTGGAGTAAGGTAAACTCGTTAATAAGCCAACACTTAACTTTAAATTTTTTGTGTTGTTGGCCAAGATTTCATGTTCTTGAGAGAAAATTACTGGATAACATTTTCAATGTTTTTCAGACGTAAATGCCATAATTACTTAGAAAATAATTTATAAATTCCGGGGTGCTGTGCGTCCTGTGGATAGACCTCTCACCTACTAATATAGTTTACACTTTCAGACTTCACTTGGTGGAACTACTTGATGTCCATATTAAATGAGTTTGCAATTTTCTTCTTAAATATTACATGAGCTTGTAATTTATCAAAATGAAGTCTGTAAAAAATAAGAAACTCATTAAATATGGTTCTTAGCTACTGACTAGATGGCCTAGGTTTGGATTCGAGTGACGCCGCTGGGCACCATCAGCTTCTATATTTCTACTGCCGCTAAAATGATTGGAAGGGGTTACGATACCTAAACATGTGATATCAATAATTTGGTACTTGTTAATTTTTACTTCAAAAGAATTCTTGTAAATTTTTGTTTTGTAAGGCAACGCGAAAACACGGTTATTGAAGCAAGGTGAAAGGTGTAGGTTGGAGACTTTGGAATGTGGGTTTGGAGATAAATAGAAAAGGTGAAGTGGACGGAAAGAGAAAAAAATGAGGGAGAATTGCTAGAAATGGTTGTGGTGGAAAGGGGGCTGTTGAGAGAAATTCAAAGGAAACAGGAAAAATATATTCGGAGCCCTTCACAATTATATCTCATTTGTACAAAGTATTTTCCAAAATGCTTGTCCACGGACGATGCGTGAGAAAGAAACTTCCCACGTAGATACACGGTCTATAATACGATTAAAATACTGCTACTTTTCAATTTTATCGAATCCTATGGATTCTGGAGAAGTTTGTGTACAAATAAATATGCACACACACATATTTATACACATTATTATGTATATATATATATATATATATATATATATATATATTTATATATATATATATATATATATATATGTGTGTGTGTGTGTGTGCATTATTATTATCCAAGCTACGTGATTTTTTCGGGTACAAGATCTTCCTGGGAAATCATAACCGGCACAAGAAAAGGAGCTGCCCCCCTTCCTTAATGTGTGAATTTCAAACGACGTCGGGTTTAGTACTGGGTAAACTCAGCCATTACATACTAAACCGACATTTAGGGATGATTACTGTGTTTGTGGTTATTTTTTTACATTATTCTTAAGCAACCTACCGGTTAAGGTAGGTTTTGGATGGACACAGCCACCAAATAATTATTTTGTGACACATAACAAAACACAATCCAGCAACCTATTCTACATCTGGTCCCTCTTCATCTCTGAGTACCTCCTTCCTCCCTTCATCCCGTTCAACATCCCTATCCTGTTTCATCCCTTTCCTCATTTGCCAAACATTCTCCCCTCAATTACAGTCTTCAACATCCTACTGCCGATCCATACGCCCTTAATTCATTTTCCCTGCCTCCTTATAATTTCTCCCAACAAACCCCTCTCCCCACCCACAGTGAACTAGCACTTCTTCATTTGTTTGGCTTTTTGCCCATTTCACTTTCCTTCTCTTTTCCTCCTGTCCCTCCAATCTATTCCTATTACCAGCAAATTACTTGCGAGTTTTCCCCAATTCTCTCCATCAACGCCTTTTCGAAATCTACGAAGCAGACAAATATTTCCTGATTGTATTCTTAATTCCTCTCGATCAGTGATCTCATTCTAGCAATGACATCAAGCGTACCTCTCCCCTTCCTAAACCCATACTGATCATCCCCTAAGTAATCACTTTCCCAAATCTCTATCTTTTTGTTGATCATCCTGAGAACAAATTAAGCTATGTGGGGTATCAAACTTAGTGCCCTGTAGTCCTCACATGATCTAGGCTCATAAAAAATGAACTAACACTGATCTGAAAACAACTTCCGGCCAGATTCCTTCCTCACAGATGCTACGAATCAGCCCATAGAGTCTCTTCCTACCACATTTTCCTAAGCATTGCAATAGTTCCGCGGGAATGTTATCCACCCCCACAGCCTTATTTGATTTCATCTCCCTTAGTGACCTTTCTATCTGATCGTCGAGTGTACCTGGTCCTAAGCTCTACGTCATGTTCCTTTTCGATGTCTAACCTTGTTGGACTAAGTTTTTTTACCATGCAGTTTGGGTACATATTCCTTCCATCTATCTTGGATCATTTTTGTGTCAACTATCATCATACCCGACTCATCTCTAACTGTTAGCACATATCTTGCATTATTACTACCCGATAGTGATTTAACCTTGCTTTAAAGCGCACTAATTTTACACTTCTTCAGCAAACTTTCCATATCCTCCCTCTGCGTCTTCCATTATGCATCTCTTGCTTCATTTGTATCCCATCTCAAATTATTATTAGCTCTTTGTACTTCGTTCTGCCTAACCCTGTGTTTAAATTCTTCCATTTCCTTCCTTCTTCCTTCTTTGACATCATCTCATCCTTGGTCTATGGTTTCTTTGTCCTTTTCCCATTATTATGACGATTGAAAATCTATGCATATATATATATATATATATATATATATATATATATATATATATATATATTCGAAATGGAACGCTCTTCGACGACGCACAAATATATAAAAACACAGATGTAGATTATTAGACCATAGAGACACAAAGAAAGGACACTCACAATATGTTATTTGACGTTTCGACAGCTCGGCCGTTGCTTCAGAATGGCGTTCTCGGGGAAGAGCGGAGAGGACATGTGCGGGGGAGAGGTAAGGGACCATTAGGAAATGAACAAGGGGGTGGGAGGGGATATGCAGGCAGCTATATGATGCATTCAGTGGTCGAGACGACGACCGAGCTTTCGAAACGTCAAATAACATATTGTGAGTGTCCTTTCTTTGTGTCTCTATGGTCTAAAAATCTACATCTGTGTTATATATATGTATATATATATATATATACATATATGTATGCATATATATATACATACATATATGTGTATATATATACATATATGTATGTATATATATACATATATGTATGTGTGTATATATATATATATATATATATATATATATATTTATATATATCCCACCCGGACTACAACCTTGTCGTGGTGGAAGGGCTTGTGCATCCCGATCAGCCCTAGAGCTGTACTGGCGGGTGTAATAATAATTACTCCTGGTAGGGTCACCCATGCCAGATAGGTCGAAGGTTAGGAACCAGACGAAAGTTAGTCTGTGCGGCGTCTGTTCCTCAGTGAGGCGGCTGCAATGGCGTCTGACCCCAGTGGAGCGGCCAGTAAGTGATGTTGTCACGTTAAAAACACTATTGAGGAAGGCAACGGGAAACCACCTCAATTATCATTCCCAAGATAAATATGATGGACGATAGAGATATTTTGAGTCTGGGCAACTACGGGGTTCGGCCCAATCGGCCGTGTGTCATGCCCGGCAGCGGGGGAGGCAAGGCTTCCGCGGTCGTCATCCCACGAAACCCTTGCGGGGGAAAACCGGCAGCAGCAGGACAGAAGACGCAGGAGAAGGAGATCAAATTAGTTAGAATAGGAACGTGGAACGTTAGGACAATGATGAGGGCAGGTAAACTGGAAAATATCAAGCGAGAGACGGAAAGGGGAAAATAGATATTTTAGGTCCATGCGAGGTGAGATGGAAGGATAGCGGGGATTACTGGAGTGATCAGTATAGAATAATATACAGCGGCGGGGACGAGAGCCAACGAGGGGTTGTTAAAGTATTAAATGAAGAGGTAGGAAGAAGCGTAGTCAACATAGACAAGGCAACGTATAGATTATTACTAGTAGAGATAAAAGCAGAACCGACGAACTTGTAATTATTCAGGTATACATGCCACCGAGCAACCACAAGGAAGAAGAGGTCGATAGGATATATGATCAGTTAGAGGACTTAATCGTGTGTGTTCCTGCTGGGAAGAATTTGATAGTGATGGGGGATTGGAATACGACGGTAGGCGAAGGAAGAGTGGGGGATGAGGTCGGGGACTACGGTCTAGGTACGAGGAATGACCGCGGGGAGAAAGCAGTTGAGTTCTGCAGGAGACAGGGTTAGTCATCAACAACACTTGGTTTAGACACCACAATGGACGCAGGTATACATGGAAAATGCCAGGTGACTCAGAAAGGTATCAGCTAGATTATATCTTGGTTAAACAGAGGTTTGGGAAGAGTGTGATCAATTCGCACAACTTCCCTGGAGCGGATGCGGACTCTGACCACAATTTAGTTATTATGAAATGTTGCGTCCGTTTCAAAAAGATAAGGCGGGAGCGGCGAGTTAATAAATGGAATGTAGAAGCATTAAATGGTTTGAAAAGGAAGGAATACAAACAGGCGGTGGAGGAAATCGTGGAGGATGGTAAAGGGCTCAGTACTATTGCAGAAAAACAGGAAGGTATCAAGAAAGGGTTGTCGAAAGCCGCAAAATATACTCTTGGAACCGTTAACTTTAAAAGGACTAGGAAACTTTGGATCACGGATGAGATGATTACAAAGATGGATGAGCGGAGAAAATGGAAGAATGAAATACAGAGTTAGGAAAAATGAAGTACAAAGAATTAAACAATAAATTGAGGCGGGCAACAAATAAAGCATGGTGGAAGACGCAGTGCGAGGATATGGAAAGTCTGCAGTGGAAGGGGGAAATCGGTACGCTTTACAGCAAAGTTAAATCTTTATCTGGAAGTAAGAAAGAGAGATCTATGCTAACAGTTAGAGATAAGGCGGCTTAGGCAATAGTTGACGCAGGAAAAATCCAAGAGAGATGGAAGGAGTGTATAGAAGAAATCTATAGTAAAGAACTTCGACCAACAATGTTAGACATTGAAAAAGAATATGACGTAGAGGAAGATAGCTTAGGTCCAGGCATACTAGACGATGACACAAAAAGGGTATTAAGGGAGATGAAACTAAATATGGCCGTTGGGGTGGATAACATTTCCGCGGAACTATTGAAATGTTTAGGAAAACGTGCGAGGAAGACGCTATATGGGCTGATTCGTAGTATCTATGAGGAACGAATCTGGCCGGAAGACTTTGTGAAATCAATTCTAGTTCCTATGCCGAAAAAGCTAAAGGCTATATCATGTTAGGAGTAAAGGACAATAAGTTTGATATCCCACGCAGCTAAAGTTGTTCTCAGGATCATAAACAAAAGGATAGAGAGTAGGGCAAATGATTACTTAGGGGATGATCAGTTTGGGTTTAGGAAGGGGAGAGGTACGCGTGATGCCATTGCAGTAATGAGATTATTAATCGAGAGGAACATAGAATACGAAGAGGAGGTATTTACCTGTTTCGTAGATTTCGAAAAAGCCTTTGATGGAGTGAATTGGGAAAAACGAATGAGTATATTGCAGAAAATAGGAATAGGTTGGAGGGAAAGGAGGCTAATCCGCAACCTGTACATGTCTTAGAGCGCTTATGTGCGGGTGTGGAACGGGGAGTCCGGATGGGCAGTGTTAGGAAGGGGTGTAAGGCAGGGTTGCCCATTATCACCGTTGCTGTTCAACCTGTATGCAGAGGAAATGATTAAAGAGGCATGGGGAGAACTCGAGGTAGGAATGAAATTGGGCGGGGAATACGTAAAATCAGTTAGGTTTGCTGATGACCAAGCTTTAGTTTGTCAGTCAGCCAAGGGGTTGCAAGCATTGCTGAGTGAATTGGAAATTCAGTGCGCCAGGTATGGGATGAGAATCAATAATTATAAAACAAAGGTTATGCGGTTTTATAGAAGGAAAAAGGCTAAGGTTAACATTAAAATAGGAGGGCAAAAACTAGAGCAGGTAGAACAGTTTACGTATCTCATCTCGCTAGTGTTTTGGACCAACACGGTCAAAGTAGTAGGGACGTAAGGAGAAGAATTGCCATAGGATACGAGGCTTTCACAAGGAGGAGGGAGTTGAAAAGAGAGATGTTGAATATGGATGTAAAGAAAAGACTCGTAAAAACCTTGATATTGAGCGTAGATATGTACGGTGCGGAAACGTGATCAATGAAGCAGGAGGATAGCCGTAGACTGGAGGCTTTTGAAATGTGGTTATGGAGAAGGATGGAGAAGGTGAAATGGACAGAGAAGAAAACAAATGAGGAGGTAATTGGTATGGTGGGCGAAGAGAGGGGTTTGTTGGGAGAAATCCTATGGAGGCAGGAAAAGTGGATGGAGGGGGTATTGACCGGCAGCGGGATGTTGAAGACTGTAATTGAGGGGAGAATGTTAGGGAAACGAGGAAGGAACAGGATATGTATATTGGACGGGATGAAGGGCGGAAGAAAGTACTCGGAGCTCAAGAGGGACCTGATGTAGAGTAGGATGTTGTGTTTTTCTAGGGGTCACTAATTATTTAATTAGTAATTATGACCATCCAAAAACGTGGTAGATTACCTTAATACAATGTGAGCAATATATATATATATATATATATATATATATATATATATATATATATATATATATATATATATATATATATATATATATGCTTCAATCAGCCAGAATAGAAAAACGCATCCGTTGAGTCCATGCCAAGCAGCATATTTGGTGGCGTTTCCCTCAGCAAACTCGGGAGTATTTGCAGCCACTCGATAAATGTTTTGCAGGCAGCATTGTCACCGAAGCGTGTAGAAATGCGTGTCTCATTTGAGGTGTGGTAATTGAAGTCGCGGGCCGTATCGACGTGTGGAAGGGGCGTGAGGGAAGGACACATCCTCTCCACGCGGCATCGCTTGAGGCTGCAATTTCTCGCTCCGCGGGGATAAAGTTCTAGCGGGTCCTCAGCCGTGACTCTGTAATGCAATTTGAATGCAAATGCTTCAGTCTAGGTACATTTGCATTTCAGCCTCAAGCCGCCACGTGAGCCTGTGACAGGGGGCGTTAGGTCAGCAATCATTGAATTAATCGTTGATCAATGGCACTCGGAAGTTTTAAAAAGTATGTTATGTGTGATAATATTATGAACTGGAACTATGTGAGGAAAAATGATACTTTCTTTCGATCATTTTGGCACTCAATTGGCATTTAACTTTTCGTTTTTCTTTGCCTACCAATGCAATGTCTTTCATGTCACCTCCGCTAGCGTTAAACTCTGTTGATTTATATTTTTATCGTACAGCTTGAGCCGTGCACATAATTTTCGAATCTATGGTGACTTTCCAATATTAACGTGTCACTTTCTGCCTATTATGTAATTCATATCGAAAGGGGCAGTTTTTTTGTATCCAGTGTAGCTGCGGATTAAAATCATTATACATGTGTGCAATATCCCAAACTCTACGCGTACATAATGTGATAGAAATGAAATAATTCCTCCCCTTTATATAGGCGTCTTCATTGAAACAATTGCGCCCTATTCATTAGTCGCTCAAGAACCCAAGTTTCATTAATGGCAGTTGAGAGTTATCACTGACCAAGCTCAAGGCGGTCGATTTGGGGGGCTTTGGCACGCTCCTTTTTCGTAAACAACAAGCTATTTTCATTTTCCTTCAAAAACACTCCTCCATCCCGACCGCCGTGCTAATGGCAGCCATTCACAGAAAGCAAGCAGATCGATGTGGTTCTCCCCCACCTCCCCCCCCCCCCCCGCACCCAAAATCGCAACCCTTCTGCCCGCCGCACCCCGCCGGACGGCGCGTGGTCGGCCTCGCTGACTCTCCTCCGAGTCCCTTCCCGACCCACCTCCCCCCCTTTCAGGGTCTCCCAAAACGACTCCTATCGCACGCCTCGATACTTCTGTCGTCGGCATGACGATGCTGCCTCGGACTTCGACATTTTATACCAGATCTCGAGCGAATGCTTACCTAAAGCGATATGCATAATTGCAATAGCATTTCTAATAGCATTACAGCCACAATTTTGATTTTTAATAAATATACAAGCACGTACGCTGCATTAATCATACTAAATTTGCAAATCCGTATAATATTTCAATTAAAAGTATACTCCTTTAAATTTCTTCGTTGAATTTTAACGATGAGGTCGTCATAAATACCGCCGTTTTAGTCGGAGTTAATTTTTACGGACAATATACTTTAATTTTACTGAGAATCAACGTTATACATTTGCAACAGTTTAACAATGTGAAAATAATGATATTAAAATTGCCCCCAAATTTTGGATGCAATCAGTGCCTGGGGTCTGCCCAGGAACCCCGGAATTAAGTGCGGAATTCGATAGGCATATGATTTTAGACGCCTACAGCACCGCACCGTCCTAAGATGGCGAGCGCTGCTTGGGCTCATTCTTTCTTCTACGTCATCGTATCATGAGTAAGGATTGCTGTAATTTTTCTATTTCGATGACATTAATGAGGTTCAATCTGCATTTGGTATCCTTTAGCCTATAATGCTTAGATCAATGAAAATTTCTACACTCTATTGCATTATCACGCAGTAGTAGTAGTATTTTGGGGAGGTGACCGACAGCTGAGATCATTTACGCCATTAGGGACGGATAGGAAAGGATGAAAGGTGGAGAGATGCCCGGCGTCGGCATTAGCCTACTCTCTACGAAAGGCGCCAAGGGGTCCGCAGTTTAACGTCCCATCCGACGGACGGTGTACTCACTCAAAGTGCCCCCCACAAAGCACCTCATCTAGGGATCGAGATACCTCTAAATAATATTCAACACCGCCGGGATTTGAACCCGGGCCTTCTGGGTGGGAAGCCAGTGCGATCGCCCCTACATCATCTATATCCCCCCATAATTACGTATAAACTTTGATGGTATCATTTTACTTCACCTATTGTGAAGAAAATAGCTGGTTCTGCTGACCTTAGCAGAGACTCAATTACAACGGAATTACTTAGAGTTCTATTCATTTGAGATTATATATATATATATATACATATATATATATATATATATATATATATATATATATATATATATATATATATATATAGCCATAAACACAGTAATCAACACGAAGGTCGGTTTGGTAGGTGATGGTAGAGTTCACCCAGTACTAAGCCCTATACGGCGTGTGAAAATTCACACATTAGGGTAGGGGGGCCAGTTCCTTTCCCTTTGACGGTTATGGTTTCCCTGGAAGATCTGGTACCCGAATAATCACATAGCTTGGGTGGAGCTGGAGCCCAGCCCGGGAACCGAACCCGGGACCCTCCGGTCAGCAGTCCAACGCTCTACCCCTTGGACTACCGCGACCCACTAAAATAATTACCAATAAGTAATAATTGCTAATTTAAAGCATGAAGTTTGGTGAAACTCCTTTTTAAGGTGGTTTTGCGAAAGACGACAGAACTTAGTTATTCAGGCAGATCATGATCAGCATTCGGTGCCGACAACTTCCTTCTCATTTATAAGAACTTATAATTTGTGTTCCTAGAAATCAAGGTAAAGTGAATTCGGTTTATGCATTACAAGCTACATTTATCCCGTTGATATCCTTATAAAAAGATTTTCTTATTTATATAATTATATTTAAAAGTATTTAACCCTTGCAATGTTCACCTAACCAGAGATAACTTTATAAATCGTACAAATATGATTTGTATGAAAATTACCTGGAAAGGTTTCGGAAAATTATATTTTTTTCAGATATAGTTACAATGCCTCAAAGTTCTAAGTATACATTCTTCTTGTGCGTGGATACACTTTTTCTATCAACTTTTCCACGACTTGAAGGCTCCCTGTTTGGCAGATTCCGGAAGGTCCTGAAGGACACTCGTGCAAGCTGATTCGACGGCAATTACGATAGGTTCCCATGAGGGTGTCCTTCGAGAGAGGATTTCACTTTTGGGAATAGGAAATAAGTCTGTTGATGCCGATTTCAGATATTAAGGGGATATGTCATGAATGTCTCTGCAAGTAGACAGTCGACTCTACTTGCTCTTGGTCGTCCGTCCAAAGACCTTTGGGACGAGTTTAAAGCTGATCTTTTGCATCGCCGAATTTTCAGTGATAATGGTGTGCGCGGTCATCACGCCCATCAATACGAACTGCGATCATTCGTACACTAAACAAAATAACTCAATGCAGCGCTTTATGCACTTGTCCAGGAAAAAATTGTTACCGATAATTTTTATGAAAACCTTTTATCTTTCTTGATTGTCATATCGAGACTCCGCGGTGTATGCAATGGGCTGGCACAGTGTTGACACGTCGTGGGTTGACCTGATGTTAATTAACCTACTTACATGCATTTCCAATATCGATGATCGAAGGACCACCATATCTCCGTTGAGAAGGGAAGGAGATATTGTCTCAAAAATTTTAGACCTGCATATTTTTCACCCCACTACCAGTGCAAGGAGATTATCGAATCCCCGAGCGTTGCAGAATCGCATCGGTGACACACGCGACTGACATGGGCGTGAGCAGAGGCGAGGGGGAGGGAGACGCCAGAGCGTTGAGCTCCCCCATCCGTCCTGACACACTGTGTCACACTGGAGGAGGGAGGCCTGCGGGGATCGGCGTCGCTGGACGGCGGGGCGAGGCGTCGTCGCCCATCAATTAGCGTGCGGCCAGCGGGAGGGGACGCCACGACATTCACTTTCACAGAGTGACGGGAGGGGATGTCACGGGGTGGGGGTGGTTTAGTCTCTGTGTGTGATCCTCGCTTTTCCCCTTTTTCAAGAGTCTCGATTTCATGCGAGGCCTTTCGTTTATTTTTCCGTCCTGCATTTGAATGGCAACCGGACAGATACAACGCCCCGAGGATCCGGGATCTCGTCGGCGGTTGCGAAGACAGACAGTCTCCCCTTTCCCCTGCTTCGCTCGTAACACTGCTCTGCTCTCCCCCCCCCCGGCCCCGCAACACACCACCCTCTAGTCACCTCGGAAAGGCGACACGGTTGAAAGCGAAGTGCGAGTGTGCGTGCGTTAACGTGTTTGTATACCTGCGCGTTTATCTTTGACCATGATATATATATACACACATACATATTTAAATATTCATTCACATGGATATAGATAATAAGGAAAATGAAAAGGAACATATAAAATACAGAGGAGAGGTGGGGAAGGCGAATTCGAGCAGATCACAAGTCCAAAAATACTTTCTTCACTTAAATATATATGTGCATGTATATATATAGACATATATGCATATTTATATGCATATATATTTAAGCCAAGAAAGTGTTTTTGAACCTTTTATCTGCTCGAATTCGCCTTCCCCTCCTCTCCTCTGTATTTTTAATGTTCCTATTCATTTTCCTTATTATCTGTATCCATGTAAATGAATATTTATATATGTGAGTATTTATTATATATATATTTATATATGAGTTCTGTCCCTCTTTTCCTTGATAAAGGTGGTCACGACCACCGAAAATTGGAAAAATAGGGAGTCTCTTTTTTGTGTGTTTCTGTGTTTTTGTCTGTGTCCATTAGTGCTAAGTGTTATACATTATATATATATGTATATATATATATATATATATATATATATATATATATATGTATATATAAATACAGTCACACATACACGTGTCCATGTACTCGCATGCATTTCCATATAAACCTCCACGCATAAAGGTGAGTCCCCGGGAGCGCGAATTAGATTGGTGAGAGATTTTCCCATTGACGCCTGTTTTGTTGTCTTCCCCCCCCCCCTATTCCCCACCCGTCCTCCCTCCCTCCCTCTCTTCTTCCGTAACTTCATAAAATAATAAAAAAAACTCACTCCCTCCACTCCTCCACATACAGGACCCTCTTTTTTCACATCCAGGGGCTCTTTCTCTTGGTTTTTTCATTCCGCTTCCGTTTCCAACTCGAGGATCGACATGGATGGCCGCAATCGAGCCTCCTCCTCTGAGTACGTGCGGATGTGAAAGTATCTAAAGATATCGTTCAATGGAGAATAAAATCCTGATTTATTCCATCCAGAGTGATGCAACGAATTTTCGAAGAAAGCCGTGCTTTTTTTATCCCTTAGATGACCGTTCTTATTTAACCTATCGTATTACACTTCAGCCAAGCGTTGCAACCGTCGAGTTGGCGTTATCAAATGAAGAACCCAATTGTACTTTCAATTACCCACGTACGCTTTTGCATGGGGCGCGTGATTTCCTAATACGAAGCGATTGCGTATTCTCTGTAAAGATAAAATTTATATCTGCTACAGTGTAGAAAATTCAACTGAATAATTGTCTCTCCCATCATAAAACATATTCTCTTAAAATACCAACGCGTAACTTGTAGATATACTCCTCCATACTTGACCAGCTCCCTCTGGGCCAACATGCCGGATGGCAAAGGCGGCAAACATTGCCTATGTTTGCTTAACTGCTCTGATATTTTTGGATAAATTCCCAACTTAAGAAGTCCCAAATCCGCTATAATGCTGGCAATGACATATATCACTCAACTAATCGCCCCGAGGGCTTGTTCTGATAGGTTATGGTACGAATCAAAATGTGCCAGGGCGCACTGGAATACCTGCGCAACCTTCAGTGTTCTAACTAGTCTAGTCTGTCAAACTACCTCCATAATGAATCATGAGAACTGAAAATGCCCTATGACTCACGGACGGCTTAGAGCTAATTTATACAAATAATAGTAATTCCATAGACGATTCTAAGCAATGTTTAATGTCCCTAAAATATATCGACAAGGTGAGGTGTTTTGACACGGAATAAAATCAAATGTACCAGTGCAGTCGAGATGTTGTTACAGATAAAAGAAAATATTTTTCCATATTCAACAACACTTTACCTAAAATACTGATGCCACTTTAGTGGCCTCTGAAGTGATCAATCCACATTTATACTTCTAAACTAAATACCATATGGAGAGATGTATACGTAGACATGGTAATGTTAAATATAAATTAAATTATTAATTACTGGATGTTAGTATCTTTTCCAAAGACGGAAACGATATAATATATTCTCGTCATTCTATGATTTTTATTAAAAAACCTGATCCATTTCCCCATCTAATTCTCAGACATTATAAAATATGGACATTATATTGCCAAGTATCTAATGCATCTATTATTAACCAAATACAGGAACTATAGAAAATGAATAGTGTTGAGTAAAGGTTATCATTTCGTTATTAAATAAATGTGGTTTCGTTATTAAATGAGTGGTAGCTTCATTAAAAAATTATAAAAAATCCCAAGCCAATCGGTGGGATTACCTCAAATGTTCGGATTGACCGATGAGGGGTTAATTACCCTTGAGGCTCAATTCTCACGGATACTCTGGCTCTCCAGATGGATCAAGTTGCTACCAAGGTTAAGAAATGTTAGTGACGTTTAATTCCGAATGCTGCAAAGAGCAGTTTATTGATCCAGAAAGGCAGGTCGTGTCTCCAGAGTGGGACTCCGGAGGGAGGAGTGAAAGAGCGGCCATCCCATTACCCTCGCCTCCTCTTCCCCGAGAAAGCATTAATCTGCCCCTCGAGCTAAACGCCGTCAAGACCAACATTAAAAAAAAAAGGACGGCGTTTCCCTTGCGCTATATTTAACTCGGAATAAAATTGGTTTTGGAAACCGTTAGATTTTCCGTCCACTTTTCTTACTATCCTAGTTCTAACCATTGACAATTTATCCCATTTCATTAATGTATGATATCCTAATGAAAATGTATTGATAGCGCATTAAATTAACAATTATTAATTTATTAATAATTGATAATATTCATTATAGTTTTGAAATGGAGGTAACCCTTCCAATGCACAACTTGTATGCTCACATTTACATATTTTGATTCGCTCGCTAACTGCAAAGTATTCCACGCCACATGAAAATGCCTTCCAATTTACCCCGTTCGGAAAATAAGGAATTTCTCCGAAAAAAGCTCTCATCATACGAGATAATGGCTTCTTTTGCCTGTTATGTGAACCTTATTTGAACTGGAAAATGGTCATAATTACTTTGATAACTTTTCAGATAAATGTTTTCCAATGCATCATTCATCGATTTCTTGTGTGATATTCGCCTCTCCATCCTCCCGTTAACTATGATTGGAACTGCTACTCACGTATTTGCCAAAGGTGGGCTCTCTATGAGGATTGTGTGACCTCCCGCATCGCAAAATTCGATTCCCGTTGCGGGCTCACGTCTCTCACGGGGAGTGCCTTCCGGATCCGGACTTGATGACACCCCTACGTGATCTCGACTCAGAGATGATCGAATTCCTTTTTTTTATCAGCATTTTTATTATAGATACACATTTGACTTTCCATTACCCAATGCATTTTCATGCAATATGAATGCACATTTACGTGTGATCATTTTGTAAAGTAATGATTCAGGAGGACAGTGCGCTATATTTTAGGGATCTTCATTCCAACAGCAGTTTTAGTTTCCGCGAACATATTCTTTGAAATAAATATTCACACTGTAATAGGAGCAAGGGATAAATAATATTCTCGGAGAGAGAACCAAAAACTATTTTGCTACTCATTCAAAAATTTTATGCATTTAGAGGGAATTGCCACTCAGTCAAATCCTTACGCTTTCGAATTCGTATACGTATTTGCGATTACACTCTCGTCAACGAGATCAGAAGATGACTCAAGAGAGATGCTAGCGAGTCGTGTTCAGAGCCATCCTTCGGCGGGGATAAGGTCCATCCCAGCGTCGCCTTCTTCCGGTCTCGCTCACCCCTTTCCCCCATTATCTACGCTCGGATGGGGGCCCTGCCGGTCAGGGTGGGCAAGGAACCAAAGACCCCTTCCGCCAGCGCCAGAGTTAAGCTCGCTATTTTCATTTGGCGGCGGACGCCGTCACAATGGAGCATTCACAGTTCAAAAGAGGGAAGTAGGGTCGTGTCAGTTTATACGCATCCTTTATGTGTTCATAATAATAATGCTATTCTGAATAAATTTTGCACTGGTACACCACAAGATTAAAAAATTGTACAAACATGACAGGCAACTAAAACTTGCACATGGGTTGTGGTTTCGCATTTTTCCGAAACGTTTTTGCTGAATCTACAGGGCAAGGGTATGTTGGTAGAGATACTTGGGTAAAGTGAAATGAATGGTAAGAAAAACGAAAAAAAAGCTGGACGTGGTATAGGAGCAAATGGAATAAGTTAGAAGAAGGCAGGAAGGAAGCGGAAAAGGGCGGCTTATTAAGTGGCAAAGGAATGACGAAGGCAGTCAGGGAGTGGAGTCTATTGTGTGGCCAATCAGTGGGGTGTTAAATTAATTAGTGGTCAAATCTAAGATGATTTGAGTGCAAGTCCTTGGGTCGCGTAGCTTAACCGGAAATGTCCTGCATTAGTGAGAACAGTTTACAGATATAATTCTTAGCCAGGATAAGTGAAATATTTACAGCTAATGTTTATGTTTACCTTTGTTCCACCTTTATGCTACATCCATTAGTTTTCTCTATCTGACAATAATACCCCAAAGGTTATTTCAGAGATTCAAATTATTCCAACGATATAAGAAATAAACAGAAATGATTAAATACGAAAGAGCTCTCAGATACAAGTAGCATAAAAGCACAATGGGATTGCCTAAAAAAGTGCATATAATTTTACTTTTAAATAAAACCACAGGAGTCGATCGCGATTTATGAGGAAGTCCATAAGAGAAGCAAGTTATTAGAATGTCGGTAGAGGGCGGTGTTTGTTAGGATGAACACCTTATTTGGGAAAGAGGAGCATCGCGGGGGACGAGAAATTCTCGGGCCTGACCCACACAATCGCTCTTTCCTTCCTCTCGCCGCATTCATTTTTGATGTCAGCGGTTTGTGTGGAGTGAGAACATGTGTTTCTTTCGACCACTTAATAATCATTAAAAATATATTACAAAAAACTCATTGTATCCCATGGCTTTAGCAATACTATTTTAGATGTTTTGATATTATTTTCCAGAGTATATTTTGGCAGATGAAGTAAATGCAGCACTTTAGCTTGTTCATAAAAAATATGCAATTCACATTTGGATTTGTTTTTTAGCGGCTACTCCCCCTGCCCTCCTTTCATCGTCAAACCTCCGCCGTGAATGAAATGGTCACCCCGGCGCAGTGAGACCTCCATATGCCGACGGCGCGCCGGACATCCGAATGCACAAAGTGCCGCAGTCCGTGTTGCTATTCAGGATGAATAATTAGAAACGCGATCCAGTGCACTTCTGCCGGCAGCAGTAGCTTTAGCTCGCCGCGGATATACAAACGGGCAGGCATCGGAAACATCCTCCGACTGAATGTCATGTTTCTCAGCGAAGAGCACTTACGACGCGACCCGCCTGGGTGTCCGCATTATCACCAACTCCGCCAATGACGATGCGAAGGGAATGAGGCTGGAAGGGCGCCAATCGCGTAATGATTCCGTTTCCTCCCTCCAGTTGAAGCCCCGCACGTTTCTCGGGTGTGACCATTTCGCCGTGCGCGTAGCCATTCCGTGCGCGCTAATCGTCACTCTGGCGCTTCTTGGGAGGAGCGATTGTAACCTCGCAAATGGATCGCTCCCATTCCACCACTATGTTTCATGGCATATCTGTAATTGCTCAAAGTAACGCATAGACTCGTCAACGCTTTCGCAGGAAATCCGTTATTTGCGACAGCATTTCTGGCAACTAAAATATGTTGAAAAAGTCTTAATCAGCAACAGGTTATCTAAAATAGTTCTAATGAGTTGTTGCAGCATTAAGTTATCATAAGTCTTGGATTTTTCCGAATGTTTAGGTCAAAATTGATCATTTTTCAAATATATCACGTCACGTCACTGAGCACTGTTTAAAATATTTTAAAAATCAATTGTAATTTGTCAATTGCCTCTTAAAGCAAATGAGGGAAATATTCCCAAATTTTCAAAGAAAAAATAATAAGAATTTATTTCATTATAAATGCTACAGCATGTAAGAATTAAAACTTACGCATCAGAGGGAAAATATTATTTATACTAAATCTTAACTCAACAACTCAGGTTAATGTCTTGTTTCAACTACATAAATGCTTTCATTGATTAGTGTTAACTTTAATATCATTTTTAGTTATCTGGCACGTAAAATGAAAAAGGGTCGTGAAACTCCTTTGTGTGTGTGTATATATTTATATATATATATATATATATATATATATATATATATATATATATATATATATATATATATATATATATATATATATATATATATATATATGTGTGTGTGTGTGTGTGTATACAACCACACATATAAAAATAAATATATATATAAATATATATATATACATACATATATATATATGTCTGTATGTATGTATGTATATATATATATATATATATAGAATGGGCTGACACAATATAACACAAATAGAAAAGAATAGCAACATTTAAAAGAACACTCACACCGTAAATTGTTCGAGCTTTCGGCCCTCTCAGAGGCCTTCTTCGAGTCAATATATTTATATAATATGACCATAAACAAAGTAATCAACCCGAAGGTCGGTATGGTAGGTGATGGTAGAGCTGAGTTCACCCAGTACTAAGCCCGACGGCGTGTGAAGTTCACACAACAGGGGGGGCAGTGCCTTTCCCTGTACCGGTTATGATTTCCCAGGAAAACCTGGTACCCGAAAAATCACATATATTGTGTGGACCTGCAGATGCCCTGAGTGCCTTGCCTGGGAATCCAACCTGGGACCCTCCGGGCAACAGTCAAACTCTCACCCCCTGGACTACCACGACCCACACATATATATATATATATATATATATAACAGAGCAGCAGGACAGAAAACGCAGAAGAAGAAGACCACACTAGTAAAAAAAAGGAACGTGAAATGTTAGAACAATGATGAGGACAGGGAAACTGGAGAATATTAAGCGAGAAATGGAAAGGGTAAAAACAGATAAATTATGTCTATGCGAGGTGAGATGGAAGGATAGCGGGGATTACTGGAGTGATCAGTATAGAATAAAATACAGCGGCGGGAACGAGAGCCAACGACGGGTTGTCATAGTATTAAATAAAGAGGTAGGAGGAAGCGTTGTCGACATAGAGCAGGTAACAGATTTAGAGGTAACATAGAGCAGGTAACAGATTATATTAGAGATAAAAGTAAAACCGAAGGACTTGGTTATTATTCAGGTATACATTCCACCGAGCAACCATAAGGAAGAAGAGGTCGATAGGATACACGATGAGTTAGAGGATATAATCGCGTGTGCTCCCGCAGGGAAACATTTGATAGTGATTGGAATGCGACCGTAGGCGTAGGAAGAGATGGTGATGAGGTGGGGGACCACGGTTTAGGCACGAGGAATGATTGCGGGGAGAAAGCAGTTGAGTTCTGCAGGAGACAGGGTTAGTCATCAACAACTCTTGGTTTAGACACCACAAATGACGCAGGTATACATGGAAAATGCCAGGTGACTCAGGAAGGTATCAGCTAGATTATATCCTGGTTAGACACAGGTTTAGGAACAGTGTTATAAATTCGCATAGCTTCCCGGGAGCGGATGTGCACTCTGACCACAATTTAGTTGTTATGAAATGTGGCGTCCGTTTCAAAAAGATAGGGCAGGGGCGGCGGGTTAGAAAATGGAATGTAGAAGCATTGAATGGCTTGAAAACAAAGGAGTACCAACAGGTGGTAGAAAAAATCATGGAGGATGGCCAAGAGCTATGTAGTATCGAAGAAAAATGGGAAAGTATCAAGAAAGGGTTATCGAAAGCCGCAAAATACACTCTTGGAACCATTAACTCTAAAAGGACTAGGAAACCATGGATCACGGATGAGATGATTACAAATATGGATGAGCGGAGAAAATGGAAAAATGTAAATACAGAGTTAGGCAAAATACAGAGAACTGAACGATAAATTGAGGCGGGCAACAAACAAAGCAAAAGAAGCTTGGTGGAAGACGCAGTGCGAGGATATAGAAAGTCTGCAGAGGAAGGGTGAAATTGGTGCGCTGTACAGCAAAGTTAAATATTTATCGGGAAGTAAGAAAGAGAGATCTATGCTAACAGTTAGAGATAAGGCGGGTAAGGTAATAGTTGACACATGAAAGATCCAAGAGAGATGGAAGGAGTAAATAGAAGAACTGTATAGTAAAGAACTTGACCAACAAAGTTAGACATTGAAAAAGAATATGACGTAGAGGAAGATACCTTAGGTCCAGGCATACTAGACGATGACATAAAAAGGGCATTAAGGGAGATGAAACTAAAAAAGGCTGTAAGGTTGGATAACATTCCCGCGGAATTATGGAAACGTTTAGGAAAATGTGGTAGGAAGAGGCTATATGGGCTGATTCGTAGAATCTATGAGGATGGAATCTTGCCGGAAGACTTTCTGAAATCAATTGGACCAACAGGGTCAAATTAGTAGGGACATAAGGAGAAGAATTGCGCTAGGCAAAGATACTTTCACAAGGAGGAGGGAGTTGATGAGAGGGACGTAGAGTAAAGATATTAAGAAAAGACTCGTAAAAACTTTGATAAGGTAAGTAGTTATGTTTGGCGCGGAAACGTGGTCATTGAAGTAGGAGGATAGACGTAGATTGGAGGCTTTTGAAATGTGGGTGTGCAAACCAATGGAGAAGGTGAAATTGACAGAGAAGAGAACAAATGAGGAAGTACTTGGTATGGTCGGTGAAGAGAGGGTTTTGTTGGGAGAAATCCTATGGAGGCAGGAGAAGTGGATGAAGGGGGTATTGACCGGCAGTGGGATGTTGAAGACTGTAATAGAGGGGAGAATGTTGGGCAAACAAGGAAAGGGAAGGAGCAGGATAGGGATTTTGGACGGGATGAAGGGAAGAAGAAAGTACACAGAGATGAAAAGGGGTCTAATGTAGAGCAGGATACTGGATTTTGTATTTTGTTAGTATCACAAATATAGTATATATTTGGTAGCTATATCCATCCAAAATCATACCTTAACTGGTGGATTACCTAATAATAATATATATATATATATATATATATATATATATATATATACATATATATATATTATATACATACATATATATATATATATATATATATATATATACATATGTACCAAAAACACAGTAATCAACCCATAACATCGGTTTTGTAGTTGATTGTAGAGTTCACCCAGTACTAAGCCCGACGGCGTGTGAAATTCAAGTATCAGGATAGGGGGGTCATTTCCTTTCCCTGTGCCGGTTATTGCTTCCCGGAAAGATCTGATACCCGAAAAATGACATAGCTTGGGTGTAGTTGCAGGTGCCCAGAGTGACTTGCCAGGGTATTGAACTCGTACCCTGCCGTCAGTAGTGCAACGCACTACACCCTGGTCTACCGCCAATCGCATTTTATATATATATATATATATATATATATATATATATATATATATATATATATATATATATATATATATATATATACATACATATATATACATATATATATATATATATATATATATATATATATATATATATATATATATATATAAAGTCTTTAAATTTGGAAAAAAATTCAATTGTAAAAATATTAACATAAATCATAAAATTTTCCTTGCAATCTTCCTCGAAAAGAGACATAACTTGGTCTTTGTGTTAGAATTAACTAGGCCTTAATTTGTCAATTGAGAGTAACTACGAGCATGTTAGTTTTTTTGTGCTGTCAGTCGGCGTAGCAATAAATGCGATACCGGAAGTTTTTACCAATTAAGAATTAAACCTAAGGAATTGACAGATCCTGAATCCCTTGATCTATTTTTATGCCCCAAAACCATATTGTGCTCTTAGTTTAATTAGAACTAAATATGTATTCCAATTTACTGGCAGTTCCCTATGAAATTACGAAGGTTCTCAAACAGATAGACTGGGATTACTTCCCAAATAATTTTCTCATCTTTAAAAGCCTGCCATTTATCAGTGTTTACTTCTTCACTCATAATTATGACCCCTAAGCTTCTCAATTGCAAGCTGAGGCCCTGGATCTTTTTTAGTATATCTGAAATGTCTCCCATCATCTCCGTATGAGTCAACTTTCCTGTTCATGTTACGCTCCTGTCTTAGGTCCATATTTTTCCGAAAACTTCGTTCCACAATTAACTTTTATGTATTTTCCCACAAGCATATAACGATTGTGCATTCATTCCTATGAAATGTTATTATGGATTGAAAGTTTACATAGCTGGTGAATATGAGTAAATTGAAAGCAAATTTATGTATATATATATATATATATATATATATATATATATATATATATATTTATATATGAGACCATATTGATTCTTGTGCAAAATAAGGGAAATAAAATTATGGAGACGGTTAGTTTTTAAACTTCTCGGAAACGAGAATATCAATGGAATGAACGTAAAGTGTTAGAGATGTCACATTTTTCTATTTCATTTATTTATGTCACAAAGATTATTATATTATTTTATGTTGAGAATGAAATTGGTGATACTTGACTAAGATGGGAAGTGCGAAGGGGAAAGCAGCAATTTATTTTCGGACCTGTATGAAAGACAATTGTGGAAGCAAATCGACGAATAAACGTGGGTATAAGATAAGAGCGTAACTTGAACTAGAAAATTGGCTTACAACGAATGGTGAGGGAAGAAAATAACGTTTTCTGGCCACTCCAGAGGGGAAACATTCCTGTCAAAATTAGTCTGTTGTGTATTCACCCACTGCCACACGTCCTAGTGGTGGTTTGCAGTGCACTAAAATATAATAAAAATACTAAAAAACACACAGTCAATAACTTAGTACGTACCCTCTAAAAAAGTCCACAGTTAATGATATTAATATGTTCACCGTAGGCCACTAGCTCTATGAGTACTCAGCTATGTGGCTCTCTGTATAGCTTTAAGTCTACATCACTGGATGATCACCAACATTTTTTTCTCCAGAATCCAGAATATTAAGAGCAAAAAGAGTCTCACAGTTACTACCCTTTTGGAAAATGTTGCATTTTCAACAATAAACACTGATGAGATTCCTATTATTGGACTAAAAGTTATATGGTTCACCGCCTTGCGTGATAATGCTCGTAGTGCCGAAGATAAGACATTCTTTGCCTTCTCCTCCGCGGCGGAGATAGGCCTGTAATTACTCGGATCCTCCCAGTCGCCACTATTAAGTATAAGTGTTGGTTTAGCATTTATCCAGTAATTGGGAACCTCTCCACCTAGAATGGTACTGATAAGATAAAATAATGAATCTCAAGATCCGGCGCTATTTACAGCGGGAGTCCCTTAAATATACTAGTTGGTATTTAATCGGACCTGGAGGATTTATTTGGGTTGAGTTTTCAGGAAACCGATTCCACTATATGAAATTTTAAGTGCAGAGGTTTTGATTGAGGAAATGATAAATTAATCTATCGGTGATATGCGATTAAAACATGGTAAAGATAGTTTGAAACATGTAATTTAATAAGTTGATCTTTTCTAAACACACATGTCTTATCTTCGGCACTACGAGCATTATCACGCAAGGCGGTGAACCATATAACTTTTAGTCCAATAATAGGAATCTCATCAGTGTTTATTGTTGAAAATGCAACATTTTCCAAAAGGGTAGTAACTGTGAGACTCTTTTTGCTCTTAATATTCTGGATTCTGGAGAAAAAAATGTTGGTGATCATCCAGTGATGTAGACTTAAAGCTATACAGAGAGCCACATAGCTGAGTACTCATAGAGCTAGTGGCCTACGGTGAACATATTAATATCATTAACTGTGGACTTTTTTAGAGGGTACGTACTAAGTTATTGACTGTGTGTTTTTTAGTATTTTTATTATATTTTAGTGCACTGCAAACCACCACTAGGACGTGTGGCAGTGGGTGAATACACAACAGACTAATTTTGACAGGAATGTTTCCCCTCTGGAGTGGCCAGAAAACGTTATTTTCTTCCCTCACCATTCGTTGTAAGCCAATTTTCTAGTTCAAGTTACGCTCTTATCTTATACCCACGTTTATTCGTCGATTTGCTTCCACAATTGTCTTTCATACAGGTCCGAAAATAAATTGCTGCTTTCCCCTTCGCACTTCCCATCTTAGTCAAGTATCACCAATTTCATTCTCAACATAAAATAATATAATAATCTTTGTGACATAAATAAATGAAATAGAAAAATGTGACATCTCTAACACTTTACGTTCATTCCATTGATATTCTCGTTTCCGAGAAGTTTAAAAACTAACCGTCTCCATAATTTTATTTCCCTTATTTTGCACAAGAATCAATATGGTCTCATATATAAATATATATATATATATATATATATATATATATATATATATATATATATATATATATACATAAATTTGCTTTCAATTTACTCATATTCACCAGCTATGTAAACTTTCAATCCATAATAACATTTCATAGGAATGAATGCACAATCGTTATATGCTTGTGGGAAAATACATAAAAGTTAATTGTGGAACGAAGTTTTCGGAAAAATATGGACCTAAGACAGGAGCGTAACATGAACAGGAAAGTTGACTCATACGGAGATGATGGGAGACATTTCAGATATACTAAAAAAGATCCAGGGCCTCAGCTTGCAATTGAGAAGCTTAGGGGTCATAATTATGAGTGAAGAAGTAAACACTGATAAATGGCAGGCTTTTAAAGATGAGAAAATTATTTGGGAAGTAATCCCAGTCTATCTGTTTGAGAACCTTCGTAATTTCATAGGGAACTGCCAGTAAATTGGAATACATATTTAGTTCTAATTAAACTAAGAGCACAATATGGTTTTGGGGCATAAAAATAGATCAAGGGATTCAGGATCTGTCAATTCCTTAGGTTTAATTCTTAATTGGTAAAAACTTCCGGTATCGCATTTATTGCTACGCCGACTGACAGCACAAAAAAACTAACATGCTCGTAGTTACTCTCAATTGACAAATTAAGGCCTAGTTAATTCTAACACAAAGACCAAGTTATGTCTCTTTTCGAGGAAGATTGCAAGGAAAATTTTATGATTTATGTTAATATTTTTACAATTGAATTTTTTTCCAAATTTAAAGACTTTATATATATATATATATATATATATATATATATATATGTATATATATGTATATATATATATATATATATATATATATATATATATATATATATATATATATATATATATATATATATATATATATATGTATATATATATATATATATATATATATATATATATATATATATATATATATATATATATATATATATAAAATGCGATTGGCGGTAGACCAGGGTGTAGTGCGTTGCACTACTGACGGCAGGGTACGAGTTCAATACCCTGGCAAGTCACTCTGGGCACCTGCAACTACACCCAAGCTATGTCATTTTTCGGGTATCAGATCTTTCCGGGAAGCAATAACCGGCACAGGGAAAGGAAATGACCCCCCTATCCTGATACTTGAATTTCACACGCCGTCGGGCTTAGTACTGGGTGAACTCTACAATCAACTACAAAACCGATGTTATGGGTTGATTACTGTGTTTTTGGTACATATGTATATATATATATATATATATATATATATATATGTATGTATATAATATATATATATGTATATATATATATATATTATTATTATTATTAGGTAATCCACCAGTTAAGGTATGATTTTGGATGGATATAGCTACCAAATATATACTATATTTGTGATACTAACAAAATACAAAATCCAGTATCCTGCTCTACATTAGACCCCTTTTCATCTCTGTGTACTTTCTTCTTCCCTTCATCCCGTCCAAAATCCCTATCCTGCTCCTTCCCTTTCCTTGTTTGCCCAACATTCTCCCCTTTATTACAGTCTTCAACATCCCACTGCCGGTCAATACCCCCTTCATCCACTTCTCCTGCCTCCATAGGATTTCTCCCAACAAAACCCTCTCTTCACCGACCATACCAAGTACTTCCTCATTTGTTCTCTTCTCTGTCAATTTCACCTTCTCCATTGGTTTGCACACCCACATTTCAAAAGCCTCCAATCTACGTCTATCCTCCTACTTCAATGACCACGTTTCCGCGCCAAACATAACTACTTACCTTATCAAAGTTTTTACGAGTCTTTTCTTAATATCTTTACTCTACGTCCCTCTCATCAACTCCCTCCTCCTTGTGAAAGTCTCTTTGCCTAGCGCAATTCTTCTCCTTATGTCCCTACTACTTTGACCCTGTTGGTCCAATTGATTTCAGAAAGTCTTCCGGCAAGATTCCATCAAGTCCTCAACTACAAAAACACACCGCCCCGATTCTATTCACTAAGCCATTTCTGTAAACAAAAGAAAGATTTCATAAATTGTCACTGTCGGCCATTTCAGAGAATTCCCAACTTTTAGTTCCAATAATCACATTTGCCTTTGTGCTTCAGTTGGTAATATTAAAAAAACTTAATTTAGTAAACTTCGATGGTTTACTACTGATGCAGATGTTGGATCCCCGATTCTGGGCTTGCACGGATTGGACAGGGAACTTTTCTTAGTTTAATCATATTCATTATAAAAACTTACTTACTTACTCCGATACAATCAAATTCATATTATTTGTATTATCGTATGGATCTTTGTGAACCGCGAGCGTAATTTAAACCCCTTCGACGCCTCACACTCGTTTTACTTAAGAATTTAACTACCAAGATAGTTGTCTTAATTTCTCTTCGATCTTCATTCGAGATGTAGCCTATGAGGCAATACTGTCAGCGTTTCATCCCTTTGGCCATCTGGTTCATTTGGAGTACCCTAGGATAGTGTCCTGGGGCCTTTATATTTTTCTTGATCATTCCCTCCAAGCTCAAAATCTGATATATTCTGTCAAATATATATATATTCAAATATATATATATATATATATATATATATATATATATATATATATATATATATATATATATATAAGTAATCGTTATAAAATATAACGTTAATGATAATGATTCAAATATAATCTCAGAATAGTGTAATGTTTATAACCAACATTTATAACTTAAATTTAGAGTTTAGAAAGGTAAAAAGCGCCACATATATCTAAATAATCCTTTCTTAAGTAGCTTCAACTTAGGTAAACATACTCCTCTTATCATAATCTTGTACTAGCTTAAATGATTACGCGTTTGGTCTCAGGGAGTTCTCTACGATACAGAAACCGGAAGACTCGGGTAACCATCAAGGATGAGGGAATCAAACCAAGTACGATGTATCCTCAATGCTCCCTTGTTAACACACGCCCAGGGACTAAGTCCATTCATTCTCTTCAACCCACCTGCTGCCCAACCCACTCCCTCGGCCTAATGCTCCCTCTTCGGCGCACTGCAACAGCTATTGACAGCTCGCCGCCACGTGCTTGACTAACCAATAAGTTCAATATATCATCTCAAAATACTATTCAAACTTATACAGGCACTATTATATCAAGCTGCGCCTCTCATGACGCTTCTTTTGCTCCAGAAAATCACCAATTTTCGAGATTTAAGTTCGTATTGTCAAATTTTTTTCTTTCATTAATTGCCGTTTCTGTTCGACCTCAGACCCAGGTAACCAGAAAAATATAAAATAGTAAACACAGACGTCCGTCTTTATCAAATACATCTCCTGATGCAAATTTCTTTTTATTCTACAGTTACACTAGGTCTGTCCAATGAATACGCGAACTGAGGCCATACAAACTTTATTTTACAAACTTTAGTCAACATTGATTTGTTCCCTTCAAAGTACTCTCACTATGCACTTGTTCCTTCTTCTTTTTCACTGTTTAAATCACCCTTGGAAGTCCTCGGCAGTTAGGCCTTTTATATTTCTTGTTGTTTCTTGCTTTATTGTGTCTTCCACATCTTGTACCCAGTAATATGTCCCCTCGTCACACTCTTTCATTTTGGGAATAGGAAAAAGTCGAAGGGAGCAAGTTCTGCCAAATGAGGAAGATGATCCAGGATAATGATTGATTTTTTTGCCAGAAAATGGCGAACAATCAATGCTGAATGTGCAGGTGCATTGTCATGGTGAAGGATCCATCCATCATGCTCGGTTAAAATTCTGCGCACTGTTGATGTTCCTAAATTCAGTTCATCAGCTATCATTCGGACAGTTTTTCGACGCTTAGTAACGACAAGGGACCGCACACGATCAATGTTGTCATCAACACAGGTGGTTGAAGGTCATTCCGGCCTTGCATCATCCGTGGCGTCTTGTCGGCCATCTTTAAAACGCTTATTCCACTTGAAAAGGAATGTTTTCTTTGGAGCATTATCACCGTAAACAGCTGTCAACATTTCAGCAATTTCTTGATAACTTTTACCGCACTTCACCAAAAAACGTGATATCGTCAATATCCACTTGCGGCTAACAATAAAAACAAGGGCTACCGAAACTAACATAACTGGCACCATACGCACAGCTCGACGATCCGCCAAGCACAGACGGATCATTGGGTCTCAGGCAACCAGCGTTGCTAGTGGGCGGGGCTGTAGTCCGTGCCATGGCCCCCAGAATGCACCAGTTCGCGAGTTCATTGCACAGACTACGTAAATCTCCAACCACATTCCCTAAGCTGAATAAAATTGAATATTGATCATCTCTTAATTAGTTCGCTGAGTTTTTGTAAATGTCTTCGCTTCTCAATTTCACAGCCTTATCACGACCCCTACCCATGATCCATCATTAGTTTCTATACACTCGCTCCCAGATTATCCTAAAGTAAAGTTTCCTTCCGCCTTTCGTTTCGGGACTAGATTTACTTTCTTACAAGTCGATTAGTTTTTACTTTCGAATAGCACATTAAATAGCCTATTATCATCTCTCAGTACATAAAAGCGCCTGCTGATATTTCGTAATTCTTGTTCCTATTATAGAGAGTTTAAATATGCCACTTATTCTTCGGTTACATATTCCCCTGCGCAACACTATTGGACGTGGCCCATCAAAGGGAGACATAACTTATAACCTGACACAAAGAATAATAATATACGAGGTCTTTTCAAAAAGTATCGCAAATTTAGTGTTTTTTCAAAAATTATTCATTTATTCATGAATGTCTATTTTATCCCACTCAAAGTAATCCCCATTAGATATTGTACATTTGTGCCAAAGTTTTTTCCAATCCTCGAGGCACTTAAAAAAATATTTTTTTGTGACCTTGTTCAGCTCCTCCGATGCAGTATTTATCTCGTCATTCGTAGCGTAGCGTCGTCCTTTCATGGGTCTCCTCAGTTCGGGAACAAGAAAAAGTCATGGGGGCCAGATCTAGGGAATACGGTCGCTCCGGCATCATTAAGTGTTGTTTTTGGCCGAAAATTCACGCACAAGTAACGATGTGTGAGCAGGGGCGTTGTCATGGCGCAAAAGCCAATTTTTGTTCTTCCTCAAATCTGGGCGTTTGTGGCGGATTCCTTCTCGAAAATTGCGCATAATTTGCAGGTAATATTCCTTATTTACCGTTCTACCCCGAAGCAAGAATTCATGACGCGCCACGCCCCTGCAATCGAAGAAACCTGTAAGCAAAACTTTCACATTCGACCGAACTTGGCGCGCTTTTTTCGATCTTGGCTTGAGCTTCATCTTCGATTGGGATGATTGAGCTTTAATTTCCACGTTAAAACCATAAACCCATGATTCGCCACCAGCTATGACCCTCTGGAGCAAATTCGGGTCGTTGCGGACTAAGTCATTAGCAATGCTAATGCATTGCTGTTTTTGGTCAAAATTGAGCATTTTTGGTACAAATTTTGGGGCGACCCGTGTCATGCCGAATAATGGGTGAAAATCGAATGGCACGAGCCAATCCATATGTTTAGGTCCACAGAAACTTCTCTAACGGTGATTCGACGATTGGCCAATATTATTTTCTTCACTTCTTCAATGTTTTTGTCTGTTGTTGACGTGCTCGAGCGTCTGGCACGCTCTTCGTCGTTCACATTATCTCGGCCCTTCAGAGTACAGTTTATACCACCGATAAATATTTCTTCGGTCTAAGGTAGCTTCTCCATATGCTGCAGTCAACATTTTGAATGCGTCCATGCACTTAATTTCGTTTTTCACACAACATTTGATACATATTCTTTGATACATTTCTTGGAACGGGCAAATATCGAACACAAACCAAAGCACCTCCAAGCAAAACAACTGTCTAACATTAAATTGACTGAACATTCAAACTGGCCGAAATTTTCGATATTAGTGAGATACATAAGTACCAACATAACGCCACAATAAAATAGAAAATCAAATATACATAACCTGCGAAAGTTCAAAATTCGCGATACTTTTTGAATAGACCTCGTACATTTTGACACAAAGTTGTTTCCTCTATAAACATTAAGAAAGTTCCTTCTCCTCACGCCAACTCTATCGCGCATTCCGAACGTTATTGGAATATTAAGTGGAATACATCTTGCAGTAAAATGGCATGAGCCTCTTGTCGCTTGATTTCAATGCAGAATAAAGTGATGTAAAACCGGGGGAGAGGAGCGCGAACAACACAATCCCTGAACCCTTTAGGCTATTCCATCTCCAAGGAGCCCGTCGAATTACAGGGCGCGCGCAGTAGGTACGGAGGTCCCCCATGCAAACAACCATCCCTGGACTTGCAAACAAACAAACAGGCAAACTTGCAGGTGATGTTGGAAAGCGGGCCTCCCTCCCTCCCCACACGCCGCCCCCGGCAAGAGACCGGGCGCCGGCCGGGTGCGCCGCGCAATTTGCGTTGGAGCAAAAAACCCAGCACGCCCACCCCTAAACCACGCCGTTATTGCATTTGCAGGGACACATGCGGTGATTGCGCGAAAAGAATCGAGTCCATCTCCCGCGAGAGTTCTCTCTCTTACTTCGCCATCTCTCGTCGACGAGTCGCCATCCTCTTACGCACGCACGCACTTGGTCGAGATAGCATTTTATGGATGGACGGGGGGGGGGCGAAGGGAAGGGGGGACAGGGGGGGGGGCATCACCGCGACGGCGAGCATGTCCGCCGTGTGGAACTGAAATCCACTCCACATCACCACTGTGGTTATTTTCTACTCCCAGAATTCCGCAGCGTGGTGGACGGGGAGGCTGTATCGATCGGCTACTCTCGGGAGGGCACCGAGTTCGATTCGGTGGAACGAATCCGAGGACCACTTCTGATGGAATCCGATACGGCGGCGTAATTTTTGGGGCATCTGAATCTAATTACGCAGTTCGTTTAGGATAATCGCGATGGGAAGAAGTAGTTTACTGCGTGGTTCTTGTCTCTTCTGGCAATTTATATCATAGCATTGATAAATTATTATGCCTAAGAATGTATTCTTCGACTGCACTTCTCATCCTGTCTTCTTTGGCCGACTTCTCTTTTCGTCTAATTATTTATAATATCCCTTTAATTGTTGCCTCAATATCCTCGCGACTGACAGCTGCAGGAAGAAAAACTCAAGGTGCAGAATTCTATGAACAGTAATCGTACAGTTAGGCCACCTATATTTACAACAAAGAGTGTCCTTTTTTTTTTTACAAAGAAAGCAGTTTTTCCTTGAAAAAATCCGTAGACAATTTCCTTCTGATGATTCTGTGGATAATGTTCAAAGTTTTATCATATTAATTAAAAATTTGCTATTCCTTTAGTCAACTAAAATACATTATATGTGTTTAACTTCAATTTATTTGAGGTACATTTCCATTCAATTCTCCATAAATTATAAGAACCTGGTCGACTTTATCTCATGGTTTAAAGTAAAATATCCCATATCAACTGCATACAGAAAATATGATTACGATGTACTTGTTTATTTTAGTTATTGACTATGTTATTCATTGCTTCATTAATCCTTTCCATTTTATATTCCATATATTTTCCTTTTTTATCGCTGAGTTCTTTCCCTAACGAAGGGGTTTTTATCTGTCATTTTTCACTGAATTATCTCTTGGTATATATAGCCGTGGGGGACGGGATTGAGTATTCTTTTGATTACTTAACGCTGCTATGGCAGGAGCAAGGGTTATAGCAAGCCTATCCAATTAATTAGAAGAAATAATTAGCAACGTTTCAGGAAAGAAGTACCTGTGAGTATTGAAGGATTTTAACGAAGTGATGGGCGTAGGGAGGGATAGAATAGACGTAAGGGAGTACACTTTAGGAATAAGAAATGATCGCGGAGAGAAAACAGAAAGAGTTCTGCTGAAGACAGGAATCGATAAAAAGTAACCTCAAATATAATCACAGGCATGGGTACGACACACATGGAAGATGTTAAGAGAAAGAGGATTACATAATTTGGGCATAGGCTTAGAAACCGATTCATCAACTCTTACAGTTTCCCGAGTTCAGATGCAGAGTTTCCTTTAGATTTAGGGAAATGTTATGAACATTACAGGTGAATACCAAATTATAAACGAGACATGTTTTATAATCTGTGTGATTGGCGGGTGGCTGACATAGGAGGGCTCTTTGTTTGCGATTTACGAGAGTGCTGTTATTCCTTAACACACCTGAGTGATCGATTGGTTGTAAGTTTGTTTTGATTTTTATTATTTATTCAGCCTTTTCGGTGTGTGATTCAGGGATACGCGGGTCACTGTTTCTTAAACACACCCAAGTGACCTAGTGTGGGTTCCCTGTCCCACCCCTTACTTGTTACTTTGTTTTTCCCCCACCCCCTTTTAAACCATATGCCAATCAAGTTTACGGTCTTGGCTAACCCGCTTTCATTGCTTCACGACCGTAGGTACGTTCGTTTTATATTTACATGGTATCTAAATTCAAGCTATAAAAGATAGGGGTGGTAGAAAATTAAACAAAATGAAGCAGCCATGGCTCATGGGATAGATGCATACTGTGGTGGCTGAAGGAAGAAAAGGGAAGAAGGTAAATACGGCAATTGGGAGGAGAATACGCTTTAAGCAAAACCACAGGAGAGGCAAGACACTAGTAAGAGAAAAGGAATGTGGTGGTAAGATCAGTGCAAGGGTATGGTGAAATATTAAATACGAAGAAAAGTAAAATCGTTTTGAAAGAAGATAAGAGAATTATTAATAGGTATCGTAGCAGAATAAAAGTGGATGACTGACTTGATTGCAGGCTGGTTGTACCCATCATAGGAGATGAGACAGGGAGTTATAAATAGAACCAGATGCGATCCAGGAACAATAGAAAGAATATGTTTAAGAGAAATGGTAAACAATCTTGGCTCCCAAGGGAAGAAATGGAAGAAAGAAAGTGCAATTTAGACGAGGATAGGCTATTACCAGGGACTACAAAGATAGTGAGACAGAAAAAGTATTGAGGGAAACGAAGTCAAAAAAGGAATATAAATAGACACAAGCCCGAAATATTACAAAATAGACGATGAAAAAATGAAAAGAAGGGACTCTTTATACGTTTATGCATTATTTATGCATGAGGAAGGAATTTGGCCAAAAGATATCCTTTGGATGATTTTGATCACTATTCCGAAAAATTATAAATTAGCTAAACGAGAAGATTAGGAAATGCTAAGTTTAAATGCACATGTAGCAAAAGTAATTCTAAAAACCATTAGTAGAATATTGGAAAAAGTATTGAAAACAACTATATAGGTGGAGAGCATTTTGGTTTCCGAGAAGAGGGAGGAAGACGTACACTGAAGGAACATCCCATAAATCAATACGTCTTTGTGAGCTTCGCGGATATGAAGAAGGCGTTCGACTGTGTTACAGCGAGCGAAGTTCATATAGATGTTGCAGAAAAAGAGGAAGGATTTGAGGGATAGAAAACTTATCCGAAACTTGTAAAAGAGCCGGACGGGAGGGATAATGGTAGCCGAGGAAGACTCGATATGGGTAGGGCTGCCGCCGGTATTTCTCAATACCCGTGTACATATAGCTAAGAAATTGCAGTTATTATTTAGGACTTAATAGAAAAAACTGAGAGAATAATAAGAAGTAACCACAAGAAAAAAAAGAACTGTTGAAGTTCTTGAGAAGAACGGACGTTAGGTTTGATGTTATAGTCGCAGGAAATAAACCAGGGAAGATTAATCAGTTCTTGTATCTTGGCAGTATTTTAAAGGAAAAGGGAGGGCATAGTGCTGGGATAAATGTTTTTGACCACATTTAGATAAAAATGACGCTAGTGAAAAATTTATTTGCAATAAGAATAGAATTGATGGCGAGCACACAGAGTATTGATGCGAAGAAAAGATTTCTAAGGACTTACAATTGAAGCGTATGCTTCATGAATGTGAGACTTGGTCTTCGAGGTAAAAGGGTGAGTTTAATTTAGAAACTTCGGAGATGCGGATTTTGTTAGGGAGTGGATAAAATAAGTTGAAAAGAGCGGATTGTAAACACTCAAGTCTTAAATATGACGGATGAAGAGAGAATGTAATTGTGGAATTAAAATAAGGGTAGAATCAATCGAATAAACACTGAAAGATAATGGCATGTTGAAGTTCGTGATAAGAGGCTATGAGAAGGCGAGAGAGACAGGAAAAGAAGGGGAATCATGAAGATAAGAAGAAAGAAATACGGTTTCCATTATACTGAAGAACAAACAGTCTTTACAGATCGTCCATAACTGGCTTTAAATAAGTAAAACACTCCGAGTTGATGATAGTTACTCACGTAAATTATGCAGATGCTCTCTTAATTTGACTTCTTCTCTTTCGGCATTTTCACTACTAGTACCGTGAAGACCTTTTAGGGCCTCCCCTTTCTCTATGACCAAACTTAATAGAGCGAGCATCATGGCAGTATTCTGATAAAATATATGAAGAGAGTTAAGCGCCTTAGGGAAAGAATTGAATGATGAAATAATGGTGTAAATGGATAAAAATATAATAAATTGTTATATATAATTCAATTCGTATTGTTTCCCTATGATTTGATGAACATTTTTCCTAAAACTACTACCATCTTCGCTTCCCATTCGTGGAAAATTAATTTTTTACATATTAATTATTTTTAAAATTAATTTTTTACTAATTTCGTGCGTTTTGCCATGACTGGTGGATTTTTTATTTGAAACATATTGAAAGCTTTTGTTATTACAATAATGTGTCCTCACTGCTTATTTCATCGTCCATATTCCGCCTACTTAAATATTCAAGTCTTGATTACACCATTTATTTAAAATATTTACCTTTTAGTCTTCAGCAACGAGCCATTTCCTTAAATTTCGCATGAAGCGATTGCATTATCAACTTCAAGTTGTGAAGCGCTCTCCTCGATCTCTCTCAATGGGATATTTCTTACCTTCTTTCTTAATTTCAACGCAAAGGATACTTAGAAAAAGACAGTCCTGAAGAAGCAACCAACTTTTCTTCTACGTATAATAACAGCCCCATAGATAATTCCTTGTGTTTCTATTTGTTTAATTTCTTTCCCTTGTACAATCTAAAAAATAATGATTGAAGGTGAACTGCATTTTCCTGCCACTCCGCGAATTGCTGTTTCCTGCCTCTACAAGTCGGTTTTATCAAAGCTTCATAGTTTTATGCAGGTTAAGGGTTATGCCTTCAGAGGTAGCAAAGAATTTCTGGCTGTGTTATTAAATAAAGCCTCTAAACCATAGAATTTATTGAAATATAAATTGATATTTTCCATTTCATTTTTAATCACTAGAACCAAGTCAAATTCTACTCGTATCTGAAAACAGTTGCTCTGTCAATAAAATTGTAAGAAACAAGAGAAATTGTACCTATATCTTACAGAAAACACCTAGAAAAAATTTAATATATATTTTTCTTAATATATACGAAAAATTGTCGGGATGATTGTTAGGGTCGGGATTGAGCAGAGCGATATAGATCGTTGACCCAAGGAGGCAGTTCTAATTAACCGTTCCTACGTTAATGGATCGCTGACCTGCGGGGGAGACCTCCTCCTTTTGCGAGTAATCGATAAGTGGGCACCTGTCGAATGGGTTAAGAGGGGCCCCCCGATGCGCGGATTAAGGGACCTCGCGAACCAAATCGGAGGAAGGGCACCCGGAGGACTGGGATTTGAGAACGGCGGACAAGACTGAAGCCCTCCGATTGTGGCGCCATCACTTTGATAAATTCCCGAAGCTATACTGGAGGTCGGGTCCCTTCTACCTCCGCACCGCCAAGAGAAGGAACTGGGCGAGGGGGTGGGTGGCTGGCAGGGGATGCGGAGGAGGGAATCCTGTTGCCGCCACCGCTCCCCGAGTGATCGCTGCTGAACTTATCTCACTGGAGCACACTTCCAGTCCCGTGGGGAGCCGACTCCCTCAATAGCAAGCGCTGATACTTTCAGTTTTTCCGGAGAATGGAACCAATCACCATCTGCACGTATCCAGTGCAACCCAGCTGAGAGTGAATGGTGCGGCCTTGCCGGGTCTGAGTGAGTAGGGTTGGATATCGCCAGCGGGGCCTTGCGAGACATGGGCGATTGCTCACCGAAAATGCTCTTTCACTCTGTGGATCTACTCTAATTACAATGCAGTGATCCGAATGAGGAAACCAATTTTGACCAGAAATGATTGATTGATATTCCAACACGTTAATTAAATGAAAGACAATCGCAGTATACAATCCAAAGTTTGTTTTGACAGGTTAGGATAGAGCTCACATACTCGTAGTACTAAGCTTGGCAGCATTCAAAAATCACGCATCAGCGTACTTGGGCTGGTTCCTTTTCTTATCGTCTCCAAGGAAGATCTGGTGCCCGGAAATCATTGAATCACTACTTGCATAAAGCTGAGTGCACCCAGCCGCGTCACCTGTCATGGGATCTGGGATCTACAATCAGAAACTCAGCGCTCTGCCCACTTGACTACCACGTCCCTTTAATGTAATAGCATTATCATTTATCCACAGGTTTTATTTTCGTTTTTCACCATTAGAATTTTATAACTAGAGCTTAAGAATTATGCAAAAATTATCCAAGAACTCTTTTGCTTTTAATATGCAACTGTTCTGGTCATCTCTAATTATTCCATAGCGTCTAAGAAACATAGCACGCCAATCAATTCACAATAGACATCAATAACATCAATGGGTAAAGATTTATTAATATTAATTAATCAATGCTGTAGTTAAAGTTTTATTACGTCTAATTTGAATGATTTCACTTTTCGTTGGTGTGCTCTGGAAAGTTAATGCGGGTAACTGCTAATCAGGAGGGCATGAAGGCTCGATTTCCAAACAGCCGCCACATAGTACTGCAGGATTTCAAAACCTACCACTGGCAAGTTGAGCAGTCATAAAAACAAACTGGGTAACCTATGCTAGGTGATGCATACATATTCATAAAACATTCTGTAATTTTCAAGTACTGAAATGCGCAAATAGATGTCACATGTTTAATACATGGACGAAATTTTTAAATTCCAGTTTTTTTCAATGATACTTTATATTATAATGGTAGATAGGTGATTAGATGAAATAGACATGTGAGACAAAACTTTCCTTCTAGTTTTTATAAAGATGCTTTAATTACATCCATTTCTTTCATAACCCTTGAAATTATTACAGGAGCAGATAAGGGAAAATAAATACAATCATAGCTGTTATTTTTAGGCTATCAGTTTATTTCTAGTAAGTGATACCAATTACAGTCATAGCCTTCCATCAAATTCCTGATTAGTCTTGAAGAAAAGATTTAAAAAACTTCTTGAGAGACGTTCCTTTACAACAATTTTTACACATATAAATTTTAGCGTCATGGTTTAATTTGAAATTAGGGTAATTCTTATCGAATAACTTCGATATTGGTGGTTTGCCATTTATTTATTAATGGCAAACCACCAATAATGTTAATGTCCACACCGCTTTCCACCATTTCTGTTAAGCTATCCCAACCTCTCGTGCCTGCCTAATACAAAGGGAGGGAGATGCCTTCATTTGACCCATCTTCGATTCAGCTATTGATCGCTTCTAGAGCGGATCTCATTCACTGGGCGAATAGTTCCAATACTAGTCAAATTATCGCTTTTAAGCCTGAAAGGTTTTTCATAGGCTATGCATTACAATTTTTTTAGTTTGAAATACTAAATATTTGATATTTTTTATGACAATTTGGCCCCCTATCAATCATCACACCTAAATATTTTTAAATTTCACCCAGCGGCCTTTCGTACTCAATAATTAGAATAAAGTGTGCTATCGCCCACATGTTCTGATTTCTTAAATCATTCCTAGGCTGATGCATCGTCTTTAATGCTAATCATATTTACCTTTTTCTTTTTTCTTACAACTTTGACTAATTTTACGGACCATTTTGCGATCACTTTTTGATGAGAATATGTTTATGACCGAAAGGTTTAGTCTTATACATAAATTATACCTTCACAAATTAATTTATCAGCACAAAAAATAATTACTTTTATGCGCTGATTGAGATACACCGAATGCTATATTCTTTCTGAAATATATCTCCAATTTTATATTTAGAGTAATTTAAAATGTTTTAGAGGATTAATTTTCCTAAATAGTGTAGCTTCGAATGCAATAGATATTGAGTTGCAGCTCGGATTTAGTACGTATTGGTTGTACACAAGGCAGTGCGTCTATTTTCGTCCATTTTCCTTCAAGTGGTCATGTTTCTTGTATTGATAGTATTTATATATTGCTGAAGCTGTTTATGGCTTTAGCGTATAATTAGTAATACTTGGTAGTACTGTTACGCGATAATTACAAAAACTTGGTGCGCTTTCGAGTGAATTCTCCTGGAGGGCTCTTGACTCTCTTTTTTCTGTTCGATTTCATCGATTAAATAAGTTTATTTGCATACGTATGGTATGTATGATGAATTGCGATGAGAGGAAAACTTACCGTCCGATGGAAATTTTGTTATATGCTTTGGATGTGAGTTTAAGTATCATGAATACGAGAGTCATTCAATGAGTAAAGAGACGAATGACTAGTAACTCTACACGTGTTCATTGAATACCTGCGCAATTTGGGCTAATTTTCAACAAAATCGCCCCAGCATGCACTTGTCCCATATTTCTTGTAGCGTTTTAACTCTTTAGGCAAATAATTCTATCGGTTTCCCGAAGCCACTTCTGCATCGCTTCCTTGACTTCCTCGTAGTGGGAATATATTTTTCAAAGCGTCTTTCAGTGGTCCAAAGAGGTAAAAATCAGACGAGACAGGTCTGGATTGGACGCTGGAAGAAAGGAGCTTTTGTTACAGATATCTGGTTTTAGATTGTGCCCCAGCATCTCAGAGTAGTATTGGCTATTGGTAGTTTGCCGATCGTGAAGGAAATCTAAGTTGACTGGTCTCTGTGAGTCCCAAAAGATGGTCAGCATCACTTAATACACGGAGGGTTGATCCTTGGATTACTTTGCAAACGGGGCACACGTTAACTAAGTACACACGTTAGTAGCAATCTGAGGTTATTTGCTGACGACACGGTGGTATACAGGGAAATAAGGTGCCAACTAGATCGCGAGCTACTCTCTAGAGACTTAGATACTATCTCGGAATGGTGCAATAAATGAGGATTAACGCTTAATATAGATGAATGGGCGGTTTAGAAATTTTGGAACCAAGGAAGCGGCGAACAGGATATAAACTACGAAATAGAGGGTTCAGTGCTGACTACGGCAAATCAATTTAAATATTTGGGGGTTGCCTTAACACCACGCCTTTCATGGGGAGCACATATTAGGACAATATGCGGATCAGCTTTAAACTTGGCTTCATAAAATGGGTGGTGCGGAAATGGTATGAAAAAGTTAAAGAGAGGTGTTATTTTGCTCTAGTTAGACCTCATTTGGAATATGCCGCAAGTATTTGGGATCCTTGGGAGAAAATTTGGCAAAAAGAATTAGATAAAGTCCAGAGAAAATCCGCTAGATTCGTTAAAAATTGTTATGATAAGAACACAAGTGTGACAGATCTCTTAGGGGATTTAGGCTGGGAACCACTTGAAGTGCGGAGAGAACAAGCAAGGCTTAGACTTTTAGAAAGGTTCAGAACAAACGAGTTTAACTATGACACTGAAGGAATTATAATGGCACCACACTACTCAAGTAGATCAGACCACAAAGATAAAATAAGGGAGATGGATTCCAGTGCAGATAAATACAAATACTCATTCTTTCCCCGAACTATCAGAAATCATAATAGCAAGAAACCGAAGACACTTTAGAAATATTAAAAACATTGAATTCAAAAGTCGGAACAACATTAAACATTGCAAAGGTGTTTGGTATACTTTCAGGTGCATGTGTATGTTAGTTGGTAGTTTGCTTGTTTGCATGTGCGTGGGGTGTAAGTGTTCTTGCATGAATGTATGCCTTTTTTTTGTTAATGTATAAATTTGTGGCTTTTGCATGCGGCTTTTTTCTTTTCTTTCTATATTACGGGTTGTGTCCTAGCACCCCCCGCTACACGCCCTTGCGGCAGCTTGCGGGGTATTAATTAGATGTAGATGGGAGAGCTGTTGTGCTTTCATACTCTGTTTTTTGGTCTCAGGATCGTGGTGATGGTTCCAGACCTCGTCCCAAAGCACTATTATTTCAAAACAGCGTCTCCTTCGATCAAACTTCTTCATGAGCATCAGTAATCCTCCTGGAAACCTATTTTGCACACATTTTTCTGTACTTAAAATAATTATGAATGATATTGTTAGCAGTTCCAACACTTATTCGAACTTTCTTAGCTATAATTTCAATGGTAATTCTTCTGTTATCGCGAATAAGTCTATCGATCCTCGATTTCAACGAGGGATCAGAAACTTCGACTGGCCGTCCACTTCGAGGCTCATCACAAACACTTTTTCGGCCTCGTTCAAACCAATCAACCCACGTGTAATAATACTCACGGTTTATACAACTTTTCCCGTACTGTGCCAAAATTCTAGAAAGTATTTCACTTTGTTTCACACCTTATGCGACTGAAAATCTAATGATAGAGCGCTGATTTTCTAAGGTGCAATCTTCTTGTAGACTTGCAATGATAAACTAAAGATTTTGAGGTTATGCTGACATTAAATAATCTGACAGCTGATTACATCCCGTCCCAAGGCCAACAACTAACACTAACTAACCTCTAAAATTCGTAAAGATTTTTTGATTAGTTTCAAAATGAGAGCTGTGTCTTTTTACTTATTGAATGACCATTGTATATCGCTTTTCCTCCTTCAAGCAAATATGAGAAGTCGCAAGCTAAATGCATGATGGGAATTGTACTAATTACCGCAAATAACACGAGTGTAAGTGTATGATATATGATGGGGATTACTTTGAAGGGGGTAGAAAAGATATTCATGAATAAACAAATAATATTTTTTCAAATATTATTTGTTTATTATATATATATACCTGTATATATATATAAATGTATATATGTATATAATAAACATATATATATATATATATATATATATATATATATATATATATATATACATATATATATACATATATGCATATAATTCAGGACAATAAGTTTGATATCCCACGCAGCTAAAGCTCAGGATCATCAACAAAAGGATAGAGAGTTGGGCAAATGATTACTTAGGGGATGATCAGTTTGGTTTTAGGCAAGGGGAAAGGTGCGCGTGATGCCATTGCTGTAATGAGATTATTAATCGAGAGGAATATAAAACACAACCAGAAGGTAATTGCCCGTTTCGTAGATTTCGAAAAAGCGTTTGATAGAGTGAATTGGGAAAAACTAATGAGTATATTGCAGAAAATAGGAATAGATTGGAGGGAAAGGAGGCTAATCCGCAACCTGTACATGTCTCAGAGTGCTCAGGTGCGGGTGGGGAACAGGGAGTCCGGATGGGCAGTGTTAGGAAGAGGTGTAAGGTAGGGTTGCCCATTATCACCGTTGATGTTCAACCTGTATCCAGAGAAAATGATTAAAGAGGCATGGGAAGAACTGGAAGTAAGAATGAAAGTGGGCGGGGAATTTGTAAAATCAGTTACGTTTGCTGATGACCAAGCTTTAGTTTGTCAGTCAGCCAAGGGGCTGCAAGCATTGCTGAGTGAATTGGAAATTCAGTGCGACAGGTATGGGATGAGAATCAATTTCAATAAAGCAAAGGTTATGCGATTTTCTAGAAGGAAAAAGGCTAAGCTCAACATTAAAAAAGGGGGGCAAAAACTAGAGCAGGTAGAACAGTTTACGTATCTCGGTAGTGTTTTGGACCAACACGGTCAAAGTAGTAGGGACGTAAGGAGAAGAATTGCACTAGGAAAAGAGGCTTTCACAAGGAGGAGGGAGTTGAAAAGAGGGATGTTGAATATGGATATTAAGAAAAGACTCGTAAAAACTTTGATATGGAGCGTAGCTATGTACGGCGCAGAAACTTGGTCATTGAAGCAGGAGGATAGATGTGGACTGGAGGCTTTTGAAATGTGGGTGTGGAGAAAAATGGAGAAGGTGAAATGGACAGAGAAGAAAACAAATGAGGAAGTACTTAGTATGTTGGGCGAAGAGAGGGGCTTGTTGGGAGAAATCTTATGGAGGCAGGAAAAATGGATGGAGGGCGTATTGACCGGCAGTGGAATATTGAAGACTGTAATAGAGGGGAGAATGTTAGGCAAACGAGGAAAGGGAAGGAACAGGATAGGGATGTTGGACGTAATGAAGGGAGCAAGAAAGTCCTTAGAGATGAAGAGGGACCGGATATAAAGTAGGTTGCTGGATTTTGTGTTTGTTAGGAGCCACCAAATGTTTTATTTAGTAGCTATGTTCATCCAAAAACCTACCTTGACCGGTATATTACCTTTAAAAAAATATATATATATATACATATATATATATATATATATATATATATATATATATCAAATATTATTCTGCTCGTGTGTTTCTATATCATCGATATATATATATATATATATATATATATATATATATATATATATATATATATACATTCAAACACGAAATCCCGCCAAATATATATATATATATATATATATATATATATATATTTTTTTTTTTCGATGATATAGAAACACACGAGCAGAATAATATTTAGAGGGCACAAATAAAATAGCAACACTTAAATGGACATTCACATTGTAAATTGTTAAGCTTTCGGCCTTCTTCAAGTAAGAATGAAAATTTTCTTGTGAGTGATTAATGGTCTGGGCGGAGGAGGGTAGGTGCAGGGAATGCCGGGAGGAAAGTTAAAGATGGCGGTTAAGGGTGGGAATTTTGAAAGATCGGAAAGCTAATGTATACGCGTGTTCTCGAGTTCTCACCTCTATATTGGTGGCTGAATCAGGTAGGGATTCTAGGAGAGATGGGGATGGCGGAACCGAAAATATTACCAGCGTAAAAATATTTCCTTTACCGGGACTTGGACCAGGGATCTTCCACTTGTGGTGCATTTGATCTTAGCCAATATATTTTACTAATATGTCTTGTTACTTTCTTCTGGCTAAACATGCCTCGAAACTGTTCCTAACCTTTATGACGTTGTATGATTGTTTTCTCTGTTACCCATTGTCCTTTCGTACTCGTCCAGTTCTCCTTTGGTGTATGAAACAGCTCCCGAATACCATTTCCTAGACTACTGTCCTTTTCACTTCCCCTGTCATCATTAATATAGTATACATAATTTGTAAATATCACAGAGTCAAATAATTCATGGCTTATTCGTAAAATCAGAGAATACACACCCTCTATTAGAATTTTTTGACATGTTATTTCACGTCTATCTGACAGAATACAAGAATTTTCCCACTTAAATTAGTTTATATACGGCAAGGTCTTCGCACCGTCAAAGAAGAGAGGCATACAAGCTCAAATGAGCGATGAAATTAACTTATGTGGGCATTGGATAGAGTAATGCAATACATGCCGCTCTGCAGGTGACCATTGTCCAAGTACTGTTTACATGCAAGAAATGTAATATAAATATAATAGGAAGAACTATACCATCTGTCATTGGTCGCCTTATAATGACCATTTATCACCACAATAGAAGTTATTTTGTTTAATTTTGGCTCATTATGGTGAAACGATTAAGAAATTAAAAAATAAACCCAAAATTCAATTTCAATTTTTTTTTAATAAGAAGTTTCAACTGCCATCGTGAATGAGAGTTCCTTATATATCTTAATACCCACGCCCCTGCTGGAACTTGAACCGAAACATCGCACTGTCCCGTACCGACTAGCACATTTTTACGTTCAAGTTCTAATGTTTCAAAACCTGGATTCCTGCCAAAATTTAGTATATGTGTGGTTAATGCTGTATACTTAAAATATTTTATCTTCTGCTTCTGCGTGTTTTTATTCGAATATCCTCTTTTCTTGTAGAAGCTTTGCTTTCGTCATTAACATCTGCGCGCCATAATCACTTTCTCGAATGACATCCGTCGAGTTTCTTCTCTCACGCGACGAACTGCTTCCCCGGAAGATCTTATGCGCCTTAATTTGTTCTTTACAGGAAAATATACGACTTTTTTCTGTCATTTACTTACTCTGGGTTCAGTTTTATTACCATTTTCCATATTTTTTGCGAAGTTACCATTTGCCATTGACATATAATTAGAGTATGAATCGTCCATTTGAAAATTCAAAATACTTACTTGAATATTATTTTCATTTTTAAGGAGAGGGAAGTGCTCATTGAGAGTACTTTGTAGAAAAAACACATCTTAAATCATCATTAGTCATTTTTAATAGTATTTTCAATGACATTCAAACGAGACGTTTTTCTCAGTAATAAAATAGAATAGTGACCCCTTTTTTTTAGGTCTAATGAAATAAAAATGAAACAATTTTCACTATTCGATGCGAAAATATATTTCTTTCGAAAATAAATCCCTTTTCACGAATTATTAGAAAAAATACATATCAATGTTGTATTTTCTTCCGATTTATTATTTGTAATAGAAGTGTGCTAATATTAGGGCTTAGGTTAGGCTTTTAATGAACCCTGGCCCGGCACAATACTTCACTGATATGCATCAACTTACATGGCCCAAGATATCCTTAAATTTACACTTTATATAAATATATATATATATATATATATATATATATATATATATATATATATATATATATATATATATATATATATACATATATATATATATATATATATATATATATATATATATATATATATATATACATATATATATATATATATATGTATATATATATATATTAACACAGATGTAGATTTTTAGAATATAGAGACACAAAGAAAGGACACTCACAATTTATTTGACGTTTCGGCAGCACGGCTGTTGTCTTCAGAATGGCGTTCTCGGGGAAGAGCGGAGAGGATGTGCGGGGGAGAGGTGGGGGAAGGAAAGGTAAAGGCACCAATAGGAAATGAACAAGGGGGTGGGGGGGATATGTAGGCAGCCGTATGATGCATTCAGTGGGCTTGGTTCAGCCCGGGCGGTTTGAATGATTGGGCCACCCAGATATGCGCCATCTCGCGGGTTCTCACCTCTATTATACTCGCAGATTTGGGAAGGATTTCAATTACCGAAACGGAGAAGATGTCGTCAAAAGATTGATCGTGGGAAGCGGTGTGAGTAGGGATGGGATAATTAAGAAAGGTGGGAGATTTGGTGGAATATCGGTGGTTATTCATGCGGAGGGAAAGTGCGGTCGTGCATTCGCCCACGTAGAAGGCAGGGCAGAAGTTACAGGAGAGGCGATATATAATATTTTTTGAGGTACAGGTGGCGAGTGGTTGGGAATTGGTACTGAGTGAGGGGGAGGGTCTTAAAAGATGACAGCATTTGCAGCGTGGGCGGTTGCATGGTGCGGATAGGGGCGGGGGAGAGACGGGGGTGCTTGAAGTTGGATTTGTGGACTTGGAGATGTCTCACAAGTTCGACGGGCGTTTAAACGAAACAGAGGGACAGTGTGGGAATAAAAGTGATGTGGACTGAGTGTTACTGATAATTGGGAAGAGGTCACGGATTAGATGTTTAATTTTGTGTGTTCCGGGGAAGAAAGTGGTGATAAGATTAGGGCATTTTGGGCGGTTTGGTTTGGGGAGGGGAGTGTATTGGGTTGACGGTTTGAGGATTTTACTATTTAGTAGTTTTTCAGGGTACCCACATTTTCTGAGGGATTCATGCAGCTGGTCCAAGTATTTCTATTGGGAGGGGGTGTTGTTGCAGAGACGGAAGCCACGGATAGAGAGTGAGAATGGGATGGAGCGCTTTGTGTGAGGAGGATGGCAGCTGTCGAAATGAGGATATTGTTGCTTATTCGTAGGTTTAATGTGGACTGAAGTGTGAAACGTATTGTTTTGGAGGTGAATGTCGATATCTAGGAAGGTAATATTCGAGTCGGATATAGAAGAAGTGAATGATACTGAGGAGGAGGAGTTGAGAGAGGAAATGAAAGAGGATAAAGTTTCGCGTCCGCGCGGAAAAATCACTTTAGCTTGGGTGGAGCTGCAGGTGCCCAGAGTGCCTTGCCTGGGAATCGCACCCGGGACCCTCCGGGATATATATATATATATATATATATATATATATATATATATATATATACATCAATCATGTAGAAACACTCACTCGAGCAGTATAATATTTGGACGGCACAATAAAACACAAACAAAATAGTAACACTTAAAATGACACTCACATTGTAAATTGTCTAAGCTTTCGGCCTTCTTTAAGTAAGACGAAGGAGAAGGTTATTGTAATACATACATATATATATATATATATATATATATATATATGCATTACAATAACCCATTCCTTATCTCTGCACACTTTCTAACTCCCTCCATTCAATCCTGAACACCTGTTCTTTTCCTCCCCTTGCGTACTCAGCATTCACTATTCATTCACTCTATTTCCTCTATCAGCATTTTTCCTCCTCTCAGTTTTTTATTCATCCACTTGTTCTGCTCTCATCGAAAATCTCCCAAATACTTTCTTTCTTCCCCAAACTTATCTCAAACTTCCTCTTTTTTCCCTTCCGTTCATTTGATTTTTTTGATTATTCTCAACCATCCAGATTTCAAAACAATCCAAACTACATTTGGTCACTTCCTATAAGACCTGGTTTCCGAGCCGCACCAAGTTATGCTCCATTATGAAGTTTTCACTATTATTTTATTCATTTACTTACGAGGCCTACTATCAACTCACATTTCCTTGTAAACATACTTTTGCTTATCGAAATGTTTTAAATGCCCCCACTAATCTGTTTACCCTCCTCAAAAACACTTCCTAAAGAGGTGAACTTTCTCTACCTATTCTAGTTTTACTTTTAAAGCAGTGATGCTAATATTTTGATACTGAATGAATAGATCAATCTCATTATAATTGTACATTGTTTGTATAAATAGTACAACGAAAGGTTTTGCAAAAATAGATTTTCTTCAGATATTGCTACAAGGCCTCAAGATTCTCTAAAGCAAAGTTCTTCTTAAGAATCGCCAGACTTTTGCCAGTAACTCTTCTACGACTCGAAGGGTCCCTGGTAGGTGGATTCCGAAAGGTCCTTAAGGGTACGCGTGCAAGCTTCATTGACGGCAATTAGTGCTCCATGGTGGTTTCCTTTGAGGGAGGGTTTCACTTTTGAGAATAGGAAATAGTTTGCTGGAGCCAAGTCGGGACTACTTAGAGGTTTGGGGAATCGGCGAGATGCCGTTGCAGAAGGTCTTCACAAGCAGGCATTTGACTCTGCCCTTTCCGTTAAGACCTTCTGGGTGAGTTTATTGCAGACATTTCGCATCGCCAAATTTTCAGTGATAATGGTGTGCACTGTTATCTTATCAATACCAATATACGATCTGCGACCATGCGCACACTTAACCGACGATCTGAATTCGGCACTTCACGCACACGTTAGGAAAAAATTGGTACCGATACTTTTAATATAAACCTTGTATGCAGAGTGGAGCAGAGTAATCGGAAAATATTGGAGGAGAGATTGACCAACCCACGAGTATTATTTGGCGTCCCACAATGCAATCGAGTTTCCTCAAACCCTTCGCAAGCCACGTGAATGGAATGACATCGAGGTCCCACGTGCGAGACATAGTATCATTGCCAAACGACAGGTCTTGCGGCGGCAGGCGGGGGTTTCTCTCCCGCGGACACTCATCAATTCTCCGCTCGATGTCTCCTTTTTTCACTTCATCTCAATCCTGCGACAAATTCATCTCGCGACGAGCCCACGCGAATCGCGAGAATTCCGGCCCGCGAAGATTATCATCCCCTCGGGTGACACATCAATCCCTTCCGGTCCACGCTCGCAAGACGTCGCTCTTCCACAGACGCCGGTGGAGACGTGGTCGCTCGCCGAGGGGCGGTAGCGAGGGCTCCCAACTGGGACAGCCGCCGGGGCACAATTGCATTTTTGAGTAATGAAGTGGTTCGCGTCCCATCGCGTAGCAAATGAGATTCCTACAAAAATAATTAGAAAGTTTCTTATTCACTCAAGGACTCAAGTTTGAGAACTTTTTCGGCGATTCTCCACGGGGTAAACATGCACAACGGAGAAGATTTGGTGCCCACCGGCTTGACCTAAATATTTTTAATGATGCAGTCGAGTTGAAAACGACTGAAGGCTTCCTTATCATGAGTAATCATCATTATCATCGGCCGGTTTTCCCAGCCGTTAATTGCGGAGCTGACTAATGGTTGCGGTCGACTCGGTTGCTCACCATTTAAGAACAAAACTGACGGTATAGCATATTGAGGCACACCTCTCTCCTTCGGTTAATGATGTTTGCATCGCACAGGTCTTTTCGATATTGGATCTGCGCTCACCATTTTGATTCCATTCCCCATATTATGCTCGGAAGAACAATTAAAAAAATCGCAATACAACCATAGAGTTGTTAATTAGTTTTTTGATGCAACATTTCTTAAATTCCGGTACTCATAGAGACAACGTTGCGGTTACAGAAGTGTGACATTTTTTCGTCACTAACCTTTGCTCACAGCGTTTCGCACCTCTAAATAAATCCAAAGGATATTTAAGACTGAAATGTAAGGAAGATGCCTTGCAAAATCACCAACGACTCTAAAAACTACCACTTCAAATATTGCTATAATTTTCACGTTCCAAAAAGTTTAAATGAATAATATCTAGCATGGCAATGAGTATGCAAATATTACACCAAAAACTACCAAATCAAATTTTGTGGCCACTAATAAAATATTGTAAATATCAATAAATGACACGGTCATAATGTCAATACGAAGTGATTGCCGCACCTAAAGTAGAAAAACAACGAAAACAGAAAAAGAAGGACCTGGAATGCTCACATAGGTTCAAAGAAAAAGTAGAACAAACAATAATAAGTGAGTGGGATGGCCGTGGATCGGATCAAATCGCAACTTTTAAGATTCTCTTTGTTCTGAAATAAATCCAGACTAAAGTAAAAACGATGAAAACAAATTTATTGAAATCAATCGATTATAACATTAGGGGTAATGGATCCTGGATAACGGAAATAAAATATTTCTGTGAAAAGTACGCAAAAAATATCCATTAAAAAGCTCACCCAGTTAACTGAAATTTTGTGCACTGTAATCAGCGGCATATTGCTTAAATCACAGCATATGAAAATTATATTAAAGCTGCCTTTGAGTTTGTCTTCCCCTTCGTTTTATCTTCTTTCCATAATGTTCTTGATTGATTCCAATGCATGGCAGTAACAGGTCCGCAATGCCAAGAGGCGAACAATAACCACAACGGCATAAAATAACTAAACAAATGTTTAACGCATTTTCCTCCTCTTTTTCAAATCCATGTCAACAGATGAGCATTTGGACATATCAGCGAGGTTATTCCAGTAACTATGATATAAATGCAATGATATAACTGAAATGGCTCAAGTTATATTGAGAAAATAAGAACTCTTAATTATCTAATCAGTAGCGTAATCGGTCTCCTATTTCAAACGCCATCTTTCATAGCTTGAAGCGAAGATTAGAATGTCTGAAAAGTTTAGAAAGATGAAAAGAGGTATATTGAAATTAAATGCTTGTAAATAATCATTAATTAAGCCTCAAACAGTGCTGGAAGTAAATAGGATTGAAATACCCTAAATACTTTTAAGAAAATTAAATAATAATCGAGGCAAGATAATTTTAAGACCTGAAAAAGTTCCACTGTCCTTTTAGTACATGGAGCGATTTAATAAAATGAGATTTTTGAAGCAATGAAACAGTGCACGACGACTTTATCTATCATGATTCCAAAAGCAATCTTCACCTGCTTGCTGCATCAAAGTATTTGGCCCGTGAAGTAAAGGGCGAGCCATGACAATTATTTACCGTGAAATTGGTCATTATCTTGAGAAACTGCTCTCATGATTTAAAATCCCTTTGCACGCTTGCTCGGCGAGGACGACTAAAAGTGGAATGAGAAACAACAGCGGCGGAAAGGGGAAGGCATGGGGCTCTTCATTCCCTGGGAATACTTTGCAAAAGTTGGCCCGCAAAAAAGGCCCAATTTCAATCTCAATTTGGCTCTTTTGCTGAAACATAATTTCCGCCCTCCGCACACGGAATCGTCGACCACCATTCAAAACCGCTCTTGAAAGGAATTCTCTCCCCTCCCCCCTCTCGCTCACACAACCTTCCCTCCCTTCCCTCCTCCCCAGCCCATCCCCCCCATCCTCCCTTCTACCCCCCGCCCCCGACCACCCCACGCTCTAGCGCACCGTTAATGAGGGGCAAAGGAATCGCATTCCGACCGCGCCTCAGAACAAAATAGTTTCCCTATAAAGCCGAAAGTAATACATAACAGCCGTTTCAATGCATTCATTTATTCAACCCTGTTTCAATCTGCACCCCTTTTAACTCAATGGCATACCTTTTGAGAGCCTCGATCATTTTTAATTAAGCAAGTTTTACGTAATCTTCCACACACACACACAAACACACACCCACCCACATACATATATATAGGCACCCCTACCTCTACTACTCTAGCGGTCATTACTTCTATATCTTCCGATGAAGACGGAGCAGAATGCCGTCGAAATGATCAAGAAATAACGTGTAAGTGATCTTTTTATGTGTTTCTATATTGTTAGTTGCTGTCCAATCGCCCAATTTATTATTCAACACTTTCGTGTTACGTCGACGAACTCATATATATATATATATATATATATATATATATATATATATATATATATATATAATATTCTTATATCCCCGGTACTTAAATTATTTTATGATAGAGTAAATAACATTTCGCACATTTTTTCCGACATTCTTAGCTATTTCTACGTCTTATTTCACGTAGTTCTACATCGGCACACTCTCTTTTAACTTTTTTGCCAACAGTTCATGCGTTCTCAAAGTATTGCCCTTAGATAGAGCAATATGTGAGACTTGTCTGCCGTCGATTCCCGATTCAATTTCAAAACGTCACCGGTGAACTTTGCCCTTTCCACAGTCCTGTGGCACAATTGATGCTAAGTGAACCCGCTGGAGGTAGATTTTAAGGGATTTACCTTCCAATTGATGCCATTTAACAATTTTTCGTGTATAATATATTCGAATGTCTGAATGAATGAAGATATTTGCATGTGGAAAATTAATATTCATATTTGATTCTACTTATTTGAAAATCTTACATTGAATTAAATAGGTCAATCTGCTTTATATATTCACAATTTAAAAAATAAAAACACAACCGGAGGGTTACATCCAGAACATTAGACGGGAAATAAATTTGTCTCCTGAATATTTTATGTTTCTCCAAATTATTATACTATATTTCACCACAAGAACAAGTGCTCCATTGTATTTTTGCATTTCTTGTATTGAAAGAGGAGGAAATTTATAGAGAAATGGGTTGCCTCCATTTATAGAGCTGCTTTAGTATAAAAAATATCTAACTCTATCATTATGACTTAATGTGAAACGTTGATTTTAAGAGAGTATTCGACCAAATAAGAGTAAACAAAGCTGATAGAGATTTTGCGGAATGTAGTAGTATACTAAAGGGCACGACGAATTGTTCGAAACGTTTGAATGAATAAGTCAGCAATTGCAAGGGAAGAAAAAGAAGATTCGGAATGTATCAAATTAAAGAAGGAGAGTAAGAGGAGAGAGAGAGAGAGATGGTGAGACCACATTATTACCGCTGGTCCACAACATTCACACTGAGGATATGCTGATGGTCTTTAATTTATTTTTGGATGACCGAGCAATAGTTGTTCTGAAAGCCAATGGTTTGAATCTATTACTAAGTACTTTGCAGAAGAAGTGGGAGAAGTGTAAGAAAGGAGAACTATTTTAAAGGAGAAGTGGAAACATAAGGCAAAGATTGATTTCAAGGTAATAAATGCAATGAGATTGTCGAGAGGTTGGAAATAAAGATAAAAATAAAGTAGAATATAGCAGCAGCAGGACAGCAGCAGCCTGTATAGTAGACAGAGAAATCGTGGGGATTGATTGCCGTCATTATATGTAGAACTTTAAATGTATGCCTCGCTTTTTGTGCCTTGTGCCTCTTGGTCACTCCTTGAGTCGATACGTGCGTCTTTTATTAAAAAGATTTATTTTGTGAAAGACTAATAGAATTCTCTTTTTTCGATATGAATTCCTTCCACAATATGTAAACTATATTTCATGAAATGTCATTTAATATTGTTTCCGGCATGCATATGTAGTGAGTACAGGAGGAGAAGAGAATATGAATTGATAGTCATGGGATATAAGATCTTGGGAAACGATGGAGGTCAGGTCGCATTAGTAGTTCGACATTCAATGACATATGAAGATGTAGACTGAGATCCTTTTCCCGGTAATCTTTTCTAGCCTTATTCCTAATCGCAACTTTTTAAATTTACTTCAATTGTGCATTTTTCCTTATTTATTTTCCTCCTTTTTCATGTTATGGCCTCTTACAAGGGATAACCTAAAAACCTAAGAGCTAGTAGTGAGTGGTCGATTTGTTTTTCCGGTCTCGTATATATTCTTCAATTATTGAATAACTTGGAATATTTTTTTGTTGTAATATTCCAAAAAGTATTTTATGACAGCATTATAAAACTTTGAATTATTTCTGAGTGTGTGCTTACGCACATATTAAAGATAAGGTAATTTTACCAATCAAAATTCTATAATCACTGCGATTCGTACTCTGATAAAAACTTGCAAATAACGAGGTTTAGTGAGCTCCTCTTTGAATACCTCTAATTATGTGTTGTACTTAATAAAGCAGTTGAATTTCATTGCTTCTCTCTTCAAAAGTCTTCACTTTCCTCCCACAACTCATAGTTAGCATCCTGTGAGAATAATTCTATTCCTGCCTTACTTAACATCCTTTCCGATGTATGGAAATTCAATTTGAAATTCTTGACGGTTCTCTGCATATTTAAACCCTAAGGTTTTTTTAATGCTCAGTGCCCATTAAAAATGTGGGTGCATTCACTGAAAATGCAATGAAAGCAAAATTTGGGTGCCCCATTTTGCTTTCATTTTCGCATATCATTGCAATCGGAATCCATTACGTGAATTTCCGATACCGAGGACCCCGGATCTACCGATTAAGATTTATCGATCGGTAACAGCAAAGGTAATCACGCTATACTTGACTCCGTCGGGTGAGAAAGGATGAACCGCGGTGGAGTCGTAGTTTTCTATCGCTTTAACAACGACAGCAATAACACCCGTGCTCTCTGGAGACATCCGTGATAACACCAGGGGTCATTAATTTGATCAAGTCATTGTAGCGAAATTGAAGCCTATGTCCGTGATAATTGCGCATAGTGCGGTGGCGGCAATCCTATCCAGAATGGTGGCCAGAATCCGAATCCCAAATTATGGCTGGTTTATTAATGCAGCGGTTTCCCCTTGGCATCCACGTTGCGGTGCCATAGCCGTTCGAGTAATTCTCCACACGGCCGCCATAAAATGAGTGTCGCACCCCGCGGTCTACTGTCCCACTCATTTGGTGGAGAGGGTGTGTCCCATTGGATGGCCATCGGCCGACCATTAGTCGGGGTGGGTCATGCGCCAAATCATCATCACCTCTCATTGTTGCTGCTTATTACCTTATTTGTAGATTCACTCATTACTTCTCAACTGCCGGTCCGAATGCAAAGGTGGCCATTCCTGTCCCTAATTTATTCTGTAACATTTCCACAAAAAAGTAATTTGCAATATTATTTAAAAGATACAAAAGATCATCCACGTTTTGCGGAAAAAATAATGAAAAGAAGACAAATGTATAATAAAAATGAGAGAAGTAACTACCTTTGCACAAAAACGATAAAATATCTGATCCTTTGAAATACTGTGGGATATGTAAAAACCTTTAGCTCTCAACTCCTCCAGTTTGGCGTAAACATGATAAATGTGTAGGGATGTTAGACCACCGATGTTTCTAAGAACCGTAGTCAAAGAATAAATCTCGGAGTGTGAATTTAATTGAGAAGAGAATTTATAAAGACCTCCACCACCAAGTCACAGTATAACCCGTAGGTTGGTTTTCAGCAGATAAGAGGTTTAAACTTGTCTCGCACTGTGTCCAGGCGCACGACAAGCACACATATCGGGTGATAACGGAGTGAGTTCAAGAGGGAGAATCATTTTTCCATTCAAACCGGGAACTCATTGTCGGGAAAATAAACACTTCCACAGTATGCAACTGAAAAAAACCACTTTGACCCCTACACGAGAAAAAAGAGTGGTAGAGAATCAGAAAAAAACGTTATTACTCCCCAAGTGATTCGAGGATTTGCCATTAGGGAAACCCATTGGTTAGCTACGGCGAAAAATGACGAATGTCACACGGGAAACAACCCATTACCTTCTGGGAGAAACATTTACAAGAGATTGTTTTTTTTTCTACCCGACAGGCTTCCACTCCATTCAATACCCACGAACTCAACAAAGAGAAGGGTCAGGAACGCTGACTTTCCTGTCCGCAGCAAATCCGCCATTGCGCGGATATTTGTAGACTCCAGAGTCGCCCTTCCGAGTCAGATACGGGAGGATAGCAGGCGAGACAGTCCGAGCTCCGGAGAGCAGGGCCGGGGACGCGCGGTAGCAGGAGTTGGGAGGCACGACCACCGAGGCCAAGTGCGACCAATGGGCGTGGGCAATTGGAAGCGTTTGGATTTCTCGTAAAATGAGTGCGGGAGGGTAGGAGTGGTATTTAGATAGGTAGGAAGCCAGCGTCGACGTCAGCCTCTCCCCTTAACGAAATGCACCAAGTCGGCCCTTTTGCAGAACGGATCATTTAACTTATAATTGCTCACCGACTACCCCAAGACCAGGAATTGGAATACCGCAAATAAAATGGAAAAGAAATACCCTGATATTTTAATACAGTATTTACACCATTTAACTTGACTTGAATTTATAAATCCACCTTTGGAATATACGAAAACTTTTTTCGGGGAAAGAACAAGCATTACTACTAAATATGCCGATGCATAAGACACTCCGATATTCTGAATATGGCAATGAGAACCCCACTATAATTCAGTCGAACAGAAAGTCAGGTTTAAATTAGAGAAATAGACGCCACTGAGATTATGGCCCTCTTACACATAGCAATAACAATATGCCAATATTAACCCTCTCTGATAATTATTACTGGAAAACATATTTGCATATTTCTATTCATTTTATGATCACATGAAGTAGGCGAGCGATTATTAAATGGGGATCAAGAAACCCCCAATGCTACTCGCACCCTCTTTGGTGCCTCAAGAGGCTTGACGTAATAAGAAATCCACGCTACTCCTCATTTTCCTTTCTAACAGTGCGAGAGATGAGGACAGCAGAGAAGAGATGAGTGTAGTCGTCGGAAATGTGCTGATAAAGAATGATGAAAACGAAAGTCCAGAGTGACAAGGGAATAAATGCCTCGAAGGGAATATCCTACGAAGGATGCTCACAAGTGGATAGCAAGACATTCGGAGGCATGACGACTTACTGGAGATAGCAATTCAGTAGAATGAAACCCACGGCCTTCGATCACTGATGCTACTTTTGTTTTAATTGAACAAATACTTTAAAACCCATTTATTTTTTCGTTTTTTTTTGGTATTCAGTGGTAGAAAATAAGTTTACGTCAATTTTAAATATGTTGCGCAAATATTTTATGCACCTGCTGATATGATAATTTCATTGTAAATTGTATTTTCAAAATTTCAACCAATTTTTTCAACGGTTGCGCAGATACTCTTTTGTCTCGTTGCCGAAGGAAGCACAGAAGGGAAGAACCGCCGTGGAAAGCCAAGGATGAGATGCAGGTGATGTCAGGAGCGGTGACGAGGGCAGGCAAAGGGCATGCAGATTGAACCCTCAATTCAATCATCAGACCGTAAGTGTTCACGGAAGGGCGGGCACCGTCGCTGCCAGCCATTGGGCGGCCAGGGCCGAAGGACGGGGCCTTTCTCGTGGTAGGGAATATGGACTGCCATTTGACAGGATATGGCGTCTTCCCTAAAAGACGTTTGCTGCTTGGATGCTTCAGTTATTCACTCCCAAAAGAGTCTCAAATTTTCAATTTAATGTACCTAAAGTCAATTGTTTCATTTTGTAGTAAAGTAAATTTCAATTGTTTTAGTAAATGACATTTTTCGGCTGATTTTCTTTCTTCTTCTTGATTCTTCAACCGAAGAAAATTTAAATGCACATTCTTGCTGAATTACGCTAAACTAAGGTGAACTTCATGATCTGTGGGAACGTTCTTCGTTGGGGAATAAAAGGTCGTGAAAAATCATAAGAAATAAACAAATTTGGAGTCATTATAGGATTAAGAGGTTTGACCTTTCTTTGGAGAAGATTATGGTAGCCGCACTAAATTGCAGAGAAATGATATGTGAATTTATCACTTTAAAGGGATGTTTCCAGGCAGTATTGGAGGCAATTTTTAAAAATAGAAGCTACGCCTCTGGAGGCTAATAATATGACTAGCATCCGAATTTCATCATCAAAATACCTAAGTACATTATTTTCAATTTACGAGTATTACGTAATTTTATTAAGCTTTTGATTGATTTGATACGGATATAATTTTGATATTCGTTACTGCTTTCTTTGAGGTGGCATTATTATTTTAAAATGAATAGTCCCTTTGAAAAAAATTCTGCCCATGGGTACATAGTAAAACAGTAGTCACTTACTCATGTTAAACTTTATAAAATAATCAGCATGCTAAATTTTACGCAATGGTAGCGATAATATAAGTTGCACCGCGCAGATTGAATTATATCGTATAACTTAAGTTCTCTATTCATAAAATATTAAAAATATACTCTGTGCCATGAATTCACGGAAATATAAAATTAATATTAATCCATTAACATCATGAGACCCATAAACCTTGACAAAAATTTAGTAAGTGTTCGGAAAACATGCAATTTACGAGCGATAAATGAAGGGTCTTATTGCTTGCTGGATCTAATTGGTGGCGCGATAATCCACAAGTTCCATAACTATCTAATATGGCAGATGTGCCCAATTAGCTGTTAGAGAGAAATTATTTCATGGCAGGTGATTTATATTGGTTTATTTATAAATACTTTTTTAATTTTACATTTTTTAATGCCGAATATTTATTATTGCCGTCATTTCTTTGTATAACTTATATACAGGGCATAATGACTTATAAATTCCTTTAATGACCTCTTGCACCATCCCCTGGCGGCATATATTTGCCTTACGACTGGAGATTACGCGCAATTGTGACCTTTGCCCTTTATTTGAACCAAGACGCGGAGGGAAAAAAATGCGGACGTAAGATGCTTGTTATTTTTACGTGTTATAATCACGTTTTTGAGTAACTTTGCGTTCAATAAATTAAATTATGAGTGTCTAGATTATCCATAGGTACATAGATAACATTACAATTTATTTATTGCTATTTTTTTATTTCCTTTGACTCTGTAACGAACTTGGCATATTTTTGCATGCACTGAGAGCTTTAATTTATTTTACGTCAGCGTTTATGTTGAGTGCAAATAAAAATAAATGTCCTCGCAAGTGGTAAAAATAAAAACATTTTATTTTATAAATAAAATGCTGCTGTTGCAATCGCGAGAGAAAGATAGGATTTTTTGTGAACTATTGCCAAATATAAAAGGCATTTCTACAGCTGTTTAAAAAGTTTTTTTCATTTGAGCAGAAAGAGTGAGAAAAGTTGAACGAAGTGATGAGTATTGTGCCAACTTTGGACAAGTTTAGAATAAAGTGCAGTGACTTCCATTATTATCTGTTTATTACCGAAGAACAGTATTTAGGTGTACATTTAGGTTCACTTCATATGTATACATTTGTAGGTTCACTTCCATATAGCAAATCAACGGAGCCGTGAATGTTTTTATTTTCACGAAGAGATAACTTATTAGAACAGATAAATTGGTGTTGTGATTCGATAACCACAATAACAGAACTATTACATTTTGCAAGATTTTTTACCCTGAGTTGCATCAGTGGTCACATTTTTAATGATCTGCAATCGGGGATTAATCTGAACTTATCAGGAATAAGATGCGGCATTTTTCTCTAAATTTACAAATAATTTGAAATTCATATGAAGAAGAATGATTTACATCGCGTTAAGGTGATTGTTTAAAATTTACGTGGCTGTTTTTTGTCCCATCTCACTTATTTTTCAAAAAATCATATATAAAGAACAAAATTGCGTGGAGATTTGCTGCAGTACTCTTAGGTTAACAGTATTATATTTAACTTTTTAGTTTATTCTGGAATTTCAATATTATTTTAAACGAACCGTAACTTCTCTTGTTGTCACTTGAATACCACCTCATTGTTGTAATAGTTATGAGTGTCTCACTCTAAGTGCATTATAATACAATTTCAGAGCGTAAAAGTCAATCGCTTTGACCGGGATTTGAACCCGAATTCCTCAATATCCGGCCGAGTGCTTTAGCCAGTTAAGCGATCGGGGCGTCCTCTCAAAACTCTGAAATATTGTAGGCTTTAAAGGAACAAGAGATCCTGGTTCGAATCCCCGTCGAGGCGAATAATTTTTACATTCTGAAATTGTTATATGCAGGAATTAGCGGATGACTACGTTAAAAGCTACTGTTGCGACACCTCCCGCCCTTTCTTGGAATTTCTCTAAGTCGTTAAAATGGTTCCCTATTTTCGCCATATTAGAATAGTCTCCCTAATCTATTTCCCTATTTCAAACTTTTGCTCATCAGGTTTCTTTGCATGCTTAACCACTGGATACTAGCGTCATCTAATGTTTCTACTACCTGCGACGTGCTAAAAGCAGAAACTATGAAAGGGACTTCTTCCTGAAGTCAGAAATCTGAGTTTTATGGAGTTGTGGAATACATAGTAATGGATTGCATAGAAATATGTGCTATGCAAGAGACATTAAAATTAATACATTAAAAATCATTTATTTATATTCAGATTCAAGGATTTCGATAATTTTCTCAAAGAACGCATAATCAAAAATATCACCACCCAGGTAGCCCATATTATTGCTAGCACAACCACCCATAGTGATACTTTCCACTAAATACTTTCCTTGTTCCTCTATATTTTGATAGGTACTTGGCATCAGGTGCACAAATACACAATTGAAATTCTGTTTGAACGGCATGACTGTTCAAATGGGATACGTTCAGGTATTTGGCAATACGTATATCGGCTGGCCCGCCCAGCCCAGGACAACGAGCAGCTCAGGAAATTGAACTGATATATACAGAATGAACGGTTCACTAGTCATTGTTTAAACCAGGCTTTAACTCAGTATCCGTCTGTTATAAACTCTTCGCCACCTATTCTTTATTTATTTATGTTAAATTTTACCTGATTTATTAGGCCACCATTCCTTTTTCCCCCTGACAGCCACAGCTGGCGCGCCTCTGTCGTGGACATATTGACGTTTGGACAGAGCGTTTATTTTTCGACACCCTCTCATATTTAGCCCTAACTCAGCGGACCCTTGCAATCTCCAAGCCCGCAGGTGAGCTCTTTTTTTTAACTCTTCTTGTACCCTGCGCTATTCATCGCGGGTGATTTGTTTCCCGACTGAATCAGCGCCGCGGACGTGAGCAGTTTGGACATGTGGAGCAGTTGGAAGGTGCTTCGTCCTGCTAAACTCTTGTCTTTTCAATTGAACTTCAATGTCATTGTTTTTATATGTTGAGAGATATGAGATATTATTTAATCATACTCCCTCACACTCACTCGTATAAACTATTCAATGGAGTAGTGACCTAAGGAATATTTCTACTTTGAATACTTAAAACGGCGTTAATTTCCTTTGCTAGTAGTGGACAAGACACCGGGCCCTTTCCTATGACACTGCGTGGTTATTGCTACTCTATAATAGTTGAGTCTTTGTAAAAAGTCTGCTAAAATTGCAATCCCATATTATAAAGATATCATAAAAATTTGAACATTTAGTGGGCATTCTCATTTAAATAACATGATAAGAATTAACCATTGAAACGGGTTATTTTTTAATAAAGAACGGGTTGTAGGAATTTTCCACCATATGAGATTTATTGTACGACCGGGATTCGATGTATCACATCATTTTCAAATACCAAGGTGAATGAATCGTACTTCGCAATCCTATGCCAGCCTTTCTCCTTTCTCCCCTTCCATCCCTCTTTTCCTGCAAACTTCTGCCCCCAATCCCCAAGGTGGACCTCAGAGACATGTTATAATCTTTTAAAATGTTACAAACTTTGTATTTTGCAATCATAATGGTTGGTTGGCCTTTCCATCTCCCCCCTCCTTCCCTTCCTGCCACACCCTCCTCCTCCTCCCGGATGTAAAAATCAATATAAGATGGCACTTGACTTCATAGCGGTACTTGAAGATAATGTGATACATCGAAACCAAGTCGTGCAATAAATCTTATCCAGTGGAAAATTGTTACTAGCTGTTCTTTATAATTTTTGAATTCCGCCACATCACGTCTGAAACTACTCCATTTGTTAGGCTATCCGTTATATTAATTATTATTATTAGGTAATCTACCGGTTAAGATAGGTTTTCGGAAGGACATAGTTACTAATTAAAATAATTTTTGACCCCTAGAAAACACAATATCCTACTCTACATCAGGTCCCTTTTCAGCTCTGAGTACCTTCTTCCTCCCTTCATCCCGTCCAACATCCCTATCCTGTTCCTTCCTCGTTTCCCTAACATTCTCCCCTCAATTACAGTCTTCAACATCCCACTGCCGGTCAATACCCCCTTCATCCACTTCTCCTGCCTCCATAGGATTTCTCCCAACAAACCCCTCTCTTGGCCCACCATACCAAGTACTTTCTCATTTGTTTTCTTCTCTGTCCATTTCACCTTCTCCATCCTTCTCCACACCCACATTTCAAAAGCCTCCAGTCTACTTCTATCCTCCTGCTTCAATGATCACGTTTCCGCACCGTACATATCTACGCTCCATGTCAAAGTTTTTACGTCTTTCATTTACATCCTTACTCAACGTCCCCGTCATCAACTCCCTCCTCCTTGTGAGAACCTCTTTGCCTGGCATATTCTTCTCCTCACGTCCCTACTACTTTCACCGTGTTGGTCCAAAACGCTACCGAGATGAGATACGTAAACTATTCTGCCGGCTCTAATTTTTGCCCATTTACCTATTTTAATGTTAAGCTAAGCCTTTTTCTTTCTAGAAAATCGCATAACCTTTGTTTTATTGAAATTGATTCTCATTCCATTCTTGTCGCACCGAATTTCCAATTCACTCAGCAATGCTTGCAATCCCTTGGCTGACTGACAAACTAAAGCTTGGTCATCAGCCAACCTAACTGATTTTACGAATTCCCCGCCGACTTTCATTCCTACCTCCAGTTCTTACCATGTCTCTTTAATCATTTCCTCTGCAAACAGGTTGAATAGCAACGGTGATAATGGGTAACCCTGCCTTACACCTCTTCCTAGCACTGCCCATCCGGACTCCCTGTTCCCCACCCGCACCTGAGCAGTCTGAGACATGTACAGGTTGCGTATTAGCCTCTATTCCCTCCAATCTATTACTATGTTCTGCATTATACTCATTAGTTTTTCCCAATTCATTCTATCAAACGCTTTTTCGAAATCTGCGAAACGGGCTAACACCTCCTGGTTGTGTTCTATATTCCTCTCGATTAATAATCTCATTACTGCAATGACATCACGCGTACCACTCCCCTTCCCAAACCCACACTTATCATCCCCTAAGTAATAATTTGCCCTACTCTCTATCTTTTGTTTATGATCCTGAGAACAACTTTAGCTGCGTGGGATATAAAAACTTATCGTCCTGTAGTCCTCACATGATGTAGCCTTTACCTTTTTCGCAATAGGAACTAAAACTCGATCTCACGAAGTCTTCCGGCAAGATTCCTTCTTCATTAATACTACGAATCAGCCCATATAGCCTCTTCCTCCCACATTTTCCTAAACATTTCAATAGTTCCGCGGAAATGTTATCCACCCCCACGGCCTTATTTAGTTTCATCTCCCTTAATGCCCTTTTTATCTCATTGTGAGTGTGCCTGAAGTTAAGCTATCTTTCTCTACGTAATATTCTTTTTCATTGTCTAATTTTTTGGTCTATGTTCTTTACTATACAGTTCTTCTACATATTCCTTCCGTCTCTCTTGGATCTTTCCTGTGTCAACTATTACCTTAACCGCCTTATCTCTAACTGTTAGCATAGATCTCCCTTTCTTACTTCCCGATAAAGATTTAACTTTGCTGTACAGCGCACCAATTTCACCCTTCCTCTGCAAACTCTCCATATCCTCGCACTGTTTCTTCCACCATACTTCTTTCGCTTTATTTGTTGCCCGCCTCAATTTATTGTTTAACTCTTTGTACTTCATTTTGCTTCATTTTTTATTAACATTCTTTCATTTTCCTCCCATACACCTTTGTAATTATCTCGTCCGTGATCCATGGTTTCCTATTCCTTTTCGCGTTAACGGTTCCAATAGTGTATTTTGCGGCTTTCGACAACCCTCTCTTGATACTTTCCCATTTTTCTTCGATAGTATCTAGCTCTTTGCCATCCTCTACCACCTGTTGGTACTCCTTCCTTTTCAAACCATTTAATGTTTCTACATTCCATTTTCTAACCCGCCGTCCCCGCCTTATCTTTTTGAAACGGGCGCTATATTTCATAACAACTAGATTGGGGTTAGAGTCCGCATCCGCTCCCGGGAAGCTGTGAGAATTTACCACACTGTTCCTAAACCTGTGTCTAACCAGGATATAATCTAGCTGATAACTTTCTGAGTCACCTGGCATTTTCCATGTATACCTGCGTCCTTTGTGGTATCTAAACCAAGTGTTGGTGTTGACTAGCCCCTGTCTCCTGCAGAACTCAACTGCTTTATCCTCGCGGTCATTCCTCCTGCCTAAACCGTAGTCCCCGACCTCGTCAACATCTCTTCCTTCGCCTACCGTCGCGATCCAATCCCCCATCACTATCAAAGGTTTCCCTGCGGGAACACACTCGATTGTGTCCTGTAACTGATCGTAAATCCTATCGACCTCTACTTCCTTATGGTTGCTCGGTGGCATGTATAACTGAATGATAACCAAGGTCGTCCGTTCTGCTTCAATCTCTACTATTAATAATTCATCCGTTACCTGCTCTATGTTGACACGCTTCTTCCTACCTCTTCATTTCATACTATGGCAACCCCTCGTTAGCTCTCGTCCCCGCCGATTGGGCCGAGCCCCGCAGTTGCCAGGACTCAAAATCTCTGTATTGTCCATGATTTAAATCTTGGGAATGATAATTGAGGTGGTTTACCGTTGCCTTCCTCAATAGTGTTTTTAACGTGACACTATCACTTGCTGGCCGCCCCCTTGGGTAAGACGCCTATGCAGCCGCCTCACTGAGGAACAGACGCTGCGCGGACCACCTTTCGTCTGGCTCCTATGTCGGGTGACTCGCGGAACATCGGGTTCGCGGAATCTATTACCGCAAACATCGTTACACGTTGGGGGTGACTCGCGAACCCGATTTGCCCCCTTCCCCTATGACGCGGCTGACTCGTCACCCACTCAACCCTCCCCGGGCAATGACCGCACTATCAATCCGAGCGGTACCGGCAACCTTTGTCCCTCAGGATCGCCTTATATTGAGGAGCGGTCCTCTGGCTGGGTTTGTCCCTCCCCTCGCTCTGTCTGTGCGGGTCGTCTTCCGACCTCCTCAGAGCCATCCCCAGCTCTCTGTGCGAGTCGTCTTCTGACCTCCTCCGAGCGTCCTCCCGTCCCCACCAATGATGTTGCGGCCGCCAACCACGCGACATTATTCTGGTGTCAGGTGTGGGGTAGGGCAGAAACTTTGAATCTCAAACTCCTTAATATAATTTAGAATAAGACAGTTGTTAGTTGCGAACCTACCACGTAATGTATGTCCATTTTATAATGCTTGATTTGATCTAGTCGCAATATATGTTATTGATGCTCGCGTTCGGACCCACCCTAATTTCATTTGCATAACTCTAAAGAAATGATTTTGCAATGGTATTGGAACCCCTGTCATTTTTTGTTACCTTTTAGCACAATTCTCCGCCGTGGCTTGGCCTAGTTATTCGCCCACAAACCCCTTTTCCCCCTATTTCGAATCATCTTACCTAAGGGATTCAAATAACCCACTCGATTTTGACCCTTTGGTGAATACTATTAATTCCGCTCCTCCCTCAGTCCCCCCTTCCATGCAAAATCCATTCCACTACAACACTTTAGGGAGTCATGTGTATTTCGTTCCTAATTTTAGCGGTGATGATGAAGTATCCGTCGAAAATTTTTTAGAGTGCTTAAAAATAACAAACCTCCTTGGTTCCTGGAACGAAACTCAAACCATTTGCGTAGCCCGTTTGAGATTGCATGGGTCCGCGGCAGAGTATGCTTTTTCCAATCAGCATATGCTAGAAAGCTTTGAAATTTTTCACAGGTTACCTTTGGAACCTAAGGGCAGCAAGCAATCGGAAATTGATTTGATTTCATTTGATGATCCCGAAATAGAGTCGAGCGAAGAGGTCGAGAGACCGGTGCGGTACGACACTGCGCTTCATAACTTAAACGACGTCGTAAAGAATAGAGAAGGATTTGGTCAGCTAGCTTCCTGTGGTATTCGATTTGACTGGAGTGAGGGCGCGGAGACGCCGGTGCATTCCTCTGATGCATCCCAGAACTTGAATGGCCTTGTAACCCAGGAAATATCTGAGGACCACTCATGCGTTAGCTATAGTGAAAGCAAAGGGTCAGGTGAGATCTCAGCTACTCTAAAGGAGAGAAACGAAGGTTTTACGGAGATCTCAGAGATCGAGGTCAGGAAAATTGCGATGTAAATGGTAATGCATTAGTGGGAAAGGTAAAGATACCCTCTCCTTCTCCTACACTCTGGCTCTCGCGCAGCAGAAAGACTTAAGGGGTAGAGACATTTTGATAGATTGGGAAAACGGGGATGCAATGATACCTCGAATGCTGACAAGAGTGAAAGAGAAAGGAGAGATTCCGTTAATGTTATGTAATATAGGCAACAACGAGCAAGTAATTAACAGGACCACGGAGATCAAAGTGGATATAGTGTAGGACTGTACGATTCCGACAGTGAATAATATTTCAGGCGAGGACATAGAATTGTGGCCAGAAGAACCGCAGCAGGTAGATCTAATATCCCTGTTTAACTTTCAACACGTACCGCCGGAAGCACTACAACCCTTAAAAAAATTAATCATCGAATTTTCTGACATATTCATGCACGTGAACGCTTCTTTAGGTTGTATTAGTTTAGTCCGGCATGTGATAGAGGTAGAAAATACCAAGCCAATTAAAAAACGACCGTATCGTGTTCCATTTTTTCAGAGGGAGTTTCTCGATCAGGCGATTAAAGACATGTTGCAGGCAGGAATAATATCACCCTCGAAAAGTCCCTGGTCTGCACCAATAATACTAGTCAGAAAGAAGTCCGCAGACGGAGGTCCTATTCAGTACAGACCTTGCATCGATTATCGCGCAGTAAATAGCGTGACCAAGAAGGAAGTATTTCCTATGCCAAACATAGACGAGGTATTAGGCGAACTGGGTGGCGCCCGTTATTTCTCGTCCATGGATCTTAGCAGTGGATACTGGCAGATCGAGATGGACGAACGTAGCAAAGAGTACACTGCTTTCAGCACATTAGATGGCCATTTCCAATGCAATCGCATGGCGTTTGGCTTGGCGAATGTCCCATCCACTTTCATGCGCTTAATGTCAACGGTCTTAGATGGGTTGATTCACCGTGGCTGTGTGCTATCTAGATGATATTCTTCGGTATGATTCTATTCTTAACGAGCACATAGCAGGTCTCCGTGAAGTTTTCCACCGGCTCCGGGGCGCAAGATTAAAATTGAAGCCACAAAAATGCAATTTTTTTCAGAAAGAGGTCAAGTTCTTAGGCCATCTTGTCAAAGGCGATGGGATACAACCAAACGAAGAAAAAATTTCCGCTATTAACAACTTCCCAATACCGGAGACTGTAAAGGCTGTGCAATCGTTCCTCGGCTTAGTAGGGTATTATCGGCGATTCATTCCAAACTTTGTTTGGTTTTTGTCTTTGACTCAGCATTACTCACAGAAATACAGGTACCTACTGTTTTTCATTACTTACTATTTCATATAATTGATGACTTCGGCGTTACCTTATGTGATCGATTCATATTAGAAATGAAAAGTAGTGACTCCGTGATTTCACTGAAAAATAGTTACTACGAGACGACCCGGGTTTCGAAGTTCAACGTTGACCTGAAGATGACGTTGAACGTTGAAACCCGGGTCGTATCGTAGTAAATATTTTTCAGTAGGATCACAAAGTTACTGCTTTCCATTTCCAATACTATTTCATACTTTTAACTTACAGTTTTGTGTTTTTTAGTCAATTTGTCTAATGCTAACAAATATTTTCAAGATTTTTGAAGTAACAATTCATTAAACTAAAATTTTTATGCATGCATAATCCATACACAGTTTATGAATTGCACATTACTATAGTATTTAAAATCTTAGCGGATGGCTACAGCATACGCGATGGGTAAGTATATTTTGTAAGCGAAAGCTTCCTCTCGCAATCACCGACTGCTGCTTCAATTACGGCAATTCTACTAATTTTAAGAAACAAAACTGGACACAATTCATTTTTTCTACCCCGAATTTTTCTTAGTATACCGAGCAGAATTTTTTATCTCGCCAATTTCAAAGGGACCGGTTTACTACTGGTTGCGACTTGACTCGATTCCCAGATCAACGGCCATTGCGAAGGTGAATTCACGAATTGGGTAGTTTTGACAGCTGGGCGAGCGGCGAAAGAGGAAGGAATTCCTCGATAGATTCGCGTCATGCATGTTTGCTGTGTTTTTGGGCGGAAACGGCTAAGTAGAGCAGATACGAGGGGCAGCAATGGAGGCCGTGCCGCACGCACGCCGTCTTAAGGGCACGCGTGGCATTAACTTCCCGCCTCCAGCCCCCACCATTTCCTCACTCATATTAAAAGAACTTAAGACCCCCCACGCCCCCCCCATTCCCTCCCACCCCCCCCCCTTGCCTGGCTCGTGTGTGCTTACCCTCCCTCCGCTTGCAATCCTCCCCGCGGCGCGCCCTTACTTTTCTCATCGCGCCCTGTTTGGTTTTCCGATTTAATAAAAATGTCTGCTCCTCGGAAAAGTTTCCCCGTCGAGGAGCCTAAGCTAGGGGCTTGGTCAGGAGCAATTTTAAGGCGACTCGGTGTTCCCTCAATACCTTAAAAAATGTCAACGTTATGAGAATGGAAATGATTTTAATTCTCAACGTTTACTACCTAACATTATATTACTTCATATGATTAAATTTTTTCCGCTTAATATCAAAGCTAATTATATTTACTCAGCTTAAAGCTTGCAGAGATAATTCTCGAAAAAGTGTGTGTACGTATCACCTGCTCCTTTTATTCTCGAAAGTTACGATTGCGCCTGTTCCACATCGAGTCCTTCAACACTACGATAGTAAAATCCACTGTGAGCACTCTCGGAAAGTTGGTTTTATAACCATGGAATAGTATTACACATGTACAACTTTACACCTTGAATGTGTATCTAAGGAGCAAAATTAAAATGGATATACTACGACGAGGATTATACCCTTTCATACTCATACGTCAATTGCAATAATGTACGCGATATAAAAGGAAAAATATATCTTTCTGGTAATTTCATGTTAGTAACTCATATCATAGTATTTTAAAATTGTACATTAATGATTAAACAATAATGAATTAACATTAACGTTAAGGTGATGGTAAAATGGCCTAAATTACTAATACTGAAATTAGTTAGCGTAATGAATGCACATTAAACCAGAGCAATATAATGGATGCGGGAGGTTGATTACATTAGGACATACCAGGATAAATGGATGACGATAGACACTGGAGTTAGCATGAAAATAAGTTCATTTACTTTTTACCGAAGAAAATTGGCTAATTTGTCAATAATTACGAATATATGGATCATTATAATATTATGGAGTAATAAATATTGACGTGTAAAAATAAGGTAGGTTAGTAATTTAGAATATCATTGCATTCCTCGGGTATTTCTCCAAGAATTGGTGGAGGCTCAGGAGAAATGAGAAATATTTTTGCATCAATTTGTAATGTCAGAGAAAGTCAATTGTTTTTAAAGCTAATGCATTTGATTAGATATCAAAAAGAAACTCTGTAGATGGTACAAGACCCAGAGACAAATAATTATTGTTGTAGTAGAAGACTAGGGAATATTTCTTGGGAAATAATTAAGATGGTTTTACACCAATATAAGGGAAGACGCGATTATTGCATCGCTCCAATTTCTGCCTCATGTTTTTTAAGTGTTGTAACATTGTTAAATATGGAATTTTTTAAAAGTATTTGACTGTTTTAAATCATGTAAAATACATCAAACTGGACCCTATTACATTTGGAGTTTATTTTATTATAAACTGCGTATGTATAATTGTAAGAGAACCAATAAAATCACCGTCAGTATGATGCGACATTTCGTCGGTCGACCTCGGCCAACGTTTAATTTAGCAGATACACATGTCTACAAGGTACAAAAGTTATCAAATTTCACGATGCCCAGATTAACCTTACTTGAGATATTTCATCCTAAACATCATCTCTATTTCATGCATTTTTTCACCCAAATTGACGTACGTACTTAAAAGTTTACGGGCATAAAGGTATTTTGGAACTTGAAAAAAAATCAAAACGTGTGAGGGGACACTAAAGTGTTACTGCAAATTGTATGAAATAACATTTTTATCCCTCCTGCTTGTAGCAAGCGAAGATTATTCCACTCAATGGCGATCTCACACACATATATTAACGATGCACTGCAGGGCATTCGCGTGGCAAGGATGAATTTTAATCCCTCCAAAAGAGAAAGAAATTGAAGGTACGTGTGAAGCGCAGCACGGCCAAGTCACGAGAGACGGGGGCATTAATATTTCCATTCATGGAAATATTTCTCTAATTACGGAAGGCGTTGCAGGAATTCATCTCCGTACAAATTTTACCCAGCGGTTCTTTCCAAAATACATACTACCAGTACTCGTAAAAGAAATGAAAAAACTAACTGGTTATATGGAGAAATACGCCAATGCAGTGCTATAGCTAGACAATCACACACATAACGATGTTTCTTAATTGAAAAAGATATTAATATTTTCGTCATGTAAAAAAATATAGGCATCAAACCTGTTTTGGAAATATTATTTTGAAGTAAATAAGAATGGTGCAAATCTGATCCTCAAAATGTCAATTCAATCGTACGTTAATATCCTGCATTGTACATGGATATCCATTAAGAGTTACAGAACCAAGAAAACGGCATCTCCATTTTATTCACTTATTTTTTTCAGTAATTTTAGGGAGATCTGAAGAGAGTCCCCAAATATCTACAGAAATATTACCATAAATCTAGGAATATCCCCAATGGACGCCCCTATGTTTAATTTCTCATCAAGCGCTCGTACACAATAGGCCACTCGCACGCAGTAAGCATGATCAGAGCTTTAACGGAGAGCTTTTCCACATGTCCTCCCCTGCATTGAATCGAAATACCGACGGGGAATGCAAAATCACATTTGGAGAGCTTGTAAACTTTGGTCTTTGTTTCGTCCCACAAATTTCGGCTCAAAATAATTAGCAAGGAGGGAGGAGAGAGATACCTCATTTTCCGCACAACTCTTTCGAGAGAAAAGAGACGCCTAATTTGGAGTCGGCTCACATCCCGCGCGATGCAAATCCCATCCCTCGCGCTCCCGGTTTGAGCGGCCCCTGGCGACCGCGCCGCATCATATGACTCCTCCCGATCCCTCCTCTTCTCTTAACCATCTTCTCCACCCCCCTCCGATCCCCCTCATCCGCACATTACAATCCCCCACAAACGGTTCACCCCTCCGACACGTACGGAAAGCTTACCCAGGGATGGTTTTTAGAACCCCCATTTGATACGAGGGCATACAACAAACGTCGACGCTTATCTAAATCTTCTAAATCCGATATGGAAATAAAATTTTAGACCTATCTCTCTCATTACCTAGTTCACAAAATAGAAGGAATATCTGCTACCTTATTTGCAATAAGATAGATGACCTATTGGAAATGTAGATTTAGAAATGTTGGAAATGTAGGATTAGAAAAAAGTTGTTAAGGATAAAGTAGTCAGTGTACAACGTATCTAAGAGGTTTAGTTTGAGCACGTGTGCGGCACCTTCTGTTTCATAAATTTTTGCTTCCCTTTAAATATATATATATATATATATATATATATATATATATATATATATGAGTATGTATACATACGTATATATAATTAGTACCGGTAATGTATCAGTTAAAGTAGATTTTGAATGAACACGTGCTACTAAGTTTCCTCACCTCTCCTAAAACCTACAGCCCAACATCAAGCGCTACGATAAGCCTTTCTCCAAGTCTGCATACTTCCTCTCTTCATTCCGTCCAACATCCCTCGATGTTGGAGGGAATATTGAGCATAACATTCTCCCCCCTGCCAATCTAAATGCTCTGCATTCAACTTTCCTGCCTATTTGTGAACTTTCCCGACAATCCTCTCTCTTGGTAAATAAATATATACTTATAAATATATACAATACACACAAAAACCTGGGGATCGAGATGGTGCGGGGGCTAACGTACTGGCTTCCCACCCTGAGGGCGCGGGTTCAAATCCCGGCGGTGTTGAATATTTTTCAGAGGTATCTCGATCCCTACTTGAGGTGCTTTGTGGAGGGCACTTTGAGTGAGTACGCCGTCCGTCGGATGGGACGTTAAGCCGCGGACCCCTTGGCGCCTTTCGTAAAGAGTAGGCTAATGCCGACGCCGGGTTTATCTCCACCCTTCATCCTTTCCTGTCCTTCCCCTATGGCGCAAATGACCTTAGCTGTCGGTCGCCTCCCCTCAAAACTACTACTACACAAAAACCTACCTCGTATACGTGCGAAGCCTTGTTCCCACTGCAAAACTCGTGGCTCTAGAGAAAGGATAAAGTGAAGTATTTTTGTAATTCCGTATTTTCAACTAAATGTTTCGGGGGAGTTTTATACTCTGGCATTTAAATTGTATTCAAACTGAGAACGGAGAAAATACGTCATTTATGATTCGAGCCAGGAAAATTACTAAAATCCGAGCAAATAAATTCTGAGAAATTGTTAAGTTGAAATCTAAGAAAGGTTTTATGGCCAATTGATATCGAGGTCATTTGAATAACTCATTGGAAAGATATCCGGAATCAATCAAAAGCAAAATCTTAATTTCATAGGCAATAATTGAGTATAGCAAAATACTCGAATTAAAGTTATTTTGATTTTACATTAATAACACAAAGATAAGAAAATTGAGCACGTTATAGTACCCCATCGGTTACGGTAAATTTGTAAAATGTAGCCCGTAGGTGGATTTGTAATTATACCTAGTAGAATGAATAGATTTCGGAGTGCAGGAATTCCCTTCAACAGTCACGCCCGTCTCACAAACATTGATTCTCGTGACAATCGGGATGCAGCGTCACAGGAGTCACCCTTCCCCAGAAGTACACTCTACTTCCCCCAATCGAGCACGCAAGCTGCATCACGCGGAGCAGTGTGGAGAGGACGGCAACGGGTCGTCGTCCTGACCCCCCCGCCCCCCGGTGTGGAGTGCCCCCAACTGCTGGAGAACATTCGGGAAATCTCCTATTTGGCACCTCGTCTCCAACAAGCGCCAGGCTGCAGCAGGCGCCACTTCCTTGGGAGAAAGGAGTGCCAAGACGCAATTATTTCGGAAGATTAAGCGCTTGCTGGGATGGGGGTTAGAGAGGAGCAGTGGGGGTGGCGGGGCGGGGGGTAGGGTTGGGCCCGACGGGAAAACGTGTGGGCGGAGGAGGCCCGGCGATGCGGCCGGGTTGAGGAGACTGCGACAAACACCAATTTATTGCGACATTTGAACGAGTCAACGGGTGAAACACAGACACGCCGTTTAAAAAAGCACACCCAATTTCGCCGTGGTTTTCCTCGCTCGCACGCCTCTTCTTGAGAGTGAGGGACGTAAATCTGCCCTTAATACTGGATGTGTGCCTTTGTTGTTGTCACGAATGCCGACTTTCCTTCGTCGACAATACTCTCCATGCCAAGTACATGAACCGAACACGAAATTGGATCCAAACCACTGCGAATCACTCTGTCAGGAGTGGTGTGGCGAGGCAAGCGCGGTTTGGATCCGTGTAAGATTCAAACTATCCTCCCCGGGGTCATGTTATTTGAGGAAACATTCTCTTTACCAGATTTCACTCAATCTGCGCCCTTCGCGTGCTTACGTGGTCCCGTGGCTACGGGATTCAAGGCTTACTGGAGTTATTAACAATGTTAATAACGTAAATAGTGACTTTGTGATTCCACAGAAAATTTATTACGATGCGGCCCGGGTTTCGACTTTCAACGCCATCTTCAGGTGACGTTGAACGTCGAAACCCGGGTCAAATCGTAATAAATTTTCAGTGGAATCACAAAGTTACAATTTTTTCTTTTCTAATATAAATCTATTCCATAAATTTACGTCGGAAAAAATAAATTATAATGTTAATAACAATACGTGGGATAATGTTTAACATTCATTCTTGTGAATAGGTGTTGCTTATGTGCCTGCAAAATATTTTGAAATATATCCACAACATAAAGTTGAAATTACGTCTTTCATATCGTGTTGAATAAATATTTTACAGTTTTTTAATTAACGAAAAAGATAATATTCTCTAAATATTTCTAAACTGACTGTGCCAAATATTTGTTTTTTCCAAGTATCCATAATTAAAATTTTCACGGTCCCAATCTTCTGTATTGATACGAAAATGGCAATATATTGCAGAAAATAGGAATAGATTGAAGGTAAAGGGGGCTAATCCCCAACCTGACAATGTTTCAGTCTGCTCAGGTGCGAGTGCGGGACGGTGAGTCCGGTTGGGCAGTGTTAGGAAGAGGTGTAAGGCAGGGTTGCCCATTATCACCGTTGCATTTCAACCTGTATGCGGAGGAAATGATTAAAGAGGCATGGGAAGAACTGGAGGTAGGAATGAAAGTGGGCGGAAAATTCGTAAAATCAGTTAGGTTCGCTGATGACCAAGCTTTAGTTTGTCAGTAAGCCAAGGGGTTGCAAGCATTGCTGAGAGAATTGGAAATCCAGTGCGACAGGTATGGGATGAGAATCAATTTCAATAAAGCAAAGGTTATGCGATTTTCTAGAAAGAAAAAAGCTAAGCTAAACATTAAAATGGGAGGGCAAAAACTAGAGCAGGTAGAACAGTTTACGTATCTCGGAAGTGTTTTTGACCAACACGGTCACAGTAGTAAGGACGTAAGGAGAAGAATTGCGCTAGGCAAAGAGGCTTTCACAAGGAGGAGGGAGTTGATGACAGGGACGTTGAGTAAGGATGTTAAGAAAAGACTCGTAAAAACTTTGATATGGAGCGTAGCTATGTACGGCGCAGAAACTTGGTCATTGAAGCAGGAGGATAGATGGAGAAAAATGGAGAAGGTGAAATGGACAGAGAATAAAACAAATGAGGAAGTACTTGGTATGGTGGGCGAAGAGAGAGGTTTGTTGGGAGAAATCCTATGGAGACAGGAAAAATGGATGGAGGGGGCATTGACCGGCAGTGGAATATTGAAGACTGTGATAGAGGGGAGAATGTTAGGCAAACGAGGAAAGGGAAGGAACAGGATAGGGATGTTGGACGGGATGAAGGGAGGAAGAAGGTACTCAGAGATGAAGAGGTATCTGATGTAGATGTTTTGCTAGGAGTCACAAAATATTTATTTAGGTGCTGTGTCCATCCAAAAACCTACCTTAACCGGTATATTACCAAATAATAATAAACGAAATATATATTGCAAATTGTTATTGATCATTTTGATGGCTAACTGTTTCTCCGACAAGTAAAATCACGGTCCTCGTGCACTGAAACTGCTTCAGGACACGAAACGGATATTTTTAATTGGGGAAAGAAAATTTGACATGGCTGTCAAATGCCGGCCTTTTCACTGTAGCAACTGTAAATGCGGATATGTGCCGTATTTTCTCGTCTAATAACTATACGTATCACTCCGTTTGGAGATCAATTGACTATGGTGGTTATCGTTCTGACTCTTTATCTGGAAGACCGGGCTTCGTGTTCAAGGGGTGGTGGCTTTTCATGGGTAATCCGGATTCCTAATTCGGATAATACATGGAGATCATTTCAAGTGCTTCGAATGGGACTTTAAACTGGGATACACTTTGCATCTTAAATTGAGAATAGGTTAATGCCGACGCCAGGTTTCTCTTCATTCCTTGAATAACCTGGCCCAACTAAACCACCCTCTTATGCCTGAAGGTTCAAATGACTTCAGCTGTCGTTGTCATTCTATTATGACTTCCACACAATGCATCTGAATACTTCACACAGGCAGTTTGACGTGTACGTGATAGTGAAAGCAGTTAAGAAGAACGACAGGTTTGGTTTCTGCTACAAAGGAATGAATTTTTCTGCCATTTTTTATTCAAAAGTTTTCACGTTGACGTGTTGAAGAAGCCTACTAGATAGCTGAATATCATTTGATATTTGAAATTCATAGACAATATATATAATACTTTACTTTAGGCAATTGTTTTGAGAGAGGTAACAAATTATGTTTCTATTTTAGTAGAAATACCGAATGCTTTTACGAATTTTATATTTTTGACGTCAAATTTGAATTCAGCCCACCCAAAAACGCTTAAGTATCAAATTACATAAAGTTCGGCAACATTTCATGAATTTGGGCGTCATATTGAATCCGCCATTGTGAATTTTAATGTTTTCATATCACGTCTGAATTCAGCGCATTTAAAAACCCTGCGTCGAGTTTAAAAAGAAATACGAGGTGAATACGACAATTAAGGCCAGGTTTTGAGGTCAATTACTCCACGGTGGAGACTAAATCGAATTTTAGAATTATTCCCTCCGGCAAATGTCATGGAGATTTCCTACAGATACATCTCACGCCTATGTAAATTTTTAGACTTCCCGAATTTGCGGATGCTTCATGTGGGCGGTCATACATTCTATTTTTATATCGGCATATCTCTCTCTGGTGTTCTAACATTTCACTCAACCAAATAAATGCTGATGGAATGTGAAATTGGAAGATGATGCATGTATACAACTTTATTATTTTGATACACGTTGCAATGATACACGTATTTGTTCATGTGTAACGAATAAACAAAACACACACGTAAAAATACATTAAAAATATTACGTGCGGCAGATGAAGACAGGGCGCCCTGCATGAGATTGCTTGGTACTTAAACTCTATGCTGTGTATTGGACTCAAAAATGTAAGCTTGTCATATGAAGCATCCGGGAAATTTCTAAAAATATTTGCAGGTATTTATTCCGAAAAAAATATTTTTTCGTCTACGCCAAAAAATCCAATTGGGTATTTGACGGGTGTATAATCTTAAGTTTTATATTTAATAATTCGGGGATCTTTGAGACCAAATCTTCCACGAATAACATTTCATCCAAAAGAACAGGAATGGATATTTTAGGAGACGCAAACCTACGTACTTATAACTCTTGCGCACCTTAAGACGCTTAAACACCATTGTGTCATCGAGAGAAAACCAAACGCGCGTAATATGAATTCCGTTTTCTAGAGCCATCACGAGACAGGAGACGGAAGAGGGAATGTTAAGTACTGAGCAAAGATAGAATCACGCTCCACACACGGCTCACATACGCGTGCTGTCTAATGAGTGACGCCATTACGCGTCGGCCTCTGTGCAATTTCAGCGCCGTCGGGAGTGCCGCATAACACTGCAAGTCTACACGCGGAAATAAGGCTGCACCGAAAAAGTACTTTCCTCATACTAAAAATGAACCCCTCATTTGTTTCTTGGGCATGGGAAGCCATCTATGAAGGCCTTTAAGGGGCGTGATGCAAAATGGGCTCCGTTAAAGGTGAGAATGGAGCGAGGGAAGAACCGGAAATGGAGATTGCGCCACTTAACTGAAAGGGAATGATGGACTACATGAACAGACGTGACAGAGATGAATGAATAAATGAATGACATTTCACTATTGGAATTTTTGGCGAAAAATAATTTAAGTAATGATACCATGGCACTTTTCGCCAAGTGCGAGGGTAGGCTGAAAACTACTGCACACATGCTTGTAGAACATATACAAAATGACCTTTAGGAGCACTCCTGGTGGCATGTGGAAGTAACATTCCCCCTCAGCACGCATGTGCAGGCTTGAGGTCGATTCATTCAGCCAGTGTATTTTGAGAAGCGGAAGTATGGAGACGTGTTCCAGTGCTATGTCAACGCCGTGACTTAAAATGTAACTCCTACCGAAATTCATCGTCACTGGCTGTTTATGGTGACGATGCTGTTGGAAGGCCTACTGCAAATCGATAGGTACTAAAATTTCGTGGTTGCGAGCCTGAGAAATCCATAATCTTTGATGAAACACGTAGCTGACGTCCTACCACTGCCACATACTATAAACTTCGCAAACTCGTCGAAGATTTTATTCAAAATGACCGGCAAATCACTCAAAAGCGTAACGCAAACCATATTGGAATATCCAAGGAAGACGTTTGCCATGTTGAAGGCAGACTGGTGCCAACAATCTTTCAACGTGACAACGCTCGTCCACATGCCTCGTGAGCAACTGGAGGGGCTCTGCGAAACCTGAAATTTGAACCGATTCCACACCCTCCTTATTCCCCCGAATTTTTCCCTCTACTCAAGAGCCACCTCAAGGGCAATCGTTACATCTCGAACGGTGAGGTGAAGACAGCTGTCAAGTCCTCGATCGAGAAAGGTTTGACGAGTTTTTCATAGACGGAATGAATAAATTAGTTACAAGTTGGGGGAAATGTGTTAGCCTTAACGGTGAGTATGGTGACAATAAACACATGATTTTGAAACTTAAAATATGTACTTAAATGTAATTTTGCCCTAACTTGTGAGCTATAAGATCTTAAATTCCATCCCCAAATATTATGCTTGCTGCCAGATAGGGAAATAAATATGGATTCTGGGATCTAGTTCCTGCTGCTATTGCGAACTCAACAGCTGTAAAAGAAACTAATTCCGTCATATCGCAAAAACAAATTCATGAAACCATCGCTAATAATCGGGCTTCTTCCTCTTTAAACAAATCGATTCCGCGCGTCAATCTTTTCTCAGCCGGACACCGAAGTGCACTCCTTCACACGAGGCCCAACCAACAGTTTGCTCAGGAAAAATTTATTTACGTTGCTGGAAACTCAATCGCTAATCGCTCGTAAGTCAGCAGAGTAATTTAATCAGAGGAATTCAAAATTCTCGCATGCTCACGGAAAATGGCTCCCGGATTGCCTCACCAGGCTTCAAGCACTCTTAAATGAATCGAAGAGTCCGGCGTCGAATCTCGATCTAGCCGAATGACTTATTCATTGCTAAATGTCTTTGCATTTGTGACCGCAGTGCTGGACGAATCCATCGAATGAAAAGATTTCGATACAGTTTTTTCAGCATATTTCTTGTATCTTAATCAAAAGAAACCTGAATCATTATAGGTGACAATAAGTAAAATCTACTTCAATCCCGAAAACACACATGTTATCCTATTATGCATTGATGAACAATATTTTAGCCTAAGATAATTCTCCCTAAACATCGGCGTTTTCTTTCCCGATAAAAATACCATACACTATGAGGTTATTCACGTCGTTAGTGATAACAGAGATATCGCTTAAAAGTGGATTCTCGCTCTGAAACGCAAACAGCCTCCGTCCATATACGCACAAGTTCACGATTCAATGGGGAACTCCGCAGTCATCCGGAGACACGCTAGGGGCGGACGAAAGGTCGGCACTCATGTCGGAGTGCGACTAGCCCTAGCCGGCCCTGACCCAACCCGCTTGAAATCCCTCGCCATGCACCCAAGAATGAACGGAAGGGCCAGCACTCGAACACACACGAATATATATATATATATATATATATATATATATATATATATATATATATATATATATATATATATATATATATATATAATGCGAGACACTTTTGTTAAAGTCTCACGGACGTGAATAATAATGTATATGACGTTAGCACAAGTGGACAACGGGAAAAACACAGAAAGACACAAAAAAGAAAAGAAACTCACAAGATTTCGGATTTTCATTGGTCCACACCTTTCTCCAAGAAGAGAAGGACAGGGCCTGCAGAACCAGAATTTCTGTCCTTTTCTTCTTGAGAAAGATGGTGCGGACCACTGAAAATTCGAAACCTAGTGAGTTTCTTTTCTTTTTTGTGTGTTTTGTCTTTGTCCACTAGTGCTAACTTCATATGTATATATATTTATAAATGTGTGTGTACGTGTATGTATTCACACAGAGTCTTACGCATGGCTTTCGTTCAATGGAAGAGCGGAAACAGAGCCAACACGCGATGATGTATTTTTATGAACCAACGGACACGATAAAAAAGGCAAAACTCTTCTGTTTCCGGTCCACAAACGGCCGAAGTGTGTGACCGCTCGGATTCTCGTCTCTCAGAGACCCGGCATCATTGCACTCCGACCCCGAGTCAGCTCATCCGTGGGAAACTGCTAGGGCAGCACCTTTTTTTTCTTCCTTGAAATGTGGTGGCTATCCCTTTCGAATACCGACCGAGCTGCTGATATTCGTGCCATACTTTGCGAAACGGTCTCGGAGGTCAACTCTCGGCAACGCTTCACCCCGTCCTCTCGCCCGCTTTGCAGCCCATCGGGTGTAAGGTGGCGGCTGGTGCCTCGCCCCTGGTGACGGGGCGGCAGGCGGGTCGGCTCAACCCTACGGAGATGATGACGAAAATTATGTGGTCCGAAACTGAGGCCCAATCCACCGAAGTTAATTGGGCTATTCCGGCCCCTCCGCTCTCCGGCCCCGCAATCAAAACGTAAGCGGAGAGAGGGCTCTCACATTCCACTCTCCGCTAGGAAGGAACCATTCGCCGGTGGACGGAGGCAACTGAGGATACTTCGGGAATGCTCATTCGTTCTGGCGCGTTATATTTGACGTAAGTTTCAAGCACGTGCGGTGACGGAGGGACGGACATGTTTTTGCGCACAGTTCGTTGTTATGTAGTATTTCCTCCAAGAACGATACTTAGGCTTGGTACTGATTTACTTCAACACATTTTTATAACAGCAACATAATAGTTATTTTTTTATTCCACATGCTGAAGAGAAATAACACCCCGCATACCTTGATGGATATTTAAATTCGCAAATTAAAATTAAATACCATGAAATAAAAAGAAACAGTAGCCTATTTAAACGGCTCTGAGATGATAATTTCAAAAGTCAACTCTTTGGGGATATTTTCCACGCGCTGTCCGTTTAATGACCTGTCATGTAACTCCAATTTGCAAACGTCGTGGGCATTATTGGACCCTTCCAAAGGGTAGTAATAGGAATAAGATCAAGGTTTCAACAATCGGTTGCCAAAGTTTCCGTCCGTTGATCTCTTAGGAAAAGTTAACTCTTTTGGTAGAGTAGAAACAACGCGTAAATTTATGAAAAATTTCATGTTAATACGTAATACGAAATATCCCATTTCGCTACAAAATATTCAATGCCATTATGTACGTAAATCAAAGAACAATTTTGTTGGCCAACATACCGTCTCTCACTTCTTTTTCGAAATAATATGCTCTCAGTATATGACTCCATTTTTCGATATTTTGCCTAGCATTAGCACTTATTACTCAACTTTCAAGAACAATTAGAGCATCAAAAATGACAATTTTAACCCGCTGGAATACCCACGACGACATGGTGTAAAGTTATACGATCAACGAAAAGCAAACTCAATAAAAAAATAATAGAAAAACAAAATTTCTTCAATGCATATTATTTTAAATATTATTGCTTGTTTGGTAGAATGCTTACTGAAACCTACAACAAAGGGGATACAATGTCTATATTGATAGTAAATATGCTATATACCTGTATTGGTGAAAACGATATTCAAAATACAAAGAGACCAAAAAGTTAGCAAATAATGATTGATGTCCCATGTCATGAGTATGTCTGATCACATTGCGCAATTGTGAGTATGAAGAATTGACTAAATGGAACCACTATCTTGTATTAACATTCTGATACAGTTATACTACTCGAACAAAAATTAGCCTTCTATAGAGAAAATTCGTTCTTCCAACACATGATCGGATTGATCGTGGTCTCTTTTAAACTAAATTTTAGCTAAGCATGTATTTTTTAAACCAATTATGTCCTTTTGACCCATTTGTTTCCATGACAATAGCAAAAAGATATGTTTAACAAGTTTTGAAAGCAAAAAATAAGAGTATTCCACCATTTAGAATTAGTTTCTGTGAGCCTAGCGTGATAAATTATTTGTAATCCGCCATATTACACCATAAAAATCATTATTCATATCTTTTGGTTTTCCTTCCTTATTTCAATATTTCCTCCCAACTCCCTTACGTAAAACTTTTCCCCAATGCGACATTCCGAAACATTAAACTGTCACTCAATATCTCCTTCCATACCTTTCCCTATCTTCGCCGAATTTCACCCAAAACACTTGTGCGCCAGTCAATGGAAGGAATAATTGAGAATGCCTCCTGAGCATAAAACTAGGTAGAGAAGTAGGATATGGTGGTGGGGGAATAGAGCTAGAAGTAACCAGAAGGTTGCGATATAAATTCAAGGAATTACCGCGAAGATAATATTAATAGATCTCTTTTGGAGAAAGGTTAATATAGCTGTATAGCTAATATCTCGTTGATAAAATCCAATAGATAGAATTAGCTATGCATGGAAGCTTCTCGAAGAAAGTGATATATGCATATCATTGGATTATGCGATCGCTATTCAGTGAATGATATAGTATTGATCAGTTTGTATTTTTTTAAACAACGTATTTAGATACTAATTTATAGTCGATGAAATATAACGTGACATTCAAAAGATGAAAGAAGGATGAAAGAGTTAAAAGATGAAAGAAGGATAAATAAATACATTTTTGAAGCATAATGCTGCATCACACTGATCATTAGATCTTTCACATTCAAATTTCAACCGCTGAGAGTGAAGTCATATTTATTCGCTTGATTCAGTATCCAATGGAAAAGCATTTAGCATACCATTCAATTTGGAGTGAAGAAAATTCGGAAATTAGCTTGCATTCGTCTGGTGTTTTGCTACTCACTCAAGTCATATACAATTTCGAAAGTGGTAAGCAAATTGCAAATCATACCTTGTTTTTATCCGCTCACATGCCATGACTACATCTTAGAGGTGTTATTGCCTGAAGAATAGATACTAAAATCACTGTGTTGATCGATAATGGAGTCAAAAAACAGCCATTGCGTTGTTTTAATACCTCCTTGACAGCACATATCATAATAAAAAAAACATAAACACAGTAATCAACTCGAAGGTCGGTTTGCTAGGTGACGACAGTTCACCCAGTACTACGCCGTATGCGGCGTGTGAAATGCACACATCAGGGTAGGGAGGCCAGTTCCTTTCCCTGTGTCGGTTATGGTTTCCCAGGAAGATTTGGTTACCGAAAAATCACTTGGCTTGGGTGAAGCTGCAGGTGCCCAAAGTGCATTAACCGGGAATCGAACACGGGACCCTCCCGCCAGTAGTCCAACGCTCTACCCCCTGGACTACCGCGACATAATATTTTCCGTAATAATACTAATATTTTCCAATTCCCATTTCGTGAAAACTCACCCTATTGAATTTCCACCCCACGTCTTCGTCACGATGGTGAATTATTCAAGATTGAATTCCTATTCCCGGTATACGCTAATTTATTTGATTTGACGTCGGTCTGCTTCCCTTCGCGCCTCCAGCGAGCAGCCTTCCAGTCGGCACGGTCCTTTGAGAACGGAGGCGTTCCTAATTAATGTTACGCCTCGTCTTCTGCGTTTTTGTAATTTGCTTGGGAGCAGGCGGGCGCGCGGGCCGCACTCTCACACTCCGAGATCGGACACGAGCCACACACGACGGCCGGGAGGCGGAAGGTAAGGGGGGAGGGGGTTGAAGGGGGGGGGAATAGGAAACAAGGGGCATATCCACGTCCACACATCACCACGCGCTCACTTCCCCGAAAAAAAGGTTGGCGAGGGAAAGTTCCCGGCCTTGCGAATGTGCCTAATTGACGCCGAGGGGAATTCTCCCGTATTCCTCTCGTTATTTTTTCTTTTCCTCATTTGCATGAATGAATGTTGATATTTTTGATGACTCGAGCGTATGTTCGGGAGAGAATAGATTCCCTGAATTCATGAAACATAATTATGGCAAAACATACGGTGAAGTTGACGATGTATCTGCGCTCGATGAAATTTAAAGTTAGTGGCGTGTATCAAAGATTAGGAAACATTGCGTTAATTTTTGCCATATAAAAATACGACTACGTGAAAAAAGAATATCCTTTTAATGCACATAAATTAGAAATTGCAGATACCCAAGAATTCTCCTGTCTCTCCTGTCGTTTCTAAACACAAACTTTTCTTTGCATCAGTGAATGTTAATATGGGGATACTTCATCGATTATTGCTCATAGTAATATTAAGTTCCAGTAATCCTAACGCGGTTATTCTCCGCTGTATTATATTGAGAAATATTTCATTCAAGCAATCTTCTTCCCTATATTCTCAGATATGATCAATTCGAAGGGATTATTCATATAGGAGAGTTTTAGCTTTCCTTCCATTTTACGTAGAGGAGGTTTAGAGAAATTTCAACGAATAGTTACAAAGATAATGTGTCATAAATTCGATTTTTTTAGCGTTAATGAAGAGTACAACGAAGAATTCACCTCATCAGTGCTCGTTAAATTAAAGTCTCAACACATGTATGTATTTACCCCTACCATAATACATATTCACCCCTTTTTGAGATTTTATGGGTTATCCGAATCCAACTTCATCTAGAATAATAAATAACATTTTAACTTCATCGAAAGCAGAAATGCTTTTGCGTTGAGCGCCTACACTCCCCGAGTTGTTATCACGTAAAAGGGAAAAAGATGGCCTGAAAGTGGCTCTGTGATTGGAAACAAGCGTTTTATGCAATGATTCTCTATGTTCAAAAATTAAATACTGTGAATTATTCATAATGAATAAATTTCACGATATCAGATCTACAATTGTGATTCAACTTAAACGATTAGCATCACACCATCCAAAGCTACGAGGGTAGGCTGAAAACTAATGCTCACGTGCTTGTTGACCACAAACAAAATGGCCTTTTGGAGCACTCCTGGTTACATGAGGAGGTAACATTCCCCCTCAACACACATGGGCAGATACACAGGTTTGAGGTCGTTTCATTCATCCAGGGTATTTCAAGAATCGGAAGTATGGAGACGTTCTAGTGCCATGTCTACGCGAGTGAAACAGCGTGCTGTTATCGAATTTTTAACTGCTAAAAAAGTAACTCGTACTGAAATCCGTCATTTAAAGGCTGTTTATGGTGACAATGCTGTTGATAGGTCTACAGTTACTATTTACGTTTACTTATGGGTACTAAAATTTCGTAGTTGCGTGCCTGAAAAACCAAAATCGTTGATGAAACACTCAGCCGACGTCCGATCAATGCCGCAGACGATAAACACCGCAAACTTGTCGAAAATAATATTTAAAATGACCGGCGGAATATTTAAAATCACTCAAAAATGAATCGCAAACTATATTGGAATATCCAGGGAAGAGGTTTGTCATTTTAAAGGTGGCCTGGCGCCAATAATCTTTCAACGTGACAACGCTCGTCCACACGACTCGTGCGCAAATGGAGAGGCTCTGCGAAACCTGAAATTTGAACCAATGCCATACCCTCCTTATTCCCCCAATTTATATTCCTCAACACGAGAGCCACCTCAGGGCAATCGCTCCATCTCGAACGATTGGGTGAAGACAGCTGTTAAATCCTCGATTGGAGAAAAGTTTGAAGGGTTTTTCACTGACGAAATGAAAAAACTTGTTACGCGTTGGAAGAAATGTGTTGGCCTTAACGGTGACTGTGTTGAAAAATAAATGTATGATTTTGAAACTTAAGAATTGTGTTTTGATGTAATGTGTACATGATCTTGCTATTTGTTTTTGTTCGTGCTCTACAAGCATGTGTGCATTAATTTTCAGCTTTCCGTTGTATTTATTCATATTATAACATAACTTGCATCAAGATACTCCTAGGCCAAAGAGTGGTACGTTCATAACAATTCGCATAGACGATTATTTTACCTATTCCCAAACAAAGAACACTGTATCGTTGTGGGTAGGGAGTTTACCTGCTAGGAGGAGCGTGTTCATGGTTGAATTCCCGCATAATACTTCAAGGAAGCCCTATCGCAAAGGCAAGCGTTGCAATTTTCCGACTACTCTAACTTTGCCAGAAACCGAATATATGCGCACAAGGGACAAGGAACTCTCCCATCCCTTCCCACCCCAACCCACAATGTGCGAATTTCACGCTAATTTTGGTTTACATAGTTCGGAATACCTTCTACTCTAAATTTAACTTTTAGGTTGATTGCTTAAGTGATAAATACTTTATTTCATAAAAATCTCTCTTCGTTTTCTGTGCAGAGTGGCTCAATTTTTTCCAGGAGCCGTCACTTCCCAGGGAAGAACATTTTTCCAATTACTATTTTGCCGAGGTCTCTTTAGAAATCTCTACCTTCGATAAGCTACGAATCTTCGTAGTATTTCAGAATTATAAATGTGTTTTTTTTTAATTTTATTTATTAGCATACAAACTTTAGTCTTCTCTCCTGACGGCGTCGTCATACAGGAATGTAAAAAGTACACTCGGTCATCTTATTTTACATTTGACCGAGAGCTGGCATGCTGGCAGTTCAAAATGGAACTGAGCCACATCCGGATATTTTGAACTATCACCAGAGAGATAAGATTTACCATAGCGTGCTCTCCACGACTCAGACAAAAGGGAAAGGCCGTTGATGAGATCAGGGTTCCGTCGTGATTCCTCGAACGAAGGGTGGACCTCCTCAAATTGCGCAAAGCGCCATTCGTCTCCACGCCTACAGGCAGAATTTTTCGAAGCAGTGGAGGCAACTGCGATGCAATCTTTAATTTCCTCTTTCTAATTTTTAAACGAAGATCATTCCCAATAGCGCATTGGTAGTCCCCGCTTTCTAAGCGTCGCTCCCGGTGCCTGCCTGCTGTGCAACCACAGTCGTCGAGCGCTCGTGGCGCTGGGCATTGCAGGTGGAGAGGAATTGCATTAGCATTCATTTTCGAAAAACAATAAATTCACACACAACGTGTGGCTGGAAACGTAATTCTTGAGCAAACGTTGATGTTTTGTTCTCATACAGATAAAACAATTTTTGTATTTACTTAGGAGAAGGTGACACTCCAATGTCTCAACGTTATAGATAATTGGGAATATATGCTAATTTCATGAACTCTTTATGTGAGAACTGCGCCAGTGAAAAATCAGAGAAATATATTACTCTAAGCATTGTGTTTTAGCTATAAAACTTGAAAAAAATAGAACGTTCAATCAATATTCTTTGAATAGAATGGTTTCTTTGTGGAAGCGATTCATATCGGAGAAGAAAATAATTTGTTCTTCCACATATACAAGTATATCATTATAACCACATATATATGTATATGTATATATATATATATATATATATATATATATATATATACACACACATACAAGTATACCTTGTATATCATTATGCCACCAGATGATGACTGAGCAAATCGAAACCTAGGTCGTGCATAATAAAATTTCTTTGCGGTTACCTCATGTATTTCAACTACCTAGTAATAACATAAATAGTAGCACATGCAATACTCGCTCACTGAGAAAAAATCATAAAAATGCTTCTTAATGACTAGAATGCGTTTATGAGAACTCTATTAAAGGAAATAAGAAAAATATCCTACTGACAGCGAGAGATCCGCAAATAAGAAAGTGTAAAAAATATATTATAAAGTTTTCAAAATCCCTGCGAATTCCAATTTGGAGGTCAGCCTCGCCCTCCGAGTCCCCATTGACTGCACCCATGCCACCGGCCACCCTACCTCATCCCCATCGCGCCCCTTGACCCCTCACCCCCCGGCCGCCAAGGTAGGCGCGGCGGCGGGGGCGCGAAGGAAGGGTGGGAAACCGCTTTAATTTCCATTCGGGCATCACGCCCACGGCAAACAGAGGAGCAGGCTGAGCTGCAAATTGTAAATCAATTACGTAGACCCCAAATTTCCCCCTTAGTTTCCCTAATCACTTAAAGCCACGTCCGGTCCCTCCTCCCGCTAATCACTTTATGGTTTCACCGAGTTTGGACATACGGGTTCATTTAAGAAGTCACTTTGGCCGATATTGTTTCCTTTAAATACCTCGGAGAAAGAAAATGAGCGGAGTGCGATGCTCTGGCGTCGGATTAATTACTCTTCCCCCCGCCTCTTTCCCTCTCTGTCCCCCTCTCAGCTCCCCTCTAACCCCTCACCCTTGCCCCCCTGGCGAAAACGAATGCATGCGCGGAATACAATTGCAGCATTAACCTTGGCCACTCCCCCCAGGACAGGCACAAGATTTTTAAGGATCCAGATATTTATCTCCACTGCTTAAAATATTAAGCATGAAAAGAAGCCGAGAAGTGTACCTCGAGCTGAATTTATGATACCTAGTCGACCAAAATGATGCTGCTGGGTTTTTTTCGTTTAATACACCAGCTCATTGTGCTATGAATGAAACGTGTTGTATGTTGTATTTTTGAGTTTCAATGAAACTTTGATGGTGAAAAATGTAAATATTTCCGTGTTCTGGGATTCATGAAATGTTCTCGATCAAAGATTTGCACCACCTCTAAATTAAAGTATTTTCCATAGAGTTTCGTTTCAAATAAATTTAAATAATAATTCATTGTACGAACGGCAAATATCATACGCGTTTCGATTTGACCGAACGTGTGTGCTAATTCACTAGCTTAAAAAATAATAAATTGTTATAGAAATGAATAATGAATTTTAATTTAGCATGAAGAAAGCTATAGATCAAAGAAAGAGTTGACAGTGAAACTAGGGATAATTGGTGCAGTACTGGACCAATTCTCATCTACATATACATAATAAACCCCAAGCCGCCGCAAGGGCGTGTGGCGGGGGGTGTTATGTCACCACCCATAAAGAGGAACAACACCACATGCATGCAAAACTATACCCGCAGTGACGTATGCATTCATGCAAAAAACCTTTTATTCTACACGCATGCAAATACAAATACTACCATCTAAAAAAAATGGCACCTTAGGATGCAATAAGAAATTTATCCAATAACGTGCAAGCTAGAATTTGGCAAGTAAGAAGGCGAAATTTCACAACCACATGGGCATTCAACATACAACGGTCTTCTCCATAAGTACACAGGTAGGGAATGTGACCCAACGCTGGGGGTAATGGGAGGGTCCCCCCATGAAGGGAGACCAGGAATGGAAGGGGAAACTTAAAAACAGAGCAAGCCTATTAGAGGAATGACGATAACAAAAGATCCAAAAATGCTACGGAAAGTTGAGAAATGAAATGAATGGGAAAGCAAGAAGAGGCTGAGTAGAATTTTTGAAGGTCCTGTGGAAAGAAGTGCAGCGTAAACTTGTCCAAGGAAGATACCATGCGGATTTTAGAACCGCGAGACCCCATTTCAAGAAATGCTGAACAAACATCAATGCCATCTGGGATATCATGGTTGAAATTCTCACCGAAGATGAAGACAAAGGGGTGAGTGTGAAAGAGCATTTGGAAAACTTTACGAGAAAATAGGAGTTCATACAAGAATATGAGAAGGAGTATACTTTCGACGATGGTGAGACAGTAGAATATATCTTCAGTTTTATGTTTGAGCTGCATTTAAAAAATGCAAGGCAAAAAAGCAGCAGAAATCGTCCCGATTTGACCTTGTAAATATAAAAGTATTTCAGAACATAAGTCTCCTACTCGGTTAATATATTTATCTCGCGACATATACTCGTATATGTTCGGATAAACTAAAATATGAATGAATAAATAACGATAATCTGAAAAAAAGAAAGAGAAAAGACAATATTATGAAAAATTAAGAATTACCATTGCAATGCACCCAATATTCCAGCTGAAACAATCAACAAATACGTGGAAAATAAATCAAAATGGCTTTAAAATGAGGAAAAACTTGTCTTTAGAACGAGTAGAAGAACTAAAGGATCTCTTTTTGATCTCAAACTCATCGTGGGGGAGAGAGAACAGATGCACGCTACATTGCGTCTTTGCACGTGTTTTCCTGAATAGGTTGTTCGTAGGGTCTTCATGTCTCAACTCCATATGTTTTTCCAAAAAAATCATATCTTGTGTTCATTTCTTTTATCATATACCATTTTCACTTTACTTTTCTTTTCTTTTATATCGAATTATATTTCCCTTTATTACTGTTATGTTCTTAACGAAGGGCTAAAATAAAGAAGGTACCTAATGGTCTTAATTTAGCCAGAATGAAGACGTTTATCTATCTATTCACCTCACTTTGCTGATTTGTGTGTCGTGGTCGAGTTGAACGCTTAACCCAGCTGCCAGGGCTAAGTAAACAAAGGCGAAAATTAGACTGTGGAAGAAGATACACGAAGTCCCTGTGGATAGAGGGCAATGAAAATCAAGAAAATGGTCCTCAGTTAAATTAGGGAATCTAATCTCCAAGTAACGCTGCGAAAATACACAATGGAGCAAGTTGAAGAACAAGCAAGAGAACTCTGCTATTTGCATGAGGGCTAATGTAAGCAAAACATGCATGCGGAAAGCGCTGTCAATCAGAAGAAGCGATGCTAACGAGAAATAGTAATTTCATCTTCATTTAGAAACATTCGTAGACATTTACGGATGGGGTCTACTATTCTGCGTATTTGAGACCGGAACGAAAGAAATAATGGGGAAAGGATGCTAGGAGGCGATTGATTTTCGAAAGGATGCTGAAAACGTGGGCGAATAGACTAAGAAATGGAGAACTATCACGAACAAAGGCTGAATATGGAGCACATTTACAAGAATAAGACGGAAATAGTTGAACAAATCAAAGGCGCAATAGTTAACTTAAGTCCATAGTCAAAGGAAAAATGGAGGGGGTAATTAAGGAAGAAGACCAAGGATTAACCGCGAGAAGCAGGTAATGGATAATACTTATGACAGGGGATTTGAGTGAATGAATAGACATGGAGTAAAGAGGTTAGTTTTGAAAGCTGCTGTTAATCCATCCAAGAGGATTGATAGCCATGATGATATAGATTTATGATGCACAAAATTATTTAAATTTTAAAATCGCAGTTATTTGCATGCATTGAAAGATCAGCAGAATTAATCCAATGGGCACTTATGGCTTATCAGATCATCATTTTCCTTGGGGTCGTGACCTATTAAGGAATCGCGGTGGTGCACTAGTAAGTTGACTGCCTTCAATACGTGACTGCCTAGTGGAAATGGCCCCATGTGAACTTCACCCTCACTCCTTATGCCAAACGGAGTGTTAGATCTGGTGAATTATGTTTTATTAGGTCAAAGAGTGACAAATACTATGTAAAACAAAGTATTTAACCCGAGCGTTAGATTTATTGGAACACGTATGCTTTGCTCACTGATTAACTCTAGGGAAATGAGACTGTAAAATGAGCATTCCATGGCAGACGGTGTGTTTCCAATGTACTCAGGTTCTTCTGCCTATCAATATATTACAGCAAGCATATTTTTTGAAGCAGCCGTGTCCTAGGCTATCGAAAAGCAATCACTAACCCTTTTTTCGCTAAGCAATTGCTTTGTCCACGAGGTTAAAACGCGCCAATTAATCGTATGTGACATGAAAACCCATGTTTACCATAATGGTGCTCATAAATTATAGATTCGGCATTGAAAAAATACTTATGGAGAGTTGAGTGAAAAATACGGCACGATAAACACGGGAGAACTCATAGTTACGGAATGGAAAGCGATGTGGACAAGAAACTCTTATTCCTATAAGCTTTTTTCGTTCAACGAAATGTTTATAATTAAGTTCTTTTATCCTTAGATTAATGCTCAATTTAATTGTACATATATCACATTTTACGCAACCCCAAGTATTTTACATATTAGAGGTAATCTATGTCGTAGTTGCACTCAATTCACATTAAAAATGTCAACAAGAGTTTACAATCATGAATAAATGACTAATGAAAAAAATATAACAGAACTCTTTCTCATTTCATCAAAAACCAGTGCAATGTTTTTCTTTTCACCACGGATATTTTTATTCCTTAGACAAAGAGTTGCATCATTTTGGCATTACTACCATTCTTGATTTGCCGTTGGAAATGTTTATATGATTTTCCCCCAATCAGGTCCGCCCGGACCAATCAAATGACACCTGATTGGGGCGAATCATTTATATATATATATATATATATGTATTTCATTATATATATATATATATATATATATATATATATATATATATATGTATTTCATTTATATATATATATTTATATATATATATATATATATATATATATATATATATATATATATATATATATATAAATGTACTTGGGCGAAAAAGTGGCAAACCGCATTCAGAAGTCCTGAAGACGATGACCGAGTCGGACATCGAAACGTTGGCCGAGATGGACGATATAACCCGGTGGAGGACCCAAGAGGAATTTCCGCAGCTGATACGCCAGGAAAATACCAAATCTTTTATATGATATATCTGTTTCCATCTACAACCACAGCACCACTGGCTCTTTTTCTTTCAGTATTTTATATTAGAGAAATCATACTTAGATATTATCCACCCGGATGATATGTAGATATGAGTTATTTAAAAAAACATCATACCTATCATCCTAAAAACGTCTACACATTATCCAGATGAAAATGCATGAGTATGATTTATCTATGTCTGAAATATTCAAAATAATTAAAGTGTAAAGGTAACAGTTTTCGTTTTATTTAAAATAATTCATATTTTTTCCAATATATTATATTTTCTTTCTTTTCGTATGTCATTTCTCGCCGTCACAAATAGAAACATCATATCTTATTGAAAGTTTCCACCATAAAATATGAAACAATGTCAATAAAAATATCGGAAGTTAAAAAATAATAATCCAGCAAAAAATATTTAAGCTAATAATTGTATCTATTTTTAGGATGTTATTATTAACTTTGAATTTCTTAATAGCTATCCGACCTCAATTCGGGAACTGAGGGGCACATTCAAAGGCTTCTTAAGAATACGATGCCTTGTGTAAGCATCCATGGCTATATGATTTTATTTTTTTCCTTTTGTTTGTTGGACACCACAAAACACGCAGGTATACATGGAAAATGCCAGGTGACTCAGAAAGGTATTAGCTAGATTATATCCTGGTTAGACACAGGTTTAGGAACAGTGCGATAAATTCGCACGGCGTCCCGGGAGCGGATGCGGACTCTGACCACAATTTAGTTGTTAGGAAATGTAGCGTCCGTTTCATAAAGATAAGGCAGGGGCGGCGGGTTAGAAAAGGGAATTTAGAAGCATTAAATCGTTTGAAAACGAAGGAGTACCAAAAAGCGGTAGAGGAAATCATGGAGGATGGTAAGAGCTAAGTACTATCGAAGAAAAATGGGAACGTATCAAGCAAGGGTTGTCTAAAGCCGCAAAATACACTACTGGAACCGTTAACGCTAAAAGGACTAGGATACCATAGATCACGGATGAGATGATTACAAAGATGGATGAGCGGCGAAAATGGAAGAATGTAAATACAGAGTTAGGAAAAATGAAGTACAAAGAATTAAACAATAAATTGAGGCGGAAAACCAATAAATCAAAACAAGCATGGTAGAAGACGCAGTGCGAGGATATGGAAAGTCGGCAGAGGAAGGGTGAAATCGGTGCGCTGTACAGCAAAGTTAAATCGTTATCGGGAAGTAAGAAAGGGAGATCAACGATAGCAGTTAGAGATAAGGCGGGTAAGGTAATAGTTGACACAGGAAAGATCCAAGAGAGATGGAAGGAGTATATAGAAGAACTGTATAGTAAAGAACTTCGACCAACAAAGTTAGACATTGAAAAAGAATATGACGTAGAGGAAGATACCTTAGGTCCAGGCATACTAGACGATGACATAAAAAGGGCATTAAGGGAGATGAAACTAAAAAAGGCTGTAAGGTTGGATAACATTCCCGCGGAATTATGGAAACGTTTAGGAATATGTGGGAGGAAGAGGCTATATGGGCTGATTCGTAGTATTAATGAGGAAGGAATCTGGCCGGAAGACTTCGTGAGATCAGTTTTAGTTCCTATTCCGAAAGAGGTAAAGGCTGCATCATGTGAGGACTACAGGACGATAAGTGTGATATCCCACGCAGCTCAGGTTGTTCTCAGTATCATAAACAAAAGGATAGAGAGTAGGGCAAATGATTACTTAGGGGATGATAAGTTTGGGTTTGGGAAGGGGAGAGGTACGCGTGATGTAATTGCAGTAATGAGATTATTAATCGAGAGGAATATAGAACACATATTTGCCTGTTTCGTAGATTTCGAAAAAGCGTTTGATTAAGTGATTTGGGAAAAATTAATGAGTATATTGCAGAAAATAGGAATAGATTGGAGGGAAAGGAGGCTAATCCGCAACCTGTACATGTTTCAGACTGCTCAGGTGCGGGTGGGGAACGGGGAGTCCGGATGGGCAGTGTTAGGAAGAGGTGTAAGGATGGGTTCACCGTTGCTGATCAACCTGCATGCAGAGGACATGATTAAAGAGGCATGGGAAGAACTGGAGAAAGGAATGAAGGTGGGCGGGGAATTCGTAAAATCAGTTAGGTTTGCTGATGACCAAGCTTTAGTTTCTCAGTCAGCCAAGGGGTTGCAAGCATTTCTGAGTGAATTGTAAATTCAGTGCAACAGGTATTGACAGAAATGAGCTCTTACGGCTAGTAATATATAATAAATGTGAAACTCCAATAGCCGTAAACAGTTTACCTTTCTAAACAAAGTAAAAATGAAATTAGTAGGCTAGCGCCACAAGTCAAGAAGGGGTAAAAGGTAAAAAAGGAGAGGATAAGAAAGGTGAACTGGGAAAAACTAATGAGTACATTGAACAAAATAGGAATAGATTGGAGGGAAAGGAGGCTAATCCGCAACATGTACATGCCTCAGACTGCTCAGGTGTGGGTGGGGAATGGGGAGTCCGGATGGGCAGTGTTAGGAAGATGTGTAAGGCAGGGTTGCCCATTATCACCGTTTCTTTTTAACCTGTATGCAGAAGAAATGATCAAAGAGGCATAGGAAGAACTGGAGGTAGGAATGAAAGTGGGCGGGGAATTCGTAAAATCAGTTAGGTTTGCTGATGACCAAGCTTTAGTTTTTCAGTCAGCCAAGGCGTTGCAAACATTGCTGAGTTGGTTGTAAATTTATTGCGACAGGAATGGGATGAGAATCAACATTAATAAAACAAAGGTTATGCGATTTTCTAGAAAGAAAATGGCCAAGCTTAACATTAGAATAGGAGGGCAAAAACTAGAGCAGGTAGAACAGTTTACGTATCTCGGTAGTGTTTTGGACCAACATGGTCAAAGTAGTAGGGACGTAAGGAGAAGAATTGCGTTAGGCAAAGAGGCTCTCACTAGGAGGAGGGAGTTGATGACGGGGACGTTGTGTAAGGACATTAAGAAAAGACTCGTAAAAACTTTGATATGGAGCGTAGCTATGTACGGCGCGGAAATGTGGTCATTGAAGTAGGAGGATAGACGTAGATTGGAGGCTTTTGAAATGTGGGTGTGGAGAAGAATGGAGAAGGTAAAATGGACAGAGAAGAAAACAAATGAGGAAGTACTTGGTATGGTGGGTGAAGAGAGGGGTTTGTTGAAAGAAGTTCTATGGAGGCAGGAAAAGTGAATGAAGGGGGTTTTGACCGGCAGTGGGATGTTGAAGACTGTAATTGAGGGGAGAATATTAGGCAAACGAGGAAAGGGAAGGAACAGGATAGGGATATTGGACGGGATGAAGGGAGGAAGAAAGTACTCAGAGCTGAAGAGGGACCTGATGTAAAGTAGGATGTTGTGTTTTGCTAGGGGTTACAAACTATTTAATTAGTAATTATGTCCATCCAAAACCTACCTTAACCGGTAGATTACCTAATAATAATAATACCATTCTTCATTAGGCTTTCCACCATTTTCAGGGATAGAAAATATGTAATAATGTTTGGCGTTTGTAATTAGATTGAACAATTTTTACACTTCAAGGCGTCATAAATACATGGATTGTAAACAAGGGAAGGGAACTGTTCGCTTGTATATAATACGAAGGGAACGTCGGATTGGAATTGTTTGCCTGTAAGACCGAAGGCCGATGATTTGGTACGACGGTTAAGAATTGTTTTCTAAGTTGTTGAATACAATGACGGTGGAGCCTTCGTCTTCAATCGTGGCTATGATGTCGTCATTGCGCCTTACTTAGTGAAAGGCATGTGATTCGCAGAGGGGAGATAATTGCATTTATTAAGGAATTGTAGAATATTTTGCAAATTATTAAAAGAACAGTTCAATCGAGATTTCAGCAGACTCATTGATTGGTAATTGTGTCTGTTGGTGTTTTTATCAGAGAGGACATAGTTTAGTGAATGCAGCATCAATGGGGAGGAGAAGTTCGAGGAGTTTGGGAGGGAGTTACGAAACGCGTGCCAGCAAGACTTACGGAAAACGCAAAAGGAGGCGCCTTTGGTGAACACTTTAAGAGTCTTTTCATTCGTTACAGACGTGAGCACACAGCATAACACAAACATAAGTATATATTTATTTTTTATTTAAATTATATTATTTTGACCATTATTTTAAAATGCAAATTGGTAGTAGTTGAGAAAAGGATATACATGGTTGGTATGAAAAGTTTCCGACCTACCAAAGATACAAGAACCTTTTTCTGAAATTTCTGGTGATTTCTGATGCCGGAAACTTTTTAGATCACCCTCGTACGTAAATACATATGGATTACGAAAACAAGATCTTCAGCCTAAAAACGGAGGCCATTTCATCAGTTGCCACGGCATACAGGCGAAATGAATGAGAAAACAAAGGAGCCTCCTTGTGTCTTTGTCCAAATTATCGGGATTCTCGGTTGAATCGAGCCCGCACAGATTTCAAGGTTATGATTCTTCTGAGGAAAATGGGAAATAAAAACATTCCACTGATATTCCTCACTAATAAAGTACATTCATTGCGAACAGTTTTGATGCAGTTGAGTATCTGTCCAGATGATACCACGCTGTATATAAACTGGTGATACTATATTCAATATATTTGTGTGGAATATCAGAGCGTTTTTCTTTCCTACGCGTCATGAAGGAGTTCCATAAAGTTACGCCATCCATAGTTGCGTTGTTTAGGTAGCTTACTGGTCAGAGCACCGGCCCAAGAGGCTGAACTGTTCTGACCAGTAAGTTCCCTCCATCCTTGGCCCTTAGTTCCATTTTCGGTTAATAAAATACTTAAATATTTGGAATTCGCGCCTATCCTCTTTTCCCACAAAACTTGTGTTCCTCTTTTATACATGTTTCTACCTCTTTCCCCTAAACCTATATCCGTATATGCTTGTACTGTTTAGTGGCTTGTTGTGTTTAAACGCGTGTACGCATATGCTTATGCACATAAATATGTGTTTATCTAAAAATAAAATTATATAAATGCATACATTTATTATTAGATAAACAAATATTTTCATACATATGCGAGTAAAAAGCTAGCGTCTAGCTTTCAGTAGGCTGAGTGATATGGCGGGTATTTGGTTTTAATTTAACTGCCCGTAGTGTGTGTGTGTGTGTGTGTGTGTAAACATATGGACTGAGAGAATTTTAGCTGAATAAAAAAAGGAATCATTTTCAGAAATCCAGGATATTATTCCTTCGCGGGGCAACCGGACCTTTCATCAAAATATATTTTCGATGATTTTGATGGCTTTATTTCTCTGTGAAGCCAATAGAGGGGATAATAAGAGGATTTATGTGAGTGGAAGAGGAGGTGGAATCCGGGATAAGAGCGAGGGTGCGTGTGCGCGCGTGCCACTCTCACGCGCGGCCCCCTACTCCAGACCCCCAGGGGGGGAAGGGGTTGGGGCGCAGCGGCGGTGGGAGGCGCGCGGAGACAGGTGCACGGGGGGTCCGAGTCAGGACTCATTAGCGCCCGCAGGATTTATGGCTGGAATTTAGGGCGGTCGGGGCTTATACGGTCAGGGATACGAATGCTCATTCGGAGCCAGCATTGCGTGAATTATTGTGACCGAGTAACGGATAGGGAGGAGGGAATCCCACGCCTCTAATAGGAGGTATTCTAAGTGTTGGTGCACGCAACTGAAGTGGAATTCCCACACAAAAGCAAGACGATGACACTTACCGATAGGTTTAAGGTTTTTTGTTCCTTTTGAACTTGAAATCGACCTGGAATTTTTCTTTTGCAATTTTTTGTATTCAAAATGATGAAAACTTTGGCCAATTTTTTTACAACTAATTGCTTTTTTCTGGTCACTTAAGGATCCTGAATGTAAGAAGGTGATTTTCACCGCGAAAATTCATGATGGTAAAATATATATTTACGCACCTTTTGTTCTGGTGGATTTACCCTCTAGTGAATTTTATTCACTCGCTTGCATATTTTTTCTCTTAGAATTGTATTCAAAAAGTTTGTTGGCGAAATAATTTCGGAATTCTACAGAAAGTATCGAATTTCCAAGAGACGGATAAAAAAATTTTGTATACGAATATTATTTGTCAGTAGAGGTAAATTTATTAACACGGGACGCTAAATTCATATTTGATTTGAACCAAATAGCAATTGTGATTTAAAAATAAATTTATCTAAAATTCATTTTTTAATCGTCAAATTGAAATTTTTATCTGTGAAACGAATGTTGAAAATCTTTCAGCTCCTCGAATACCGATACTTGAGCTTTCAATTTAAATGCTTTCACGAATTCACCTTCATATGACGTAAGCGCCATAAAAAATAGTACCGCTATGATAGTCCATATGTAGTCATGTTTTTAAAATGCTGGCAAAAAGAAAATAAATATAAATTAACAGAATGTACCAGATTAGACCATTATAAAATAAATATTTTCCTCCATTTCATCGACTTATTCCTTTACATTATCCTGAAGCGTTTATGGAGCATTGTTTCGAAGTAGGATTATATATATATATATATATATATATATATATATATATATATATATATATATTCTGAATTCCATACAGAAGGCTCATTAGTACATTTGTTACTGCCCATGCCATTAAAATGCAATATTTAATTTTTATAAAGGTAGGTAGGACTGAATAAAGGGACCGAGGAGGCAACAAGTATTCATTTGTGGGAATTTTTTCAGGGATATTTAGTAAATCAAAACAGCATTTGTCTGAAATACGGTTTAGATTATGAGTTCCAAATTAAAAAGACATTTATTTTAGATCAAATTACTAGAACACATAAAATACCAACAGCAAGCATTTAGAATCCATAGGAATAATTATTATATATATACTATATATATATTGATAGGGATTAAAGAATCCCCATATATTTTTGAAATTACGATCTAAGGTTAATATGAATGAGGTCATTGAGGTTAAGGAGGAGACAATAACAAAGTGGGCATCTCAGGTCAATGAGCAGATCAGCTTAAAGATTTCCTAATGGCAGGAGTCAGCCAGGGTAATTTATTTCTGAAGGCTTAACCTAGCTCGGCCGATAGACTGCTTCGAGCAATCGAGAATAAGAAGCGATAGCTGACAGCCGTAAGAAAATATTCAATTGCATCACAGTCAGTATTTGAGCCGTTTATTTTGAACTCCGTGTTTCAATTTTTTGCCGGTTACCATGGTTAAATGTACAGCTTCATGTTTTTATCAGTGAAGCATTCCAGGTTGCTTATACTCAGAGGAAATATGATAAATTTTTCACACATAAGTTTTCAGAATTAATTAAATAATTGAGCCGTGTAGTTTGAAAGTGGCCCAACTCCATTTATACTTGGATCAAGATATTTACTATTGATAATGTCGGAAAGCAGTGATGAAGGTCTTCAATTAATTAGTATTAACAAGTTAACCTAATATTTGGGACAATCGCGCCAGCTGAATAACCTGTACGTTTAATTAATATAAAACTTAAAATTTAATATTCAATTGTAAACATTATTTCAACCATGAGGAAAAACAGAAGAAGACCATTAATTATTTCAGAAAGTGAAGAAGAAATAGTAACTAATAATTTAAAAAAATCGTAAAAGAAATAGAATTATAGAACAATATTCGTCTTCAGAGGATGAGGATCCGAAAAACAATGGAGAAAAGATTAATGCATCATACATCCAAAAAGTTCGAAAAATTAAATGGAATTCAGGAAAAAGATATTGCACTCAAACCGGAAATATGGTTCCTGAAAAAATTTTCGAAAACAAAGAATGTGGTTGTCGGAATGCTTGCACAAAAAATTACAATGAAGAAGAGAGAAAGAATATTTTTGAGAAGTTTTGGGGTTTGGAAGATTTTAACAACCAAATTTATTACTTCGCGAAGCTGTCGAGCGCAAAATTGTGGAACGAAGACGTCTAACAAACGGAAAAGGTTCACCAAGAAATTTAAGTTTTAGATATCTATTATGTTCTAAAAACGGAAAAATTCCCGTCTGTAAAATATTCTTTTTAGGTACTGTTAAAGTAAGCAAAGGACGCTTAAAACGAGTGCTAAACTCTGCAAATGATATACGAGGGAGGATGGTTGGATCATCAAGACAATTATCTGAAGAAGCGAAAAGCACGTTCAAAACCGTATTAAAAGTGTCCCTAATTTTGAATCCCATTATACCAGATCTCATAATCCTAATAGAAGATATCTACGTCTAGATCTAATTATTAGGAAAATGTTTAGTTTATACGAGCTTCACCGCGAGGAAAATGGAATAAAAGCCGGTAATGAGTGGACTTACAGGAAAATATTTTAAAAAGATTTTGATTTACATTTCCACCAACCGATCAAAGATACATGCCAAAAATGCGACTTATTAAACATTAAAATTAAAGCATCGAATAATGATGAAGAAAAGAATAAACTCACCGAAGAATACGATGTCCATTTAAGACTAGCAGAATCAGCTAGAAATTCACTAAAACAAGCTCAGGAGCAAGTATCACGTAATTCGGATTATTACTTTGCTTTCTCGTTCGACTTGCAAAAAGCATTACCGTATCCCAAGCTGACTACCTCAGTAGCATATTACAAACGCAAAATGTATATTCTAAATTTTGGTACATACAATTTTCATAACGATAATGTTTACATGTACGTTTGGGATGAAACTATTGCATCCAGAGGTGCTGAAGAAGTTGTTTCATGCATCTTAAAACATATTAAAAATTTAAGAAGTGAAAGAAACATTATAGCTTACAGTGACATGTACACCGGGCAAAATGGAAACATTAAAGTCGTTTTAATGTGGTTAAAAATTGTCCAAACTTTGGATAATATTGTGGAAATTTTAGATCATAAGTTTTTAATATCAGGACAATCGTTTTTACCAAATGATAGAGATTTAACGTGGTAGAAATGGCATTGAAAAAATAATTTACTGTTCGTTCCCCAAGATTATTACAAGATTATTGTCGTGTCAGTTTAAAAGTGTCGGAAGGGTAATAATTTTATTGTAAATGAAATGAGACAGGAAGATTTTGTATAAACAAAATTATTAGAAGACGCAATTTTCAGAAGGGTAAAGAATTCTGATGGAGAATCAGTAAACTGGTTAAGAATATGTTGGATGCGTGTTGTCAGAAATGAACCATACAAAAATTTTGTATAAGACATTAATGAATGAGAATGAAAATTTTATAGTCCTAAATGTATTACCACGTCGGGGTAGACCAAGAAAGTTCGAAAATATTGTATTGACACCATTGTATAAAAATATTAGACAAATTACAACAGCAAAATTTAAGGGCATAATTGACCTATTACGATATATACCACCAGAGCATCATGAGTTCTTCAAATCCCTTTCACACGCACAAAATGTAGACGAATAGTAAATTTTTGATAAATTTATGTTTGTAATTTTCTAAGTTCTGTAATTAAAAAATGTTTTGAATCGCATTAGTTATGGTTCCGAAGTGTTTTCAAGATATGTAAAAAAAATTCAGCATTGTTTTTTTTATTTGAAACATCTTAAATTATGTTGAATGGACTTAGGCACCTTCATATTTTATAATGAATCTGGCTGTTAATTTTGAAAGTGGCCCAACTCCATTCTTGATGAGAAAACACACGTTATTTACTTAATAATTGCCACTATTTTAACAGGAACTTTAAATTTAACATCCTTATATACGCTTAAGTAGTATGACCCCATAGTATCCTATACGTATATTTTTAAATTCATTGAAACACAAAACTTTAAATATCTCGATTTGAAGATAAATGGAGTTGGGCCACTTTCAAAATAAGCGGCTCATTTCATCATTATAGTCATATTTATTCAAAATTCAGCATCAGTATAATTGTTACGATTTTGCAAAGACAAAATTCATTAATGTACAAAATTACATATTTAAAATGGCAAAAACAACATCATCAGTAAATTAAAATGTAATGGTACACAGAATATTACCCGAAACCAAATATTCCTACCATATCCAATCTGTCGGGTCAAATACAAACATTACTCATTTAACCTCAGAAATTGTGTTTTCACGTTTCATGTCTCCATCTGTTTCAATTGCATGCATAAGATCCTTCACAACTTTACAAAAATAACTTTTAAATGAATTTTTGCGATGGCTGAAACCTAGTGAAAAGTTTCAAATGCCATACGCGGTATAACGGGAGCTGTTGAATTTTTTCCTTCTTAACAACTAACCACTGTTTGAATACACGAATGAAGAACTTGCGTTATCTTTGGCAGATTTTGAGGAATATTTGACTCCGCTCCAGAAAATGCACATCCAAATCTCTTTCAAATTACGAAACCGGACATCGGGAGTATTAAAATCACACTTAAGCAGTAATTCTCCAGTAAGTCTAGCTATTTCAAGTAAAAATCAGCTTCCTTTTTCAGTATAGCCAATGAGTTCATAGTAATATTTCCCATGAAGATAGAAAGTCGCCGTAATCCCACCGAGTGTGTCCATTAGCTAGATGATTGACTAGATTGAAGGCTGAAATCGAAAAGCTCCAGCCATAATCCCTAACATCATTTTTTGCGTCCAAACTATGAGACTTTGAATGGTCATTTTTTAATTATTGATTCACACTGCATGCATAAAAACATAAACTATATGCACGAAAAATAAGTTTTCCTCAGATTCACTTAACATAGAAAATGGACTGCGTTTAATTATTTCTGTATTTACTTATAATTAAGTAAGTGCTGATGGATAAAAATTGTTAATTAACGATAAAACGACATATCGTTCCATCGTTTTGCTGAAACTGGTAAATTTTTAGCTGATTGCCCTCTAACAATTATGTATCAGAAACCTGAAGCTCTTTTTAAACAAATGTTTACCTTAAGTAATAATATTCATATATTTCGCTGTAGATTTTCACAGAACCATACGAAACATGATTTCCTGAGACTTTAAGAATGCCAGCTTGAAGATATTTTTCAATGGATTGTGGAGCCGGACGTATACCCAAATTCCAGTCGTTTGTCGGGAGATGCCTACAGAGACGAGACCTGCGTCTTGATAAGTGAGGCGATGCCGACTCGTATTTTTAACCTATCCGTTCAAACAGACTTTCAGAATATTATAATGCAGACTCACGGAAAAGTTGATTCCTCATAAAGCTATGCGATTAGCTATATAAGATGGGATTACTACTCTCTCCATTAATATATTATAGAAAGTAACACTTTATATGGCCATCTTCAATCAATCATTTTAAGAGAGCTTGTAGTTTTGCAGGTACAATGCTTGGCACCCCGAAAAAATTTATTCTCTTCCAAGGGCAACGACCACCCACGATGGTTCTTGTATTTCCTCTCCTAACAAGGCAAAGGTTTTCATGAAAAGGACATTTCCTAACACCAAGGGACCATTTCAGTGTTATTGCCCAGTAGAATAGTTTTCTCTTTCTCAGCATAAACTTAATTTTATTCTAATTGGAAATCATCATGGAGCTCTAGCATGAACGCGCAACAGATGAAGCAATTGGTACAGTGGAATAAATAGCAACGATAAATTTCTTTAATACTAGAATGAAACAACGTCTCATACCGTATTGCAAAGTTATACTCCACTAGAGAACATCACTGCGGATCATTATATTTCGATACATATTATTTTCGTCATAAACGAAGAAAAAGGGTTGCAAGCATTGCTGAGTGAATTGGAAATTCAGTGCGACAGGTATGGGTTGAGAATCAATATTCATAAAACAAAGTAAATTGAGTAGCTTCAGGCGTGATGTGGTGGAAGTCGAACATAATGAATAACTGATCGTAGCACTTTTCCAATTGATAAAAATATTTTTATTTACGACCGGGTTTCGATGTATTACATCATCATCAGGTAACCAACTGAAGTTGTGTTCAAGCTTATATACCTTCCGGAAGGGGTGGAGAGAGCGTGGTAGGAAACGAGGGGGGGTTTGGAGAGGGGGGGAAAGGAGGGGAAGGGGGTGAAGGGAAAGACAAGGGAGACATTTACAAGAAATAGCGGAAACAGTGGATTGACCTTGTTAAAAAACACACACAGTGTATAGTCTAGGGTTCGAAGTGATCCTGTTGGGTGGATGGCGGCAGTCTCCAATAAACCATCGGTGGCCGGGACGGAACCAGTAGACCAGCTGGGTTTTGAGGCCAAGGATTAGGCCCTTCTGGAAGAGTGGTGGTGGAATACCCCCACTTAACTCACACACTGGAGGGGGGAGGAGAAAGCACTCAAGGAAGGAGGTGGTTGTGTGTCACGCGTGGTCAAAGTTTACTGACGAAAGTTGATGGAAAGGAAAAGTGCTACGGTCAGTTATTCATTAATAAAACAAAGGTTATGCGATTTTCTAGAAAGAAAAAGGCCAAGCTTAATATTAGAATAGGAGGGCAAAAACTATAGTAGGTAGAACAGTTTACGTATCTCGGTAGTGTTCTGGACCAACACGGTCAAAGTAGTAGGGACGTAGGGAGAAGAATTGCGCTAGGCAAAGAGGCTTTCACAAGGAGGAGGGAGTTGATGACGGGGACGTTGAGGAAGGATATTAAGAAAAGATTCGTAAAAACCTTGATACAGAGCGTAGCTATCTATGTACGGCGCGGAAATGTGGTCATTGAAGCAGGAGGATAGACGTAGACTGGAGGCTTTTTAAAGGTGGGTGTGGAGAATAATGGAGAAAGTGAAATGGACAGAGAAGAAAACAAATGAGTAAGTACTTGGTATGATGGGCGAAGAGAGGGGTTTATTGGGAAAATCCTATGGAGGCAGGAAAAGTGGCTGAAGGGGTTTATGACCGGCAGCGGGATGTTGAAGACTGTGATAGAGGGGAGAATTTTGGGCAAAAGAGGAAAGGGGAGGAACAGGATAGGGATGTTGGACGGAATGAAGGGAGGAAGAAAGTACTCAGAGATGAAGAGGGACCTGATATAGAGTAGAATGATGGATTTTATGTTTTGTTAGGAGTAATAAAATGTTTGTTTGGTAGTTGTGTCCATCCAAAAACCTACCTTAACCGGTAGATTACCTTAAAAAAACGAAGAAAAAAGGAAAATGGAGGCATATAATTGTCTGTATTTGCGAACTCCTTGTTAGGGTTTAGTAAAAAAACCTGCCAAATTTCAGTTCTTGAAACCTGTCAAGTGACATTTGACGAAATGATGCCGAGAACCGCTTGCTTAAATACGGTGTCACAGTTATACCAACAGTTTTGATTGAACATGAAAACAGAGAATAAATAATAACCATTGTAAACTGCGATGACAAATTATTGACAAACTCAATTGCGAATGAAGGAAAAACATTTCTCAGTTGGTCTCTTTCGTAGACGCGTCTTTTTTGATAAAATAATATTTTAAAAATGATCAATAATAAAATTACTTACTTAGAATTCCGTGTTAATCTTTTCAGTGCTACCTATTTGTTCAGTAACAATGCAGTGTTGGTTTGTCGGAAACCCCCACTAACTCAAAAGGAGTACCCACCAGCATACCATACAATGTATGGTGATGTAGTGCAGGTTTCTCGGAAACCAAGACAAGACAATGTCCGCTACCCAATTCCCTTGTTGCTACAATGTAGCTAGTTTGAAGTCATCCCTCCCCTCGAAGGCGCGATGCTTTATGAAGCGAGACGATCCTGGAGCAGGGACCCAGTGACCATTCGCACCGACCTGACCTACCTGAGACCTCCGCCAAACGGTGAAGGAGCTAGGAGGGATACCAGGAGAACAACCTACCTACTGAGGAAAACCTACTGGACAACCTACTAAGATTTCGACGTACGCCTCCCTTGGACTATTCTACTGGACAATTCTAACCCTGGTTGCTGACATCATTGAAAAATCGAGGGACAGCGCAGCCATGGCGCCGCCGTGGCGCCCAATATGGACATCGTGGCGCCGCCAGCGGACATTAGAAGGACTCTTCTCGACCAGCAGCCGGAAAATACTTCTTCAAACCCTGTTCATACTGTCGGCGCTCTAAATATGGACGTTCCCATGCATCAGAACGGACCGTCTGCCCCTGCAGCGAAATTCAACGACGGCTGACGACACGTCAAGGATCCCAGAGGAGCCGGGAAGTGTAGCGCACCATTCCTCTCCATTGAAGAAGCAACTAATAGGCGCCCGGTATGCACGAGTAATAAATACTCACCGCTCGTGACGGACCCGGACACGGACATCTCTTCTCCTCCCGTGGCGATGGAGGCTGAAAATTCATCTGCACCATCTGGATCCCCGGCAAGCCGAAACAGGGAACCACGCCCCCCCGCTTTCATCATATACGATGTAGTAGGCCACGCGGCCTTGCTGAAACTTGTCCGATCCAAGGCAACGGAAATGTCCTTTACTGCAATCCACACAGCCGACTCGACGAGACCTCAACTAAAGACTGGGGCTGATTATGCGGCTGTAAAGCAGCTTTTGATGCAGTCTAATGAACAACTCTCGACCTGGGGCTCGAAATCGGTAACGAGCCAATTTCTACGCGGTTTGTGGACTTCCGTGCACCTACCCAGTTGAGCTACTGAAAGAGGATATTGCAGATGTCGACTCCAACTTTGGCTACATCCCTCTCTTCCATCCTGGAAGCATTGACTTCCTCTGCTGGGCTATGCAACAACAGCTGCAAGCTTTAACTGTCGCCCTTACCGCTATTTTCCCAAACCAAAATGAACCATAGGCGAGAAATAAATAAATATATTATCCTAGCCACATGGAATGTCGGCGGCGCTTTGAAGCTAAAGACCCCTTAATTGCTTGCCTTTTTACGGAAGGCAAGAATCTCAATCGTCTCTCTGCAAGAGACTCATCTCCGAACTGGAACTTCAAACCGCGTTCCAGGCAATGCAGTTTACCAAGATGACCGACAAACAAGTGGAGGGGGCACGGCGGCCCTCGTTTCGCTTGACCTGGCTGCGAGAAAAATTGACCTACCTGCTCGACTGGACTCAGAACAACGGAGTACGCGCCGCGGGTTCACATGGACCAACGAATCAGCACCGCGGCAGGAGCGAAGACGTCTTAGACATTGCGCTGCACCGTAGGCTCACGAGTTCGCTTTCTCTCGTGGCGACACCGACGTTGGACAGCGAACACTACCCAGTCTGCGCCCATCTGGGATGCTGCCCAACGTTGCCTCCCCCACAGTAGGTGCGATGCCTGGATAAAACAGACTGGACAGGGTACAGGCAAATCCTGTCCGATATTTTACCGGAACAGCCGCCATCACTAACGTCACAAGCTATGGACGAATATGTTTCTGTCATAACAGCTGGCGTGGACCAAGAATTACAGAACACCGTGCCAATAAAAGTGATCCTCCCTTCTGGACATCTGACACTGCCACATTCCATCGTTCGCTGCATCCGCGAAAGAAATCGGCTTCGACGACGATTTCGAAGAACTAAATGTACCGTAGATGGGGCACAGTTCAGAAGAAAATGAGCCGAAGTGGGGCGGCTCATCAAGGACCACAGGCAGACGACGTGGGAAAGGAAGGTTGCTTCCCTCCGAACCGAAGATGGGAGCATCTGCGGAATGGCAGCTTCTCTTCGCCACAACATTCGGATCGATCCACCGATCTACTCACCTTGTGGCCCTCTTATCACGGAAGAGGAAAAGACTGAATTTGCAGCAACTATGCTGGAGGCCACTTTCACGTCGACACCGGATCCACTGGTACCAGATGATCCTTGTGACTTTCCTGAAGAGGATGAAACAACGGAGGAGGGCCCCATGACGGTAACTAAGGGTACCGAAAACGACCCGAGAGCAGCCGTTGGACGACTATACTTCAAGAAAGCACCAGGAGAGGACAACATCCCGAACGAGACCCTTAGACAGATGCCTGTCTCGCTCGCAACTCACCTTATTACGCTCTTTACGGCCTGCTTATCTATGGGACATTTTCCGGCCATCTGGAAATCAGCAAAAGTCATTCTATTGCCGAAGCTGCCGAAGTCCGCTCGGAACGTTGAGAATTACCACCCGATCGCCCTGCTAGCGACCCTGGGAAAGCTGCTTGAGAGGGTACTGCTGCCACATCTCCTGAGGCACATCGCGGCCTACTCAATCTTGCCGGCATCACAGTACGGTTTTCGAGAGGAACACTCCACCACACACCAGCTCGTCCGTCTCGTGGAACAGGTGACGGTCGGATTTAATCGGCGATGTTGCAAAACGGCGACGTTCTTTGACATCAGGAAAGCCTTCGACCGGGTATGGCACGCTGGCCTCAGTCGAAAACTTGCAAAACAGCGGTTTCCAAATCGTAGCGCCGCTTGTTAACATCATACCGTACAAGAGGGGCTTTCCGCGTCGCCTGGGGACGCGGACTGTCACAGCCGAAAGAGGTCCACGCAGGCGTGCCGCAAGAATCGGTGATCGCACCGATACTTTTTAATCTATACACGGCGGACCTCCCGGTGGACCATGGGTGACATACCATGGTTGCCCTGTATGCGGATGACGCAGCAATAGTGACCACTTCGCGGAGAGCACACATGGTGGCAACATACCTGCAGCGAGCAGTAGACAAACTGCTGGAGTGGTACGCCCTGTGGCGAATCAGCGTCAACAACGCAAAGACGCAGACGATTCTTTTTTCACCTGGAGGACTAAGAAAACCAGAAGAAATACTCGTGGGCACCGAGGAGGCACCATGGAAGGAAGAGGTTACCTATCTAGGCGTCATACTGGATAAAAGACTGACATTAAAAAGTCACGCCCTCGCTGCTACCAGGAAGGCAGGAGGAAGACGACTGCAACTCTCACCGCTGCTGTGTTCACCGTCCCTCTCCATCAAGACAAAGACGTATCTATACGTGGCGGCAATTCACCCAATGTTGATGTACGCTTCTTCGGCATGGAGTGGCAGAATGACTCAGACGACCTTCCACCACATGAAGGTGACGGGAAGAGGGGCACTCAACAGTATACTTGGGCTTGGATGGAACTATGCCACAGAAATTCTCCACGCCTTAACTGAAACTGCGCCCATCCGAGATGTCATCAAGATTCGTGCGACGGCCTTTTATGAGGAGCTTGAAGGCAAAAAAGAAGAGCACTTGCGGTCGATCGGCGGCTTAAAACCTGTCTCCTGGGAAAGGCACAAATGCCCAAGAGCAGCAACGGGACGGGACGACGACCAACCACCATTGAAAAGGAAAAGGAGTTGATTGGACCCTCCTTCATCGACGGGCTAAGAAGCCGCAAATGCAGCTGCTTAATGATTAAATCATTGAGCAGCTGCAAGCCAAGCGTCAAGAGGGAACGTTTTGGCAAAACGAAGATGAGGAGGGACCCAGTCCCTTCCCCATTCCTCTCCCGATACCCTGCCTCAGCTTATGACCACACCAGACGCCCAGGTCTGCCCTGCACCTCTCCCGGCTTCCCGTGTCGCCCCTGTGTCCGTCAATCGAGCATACGATCACACCAGAGATGCCCCGCCTTGCCCCGCTCGGTCGTTCCTACTCCCCGGTGCCTGAACCCCATATCTTGAAAAGGGTTAAATAAAGACTCGTAAACCGAATACGACTCTCTCATTCTGTGCTATGCCACACCAATGATATCACGGCCACCAACCACGCGACAAACACAATTCGCAGTTGTTGGTTTGTGGTATATGTGTTTACATGAGTATTCGATGAAGGAATTTTTGCATGAGTTTGTGCGCTGCTGTGGGTGTCATTTTCCATTTTGTTGTTTTGCATTGCTCCTGCATTACTCCTTTTTGCGGTTGGTGACCTAACACCCCCCGCCACACGCCCTTGCGGCGGCTTGCAGGGTATAATGTAGATGTAGATGAATCTAGCTTAAAGACGCAGGCGTGGGAACGATACGAAAAATGTTGCAATGTAGATAATTGTCGGTTCCTTAAGCTATCGTCGACTACTTTTAGACAGTAATTCCCCAATTCTCAATCAAATTCACTAATAATTGGTCAAATTCAATTTTAAAGTCTACCTTTAAATATTAACTACAGGAATTTACACATTCAAATCTAATTGGAATCCTTCATATGATTCTCTCAACCAGATCACCCTTCTGGTAATTTTACTTCCTCGTCAGTGACCAGCTAAAGACACACACACACACACTCAACCCAAAATGGGATCCTTCACAGGGTAAAAGGGACTCCGCTAAGGATGCCTGCTTTTATGAACAGATATGCACTATCCGTGACAGTTAACGGGAATTAATTCTACGCCAGGGGAAACACATATCTGGCACAGATACAAGCACTCAGGAATACACACACATTCAAAAAGGGCCTCACTACTGGGAGCATATAGTATTTCTCAAATTGAGAAGGTTAGTATAGACAGGGAAAGGTGAGAGTGTGCGTCGGACTCGCGTATAATGTCTACATTGTAGCCGAAATCCGCGTATTCGACGTGCTAACTTTGCTCAATTTGAGAAATATTCTCCCAGTAGTGAGGTCCTTTTTGAATGTGTGACTGTGTGTGTGCATATCTGTTTATAGACCCAGATATCCTTACCGGTGTCCCTTTAACCCTATGAAGGGTCCCATTTTGGGTAGAGTGTGTGCTTGTGTGTGTAGTTGGTAACTGACGAGAAGGTAACATTCCCGCAATCTACTACCGAAAGGTTTTCTGGTTTAGAGGTTGTGATGGGTTAAAGTAAAAACAGTGCCAAAAAATTTTTAAAAATTTAATTTTTTTACAGACACCTTAAATTTCGGAAAACCGCCTGCTACTTATAGCCGTGTGATTTTCGCGGACCCCCATTTCCTTGGGACGAAGGGAGGGCATCGGGGGAGTGACTTACTCTCCGGCTGCCCGTATTCTCCCGAGATTCAAACTAGTAGTGCATGCCGTACGAGTTGTACACTCACCCCTCAATCCGACACTTATCTTATGGACCTCTGATTTGGCCTCGATTCAAGCATCCGATCGGACGGCTGGTTTATAACCCCGATTTCGCAGGTATGGAACCTAATAGGTATACATTGACACGAAACCTAAAGGCAATGATTAAATTAGGCTAAAAATAACGCATATGACCAAATGGGTATCTTGAAAAATGTTCACTAGTCTCTCGATAGAAATGGTACCAGGCAACCGGGCGGTAATTAGAAAACCCACGATCCTAGTGCCCGACGGAGCACGCTCAGCTAATGCAAGCGCGGTGTGACACCACCAGCTGTTACGACGGTAGCAGGTCACCTCCCATCCATCAAAACAACGGAGGCACTTGAATACTGGGCATAACCTGTAGTAGGATTGAGTATGATTGGCGCCTAATAGTAACCACTTTCTGATACAAGGTTTGTATTAAAAGTGTCGATGACAATTTTTTCCTGGCATGTGCGCGAAGTGCTGAATTCAGGTATATTTGATACAAACCATACATACTGTATGCACATTTCCAAAATGCTCAGCATATTTATACCTTTTAGTGGCAGCTGAAAGTCGAGTTACAATGCCAATGTCAAACCAGCACGACGGCTCAAACGGAGAGTCATATTCATGGAACTCTATCGAGTTTTAGCGAAAAATAATAACTAGATAAAAAACTCCTCAACACCGGGTCTTCCCCTAACCTCAAACCAATCGCCTACTTAATAGGAAACAACGTGTGGACGATAAGGAAAACCACACATGCTGGCTAGAGGGGAAATGTATTTTTCAATTTAATAAGTCACATTTCATAAATGACCAAAGGTTAATCGCGATATCACACTCTCTATTCGCACTTTAGAAGAAAGTGTTAAATGTTTGACAATTAATTGAGGCGTGAAAAAGGTAGGATGAAAGAAGCGTGGCCAAAGACACTGCGTAGGGATATGGAAAGTTTAAAGAGAAAGGGTGACATTGGTGCGCTATACAGGAAGGCTAAAACACTGTCTGGACGTAGGAAGGGAAAATCTTTTATATAAATCAGCAATAAGTCAGGAAAAATTTTATTTCGGCCACAGATGATTCAAGAGAGATGGAAGGAATTATATGCAACACAATAAACACAATTTACCAATTGTTTACTAAGACAAGGGATAGTATCGAAAATTTGGCAATCGCCACAATGCTATTAAGTAATCTCTTTCAATTAATCTCTCCATTTTTATAATTTCAGAGTTCTTAATGGAAAAAAATTATGATAAACGTTTCTAATGGCAACAAGTGACGTCACAAAAGGTTCACATACCGTTCAGAAATGATAATTTTTGAAATATATAGTCAACAGTTAGTATTTCCTCCCGGAGGTCCTTTTTGGTGCAAGATGGTGTTCTTCTAGAGCCCCATTCGGATGATCCTCACCAAATAGGACCAATATCCAAAAATAAATGACCTGAGCTCACCCAGAGGGCACATAGAGACGGCTAAAATGATCACCCTGTTTCAACATTCTGAGAACGATGAAGGAGTCAGTCATTAAAACTTAAGCAAACGATACCCTGACCCTTTGTGGAAAACCCGGAATTGAAGGAGATTATGACTGTGGGAAGGGGGATGAAAGGCATCTGAAATTGAGTAAGGTACAGCTTCTGTCCATTCAAAAACCTACCCTAAAATGGTAGAGTATCAAATAACTGTAGGCATAATCAGAGATTCCCCATTTTTCTTCTATAGTACTCAGCTCTTTACCATCCTCCATGATTAACTCAACAGCCTATTGGTACTCCTTCCTTTTCAATCCATTTAGTGCTTCTACATTCCATTTTCTCACCCGCCGCCCCTGCTTTATCTTTTTGAAACGGACGCTACATTTCATAACAACTAAATTGTGATCAGAGTCCGCTTCCGCTCCCGGGAAGCTGTGCGAATTTATCCCATTGTTCCTAAACCTGTGTCTAACCAGGATATAATCAAGCTGATACCCTTCTTAGTCACCTGGCATTTTCCATGTATACCTGCGTCTTTTTTGGTGTCTAAAGCAAGTGCTGGTGATGACTAACCCCTGTCTCCTGAAGAACTTAACTGCTTTCTCCCCACGGTCATTCCTCGTGCCTAAACCGTAGTCCCCCACCTCATCACCATCTCTTCCTTCGCCTACCGTCGCAATCCAATCCCCCATCACTATCAAATGTTCCCCTGCGGGAACACACGCTATTGTGTCCTCTAACTGATCGTATATCCTATCGACCTCTTCTTCCTTATGGTTGCTCGGTGGCATGTATGCCTGAATAATAACCAAGTTCCTCGGTTCTGCTTTCACCTATACTAATAATAATCTATCCGTTACCTGTTCTATGTTGACTACGCTTCTTCCTACCTTTTCATTTAATACTATGGCAACCCCTCGTTGGCTCTCGTCCCCGTCACTGTATATAACTCTATACTGATCACTCAAGTAATCCCCACTATCCTTCCATCTCACCTCGCATAGACCTAAAATATCGAAACTTCCCCTTTCCATATCTCGCTTAATATTCTCCAATTTCCCTGTCCTCATCATTGTTCTAAGATTCCACGCTTCTATTCTAACTAATTTGGGTCTTCTTCTCCTGCGTCTTCTGTCCTGCTGCTGTCGGTTTTCCCTTGAAAGGGTTTCGTGGGATGACGACCACGGAAGCCTTGCCTCCCCCGCTGCCGGGCGCAACACACGGCCGATTGGGCCGAGCCCCGTAGTCGCCAGGACTCAAAATCTCTGTATTGTCTATCATTTAAATCTTGGGAATGATAATTGAGGTGGTTTCCCGTTGCCTTCCTCAATAGAGTTTTTAATGTGACACCATAACTTATTGGCCGCCCCACTGGGGTCAGACGCCATTGCAGCCGCCTCACTGAGGAATAGACGCTTCGTGGACTAACTTTCGTCTGGCTCCTAACCTTCGACCTATCTGGCATGGGTGACCCTATCAGGAGCAATTATTATTACTCTCGCCAGCACAGCTCTAGGGGTCATCGGAACGCACAAGCCCTTCCACCACGCCAAGGTTGTAGTCCGGGGAGGGATATATATTTATATTAGATTAATATTTTTTCACTTTTTAGAATGGTTTAAATCCTGCCCAATATTATTTATATTTTTCTCAACTTTCAAACAACTTATCACTCACTGCTGTCGTCAGATTATGAGCGGAGCATTGTCAACTAAAGTTTACGGTGTTTTACGTCAAGAGTGATTCTGCAGCAGCATAGAGGTGAGGGAGGAACAAGGAGAGTGAAATGAACACGTGTATTTTTAGCTGGCGCCCGGCCATCAGAGGAGAGAAATGTATGGGGTGGGGGCCGAAGCGGGCCGGGGGATACAAGAGACCCGACGCGCAGAGAAGGGTGGCTCCCACGGCCGGTGCAAGGGGAGGGAGGCGAGGACACACATTCTAATGCGTGGGAGGTTCTAACGGACCGACACCCACTCCTTCGCTTCAGGGGGCACGAGGCACACAAACGCGCCCGCAACCCCCGTGATCCGATGGCGGTCGTTTACAGGGTGGCTGCGGGGGAGAGAACGAAAGAGTAGTGCCGGTTTTTGCCCCGTCGGGCGTGTCTGTTCACGCCATGGGACACGAAGGAGTGAGATAGTGCTGAGAGACAGGGACGCAAAAAATATCTCTAAAAATAATTCTAAATAAATAATTATATATGTATAATCCGTCGGCCTCCGACATCAAATTCCCCGTACATCTTGTTGTTCAATTAGCAATTCTCATTCGCTTCGCACAATCTCCTCGTTTCCACGGAGAAAATCGAGCTTTGCGGGGAGTCACGCGCCCCGCCTTGACACGAGCGTGTGCGTGCATTTGCCCCTTTGTCGTGCATTCACGAGAGAGGGAGGGGAACACCACTGTTCACACATCTCCGATGGCCATTTGCCGCTCCGCCGACCCTTCAACGCCCCTGCTTCGGCTCCCAACGCCCCTGCGTCGCTCCTCGGATCACTGCAGTCCCCACGCGTGCTCCTGTACGCACGTGGCTCCTGACAATGGGGGTGGGGGTTCAGGTGGGGTAGCTTTAAACTAAAGCCCTCCCCCCCATGTGCCAGCCCCCTTTTAGCGAAGGCAGATAACAGTTGCAGATGCATCACCCTCCCCGAGCGGGGAACGCGTGGCGCAAGACCAGTCGAGTTGCATTCCAATGAAAATTTGATATTCTCAGATAATTCCTATAAATGTTAACCTTAAAATATTCTTTAACAGTTTACTTTAAAAGAAATGGCCTGAAATACGTACGTTGATTATAAAACTGTATTGAAACAATGGTCACACTACATACATTAATATACCTGTATTATAATAGAATTAATTAAATATGCTATACGTTTGAATAATATAATAAATGAGCATAATTAATATAATTATCATATTATTTTTTCAGAATCACGTGGCGTACGAAGAAAATTTATTTATTTGTAAAGATGAATTTATATTTTTACGTAAAAAATACGACCACCTTACTCGCGTAAATAAAAAGGTGTTCATCGCAGATAACCATCCTTGCACGAATTCTGAAAAGTCACAAAATAAATCAAAGATATATATTTTTTAATGAAGATGCCGCAATTATTCCTTAAAAACCCTTACATTCTCACACCAGGAATATTTATCAAATTTTAAGCATTAAATTATAGATATAATATTTAGAAAGAAATAGAAAATATTTAGTGCGAATATATTGGACTACATTTTCAAGGAATACATGTCCTGGCTTTGGGACGCAGTACCGAGACATTCCTAGCTATATATCCTGTATTTGTGGCCCGGGTGCATCGGTGCACCCCATCCACCCCGGATGCAAAGTCATTGGCCTCCGGCGATACAAATGGCCGCAGTCGTTGGCGAGGAGGCCCTGAACTTGGAGGGTGTCCGCGCCTTGGAAAGTTACACTCCTTAATGCCAGTCCACTTGGGTCACCTGTTCGCGGCCCGACTTGCCCGAGAATATTCAATCAAATCATCCCCGTATACCATGGCATGAAGTGAGGGTAACGGCATAATAGTGGTACTAGAAATAAATCAAGCCAACCTCTATGTTTCCAGGAGTATATTAGTAAGTACGTATCATTGAGTGAGAGGTTGTGAGGTCATGGTGTGCTGACAACGAAAGGACACCGAACACGTCATGGAAGGATAGAGTAATCCAAGAATGCGAACTTTGAGTGGACAAAGAGGCATTCAACGGCTTTAATATTCATTTTCGAGCAATACCGTTATTGAATCCGATGGGGAAGAGACTCTAACTCTCTTAGCATTAACCTATCTCGCCTCAAATACGCATTTAATCCAGAGTTGTTTTGGCGAATAGGCATTTTGATGGGGATTCGCCTCACTGACAAAACGTCGCCCATTTGAAGAAATCTAACGGAAGTAACAATCAGAGGCACTCTAATTGTGAGATGCATAAATAGTGTGTGATTTTACTCAAAGCCTCTCTCCATTCCCAATCACGCAAAGGCTTGGAACGCGATTGGATACCACATATATGATTGCACCGAAGGAAATAAGTGGGGCTTTAGAGAAACAAACGTTAGGGCAAATGTTCTGAAAATAAACCAACGTTACCGTGCTCTATATTCTCTGAGTGATAATGTAATAAATATGCTACAAAGGAGGTTTTTAAAAATGTATCGCGACTTTTGAGTTTTTTCAAAAATTATTTATTTATTCATGAATATCTCTTTTGTCCCCTTCAAAGTAATCCCCATTAGATATTATACACTTGTGTCCAAGTTTTTTACAATCCTCGAGGCACTTAAAAAAAATAATTTTTTGTGATCTTGTTCAGTTACTCCTTCGATGCAGTCTTTATCTCGTCAATCGTAGAGTAGAGTCGTCCTTTCATAGGCCTCTTCAGTTTCGGGAACAAAAAAAGTCACTGAGGGCCTGATCTGAGGAGTACGGTGGCTTTCTAAATCATTAGTGTCTTGTTTTTTGCCAAGTATTCGCGCACAAGTAACGATGTGTGAGCAGGGGCGTTGTCATGGTGCAAAAGCCAAGTTTGGTTCTTCCACAAACCCCGGTGTTCGTGGCGGATTGATTCGTGAAAATTGCGCATAACTTGCAGCTGATATTCCTTATTTACCGTTCTACCCTGTGACAAGAACTCATGATGCACTATGCCCCAGAAATTGAAGAAAACTGTAAGCAAAACTTTCACATTCGACCAAACTTGGAGCGATTTTTTCGGTCTTGGCTCGTGCTGCAGCATTCATTGGGATGATTGAGCTTTAGTTTCCACGTCATAAATACACCCATGTTTCGTCACCAGTTATAACCCTCTGGAGCTAATTAGGGTCGTCGTGTACAGAGTCATTAGCAATGTTAATGCGTCTGTGTTTGGTCGAAATTGAGCAATTTGGGTACGAATTTCGCGGCTACCCGTGTCATGCCCAAATCATTGGTAAAAATCAAATGGCACGAGCCAATCGATATATTTTCATAAGCAACTTCTCTAACGGTGATTTAAGGATTGGCCAATACTATTTTCTCACTTCATCAACTTTTTCGTCTGTCGTTGAAGTGTTCGGGCGTCCGGACGCTCTTCGTCGTTTACATCTTCTCGGCCCTCGGAGAACATTTTTTACCACCGATAAACGTTGCTTCGGTCCAAGGTAGCTTCTCCATATGCCACAGTCAACATTCGGAATGCGTTTGCGCCCTTAATTTCGTTTTTTACATAACATTTGATACAGATTCTTTGATCTGTTTTTTGGGGCATGCAAAATTCGAAGACAAGCCAAAACTCATCCCAGAAAAACAGCTTTCAAAAATTAACAGAACACTCAAAATGGCCGAACTTTTTGTCATAAGACGGAGATATATAAGTATCAACATAACGCCACAGAAAAATCGAAAATCATATATGCGTAAGGAAATTCAAACTTCGTGAAACTTTTTGGACAGACCTCTTACAGTAATGTTCATAAAATTGGACTCTGATTATTAAGAATCGTCCACTCTTTTCCATATATGAAAATTCGATATAAAGATTGAGCGCTCTCTTTTTAGAGGATAACAGACATTGCAAAAGTTATTTTTTCAATGCAACAATTTCAGCGAGAAACATCATTCGCCTTGAACGGATTTCGAACCCGGATCCCTCACTCTCCGGTTGAGTGCTTTAGCCAGTTAAGCTATGGGTCAATTTAGTTTTATTCGGTCTAGTATTTTGCACTGCTAGTGTTTACATTGTACACATTGTCAGCTTACAGATTATGGTTACAGCATATTTTTTTCCTTTAAAAAAAAATATATATATATATATATATATATATATATATATATATATATATATATATATATATGCATATACATACACATACATACACATATACATAAATATGCATATACACACTTACATAGACATACATTCATATACAGTGCATAAAACAATTGTGACCATGAAAAATACTGTGGAAGGAAATAATGAAGGCAAGGTTCACAAGAAATAGAAGAAAATATTTGGATTAGCAGCGGAACATTACATTTGGTTGGAATTTGTGATAACTTTGAAGCACAGTTATTCAGAAAAACGACTCTTTAACCACGGAAAAAGTGTGTCCGGTACCGGGGGCAGACACATCCGTTCCACCAACGCTTGCATGCCTTTAGCGGAATGTTTATTCGCGGTTCTCATCTGTGTGAATTCTACGATTAGGGTGGTCATTATGAAGGATTTGAAGCTCGGAAAGAGCCGAAAGTTCAAGGTGATCAGATTTATGTCGGTAATGTCACCACCACCGAACACGTCCCAAGTTTTATAGATCTTTTTCAGAGCTTCCCATTCTCTGATTTTATCGTTGCATCCAAGGATCAGATGCGCGACGTTGTCTATTCGACCACCAGAACCCTAAGATTTTGAGCGAGGGCGCTCCGATGGAGGTCGAGGGCCGGTTGCCCTTCAGCAGCGATAACCTGGATTTTCAGTTGTTGAGGAAGTTACCGCGCTGCTCATATGATGTTTATGTGTCGTGGGCTAGAGCCATGTGGGACGGGTCGTCTACGAAGACGGTTATATCGTCAGCGTATGCGACGCCCAGGGAGACGGCGCCGTGACAGTGTACCCCGATTCTACTGCTCTGCAGTCGTCTTAGTATGGGGTCTAAGGCAATGGCGAACAGCAGCATTGACAGCGGGCAGCCCTGCCGAACGGAGTTACTGAAGGGGATGGGCGGCGAGGTGGCATTCTTTATCCTAATTATAGAGTATGTTCCGATGTAAATCGTTGAGACGGCACGAATGAAGTACTCGGGGAAGGCCATCATCTTGAGCACGATTAGAATCCATTCGATCCGGACCATATCAAATGCTTTCTCAAGATCGATATCTAGGATTGATAAAAAACAATCGCTATACTAGGGCGCGGAAAAATAATGTCGCAAATTAAAAGTGCTTCGCATTTACGACACGGCGTACTGGGATGGAGAGAGGACGATGTCGGCAGCAGCCGTCATTCTATATCGTAGGACGTGCGCCAATATTTTATAATCTTCGTTTAAAACGGCAATTGGCCGGAAGTCGTTGAACGCCTTGGGTGGCGTCTTCTTTGGTATAAGCGTTATCACGGCGGTCCGCTACCTTGCAGTCAAAGAGCCGCTGGGTAAAATGCAGTTAAAAAGGTTGGTTAAAATAGGTTTTAAAACATCCCAGTACGCTAAATAAAATTCAAAGGATAGGCCGTCCTAGCTGGGTGCTTTGCCCTTTGGGAACATGGAAGAGACGCAGTCCAGTTGGCCTGAACTTATGTCTCGAAAAAATCGTCTTTTTGATCTGTGGACAGCGTAGGGAGAGGGGGTGTGTCTCCCTCCTTCCACGGAGGATACCTGGTAAAGGTGTTTTGAAAGTGCCGGGCCGCTTCCCTAAGGACGTCAGTGTCACCGGCGGCAGATTCTCTGACAGGGATTCTGTCTATATCGGAGCCGGAGTTGGATTTCATCCAGCGCCGAAGCTCAGATAGCATAAGGGGGCCCGCTATATCCGTCTCCAGTTCTTTTTGCCACTTTTGGGGAGCGTATTTTTGGATCTCGTGGTCCAGTATAATGTTTTTTAGGGACGATACTTGGGCGTGGAAACCCTCTGGCGCCACATCCTTACGCAGGAGCTCTTCTAGCGCTCGACGGTAGAAAGAGATGGTGTAATTTTTTTCTCTACGCCACTCAAAGGTTTGCCTTTTGATGTGGGTGGCAATGCGGGGTTTGAAAACCTCGTCCCATCATACAGCGAGGTCTGCACCGGACGGAGTGCCGCGATCAGTTCACACACCCGGGTGCGGATAGAATCGCGACGAGTCGCGTCCTCCAACACGCGGAGGTCCATTCGCCACACAGAGCCGCAGTGGTGGACGTGCACGCCCGGGGTTGTGTCCGGGCACGAAACTCTCATGATCACTGCGCAGTGATCAAAGAAGGGCACCGGGAGTTTGTCCAATGTCTGGACATCATTCTTCAGGGATGCCGAGATGAAGAGGTATTCAATCCGCTTCCGAGAGTTAGGCCCTGATCGCGTGAAGGGGGCGGCACCGGCGCAATAAGAACGCACTGCGCCAATCGCTCCAATGGATTCGAGCATCAGTGAGAGTTCCCGGCTTGGATAGTATGTCACCCTGTCCGTGTTCGAGGCACTATCCTCTCGGCGGTGGATGGAGTTGCAATCTCCGCCCAATATGGCCTTCCCCGAGAAGGAATACAGGTAGGGGAGGAGAATTTCAGTAAAATATGTTTCGCGCTTTGCCCTCGCGCGCTCAACGGAGGGAGCGTAAAGGTTTGCGATATGGATACCATTTACGATAGCGGACGTTTTTCGGCCCGAGGGGTGGCGGCGAACATGAGAAAATGGAATGCTATTTCGGACTAGGGTGGTGGTGCCAGAATGACTTTCGGCGAAATTGCCGGTAGTCTGAAAGCTGTTTGCATCCTAGACTATGTCCTCCTTTACCTCTTCAAGGAGGATTACATCAGCCCTAAGATCGCGGAGAAAACGTTGGAGGATTACAATTTTTAAAGCGCTATAAAAGCCAGCAATATTAAGCGAAATAATATTCATTGGTGGAATGAGAGGACAGCTATGGGCACCGGACATCACTTACCAGAGTCCTGGTCGTGGTTTACGTCGCTTCGGTCGCGGCCCGAATCCGGGCGACGAGTGCTTCGCCTGTTTACCGGGACGCTTCGTCCGACGGGTCGACGATCAAGGTCTCGAGTTGTCACCGCATACCCCCCCCATGCCCTCGTCTGAAGAGGAAGAGCCAGCCGTGGTCTCTACGAAAAGCGGGTTACTCGGCAGCGTTCCACGGGGGGCCCTCTTCGAGCGAGCATAGTTGGGGACCGTCCCAGCCCAGGAGGTGGCGTCTAGGGGGGCCGGGGCGGTGGACTAGAGGTCATCTGCCGAAGGGGCTCCTGCGGGAGAAATCAGAGGAGATCGGTCGAATTGGTCCGCCCCTAGAGGAGCCCTTGGAAGATTGTCGACACTTGGCTGTCCTCAAAGAAGAAGGACGATGGAATGTCTGGGATTTTTGACGTCGACAAAGTTTTACTCGTACATTTGTCAATTTCTGCGCCCGGGGATACGTTCTTTAGTTTCCGTGATACCGTAATCGAGGGGCCCGACGTTGGGGAAGGGGGAAAATCGCAGTCGGATGCATCCTCACCCGCTGTCAGCCGTGATTCTCGGGGAGTTGGAAGCCCGTGATGCAAGGATTGCGGGGAGAGCGCGTCGGTGGAGTGGGCAGGGAAAGGAAGGAAGCAGGATGATCTGTCCTCTTTTGACGGGGTCACGGAGATAGGGGCCGGTGGTTGTGAGAGTATATCCGTGCTGGTAAGGACCGCAGCTTGATCGATTTCCGAATTCAGCAGTGCAGTGTCGTCCGTCGTCTTGTTTTTCGGATCCCTTTCTTCCTTTGTCGACTTTCGCTCCCTCTGAAATTTCCCTCCAAGTGGAGAGGGATGCGGAGGTTCGGCGGGAACAGCTGGGGGTGCACCCTCGATGAGTATTAGCGACCGCGCCCTCTCCTCCACAGCCGTCTCGGGCCCATCCACCTTCTCAGCGGTTTTCGGGTAAGAGGCCAAAAACATTGCCTACGCATAGCTCTTCCCTCCCTGGTTCCGAGGGTAGGTCTTGCGATCGTGGCCTTATTGGTTGCAACGGGGGCAGGTGCTTCGCTGACCCTCGTAGATGATGATGGCCCGGTGGCCGCCGATGTGGATGTACTAGGGGATATTTCTTTCGACCGTCATCCGCACCACTCTCGTACCTATCAGCACGCGCGCCATTTTGTCACCCTCCCACCTGTTCTCCCACGAGCGATGGATTTTTCGAAAACGTTGAATTTCTCCTGTTAAATCAATTTGATGTGGAGACCCTTTGAGACCCAATGGGGTCTCAAAGGGTCTCCACGGGGAGACAAAGAACCCTAACATTACAAGGGCTACCGGAGGTCTCGTCAATGGTAATCGTTGTCCTCGGATCATTTAGGGATGGAAATGGTAGTTTTCGTGGGATATTATCTAGAATCCTCTTCATAGTAGGTTCAGTTGCCAACTTTAGGAATACCAAATGGCTGTTATATCCAATTTAGAGCGCCACAATCTCTTTGGGTGTGATGCCCAGCGACTCTAATGTTAAGAGGTGGACCTCCAACGGAGTAGGGGGCTTCGCCTTCTCATCAACTTGCAAGGCGAGCGTGTTCACGTGACGTACGACCATTTTGAAACATATCAAATTGAACACGCCAGCGCGAAAAAAAGGGAATGCGCACTGAAAGCACTCCAAGAAAGAACAAAAAATACTCGTGTGCACTCCCTCTCGGCTACACGCACCCGGCGGCAGCAAATAAAAAGGAGCCTAAGCTCTACACCAGGAGTCAAGGTCAGTCTTGATCCATTAAGCAAAACGAAAGCATGGCCTTCCCGGCGGAAGAAGTCGTGAGTCAAACTGCACGCTTCTTGATGAACTAGGCGGTCAACCGCCGCTCGAAACAAAACACGATCGGAACATCGATTTCCGAGAGAGTCCGGCAGTGCCGCTCTCCAAATCCCTGCGGTCGAAGCCTCGGGCGCCGGCGAATTTTAGATACCCGATGAACACAGGCACGTCCTGCGATCGAGGCGTCTTCTGAAAATTTTTCTTGGACTTTTTCTTTAATTTACATTTTTACTCTTCCTTGGTTTTTCTCACTATCTCTCCCATTGTAGTTTGATGCTTTTAAAAGTACGTCTTCATCAGCATTATAGAAGTGATATTTCCATTGAATGAATGAGTGTTGAGTTAAAATATATCCTTACGCCAGCATTTAGTTCCAAAAGTTTCTCTCTCAATGGTATCTATCCACATGCTTAGGTTAATATTAACACAGTTACACAAATGAAGCTCCAATTTACTTCAGCCTATATAATGCAATGATAAAAAAACCTCCATTGAGAAACTTCATCAACTTTGAGTAACAAACATCATACTTTTTCCGAGAGTTAATCAATGTAAGAGGATATTACACATTCAGCGTACTCCACACACACTTCTCCAGTATTCAATAATTGAACCCTGATTTCTTTAATCTTTCTCGCACATTCCGCGTATTCCGTATTTAATAATTGCATGCAACGATATATATTCGGCAATTGCTACTTCGGTAGCTGTGAGAGAGTAGACGTTCAAAGAGAGTTTTTAGGAAATGCCACATACGTGAGCTTCCAAAATCCACCCACGCTTTTTCTAACTGCCAAGCGTCACCCTTAGATTGCATCCAAAATGAGCGAATGCGACCCTTTTTTTACGCATCCAATATATCCACGTACAAATTTTCAGCTAGCAAAAGGATTTGACTTACAGTGCCCGAATGACTAAACAAAAACATTTTAAATTGAAAAAATTAAATTAGATCCATGACAATTCATTTGGAAAAATCTAAAAGTGCACAAGGAAAGAAATTACCAATAAATGCTTCTCTCGCATCCTCTTTAGCATTGCCTTATCCAACAAATATATTTTAGTCGTACACTTGAATAGCATAAAACGAGCCAGAACCTCGTAGAACACAAAAATATAAATAGATAACACGGAAAAGGGCGCTCAAATTTCAGGAAGAATAAGCTTTCGACCTTCCCTGAGGTCTTCTTCAGGCCAGACTGTATTCTGCCGTCTAAATGTTATATTGATCTCGTGAGTGGTTGGACCAATTGTTGCCACCTGAAAAAAATCGCTGAAAACGTTAAGCTTCTGGTCACCTTTCTAAGATAATTCTTTATCAATATATCATAGTCAAAGTTCTAGATAGCAAGACACTTCGAGGAAGCAGTCACACTTGGCCGGTCACCCATTCAACTAGGAGGACTCGTTGATTTACCTCTGGCAAGGGTGGCTTGACCCACCGCAGACCCTCTGCATGCACGCACCCAAATGGCCACGCGATGAATTGGGAGATCCAACCACCTGTGAGCGGGGGACGGATGGCTCGAAAAGGGGGGGGGTGAGGGGTTGGCATGTTACCTGGGGTGTGTGCAGTCAGTCTGCGTGGTGATGCCATCTCCCACCCCAGTCGCGGCATCCCGGGTGCGGACGGTTGAGTAATGAGTATTGTTTGTGCCATGTTCGACGGAGCGAGATATCCTTCTTTCCTGGGGCGGGGACGGCGGTTGCCAAGTGATCCGCTCCCTTCTCCCACGCCCCGCTCCCGTCCGCCCACCCTCCTCGCCCGACTTCCCTTTGGCCGCTCCTAACGCGCCCCCACACACGCGCGGGAGAGAGGGACATAGACTGTGTCCGTGCATAACCCGTACTTCCCTCCATCTTTCCTGGACATTTTTTCTCCGCCTGCTTGCCCTGGAGGCCAGGTTTCAATTCCGCCTCCGGAGTTATTGTCTTGGCGTCCGAACTGACGCCCCTCGCAACGCTATACCAAAGTTAATTAAAAATAGCAATTTTCCACAAAAATAAAATTTAATGCGACCGGTTTCAATGTTACTACATCATCATCAGGTCTATGTACCTGATGATGATGTAGTAACATTGAAACCGGTCGCATTAAATTTTATTTTTGTGGAAAATTGCTATTTTTAATTAATCATGATATTCCACCATATCACGCCTGAAACGTCTCTTTTTAGCTATACCAAAGGATTTGTTAAGATGAACAGCGTATATAGGTAGTTAAATAAACCTCAGACGCGTTAGGAGACAGTTCTTTACCAAAGATAAATGGCTAAACATACTTATGGTTAAATATTATTTTCTTTTAAGGGCGTCATTTTCTACGAAAATTTGAATATCTGTGTATTTGTATAATTTACAAATAACTGCGGGAAACGCCACTACAGTAACTTCTTGACGAGGTCATCCGCTAATATGCATTTTTAATGCAACAATTTAAGAGTTTAAATTCATAAACCTTCGATACCAGTCAAGGAAAATGATTTTCACACCCTGAAAGTGTTGAATTAAAAGGGTTTGTAAGAATTTACCTAATTTCAAAGTTGCCTGTAAAAATGGTTCCACGGAGTTTTGACGAGTGATTAATTGGGGATATTTAAGGCGAGGTAGTTATGGGAAAAGGATACTCATATTGGATGTGATTGAATAGGCTGGATAATATTTCAATTTAAAGGAGGGCTTACTGCATAGCATATGCTGCGTGGCGAGTGTTAGCCTGGGTGTGGGGAACAAGTCGAATTCACTGACTAAAAATTATCCTAACCAAAGAATTTTAAGTAAACCATCCATTGCATTAGATAGGAATTGAGATAGGAATTGAGATAGGAATGAGACCATAGGAGATACAGAAATGACAGATAGGAATGTGCACAAAATGAATAAAAAGGTGTGGATATGAAAAATACACAAAAGATGACTGAGAATTCAATTTCATTATTCTGTTCATTTTCTTTATCTATCTCACTTGAAAATTTCAATAAATACTGACTAAACGCTTCACAAATTATTGGCGGTTTTTGCATGATATCAGTGGCTAACAATGCTATCGCCGCCTGCGCATTTACCGGTCATCACGATTCTCGCATGTGATAAACGGGAAATTTAATGAGCTTCAGTCATGTATTACCGTAAATTTGTATTAACCATGAAGTGCTCCGTCGATGCGGTGATATAATAATATATTGCATTCAGAAAAAGGATTGCTAATGGCATTGAAGGTGTTCTTTATTTTTTCATTGTTTTTATATTTTTCCAGCACTGGACGCTCATATTATGAGAATCAGATTACGAACGAATGTTTTTCCTGATTTTTTATTCTAGAATTTGAGTTCAAGTACGTGCAAAATATAACAAACCATAGTGCACACACATAGGTCATTCCAACAATGCTATCGCCGCCTGCGCATTTACCGGTAATCACGATTCTCGCATGTGATAAACGGGAAATTTAATGAGCTTCAGTCATGTATTACCGTAAATTTGTATTAACCATGAAGTGCTCCGTCGATGCGGTGATATAATAATATATTGCATTCAGAAAAAGGATTGCTAATGGCATTGAAGGTGTTCTTTATTTTTTCATTGTTTTTATATTTTTCCAGCACTGGACGCTCATATTATGAGAATCAGATTACGAACGAATGTTTTTCCTGATTTTTTATTCTAGAATTTGAGTTCAAGTACGTGCAAAATATAACAAACCATAGTGCACACACATAGGTCATTCCATTCCATTCCAAAATTCCCACCCCGTTATATTCGTAATGCAACGAAATTTGCACATCAAAGTACAATTATCACATTAATCAATTCTCTTTCCACCATCTGAATCTATACGCAAACTTCTGAGCAATTGCTTTCGTTTTAATCTATTTTAATGTTAGGAGAAAGGGGCTTAGTATAAAAAGCTCAAATTCGTGTTCTCCATTGTATTTTCTATATCGCATGAGATTTAATATTACCTTCGAATTATTCATTGTAATCTCAATATTTAGAGGCGAATTTGAAGGTATTACTTTTGGTTTTAAGAGTGTTTATCTCGTTTTTTAACGCCCGAAGATGCAGCACATTATTTAAATAAATACGATGCCTTCATCAGTTTATTTTGTGGTCTATCACCTGTCAAAGGCACATAGTATTAACGCGGGTAAGGCTTAATTCCTCTATAGGTGATAAATTATCAAATTTTGAGCGTAATTTATAAAGCTCTGATATTGTCCTAATATTCAATTTAACTATATTAACTTTCGAGTTCCTCTTCTGAAGCAGTGCTCACCAGAAAAATATAGAGACATCACTAAAACGCATAATTGCTATTTAATGTAGGAATTCAACGATTGTGAGACATGTGCTAAACATTAAATAAATCTAAATTACATTAATCTAAGAGCATTTTAATTAATGTTAATGGTATCAGAAAGGATGACCATCATACCACAAACACCACATTATTCGTTATTTCATGTAAAACTGTTTTATTTCATTCTCATTTATATTTTCCAATTCGTTTTCAAGGTTTATAGGCATTCATAATTTCCCTATTTCGCTCCTTCTGTCATTCCACACTGGAGAAAAATATCGGAAGATCCAACGGCATTAACTAAATCTGCATGCTACGTTGCTTTGGGCGAATGCAATGTTTGGACACGATTACGAGTGATATATCGTTTAAGACTATCAGATTTACGTGATGGAAACCTCCAGACACTCTTACTAACAGATATATATTTTTCTTCTGCATTAACTTACAATATATTTTACATTAATAATTTGTGCCTTTAATGAACTCCACTCGGCCTTCAAACCTCAAGCCCCAACTCACACGTGTAATCACATAAAGATACTTCAGAGAATCAGCGATGAGTGTTACGGCAAGTTTTGTTAGGGAAATAATCGGTATAAATGTAGATTACAGATGCATAAACTGGGAGCTTAAATCATATGATACTACATTTACAACCTATAACCTATTCCTTCGTATTTTCTACCTTCCTTCGTTCCGTCCAGAATGACCATTTTCCCCCTTTCACGTATTCTCTACACAATTACCGTCTTTGGCATCCCATTTACTGTATCACCTAACCCTTTGCTTCAAATTGTTCTTATCACTTGGTTGAACTCCCAAAGACACTTTCTCTCCCTGTGCGATTAACACCTCTCAAGTCAATAAAACTATTTCAAAACGAATAAATCAATCAAATCTACCTTCACTAAATGATGCTGATTGTAGTCAATTGAAGTGTCATTAGAAAATTTATCCATTCATTGAAACCCATGAACTATCGATTAGAAACCGGATGCCGTGCTCACTATTGATGGCTCCAGAAATTTTCGCGAAACCTTTCTATCCTTTCCGAATGATGCGATCAATGGGTGCCGTAGCGTGTAGCAAATGCAATGATACTCTTCCTAACTTCTTCCCCAATTCAAATACTGGGAATATGTTATTCCACCTCAATTGAAACCTAGATCATATAAGTGCATATGGGTTGAAGAGAACCGGACTATTGTGTTTATGTTAAGGGTATATGATCAATGCTCTTCTTTTTTTCCTTACGTGAGATCGAAAGGAAAGTGAAAAACCGTGTTAACAAAAACTCCCTGCGATCGAAAGAGTTCTTGGAAGGTCGCAAAGATGTAGAGTGGATTACTCCTGGAAGACATGTTGGAGGATGGCGGAGGGGAGATGGGGGGAGGGGTTAGACGGGGTGGGAAGAGTTAAGGAGCGCGCCACATCCAGCACGGTGTCCGGATTGATTTAGAGAGGTCGTATTTCGCTTTAAGGTGGAAGCATTCTTAAGGCCGGAATAAGAACAAACGTCACATCCCTTCTCAGCACCGTACTGAATTTAGAGGAGTTTTTTTCTCGCTCCATAGGCGAGATGGTTTAAGATGGAAAAGCAGCCTCAAATTCAAAATAGTGCTGAAACTAGGAGGGGCTTTCACTTGGAGCACCGGCAAGAGAAAGTTTTCATGATAGGAATAAATATGAGAATATTACTCCCGGTAGATTTCAAATTTTTGCAAATTTATTATTGCACTCCATAAATGTCTCTGAGAATTCAAATTATCGCATAAAATATAATTTCATAAATTACCCAGATGACAAACGATAAGGATTTTTTATGCGTCAATGGGAAAGAATTATTGCAATGAACTTTTTACGAGATTATTCCTAGCATATAAGAGCAACCATACGAAACTATTGGAACAAAAATAAAATAATTTAAAAAAATCCTATATTTTGCTTTAATCCATTAATTTAATATATTCTGTTACTCAAAGGTTGATTTGTGATGGCCTCTAACGACCATATACGATTAAGTATCGCTAGAACTTCCTCTTTATTTATATCAATTTATTTATTTATTCATGTCTTGCTCGACTCTAAACAGCCTTCACACTATCTAAACAGACTACCTTCTTCCTGCCGCCAACCTGCTTACACGAAGTTCTATTCTATTATGGAATTCAACGTAACCTTAACATGATTACTCCATCCACTTTTTCGGCTCTTTTCAGACTATGATCGGTATATTAATCTCCTTGCCCACCCTTTTTAAAACCTTAGTATTTTTGTCTTCCTTTGCCCACCTCGCTCTCTCGATTCCCTTCCACACCTCATTAGCCCGGATACTGCGCTCATCCTCTTGACTCCAACTCCGAGTTTAAGAGCTATGGTTCACAACGCTTCATACTGAAGTATCTAATACTCTTTTCTTTACTTATGTCCTGAGATACATTAATTTTCATCTTAATTGAAATTCCTTTACCGCCAATACAATTCTTCTTCCAATGACCCGATTACTACCCTTTTTCCCTCAGAAATAATGCACAGCATGCATGCAATGCATGAACCCATTCACTTACTTGTTTAACTTCCTACCACAGTAATTTTAAACAGAGTTTTCATACCTGTTGAGGATAACATCGCATTTCTTTTCTCTTGGTTAATGTTCATTCAGACCTCTCTTTCATTTTTCCAGTATACCCATCGATAGCAGCAGCAATGTCGCACGACTCTCTATCGCTTGATTATCTGCAAATTTAACTGCCTTAATCATCTCCGCACCCACGTTTTCCCAGCTCCAGACCTTCCTATGCTACACTAACACTTCGTCTGATTATGCATGTTGTAATGTGCCCCCCTCCTCACTCACTCCTCTGCCAAACACTGCTCATCCTTATTCCTCCTCTGCTGTCTTTGCATGCGCTTTCTGAACCATACTTATATTTCGAGCAAGTGGTCTATCGCCTCAATATATTCTCATATAACGATTATCTCCATCAACTTGGCCCACTCTTCACGGCCAGATTTCTTTTCAAAATCCACGATGCATCGAAGAGGTAAGGGCCTACTGATTACAATTTGATGTTTCTTCCTTTCAGTGTTCTTTTCACCACATTCGCTTTACACGTTTCTCTCCTCTTTCTGAAGTCAAACAGATCTACGCCTCGGTTAATGCTTGCACTCTTCAGTAACGTTTTGTTGATGATTATTAAAATTCCTTAGTTTTGTAGGCCATTGAATGCATCTTCCTAATGATTTCAAAAAGATACGAGTTTCACTTTTCGGGATCCAAATATATCTCAGGAATATTTCAAGCTCATTATATTCCTAATAAATACTAAGTTGAGTTTTAGGAAATCTGTCTCTAAATATTTGATATTTCTAAGGAGATATATACAATTTTCAACTGCTATGTTTAACTTAATCTTCCCTAGAGCTGGCCCTACTAGTATTACTCGGACCAGGCTATGGTCGTCTACGCCACAGTCCGTTTCTATGCTTAAACGGTCCACCCCATAGCGTATCTTTACCACTAACCCAATCTACGTATTATTTGCACCTTTCTAAATCTACTAATACCTTCACTGTCCTACTCAATGTAAAATATAGTTTTTGTCTAGCTACATCCTTCAAATTCTATTACTTTCTCATAAAGTGATTCTGATTCTCCTTCGCTGAAAGTTCGCAATATCCCCGCAATGATTTCTCCACCTTAATTGTATGGGTTTATTAGTTACTAACCAAAGTTTTCTCTTAGCTCCCTATATTTCTGAATCCTTATTCCATAGTAAAGTTTTTAAATTCCTTTATTTCATCTTTTTTCACATGCATTATTTTTTACCATTCCTATCATTTTTTCTGCCCTTCATTTCCCCTTCTTAAACTGCACCCATTTTTTACATATTTTATTTTTCTGTCTTGAACTAGTGGTGAATTAAGATCCCTTGGTATTTTTTGTTCCATATTTGTTCGTGTAACCGAGTTTAGAAAGGCTTCCCATTACACTCTCATCGGTTTTTCCTTCAATGGAAAAAAATGATATAAAATATCCTGAAACTTTATGGTAGACATTTCAGGTAAATAGATTAAATTTTCAGGATTTAGCGTAACGCATTTGATATGGTCCATTATTTTCTTTCAAATTCAAGTCATGGTCTTGTTTTACTCCCTGATGCGTCATAATGCTGTACGCAAAACAGTGGAAGGTCGATTACATTGAAGGCTATTATACTAGCTTCCCACCCAGAGGGCCCACGTTGAATATTTTTCAGAGGTATCTCGATCCCTACTTGAGTTGCTTTGTGTAGGGCACTTTGAGTGAGTACGCCGTCCGTCGGATGGGACGTTAAGCTGCGGACCCCTTGGCGCCTTTCGTTAAGAGTAGGTTATTTCGACGCAGGGTTTCTCTCTACCCTTTCCTCCATCCTTTTATGTCCATCCGAATAACCTCAGCAGTCGGTCGCCTCCCCTAAATACTACTACTACGACTCTCGTTCGACTAGGGTCGCTATCGTACGATCCAACCGATTCAATCTTCTTGTTTCCTGGAACGTATGCAACAAATGTAGAAATGCTGGTTGCGTCATACAGGATATTGATAGAAATTTCGTAATGAGCTCGTAGAGATGCCGAATAATAATTTTTTAAGTGCTTCGCATTATTTCAGGGTTAACAATCACTTTCGAAATATTAATTCAGGATTATTTCCCATTAATTTTCCATTTTTACCTAATTTCCGTTTGATTTGCTAATCAAAGGCAATCTCAGCAATCGATCGGCCATATGCTTGGCGTGCCTAGGGCAAAAAACGCAAAAAATGACAATCCTAATTTTCCTTTTTCAATGTTTTGTTGGCACAGCCACATTTTATACCACAATGGATAAGAATGAGGGCACATTTGAAGGGAGAGAGGGGAGGAAGGGGTAAGAGAGGCGAGCAGTAGGTGTAGCAGTACTAGTTTTTAGGGGAGGCGACCAGGCGGCTTAGGTCATTTGCACCATTTGGGGCCCTCGGGCCCTCTGGGTGGGAAGCCAGTACGCTAGCTACCGCACCATTCCAATCCCCCGAGTATCAGGTTATTCAACGGAAAGAAGGATCAGGAACCCCCTCGCAGGCAAGGCTTAAGCCCGGATCCGGGCATGCTCCTGGGAGCCAAATGCACGCCATCTCCAAGTAGGTGTATCTGATAGGGGAGGGATGTTTGGGAAGTGGTAGATAGGCCAGTGAATGAAAAGGGTTGCAAGAGGCCCGAGGATTGTTTATATGAATATTTAGGTGTGTATTGCTTTGCCTAGAGTAGAAGGAAAAAACGCAATTATATTGGTAAAATACATTGCCAGTCGGTCATGAGGAAGCAGAGTGGTTAGGCAGAGAATCGATGAGTTTTGACGGTAGGTAGGGAAAATGAAGGCAGGTAGTGAAAATGGACAGATTTTACGTGTGGGTTTAATGTACGGACCTGTTGTAGAATTTTATATGGCAGAGGTTTAAAGCACTAAACCACTATTTAAATTCTTCACCATTCACATGTTTACACCGACTCCTTTAATGAGATTGTAATAACTTGTCCCATATTCACGAAAATGTTCCTCCGTTGGCAACCAACGAATTCTTTCCGAATCCCAAGGGCATTCCCAAACAATCCTAACTATACCAAATTACCCACTTTCCCTCGATGGTATATATACCTTCTACTTTAGGTCCTGTAAATGCTCTCAGAGTTCATTCACAAGTGTTAGACCAAACGTCTCAATAGGTTCCTTATTTTATAAGAGACTAATATTTCTGTTTTTCATGAGTTCTCAAAGTATCATTGGCGGCGTGGAATTCCTCATTGTTTCAATATATTTTGCATGCGCTGTTAACCTTTGATAGATCAGTCGTTGGATGAGCTAACCATTTGTTTGACTATCTTGCAAAATATAAAACATTCGATGATTTACAATTTCATATGAGAGGACGCTTAGGCTTTTTCTTTGCCGAAAAGGAAATATCTTCCCTGGAGGGTATATGAGTTAAGTCAGCCATGTCGCACCATATCGTAAGGCTGTTCTAAAGAAGATGTTTTACTTGAAAAGGAATTCCATTTGTGCCTTCAAAAGTCCTCCTTAATAATCTGCTCATGAAATATTTGAATGAAATCCGAGTTTAATTCTACTCATTGCATTCTTTATTGGATATATTCTTCGTATCTTGGAAAGGAATTCGCCCAAAGAACGCAAAATACCCTTTGTCACGGAAGTAGCACGTTCTTAATCGGCTTTTCTGCTCTCCCTTTCGTTGAAACTGCTCTGGACGCATTAATAACACTTCCGATGAAATTAAAACAACTTAAACGAAGCTTGGCCTCAATGAAGGCCAAAGGTGCTTCCAAAGGAAGTTCCCCGGAATTCTGCAGGTGAATTTTAATACCGAGCCTTGTAAAAAGAATGGTCGGACGTCCTTTATAGTTAATGCCCCTGGTAATCTCGTTCCCGCCGTTATCACCCCGGCACCACACTTCCCCTCATCTTGCCTCATAATCAAGTAATCACCTGAGACAACACTTGGGCTTCTTTCCCCAGCAGAGAATAACTAATAGCGAGAAGTAATTTTTAGCTCTTTGATCATGTTCTCAACAACTGTCACATATTTTTACACTACAATGGGCAAACATTTAAAATAATGGTTGTCGTCACTGAAACTGTTGAAAAAACGCTACTTTTTTTACAATAACCTTGTTTATTATCGAATTTTCTTTATTTTTATATCATCTAAAAATTATATTTTTGTGTAGATGTTATAAGAACATGAATTTATCTTTAACAATCACCGCTCTAACCTAAAGCAAACTCTCTTTGTCATCTAATGTCTACGGAGTAGTGCAATATTTGAAATAACTTTGACCCCTTCTCTTTTTCCTCTGGCGTCTTTTTACTGCTAGGAACCAATGGAGTCAATCACGTTTTCCTCGACTCACGGCATATTTCTTGATGTAAACGAAGGGTTTATTAGTATGTCTTACTACTCCACCCTCCTAACGTATACACTAATTTTCCAATTGGATATTGAAATTCAACCAATCAATTAATACCTTTTTGACGCAGCAATATGTATTTCCATATTTCACGAGACTGATGCATGCGTAACGATTACAGATAATCAATGAGCGCAAATGTATCGCAGACCATGACATTAATCTGGGGTGTAGGGAGGTGTGATCAAACTATTTTGATTATTGACCGCCAGTGGTTGAGAATGAAAGTTATACTCCTATTTGAAATGCGGTGTAATATACGTATGTAGATAGAAAGCAAACATGTCCGTACAAATTCCACACGTTTTGCATTAAATTGGTCTTTTAACAGATGGACTTAAAACGAGGGGCATCGATAATTACAACACGAAACGCCACAGTAACTCCTCGTTGTGACAAAAAAGTACTTGTGTATTGCCCTTGTCATGTGAAACGCTTAAAGCGGCAACGTCGGAAAATATATCGTTTCTATCATGCAGCATATGAAAACATTGTCACATTTTGGGATGGAAGCATTGCATCCGCGTATGCATTTCATGCCATCCCTAGCTTAAAAGCAAATGTTATCCAAATGAAACATTTTATCAAATAAAAATGTACTCGAATTTCCAGTTTAAATGTTTAACTGGCCCAATACATAGGTATATGTAAATATTTCCTGCCAGCATATATACTTTTAAAACAGTATTCAAATGAATTTCACCGCATATGTAGAAATCATCCATAATATGACCAAGGGCTTTTTCCTCGCAATATTGCTCCATTTATCTAGATCATCCTTCCCCATTTTTGCAACCATAATAAAATTTAGTACTAAGCAAGTAAAATGAAAAATAAAATTAATTATCTCTAGTAAATGATGCGAATAGACAAAAGTTTTGATGTGGTATTTCCAGCAAAAAAGGAGAAACATAAGAACCGCAGTGATATTTATTCTATACAGTCCTATAAATATTACTATGAATCCTCATATAATTATTTAAATTTTACCCTCATAATCCCTGCATTTCTTTTAAAATTGCAGTGCGATCATTCTCCCCCTTTCAGCTTTGTACCTTGTAATGATGAGCCCTTATTTCCATCCTTCACATGAGACTCCGTATTACCTCTAAACTCAAAATAATGCTGAATGGAAAATTGCAAAATTTATGTGAGTAAAATCTCAGTCGACCGAGGGAAACCTAGGTTATCCAATCAATAACCAACCAAGATGTCATTTGATATCATTCCACAGATACCTTTCCCATATGCAAGTGCAATCGAATTCCCAGTCCCCTAAGCCAAGAGCACACTTACACGGAGCGAATAACTACCCATCGCATTTCACTCATTTTCCGGCCTCTGACTTGATTTCCGCCCATCATCAGCGACCAAGATAACGCTCCATCCCTTCAGTCCTCATCCATTTTAAAGCCATCCGGAAGATATTCGATTCACCTTGCCCCCGCACCCTCCCCCTTTCTCTTCAAAGCGGATTAGCACACGTGCCTTTACCACCCAGTCGCGAGGAGCCACGGGGGTGAAAAGACCGCGGGGGTGAGAAATGCCGCCGCGCCTTGGGGTTGAAATTACATCGGGGGGCTGATGCTCCTCGTGAGAAGACGTCGCTCCCTAGGCGGCGAGTTCCTTGGAGACGGTCACTGAGCCGTGATTTGATTAGAGTTGCTTCGGCTGTCTTTGCGGAATGAAAATAGGGCGAGAGAGTGCGATTTGAAAGGTTTGTAATTAAATTTCCTGGGAAGCGGAGATAATAGCACGAAATCACATTAGGCTTTTCAATCATACGGTAATTTGCTTTCAAGAAAACCGTAACATGTTACTGGAGACTTAGCTCTCAACACTGTTAGTTTTCATTAATTGGGGTAAATACATATATCTATGGAAGCAATTCAGAATATTTTGAAAGTGCAGCGAGCAAATCACTTGTTTTGAAATAATAAGAATGAGTAAAACCATTCAATTTGCAAGATATCCTACACTGCACGCAACACCCGTTATCTGTTCAATCTTGATGAAATAAACTTCAGATGAGAGCAACAATTTAAGAGTGTAAAAATCACTCTGAAATTATTACATTGATATGCGTGTTAACGGATGACTCCGTCAAAAAGTTACCATCGCGCCATCTCCCGCGTTTTCTGTAAATTTTACAAATGAGAGCATCGAAATCACACTTTAACGTTTACAAAAGATGATTAACCAAAAATACTCCTTGATTGATTTGAATTCAGTAGCAGTAGTAGTGTGGAGGGGATGTATTTGGACGATAAAAATGGTGCCACTATCAGATTTTTGGGAAATAAAATAATATTACGGAATGGGTGAGATTTGGCAGTATTCGCGTCTACCAGCCTTGTACTCGACAAATACAGGAAGTTGAGATTTTCAGGAGTAAGCGTCGTACCCGAAAAACAAAATAATAATGATAATTAAATGCTTTCTAGCGATAATCGTCGGAGAGACTTCCTGCCTGTTATGCTTGTAACATTCGAATATAAAAGCTAGAGGAATAATTTCTCTATTTTTCTCATTTTTCTGTTATGCCTTCCATAGTGCTCAACAATTTAGGAGTTGATGTTATTATAAACGTGTACTTAATTAGAATATTGAAAATTCTCAATTGTTTTTGGGAACTCGAAAATATAATTTCCATAAATTTAGCTTAAGTTAACAGAAAATGTGCATGGATGTTTTAAATGATTTGCAGAAATAATGTAATAAGTCCTAACAAACAACAATGCCGGCGTAATGAAATTAGTATTTTGGCAAAATCGTCAAGAAAAGACAAGGATGCAGCCCGACAAAAGTCTCGAATTACATAACACAGTATTGGGAAGTTAAAAAAAAGCAATTTTCAAGCACATAAATATTGATAAGGGAATGAAATATTATTTGGCATGATTAATTTGGAAGCCAATTTATGTGCTTTCTCAATTAAAACTACATATTTGAGAGTTTAAATTCACAGTACAGGCAGAGTATTGCTTTAATAAAATGAGTCGACTTGGAAATTATGGAACGGATTCAAAATGAAAGACCGAAAAGTCGTTTCCTCTCTTTGCGTTCAAACACCAGTGCGTGTACCTATAAGTTTGCTAATGGCTTTTTTGGCACAAATAGAAAAGTATCAACCTAATCAGCGCGTAATTTTAAGCATGATGTATTTTTATAATTGAAAAGAATGTATGCGAATTGAAAAATTGCACTCGTCTTAAGCGGTCGTTTTGGCCATGTTTGAACCGTTTAAAGTGGCGCCGCCGTCACAAAGTATATTTGAAAAGAGCAGCACCCTGAATAAATTTTTTTAAATCCACAAGAAAATCCATGGAGTAACATGTTATTTTTTCCAATCAAATTATGACATAGTTGCAGGGACTTAAGCAAAACCATGAATATGAAAGACCTATATCTGTTTCCATCTGGTTACTTCAATCGTACCCGCTCATAAAATAAGACAAAGAGATGTTTTTAAAATTTTTAATATTTTTTCGTTATTTGAAATCCGGTCACCGTAGAAAACAGATTTTCGTTGCCAAATCTAAATAGGAAAGACTCGAATCAATTCTGCACCGGAATATAATAATTTTCTAAAATGGTTTATAGTATTTTAACTCATGTATATATGACTTTATTTTAACCTACTGAAGTAAAAATAAAACTTTTAATAGACCTAATTCATTCGGCAAATTATTTTTAATTTTATAAGGTTTAAACTAACGTCATCTACTGCAAAGCTGTATGGATAAAGTAATTCAGAAACCTTTCGAATGCCATTCTATATCTCACTGGGTTATCCCTGCATGCTTAAAACTGATTAGCGGTTGGCTAATTATTAGTTGGCTGGTTGATTATTGGTTGGCTGGTTGATTATTGGTTGGCTGGTTGATTATTGATATGCTGCCGAATGGCCTTAAGATGGACATAGACTGAAGAGCTATTCATACATTTCTTTGCCTCACTTAGAAACTGAAACCTTACGTCCGACGCTATGGTAAACCCCTCTTTGTTTCCCCATACATCCTTCCTCCCTTCATTCTGTCTGAAGTACCTAACCTTTTACCTACCTGTTATCTGCCTGTCTAACTTCCTTCCCTCGATTTCATAGCTATTCTACCTGTCTCCATTTAATTTATCCCACACTTCAAAAGCCTCCAATCTTCGCCCATCACCTTGCTTCAATGACCATGTTTCCGTACCTTACAAGTTACCCACCACACTAATGTTTTGACAAGTGTTTTTCTAATAATTTTTCTAACTCGATATCATCATCTACATCTAGATAATACTCCGCAAGCCGCCGCAGGGGCGTGTGGCAGGGGGTGTTAGGTCACCAACCGTAAAAAGGAACAATACCACATGCAAAACAACAACATGGAAAACTACACGCACCGCAGCGCACACGCTCATGCGAAGATCCCTTCATCCAGCACTCATGCACACTCATACACCATAAACCAACAAACAACTGCACCCCAGGATGCAGCACGAAAGCCATCCAACAACACGCAAGCCAGGACACAATGGGCAAGAATGTGAAACACCACTACCACATGAACATGCAACACAAAACACTCTCCCCCCAAGGAGACAGTGAAAGGCAGGGAATGCGACCCAATGTTGCAGGTAATGAGCAGATTCCCCCCGCGGAGAGGGACGAGGGGTAATCATCAATTCCTTCCTCCTCATGAAATTGTTATCACAGAATCGAATGCAATTATCCTTTTTTAACATAAAACTTGGTTGGTACCTACCCCACCCATGCATGAGGGCAACGAGCAGACCTTCCTAGTAAAATATGTGTGGGGTTGGGGTGCGCATCTGGTGGTTACTCATCACACGTTGCGGGGAAAACTCTGCTAACATGAGTGCCATGGAAAAAAGTATGCAAATCGGCTCGGCTTGTGAAACCCGTTTTGTTGGGCTTGGCTGCATAGTGACTGGGTTTCGCATGCATAGACATGCTCAGAGGGACTCGTACTCTTATCAGGAGGAAACATCCTGTTTGGGGGGGGGTGGGGCAGGTTCAGTCCCCACCTAAGCCGAGGGCAGACATGCTTGAGGTGTCGGTCCGGAATGCAAGGTGCAACCGGAAACTAGTATCCGAGTCTAGCCCTTTCGTAAGCCTTAGGTTCGTGCTCACTGCGCCCACGGTGAAAATATGAGTGCATGATGGAGTTCTGATCTACTGACACCCCACCTGGGGAGTGTGATCCTTGTCACACTTTGACTGTGAAGATAGTTTGGGTGTTTGTTGCAAGACCGGGTGTTTGGTGCCAAAATTCGTTCGTAAACGAAGTCTGGTTACAACGAACCAGAATGAAAAAAAACGTTTGGAACTCTCTTAGGGAATTTCTCGCGAGAGTGCTTGTACCCATCATCCGAGACTGGACGAGGGTCCTCAGCTCCAACTTTTTTGTTTTCCATGCCTAGCGATATTCACATGGGGGTTGGCAGTCCCCATGTGAAAGATTGCGCCCCTGACTTTAGCCACTCCCCCTGTCTCGCTTTGCAGTCCGACAGGGATCCGTGTTACTAACTCCCACCACGAGGAGGTACCAGGTTATTACGCAACTTGGGCTGTCACTCCGCAGGGTTTGGTCCTTAAGAGAGACAGTAACGTTTTATGCCACTACTTCTTTGACCAGCTTGGTCCAAAACGCTACCAAGAAAACTAACTGATTTACCTTTTCCAGTTATAACTCTCCTGTTTTAACTTTCATTCGTGTGATGCACTTCAAACGAGGTGTATTCTATTATTAAATCCTACCTGGCATGGACATAGATTGTTTGGCCTACCGATTTGTGTTCCTAAATCCGTCCCGGATTCTTAGCTTCTCCGGTAACGGATTTCTAAACACTCCTAACAGTTTACTGCTGATTATTTTGTTGGGGGGTGCCCAATTACGTCTCTCAGCTGATCACATTCATCATCCACGTCTCCATCCGGGATAATATCTACATTTTCCCTGCTCCAAGCTAACGACCGCTGGGATATTTGAAACTCTGTTCGGGTAAAAGCTGTAGATATTATGTAAATACACTTTAAATCACTAACGGGGCATTTGTACGTGACGGTGATATATATTGCAACAGATTAAAGGTCATCTTCATATCATTTTCTCTCTTTTTTTCTTTCATCATTCAAAATTACCGACGTTCTGGTAACAATTACTGTCTATTTCTGAGAAGCAAAACTATACCAAAAGAATGTGGCGGGTTACTTCATCAGCAATCAAGCAGCGGCAGTAAGAATCTCATGTAATACGATCTAGTATATTGCCTGAATACACGTTTCGGCTTGGGGAATCGAAATCAATTGCAATGATATTGCGCAGAGAACAACATTTGTTTAAAAGATTTTGCTGCTATTGATAATAGTTGTCTTAATTGTAAATATATTCCTCTTTTTTATTCTAATCTCCATGAGTTTTGGGCGTGGTGTTATTACTCGAAAGGCCTCTGGACCAATGGCGATCCGGTGCATTTGAAACCCCCTCAAGGAACCGCACATACAGGTATTGTATGGAATACCATTTAAATTTCGTTCTTATTCATCCATTTGTGTAACATAGGCGACCACACAAGGATATACATATCATCCCAATTTTATGGCACGCTCAGTTATGACTGTTGACCCATTGGCTCCCTGAATATAATAAGTATCCGCAATTCAAAAACCTTACTGATTTTATAGATATTCCACCGACTTTTGTTAGTAGGAGTAGTCCCCTCCGAGCTATTTTACCACTTCCTCCACTTTAAAGTTGAAAATCAAGGGCGACAAAGCCTGTTTTCACCATCAATGATTTCGGCGTTATGATTCGTCATTGCGAATAAAATAAATTTTGGATTTCAGAAACCAACTACTAATTCCTGTTTCAACATAATTTTCAACTGCCTATTGCTTTTTGGGATGAAAAGCCAATTTTTTAAAAAATCCTGTTGCCTCATGTTACACAAAATAAGGGTACTTCTGATGGTTTCAATTTCTCTGTTAATAGTTAAAATCGAATTTTCTCCCATTCACACATGAAGCCGCAATGTAAATTCAATGTTGAATACACGACAATAGTATAAAAACTTATTTCACCTACCATTTTCCCCCTTTAATTATATGCAAAAATTTCCTTCCGCCGACATGTCCCGTGGCTGTATGTCTGTATCTTTGGAAGTCGGATCATGACTCCGAAGGAATGTGCCCCGAATTCATTATTTCAAACAAATCCGAATATCCTCCGCTTACCAGCGCGCTCATATAAACCTTGGCGCCTAAACAAATAATGTGCAGGCATTAATTCCCAAAACGGGAGTAAAAATCCGAGAAAAGGAAGGAAGCTTTGTCCACGGATGGAAGTTTTGCAAGTTCACGCATTAACTCCTAATGTTGAGGGATGTTCCCCAAGATAACTCGAAACTCTTATCCTTGGGTATTAATCTTGAGGAGCGAATCGCTTCACGACCTCGGCCCTGGAACCGGAATCGCCGTGTCCCAAGATTAAATCCCCTACTCTCCCGCAAAAATCGCGAAATTCAAAGTTTGACGCGATAAGGCAACAAGTTGCAGGAGAGAGAGAGGGGGCAGGGGAGCAAAGTTTCATCTGAAGAAAGTTTCCGGGGTCACACCCGAATGGATCGTCGCCGCTGAACTAATCCCGCTTAGTACGCTCAAATGCGAGGGTGGGGGGGGGAAGCCTCCTTGCTCGTGGGTATTCTTCGCCCCAAGATAGGTGTTAGTTGGCAATGTTGCGTGCAGCACCGTTGAATAGGTGCCCCCCCGTGGCCAATTGCTTCACTCACCCGAAGGAACAAGCCTTCCACCTCGGAGAGGCAAACGCGCCACTGCGGGCGGATAATTTCCGAGTTGAGAGTTTATCGCGTGGTTTATCGCGCTCACGCTTATCCGACACCTCCTCGTTAATTAATTGAGCGTTCGAATGAGAAACTATTCTCAAAAATATTAGAATTAATTTCTTTCGTATCGGGTACATTGCCATTTGTCACCCTGGATATTTACTGCGCGGATCGAGTCGGTAATTAACGAACTTATGGCTAAATGATAAATTACGTAAAGATAAAAATTATAACAAGAAAATATTTTGCAATATATGGACAAAGTTGCTGGGCTTTCAAAGAAAAAAGGACGTTATAAGGATACTTGTAAAAATAGATATAGACTTAAAAAAGTATAGCTTCAACTTAAAATAGAACAAAACCAAGACAACTTTTAATTAAGGCTAGGAAACATAACAGTTTCAGGTTTAACTTTGCGGAATTCCTTCATGATGAGGGTAAAAAAGAAAACTTTACAATTCCACAATAAAGATTTGATATTTCAGGACCATGGTATCGATGCTGCGCATCAGCATCAGGTAACGTACATCAACATTTTTTCAACTTGTATAGTCTGGCTCGAAGAGGGGAGTAAGGGAGAAGAGAGGGGGGAAGGTAGGGGGAGTAAGGGGGAGAGGGGGTAAGCTAAGTTTAGGTGCAGCAACCTATTAGTGGTCTAGGGGAGGGGGAGGGCATGTATTGGAAGAATACTGGCTCAAATTTCAAGTTTATATTAAAAGTTTATTTTAATTAAATAATCATTAAATGAATAACACAATGTAACATTCCACCGTTCTTAAGATAGGGCAAGATAAAACCGTTAGAAATATTTACTAAGAGATATCAGTGCAATGACCTACGATGGAATGATAACGGAAAGGCTGCAGTGCATTTACTGAAAGGGCGGCGAGCGTGAAAGGTGAATACAGGTGCATTGATGAGGATCTAGAAAAACTAAATTTGTAGGACTAACAGAAAAAAACTTCAACTTTGTCAATTCCACTTAATGCTTTAATCCTACAATCTTGGTTTCAATACATAGTATCATCTTCAGGTGTAATATTTACTGATACAGCCACTATATATTGAAACCCGTATGATTAACAACTGGTTGAAAAGATGTATTAAATAAGTTACAATTTTTTTTTCCATTATGGATAAGGTGTACAAAATCAAGCTTGAAGTAACCGATTTTATAGATGAATAACCCTCAAAACAGTTAATATATAAAATAAGGGGAAATGTTAGATGCAGTCAACCTCGCCTTGCAAATTATAATAAGGCAAATTCATGATTTTATTGACAATTTACTCTGTGCATTATCATTTATTTTTTAAAAGATTGGATATAGAAGAAATTTTATAAAAGTTCTTCTAAGAAGGGGAACAAAATCATCGCAAACTATTTGAATACGACCAATGTCTGCGTTGCATGCATTACGTTGAACTTCAAGCTTAAAAATTCCCACTTCACCAAGTAATGGCGATAATATTTATTATTGGTTAGTTACGAATATAGCCGAACACGTCTTACCCTTAGAACCTATTGACAGATTTATTGACCACAGTGTAGTAGACCATGATTATTATGTTAAGTGTCCATATTTGGGGGCCGAAATTATAAGCCTCAAAGAAAAATTTACATGTTAAAAGAAAGAACCTACAATGGCTTAAAATGTGCCCTACGTAGTTATTTGCAAATTAAAAAAAACATAATCAACACCGAAATACTGAGGATATAAGTAAAGTTGCTTCCATGACATTACGCACTCAGCAGTGAAGAAGTACATTCCAGTAAATTTACAAAAGATAATGTCAAACCTGGATGGTACAACGTGGATGTTAGAAAAGCATTGCGATGCTAAAAGCTATGTCACGCCAAGGTTATAAGTATTATTTATGACATTACTAGCCACGAAAGAAATGAGTTCACTTATGATCATAAGGTGTCTAGGGCGAATGCAATGGAGAAATTTTGGAATACGTTATGCGAATTCATAAGGAAAATATTTGCGGAACATTTGAAAGAGAATCTGAAAGAATTTTATTCGTGCGTCAGAGAGATTCAGGAAAATAAGTCTAAAGTTCACTCTCTCAAAAATGATAAAGGCGAAAGAGTAACCAACCGTTTGGAAAAGTCAAACCTATTGCTTTACTTCCTAAGTAACGTCTTAACCGATAGCTTACCAAATCGTGCTGGCCAACCGATACCCAAAATTTAAATCTCATTAAATGGAATAAAACGTTTTTTGAAAAACATTAAGCTTAATAAACCCTCCGGGTCCGGTCAACTATCTGCTCGTTTATTTAAGGAACTAGCGTCAAAAATTGTACCATAACTTAAAATCTTATACATGAAATCGCTAGTAAGGTCCCCAGGCATTGCAAAACGTCTAATGTAACACCCGTATTTCAAAACGTAGACATGAAGGAACCGAGTAACTACAGACCTAATCCCCCCATATCCATTTTGTACAAGGTTATGGAACATGTAATTGCTAATTCGAGCGTGAGACACCTTGATAACAAAAATTATCAATGAAAAATCAGCATAGTTTCTGAAAAGGTAGATCCTGCGAGACACAACTTTCGCTTTTTGTTCACGATATTTTATTTCTGGAGAAAGCAATGTTCCAGTGAACGCGATTTATCTAGATTTGAAGAAATCCTTCGACGAAGTACCTCCTAGTTAACTAGAATCATATGGCATCGATACAAATATTTGAGGTTGGATTAAAGACTTTTTGAATGGTCGGGTTCCAAAAGTAGTGATAGATGAAATTAGCTAAAATGCAGTAGAAGTTACCTCAGGTGTTCCCCGGGGAAGTGTTATTGGATCTCTTTCATTCCTATTTTGCTTTAACGACATGGACTCCATACTCACTAGTAAGATACATTTACTTGCCGACGATGCAGTGGTTTAACGTGATATCCGTGATCCTGAGAACAGAGCAGCTTTTTCAGGTTACCTTAATGCTATACAACGTTATTGCGACACTTGGCAGTTAGAATAAAACTTAAAAAAGTGCGTAGTCATACATTTTTGAAAAAAAAAGGAATTCTCTCCCTAACGCCTACTGCATCGGGAACACCGAAATGGAATGGGTAGACTCAATTAAATACCAAGGCGTTACCCTCACTCATGATCTCTGCCGGGTGAAACACGGCGAAAGAGTAAATGGAATGCGGGGAATGTATGGACAACCTAACAAAAAATTGGGATTTATTAGAAAAGTACTGGATATGTTTTATGAAAAGGTAAATTAAAAAAGATAGCCATCTCACGTTAGGCCTCATTTGGAATATGATGCTAGTATATGGGATCCTTACAAAGTTGGATTAATTGCCGAATTGGATCACGTGCGGCGGAGGGGCGTTGGATTTGTAAAACTTTGATATGATAAACTGAATGGCGTATCAAAATTATTAGAGGAGCTAAGGTAGGAATCACTGTCGTAACGTTAGTTTAGGCTACAGGTTAAATCTCTTACATCAATAGGAATTGAAAATTGGAGTTCTGACTCATTCCAATCATTCGAATTGGATTGCGTGCGACGTAGAGGAGCTAGATTTGTGAAACGTTGTTATGATAAACTGAGAAGCGCATTAATTATTAGATAATACAGGTATATGTTGAGACTCACGGAGGGATGGAAAAATTGCATAAATGCATAAATTGAAATTACTATATGTCTATTTAGGAAAGATGTTGAAAATGCATTATCTACCCAAAAGTTTGACCGCAGGTGAGATCAAGTAAATAAAATTAGAGAAATAATGTGTACATCCAACAGATGGATTTGAGATTTCATTGTTTCACGAACGATAAGAGATCATAATAACTTTATCCGACCGCTGTTAGGGGGAGACATATATCAGGTCAAAATTAATCTCTTGTGTAATAGCTCTTAGTAACTCTTCCGGTGACTTGCAGAGTTCTAAAAACTAATTCTGAGGAAAATCCTCGTTTGAAGGAGAGCGAGGGTGAAGGAGTGAAGGGAGGGAACAGGGCTGTCACATTACACTTGCCCGCTGATGCACCTGTCGTAAGGTGGGAGAAAATTCTAACGATGAGGGAAGCTACATTGTAGTAATCTTAGAATGTCTGTACTACTACGGGTAATAACGTAATACTGCTGCAGTAAAAAACCATAAAACTATCATTTATTCACAATATGAGAACGTACGTACAACAAGATTGATTTAGGCATGATGTGATTGAGACCCGTTGGCCGTAAAAAGACCAAAGTCTAGCCCATGGCCTTTAAGTTTGAACGATGTTTCCTGCAGAAAAATGTCACGTCTAACCTGTATTTTAAAATGAAAGATATAATTAAGAGGTTATGTGTGCGAAAAAATTATCACGAGGAATATTTCCATTTCATTACATCAGCTCCATCGGGAGTAGAGGATGCATTCACCTTCGAGGAGCGGGAGAGGCGATAATTTCGAGAGTGAGGAAGGGGACACCTCTTAAAATCCGTGCATGCGGATGGCGAGGGTGACCTCCACACTCGAATATCGGCCGTGGGAACCAGGGGGAGCGAGGGAGGAAGATGGTGAGACAAGTGGGAACGGAGGAGTGGTGGAAAACGGGTGCTGAAAGGGGGGGCACAGAGGGAGGGGGTAGAGAAGGGAGGATGCGCGAAGAGGAAGGTGGAAGAAGAGCTAAGAGGGGCGGGAGACAAAGGTCGGAGGTAGGGAGAATCATGGAAGAGGAGCAAGTGAAATTTCCAGACGATTCCAAGAAAGTAATGGGAAAGAGACGAAGGGGCGAGGGAGGGATCAAGAATCCCGGCATGCACTTTGAATATGGAATGGTAGTCCCCGAACGGGAGTGAGATAAGTAGGCGGGCGTTAGCGACGGACGTGACTGGAATGGGGAGCGGTGGGGAGGGCGGAGGGGCGGAAGGGAAACAGACACGGGGGGGAGAGGGAGCAGACGCACATTCGCGGAAATCCAGGCAGCGTCTGTTTAGCGGCCGGAGGCGTGCCATTAGGGGCGGCCAAGGGTCTCCTCACCCCTTCGACGGACGAGACGGTGGCCCCATCAAGCACCTGCCCCCAGTCCCGGAGAAGGGGTCGCGGAGGAGCCCATCGAATGATCGCCCCCCTGCGAGGACGACTCCCCACCGGAGAGGGGTTTATGAATTTTATGACCGAATGAGGGAGCGCCTCTAGTCGGATATGCAAACATGCGGAGGGAAATTCTTCAGGAGTGCACTATCCACTCCTTTTTATTCTTCGAACGTGTTGAATGGCGGAGTTGGAGAAAAACGATCGTCCTTTACCTTGATTTCACACGCATAGTACCTTGCGTGAATTTTCAATCCAGAGTGAATTTGTTTACCCGGAATGAAACTAAAATTTGATCAAAATAATTCTTATATAATTGGATATTAAACATTTCATTATCAATAATTAGTCATCTAGTATTTACGAGATGCGTATAAGGTGTGTCTCAAAGGATAACAACATGCCAATTTTTCTGATTCAAAAGAGATTCGGAAATGACTATGATTTGACAATATTTTAACATTTTCTGTGTTGGACGACTATGTAGTGATATGGTTTACGTATTTCCCAGCAGAATGCGAATGCTATGTGTGTATTTAGAGACTATATCATACCCGGAATTACGAGTTCATCAAATTTAGTGCGTTCGTCCTCTGTGGGCTAGTTTGGTAGAATTGTATTAGTGAAAATTAGTCCATACTCAATTCATCTAGTTCATTTATACTTGCATATAATTATTTGTGTGCATACATGTGTATGTATGTATCTTGAAGCATATAACATGCGCATAAATATTTGCAGTACTTCATTCAAAATAAATATTTATAATTCCATGGATAAACAATCCTTGTGTGCACATTTTTCCTCTCAATTTTCAACTATTTTCAGTGAAAGGAGAAAAAAATCTTATTTAAAATTTTCAGTCGCAATTTGGCAATAATGGAAATATCCGAAAAAGTATCTTAAAAATTACTGCTAATGCTATTTTAATAATGCTAATATAATAACATTTAGATAGCCATCATTTAAAAATTTTTTTTTCACAAAATTCAGTGACAGGCTCATGAAAGGAAAGACAAGATGAGACATCATTTGGCGGCGGTGGATTAATGCGAGTATTTTTTTTGTTTTCAGATAAAAAAAAGAAATAACAATACTGAAATACATAAATAACAAATTATGCGTTTCAATTTTAGTATTTCCTCCCAATCTATTGGTTTATAGGAATTGAAAAACCGCATTACAAGGTTCAACAATGAACAATTCTGTCAAAAGATGTGCTTGATTAAGGAGATGAACGGTTCTCCCAGTTAAACTAAATCGACATGAAGAAAGAACAAGTGATTAAGGATTTCCCACACGTAGCCGTAATCGATTGATGGTCGACGAACTTTTGAGTTGAATTTGCCGAATGAATCTTCCCGTCCCTGCTGCCTCCTCTCCACCCACTTTCGGAAGCCGAGAGGAGATGTTTGTGCAGTGGATTGAGGTCCGCCAGGCGATCGATTGCCGGCCCTGCAAACACAACGGTCTTCAGTGAGGCGGCCGGCAAGGACAATGGAAACCCTAACGGACGAACAAATTGCAGAGTGGACGCGAGAGTCGCCACTTAACGAAAAACGGAGCACGTGACGATAGAGAAGGCACAACGAGAAGGACGTGGAATCAGTCAGATGAACAATGGACCGCTCGAGAGAGGCGAATACATTAACCACGGCGCGCGAAACCAAATGCGAGAGATACAAGGCCTCCCACTCATTAAATGTTCTATTTGGATGCATCTGTAATCTACGTTAAAAATAAGACAGATGAGAATATCGCTGTACAAATTTATTGCATACTATACATGGTACGGATAAAAAGAATCGTAAAAATATTTTTCCTGATTTAACTCGCGCTCGCACTATAGAGGTTCCGTAGTGGGGGGTCTGATCTTCAAAACGCGCCCAACCGCCAATCGCCTGCGAGTGTTCGCTCCGGCTGGATCGCGTTTTTAGCGGACCCCTTTCGAGTGACTCGGTGCAAGCGCAAAATGTAGCGAAATATTGAACAGCCATCAGTATTTGTGTTTGCCTGGGTAAATCGGGAACGAAAACTTCAAGCATAATTTTTCAAGTGTATAAAAATGAATGAAAGCATGTCACAACCTGCAGTTTTACTGGCCAACAAGCTCTTCAAAGATGTGCGAGAGAGTGTGGAGATGATACCCTGCGCTGGATAGCCGTCGGCGTCAGTAACCGACGACATCGTCCAACCTGCGCGTGAAGTGCTTCATTCAGACCGCCGGATAAGTGTGGTCGCATCACTGCAGATCGTATTGGCATTGACTAGATGACAATGTACACCATTATCACTTAAAATTTGGCGTTATTCCAAAGCCCTTGAAGGACGACCAAGAGTAGAGTCGAGTACCTGCTTGTGAAGACCTTCTGCAACGCATTGAAGAAAACCCCGACTTTATGGACAGTCCCGACTTGGCACCAGGAGACTAGTTTCTATTCCCTATTAAAGTGAAACCCTTTCTCCTTTAAAAAAACACCACCATGGGACCCTTAGTGTCGTCAAAGAAGCTTGCACGCGTACCCTTCCTTAAGGACCTTCCGGAATCCGCCTGGAAGCCTTCGAATCGTAGAAAAACCGCTGCCAAAATTGTGTCCTAACTCAGGGGATATAATTTGAGGAATTTTGAGGCATTATAGAAATATCTGATATAAATATATATTTCCGAAACTTTTCTTGATTCTTTTTACACAAACCTTGTACGGAAAAGATGAAAGAAGCAGCTCCACATAAGTATATCGCTTAATTGTATCCTTGGCGACACATATGAGAAGGCACAAATATTTAACTCCGTCAATGCGATTTAATTAGCACTTAATCAAGCATTTTCTATGTGATTTTCTATTAAGTAACCTCATTTTGCAATATTATGTAATATATGTTATTTAATCAATATTAAGACAACCTGCAATTGACTTTTGACGCATTATGGCGTAGCCAAGTAGCTGCAGAATTCTATTCCTTTCCATAAATATTGGAATTGGAAATATTAATTGAATAGTTAATTCCATTATTATTGAATGGCACTACAGTTTTATATACTCTTTTTGTGGCTTACGATCATCTGACATAATATGTCTCTGTTGAGAACATTCGATGTTATTCTTGTGCCAGAACTATAATTGTGGCCATATAATTCTTCCTAATTTCTAATTGCATCATTATAGTGATACTAATTACGACTTAATCAAAACATGTTCAATGATGTGCAGAAATTTTAATAATTATTAATGGTATTTGCATTAAATATTCTCATGAATAATGAGAAATTTATATTTCCTGTCATGTGTAAAAATGAATAAATCAAAACACTACCTTAGTTACGTAATTACCTTTTCATGCAGGTGTGAGTAAGTGGGTGTATGCTATTACTATTAATTATTGTTGGGCGTAAAAACAATTTCACACAACTATGTTTATAAAATCAAATATTGAGGAGGAAATCCGTATTTTTCGGAGCAGCTGCACAATCTGATGGTAACTTTACCTTCCTGCACTCCTGCCGCTCCGCGTCTACGCGTGTGGGTTACGCAATGAAGAGGCACATGGGAATAAGAAAGCCTAAGTTAAACGTTAAAATAGGAGAGTAAAAACTAGTGTTGGTGGAACAGAGTACCTTCTTCGAAAGTGTTTTGGAACCAAATGGTAAAAGTATTGGAGAAACTAGGAGAAGAATTGCATAAGGCAAAGAAGCATTCACTAGGAGGAGGGAATAGTTGACACTCTGATAAGGAGCGTAGTTTGGTACGATGAGGAAACATGCTCACTAAAACAAGATGATAGACGTAGATTTGAGGCTTTTGAAATCTGCGTGTGTGGAGAAGGATGGAGAAAGGCGAAATGCATGGAAGAAAAACAAACGAGGTATATTGGGGGAGGTGAGGGAGACGATGCTGGGAGTAAACCTAATGAGGCAGGAAGTATTAGTTCAGAGTGTTTTAATTTCCAATGAGATGTTGTAATTTATTAATTATGACACCCATTTTAATAATATTATACTATTCCAATATGATAATAGACATTGATTATTCGAATATATCGGGCTCTTTCACATTTATATTTGCAATTTTATCCATTGATGCTGAGTTCTTCAGTCAATTCATCCAAGACAACTAAATATTATATTTATTTTAATCGTCCATTTTTCAAATAAATTGAAGATTAATTAAAGCACGACTGTTACTAATGAAATATTTCCATTTTTCAAAGATACTCAGCAGAAAAAATTTAAAAAGTGATTTTACCGTGCACCCGATGGGTAAATAATGAAAGTAAATTTATTCTAGGTCAAAGTCAATTGTGTGAAGTTCTAGGAGGCAGCCTTTATTATTATTTCCGCTTTCATCTGATGTAGCACTTTACTTATCTCGTCAGATGAGAAGAGACAGAATGAGGCGTGGAAGTTATAAAATCGAGAGTCGAGGCGAGGTGATATTTCCCGCCCGCTTGTTTGCTCTGTCCCGCGAAGCATAAAGGATCGGAATGGCAGAGGGAGGTGGGGGGGAAGGGGCGGCATATCCGAGCGGAATATATAGGTCAGGGAGAAACGGAAGGGAAGCGGCTTTCTTTTGTAGGGTTTGCATTTTGAGATGGAAAATACTTTCTTCAGGGCATGTATGAAAATGTTTCCTTTCAATTACCGTGGTCCTTTGGACCACTAGCCGCAATCCATTAATTGTTGAGACAATTAGTATTCTGCTTTTGTTTGAATGAAGCACCAGAATTTGTTTTGACCACTTATTTGTCGCGGACAAATAGGTGACAGGAGGCCTGGTATCTTTTGATTTTATCTATACTGTATTTTAAAGTTTACTATTGGATTTATAGAAAGTTCAGATCATTTATATTTTTAAATTTCCTTAAGTTTACCGCAAGCGATAACTGCTGAGCATATCCATAGTGTTTTGCTTTTCAATTACAATTTTTGCAATATACGTAGTGGTGTAAGTTAGTTATGATTATTATATATGTATACACTATTTACAAATAAATAAATAAATAAATATATATATATATATATATATATATATATATGTATATATATATATATATATATATATATATGCGCGCGTGTGTGTGTGTCTGTATACAAACAAATATATTCACATATATTTTTTAAATAATATGTATATTATAATGTGTTATATGCGTGTTAATATAGTTTATAAATATGTATATATTCGTGCATGTAAGCCGGATATTTGAGCTCCTATAAACTACATATCATTCTCTCAGTTTGGCCTTCTCTAGGCAGCAGACGAGGTAGAGTCTGCCGATGGGACGTTGCCATCTTCCATTAGCGCCCGGCACCTGTTTTACACGGGGATGGCATCCCCCTCCGTGCATTTATTTACCCGCCAGGGCTGAGCCTTCCTTTCGCTCCGAGAAACGACCCGCCAGTCGTTCAATCTACGGACCGGCGTCGCTCCATTGGGGCCTCTAACAGGTCTGCAATCGCCCAGCCACTTCTAGCATTCGGGCAATTCAGTGCAGCCACATTGACTCGGTGGGCAGTTGAATTCCCACCACCGCCATTGGAAGAAGCCAAGCCTCCCATTCTCTATCCTGGATCGGAGTTCCTGCACCCTCCCCTCAAAATCCCTAGAGATCGGCACACGCCAGAACTTCCGGCCGTAGCGGCAGGAAATCTATAATGACTTATCCTTACTTACTTTATTAGTTTTATTAGAACACTATTAATGTCGTATATGATCAGCAGCTAAAAGTTCAGTCAACATACCTTCTAAATGAGATGCATTTGATGCTTAAAGATTAAAGGACCCGGGTTTGACTCTCGAATGAAGCCTCTGCACATTATTAAGTTCATAAGTTGTATTTTCAAGTGAGTGTGTGCGTTAGAAAATAACGTAGGCATAAAGCAAATGGAACAGATTTGCCTTGTCGTTATACCACTAAAGATTGGACTACCCACATGTCGAACTGTTTTTGACCGAGCAATATCCTCAACGATATAACCAAACGCCAGGCTGATTCCTGTGTTTGTTAGTCCGGAATTTTATTTTTTGCACTTGATATTTACATCAATAAAAGTAAGTTGGAAGTAGAATTTAGTCGTCATGGAGTGCATGGAATCCATTTGACATCGATGAATAGAAAGCTCGAATCGGCATAAATTGTGACGTAACTAGATATGAATAATCTTCCTCATAATTTATTTGAATGCTAGAGAACATACCTATTCCGAGCGAAGTGTAGAGGCGCCTGAAAATCACACTTCGTTACCGAAAATTAATTAATGCGACCAGCTCGTTCCCATTTGCTCCATTTTGATTATCTGTGTAGTCAAGCAATAGCCCTTCTGCAGTCACCAGACGAATTTGTTCAATCCTATCAACTATACCGGCAATCCTCTAGTCGTTAATCTACTGATTTACCAACTCGGCAAACACACTAACTTTATGAGGAATTCAGCCGAGGGATATTTTACTTCTGTTGACATGAAGACATCAGATGAAAGAACTCCGACATGGGAGTTTGGATCCCACGTTGGAAATTGGTCTCAAAATGTTAGAGAAAGCTATTACAGTATCTTGCTGAAAGAACGAAATTAAAGTATGCCGAAAACTGATTCTGTTTGAGGAATCGTAGCAAATTATATAAGCGTTTAGTAATTTTACTTGACATTTAGAATAACACTATTTCTTGTTAGCAATGAACAGTTGTTTTTATAAAGGATTTCTCAACAAACCTATGCAAAATTCAGCGTCCATTCGTTTCACGTTTTTGAATGACCGAACACTGGACGGTTGATGATATTGAAAATTGTGCCTCTGCAAAGGAATAGAGTCTCCTAGCAAACAATTTCTTACGCGGTAGCATCATAACCATACCTTCTTCATAGACACACACACCCACTCCTGGTAGATAAAAAAAAATGTAAAACTATAAAATAAGCAAAGTATTTGTATGCGCCTATCGAATGTCCCCCGAAAGCTCTTCAGCCGGTTGGAGAGGAGGGTTACGGACGTGGGGCAAGGGGGGTGTTCGCGGAGGGGGTTCCCCTCAAAGCCCAAAGTCTCCCCATCGCTCGAGTGGAAAATTGGCTTTTGGAAAAGGGCTTGGGAGTGACGCAAGATGGAGCACTCAGGGGGATGAGGGGTAAGGTATATGTATAATATGCGTCCGACGAGTGGCCACGAGAATGGGCCGACATGGAGCGCCCCCGTCTCGCCACCTCTCGCCCCCTCATTTGCCCACGCACTCGCGACGGCAGAAAAGGGTGCGAAGAATCCAAAAGGGGGGGGGAGGGATGCGAAGGCGGTTAAACTAAAGCTGGAGGACAAGGGGCTCTTCTAACTTAATGTCCCTACCTCGAGGAGCTGACGTAATGAATGAACGGCTGAGAGCGGCTGCAGTTTATCCCCGGGGGACCAGACGACCCCGCGTCTCGCGAGAGGGCGAAGGCGACGACTATCGGGGACCCGGGAAATGGAAATGGCGGCACGCCGGAGACAGCCGAGTAAGGTGCGGGATTCTGGTCGTACGGCCACGCGCTGCTGCTGTCCAGCAGTTGGCGTAGGGCGGGTCGGGGTCATTGAGGGCCGCCTAGAGTTGGAGGAGCTAGGGGAGGATGGGGATACGGTCGTGAAGAGATTAGATCTAACGGCGAGGGCGAACTAAGCCGCCGTCTTCTTCGGGCAAGTGGATCGTAACGAAGTGCGGCAGCGTAAAATCCCCGACACTCTATGGAAATCGGCGCATGACTCCATCATTAGCGGTGTGGAAAAGGGGCAAGGCCCTCCTCACGAGTCGCTTGTGGTTTCCCTGGGTTATGTGGCAACTATGAAATAAAAAAGCTTGGGCTGAGTCGGGAATGCACGAAACATAAACCAGGGTCTGAACCGGAGACCTACCCGCCAGACGCCCTCGGGACTAATGGCCAATCAAGGCGGTGCCATGTGAAAGTGGGTTGTGGCTGTAGGACTGCGAGGGGTGGGCGTCGTGCAGCATGGCTGGTAGGAATGGGCGCCACCGGGCGGCGGCCTGGGGAACGAGACCTGTCTGACGGGGAAGTGGATGGAGGCGGGCGATGGGCGCCAGGACACGCTTCAGGTTATTTCGGAGAGGGTCGTAGGGCTATAAGACCCACGCACGATTCCAGAAGAATTATCCGACAGGGGAGGGCGTCGGCTAGTTCGCGAAAAACAAAACAAAGCAGCCGTTGCTTGTTTAGGCCAGCCCCAAAGAGTCTCATTGTTTAATGTCGCCAAGCATTTCACTATCGCATTTTTTTCCTTCCCTCCCGTGATGTTTAGCAATTCTGAAATTTTTTGAAGTGGGGCGTTCTAGGCGATCGAGAGGGTAGCACTGTACGCGAGCCTACCTTAATCCCTTTTCAAATTTGTTTTGAAATTCGGGTTTAGAAATATTAAAATTCGTTTTATATAATTTACTAATCATTTCACACCTTTTTTTCTATTATGTGTTCACACCTTGCGCTTTTTTTCATGATAGTATTACTTCGGGAGAGGGCAATGTTCCAGGGCACGCCATTTTACTAGATTTTAAGAAAGCCTTTCACAAAGTATCTCTTAGTAAGCAACTTACAAAGCTAGAAGCATATGGCATAAATAAAAATATCCAGGGTTTGATGAAAGACTTTTTGAATGGTCGGGTACAAAGAGCAGTGATGGATGGAGTTAGCTCAAATGCAGTAGAAGTTGCTTCAGGTGTTCCGAGGGAAGTATTATCGAACCTCTTTCATTCCTACCTAATGTTAACGTAATTTACTCCGTAGTCAATAGTAAGATACGTTTGTTTGCCAAAGATGCAGTGGTTTACTGTGATATCCGTGATCCTGAAGACACAGCAGTTTTATTAGATGACCTGTATACTCTACGACGCTGGTGAGACACTTGGCAATTAGAATTAAACTTAAAAAAGTGCGTAGTCATAAATTTTTGGAAAAAGAGCAATTCCCTTCCAAATGCCTACTGCATTGGGAACACTGGATTTGAACGCGCAGCCTTGATTAAATACTGAAGTGTTACCCTCACTCACGATCTCTCCTTGGTGAAATACATCCGGGGAATATGTGGACAAGCTAACAGAAAATTAGGATTAATTAGAAGAGTACTGGGTAAATGCGATGAAAAGATCAAAGAGAAATGTTATCATTTGCTGATTAGGCTTCAGTTAGAATATGCTGCTAGTATATGGGATCCTTGCGAAGTTGGATTGATTGCCGAATTAGATCGCGTGCAGCGTAGAGAGGCTAGATTTATAAAACGTTGTTATGATAAACTTAGTAGCGTATCCAAAACATTGGAGCTGCTAGGCTGGGAGCCACTAACGGAGCGAGGGTTAAAATGAATATTGAAGCTCTTGCATAAATTTGAAGGTAGTTTCTTTAGCAGTGATGTTGAAAAGGTATTATTACCTCCATCGCGTTACGGTAGGAAAGATCATGTTAATAAAATTAGAGAGACTAAGTGTAGAAGAGAAGGTTTAAAGATGTCATTTTTCCACGAATGAAAAGGGATCATAATAACATTGTCCGACCGTGGTAGGGTCATGATCGGGTAAAATTATTCTGCTGTGTATTCACCCCCTGCCACATATCCTAGCAGTGGCTTGCGGGGTAAACAAATAAAAAATAAAATTAAATGAATATACAACAATAAATCAAAAAGCAGGCAATGCAACTTACAACACAATCGAAACGACAGATATTCCATAAACAAGCTAACAAATGCGTTGGATAGCAGTAGGTATAGTAGTAATGAGTATGGTTTTCCATGTTGTTTTATTCTCTTTTACGGATAGTGACCTGGCGCCTTCCAGCCACATGCCCTTGCGGCCGGTTTCGGGGTATTATGTAGATATACGTATCTAATAGTTTTGTAACCTTAGAATGGTGACATTATGAAACATGGCAACAGAAAAGTTGAAGATTTTATGATAGAGCATGATTCACTTAGTAATGCATACTATCAGTAAAATACATGGTAAAGGCCAGAAAATTCTGAATACATCACATCGAATAACCACCTATAATGAGTAAACAACTGTTGATCTCCTGAGTCTATATCTAAAATATTAGGGCTATCACACAAATCTATACGATCAATATAATGGAATCGACCAGCAAGCTATATTTTAAAGAAGAACGCTCTCTGCTTCCACATACCGTAATCACCAAGACATTTTAACCGAGACATGACGAATGAAAAGCCAAAATTGGCCTTGTACCCTTTAATTACGCTTAACTATTCACATGTTAAAATCATTCATAGCAGTGTTTTATGATTACATTAAAATAGTTAATCATTATTAATTATTAAATTGAATGTTGGTAAGCCTGTGATTTTACGAGAAAATAACTTATTTTATCTCACATAGTAGACTTGTTAAATTAGTGTATCGTTTCTTAGTTATGCCACACACATAATTTCATTTAGGAAAAGCAATGCCATTCGCCCTACGGTAAAAACTTCTTACGTGGAAATCTGTATGGTTTTGTAAATGAAACAATTTGAGTGGAACAACGAAGTGCATGCATTATAATTCAGTAGCATTGGTTCCACATAGTTTCACCTATAAATAGAGTAAAAGGTTCATAAAAACACTCTGGTTCGTATTTTCCCCAAAAGTGAGAAACTTTGGATCCGAATCGGGAATGAATGAGGACCTCCATAGCTTAACCATGCCGCCCCTGCCTATCCATGTACGAGTATGTGTTAGGCAGGTTAAAATGAGCTGCCACAATGGACCAAGAGGTCTAAGCAAGAGGTGCCTGAGTCCCCCCCATAATTGCCGTCTATCTACGCCTAAAACCATGCATCTCATAGAGGACTATTTAGTTTTACGCCTGGATCTATTCCCGCTTCCGCAATTATTTTTGAAAGCAACGGTGAATTACATCTCTGTATTCTCTCACGCATTTTATTAACTCTGCTTTGAGTGAATTATTACCACATCCAGGGTTATATCTTTATTTCAGAGACCTTGAAACTTCATTTAACGCACGCAGCAGGAAGTATTATCCTTCAGCGGGAAACGATAAAAGTCGAAGCTTCGCAATTCCTCGTTGGAGAGCCTTAAGCAAATGAAGCAGCCTCGCAAGTAGAGGGAAGAAGTGTTGCCATTATTTCTTTAGTATTCTCTCTACATCCTTGAGCATCGTTATAATTTTCAACTGTAAAATTTACCCAGTCTGAAATTATCCATAGGATTTAAACGATACACCGATCGTCAAAATCATTTCCAGTGTTTCGCTGCAACCATTGAATAAAATCTCACCTTGATGAACGATGGCAACGCGGCGCTTGTTTTAGGAAATTTTGCAAGTACTCAAATATAAATCATTTTTGACATTAAAATTGTTCATTGAAAACGAACATGAAAGCTGAAAACTTCAAAATTTTATGATAAAAACATATAAAATATATCATGCATAGAATAGAAACTCATTTTGCTATCTTGTTGGCAATTAATTTTTTTTCAGGTCGGTGCAAGCAAAACTAGGTTCAAATGTTTTTCCATGCTACTTTCTGTTCTCTCTTCTGTGACCGCTGCTGCAATACTTAATTTCTGTCCCCAGACACTGCAGGGCAATAAAATTCCTCGTAAAAAATATTATGTCGCTAATTTGTTTCGCTTGCGTTTACGATCGCCGAGAATAAAACTAGTTGACGTACGAACCACTATTCTCCTGATTTCTTTTAAAATGAAAATTATAACTTGCAAACGGTAAAAACTTAATGCGTAAATTTATCACGAGTGAGTCCTCCTCTAATACAGTGGGACCTAGGCCCGCATTATAGGTTGTCTTATTCTAAGGATTCTCTTCTATGCGACAGTGGGAGCTCTTGGATTGATTGGCAGTCGATGAAACGAAATACTTATTTTTAATGTTTTTTCAATATTCAACGATGCTTTAAAATTTAAATTGTAATCAGAGCGATTGCTTCTGCGGTTTATTTTCATAAATTTTAATTTGCCATTAATTAAAAATATTACTTAAGCAATGAATGATATCAAATACGGCTTCAATGGATGCAGCCACTCGCCATAGTTCGTTGATTTTTGATTTTTTGGTAGCACATACAATATTAAATTCACTGCCAAAGTATAAATGCTCTAAAAACCTGGAAAACAAATGTGTGATCAGATAGTAAAAAATCCTGAAATTTAGTGTTCATCAATTTTGTTAAAAAGTAAGTAAAATTAAATGGAGTAATCGAGTAACGCCGACTCAAAAACGGAATAGAACCAGAACTGATTGGTTGGTTCGACAGACGTCGTTACTTCACCAAAGGAGGAAGAGCGCGAAATAGGAGGTGTGAGGGGCGTCACTGACGGAGGGCCGCCCTTTCTGACCATTGCAACTCGACGCGCCATTCAGTCTTTAAAGGACATTTGAAGAAGAGATTGGGGCAGAACCGAATGAGGCGAACGGTTGAAGCAGGCATCCTATTCATTTGGGGTGGCTACTGACCAACAGTCTCCGGATTCTCGGCCATTCATCACTTTCAACGCGCCTTCACTCCCCTTAACTTTGAACAGGGCTTGCCTTGTTGAATCGAACCGGACACCCAATCGTCCCGGACCAATTGCGAAATCACCAATCCTCCCGCGAGAGCAAAACTGGAAATGTCCGGAGGAGGATATTATTTGACTGTTATTATTGGTGTTCAACCGATTATTTTGGCTTTTACGGTTTCAGGCTATACTAAAAAACAGGGATACATTCCCTCGCCTCTCCTTAGATGTGAGCCTGGCATCAGAAATTACAATAAGCCACTCTTTAATTGCGTATTGCCGTACTTATATTTGCACTCACATTTACACCCTCAATTCCAAGATCATTCTGTCCAACCTCCTTATCCTTGTCTTACCTCTTCCTCGCTTGCTGAACATTCCCCCTTTTTTATACGTATCAGACTCCAGCATCCCACTACCAATATGACCCCCAACAGAACCCACTTTACCTGCCTCCTTTGGATTTTTCGGAACAATCCCCTGACCTCTGCCACCATTCCACCGCATATTCTGTATTACCTCAGTTTTCATCTTATAAAATCAAGATTTTACCTCCGCTAATTTAATACCAAACTATTAGCCATTGCATAAACAAGATCTTTTTCTAATTTGACCTCTAGGTATTCGGTGGGTGGGCAGAAGAGAACGTACCGTGACATAAGGAAATCGTTTAAATGTTTCACTTTAGTTCGTTCCTTCTCCCTATGCTGTTTCTTTTGCTGGATGTAATCCAATTGACCTTTAGCTAAAATAACCAATTTCCCATCGCGTCTTAAATATTAGTACGAGTACTCGTATGGACAGTATGCATGGGAACTTTTAAGGGCTTTTAAATTCAGTTTGAAAATATATCTGAAGTGAATTGATATTTAAAAATGAGTTTGGCTTAATTTCATATCAAATTGAAACTGCAAACACCCTCAGATTTATTCGCTGAAGGATGTTTTGGTATCTTGGAGAAATCTGAAGTTTTCAGTAAAACGTCTTCAGAAGCAAAATTAGGAAGGAAGATTGTAACCGACCGCGTACCTTCCAAAAAAAACAGATTAAAAGGTATTAATTTCACAATGTTTCCATGTGTTTGTGTTCGTTAGTAATCGAAACAAATTTTCAATGACGAGACATCATTTTTTGATTGGAATATAAATTAATGGAAATTTATCGTATCCATATTAAAAGGACTTTTTCATTTTTATTTTTAGAAGTTTATCGGCTCGTTTTTTTATCCCTCACAATGAAATGTTGCGGGGCTGATCTATATATACTGCTAGTATTTGCGTGTACAAGATACACCCTACACGGTGCATGCCCGTCTTGAAGCGTCGCTCCCGTCAAAAGGTGGGGGGTGAGCAAATATCGGCGAGCGGGGAGGCCGTCCGTCCCCCGCATCAGAGAGGGAAGAGGGCGAAGTCACTCCTGCGTGGGGGATGACGAGAGGTAACACGTCGGTTTACTGCGGAGAGGTCGCACACGAACAGGAAGCTTCACGGCATTATTATTGTTATTATTGTATAACGGCCTTGGCTGTAAACCACTCAGAAGCACGGTGATTACATTCACGACAAGCTATTTGGCACGAACACATGGAATGCACTTGAGCTTAACACTGACGGAGTGGGCATTAGTTAACTTTCGCTTTGCATTGGATGGTAAACGGTGTGGAAATATGAGGAAATTTGACTGCCAAACAGACCTATATGAAATTACTATTTTTCTGGCAGGCTTTCTCTTAGTTGTGACCACAGGAGTGACAAAGTTCACAAGCGAATTCTAAGTTCCAAAAAATGGACTTATAGCTACTAGAAATAGTCACGAATTGCTCTAGTAGATTAATATTCAACGGGAAGCCAGAATTTCTGGATTAGACATTTATATAATATGTTAATCAAACCATAAACAGGAAGTATGTGCATTCATTTAAACAGTGATAATTTATGAAGTTCACATTATTAATTGAATTCTAAAATAATTCCATTAAATATTTTTCCCTACCAACATTCTTGTTGGATTATATAGTTATTTCAAATGGGTTATTCCGCTGTAAGGGGCTACTTCCCTTCCAATCACCTGATTTTGGCGCTCACAGCAGAATAAAAATTCATCCAAGAAGACCTTCAAAATCGCTGCTTCTCTTTACTTCCTCGAAGCTCAAGGAAAGTGGCGAAAGTGAGGAGCTCGAGTGAAAGCTTTAACATAGACGATGTCATAGTTCGAACAGATTCCGCTCCAGCTAGCTGGCGGCGCTGTGCCGGACCAGGGGAGGAAGGGATGGAAGGGCACCCCACCCCCCCCCCGCCACCGTGACGCGGCACCACAACCCCTTTTCCAAGGTTTTACGCGTCCGAGCAGTCGCTTCTTTCTCCATGGGCCGCCAGATTTACGCCTCGTTATACTCGACGCTAACAGCACGAGTACGGGCACGCGATAACGGTTTCATCCACCCGGCAAGCGAGGGTCGGCGTCAAATCGAGACGGTGGACGCGCCCAGCACGAATGAACGCCCCCCTGAGTCGGGCGAACGCGTCTCTCCCCCTCTTCCCCACTCTGCCGATGGGCAATTGGTCCGATCGCCTGTAGGGAGCACCCACTCGATGAAAGCACCCTGTTTTCGAGGGTAAAGGTTCCGTCTTTTGTGGGGCTCTGATACTGTATTACTCAACTGAATAAACCAGACTCATGACCTAGAGGGTCTTTTGGTAATATGACCCGTAGGGTGTATGAAATGGACCCATGCCCAGAGACGATAAGGGAGCGAGGTCAGTGCCCGTTCCGCCCCCTACCCTTTCTGAGGATGATCTGGCATCATGAAAACGACACGGCTATGTTAGGGCTGAGGCGTCATCCGGAATTGAACCGGGACCCATTTTGGTCGGCACTCAGTCACTCCAATCACTAGGCTACCTCGGTTCTTCCATTAGATGAGATGAGGTTGAATTTATTCGTAAAATTATCCACCTTGATTTGTTGATGAGAGAATGCTCCTTCTCATTGTATGCTCTTTTCAAAGGCTCTTATCTTGGATTCATTCGTCTTGCGCAGATGGTATGTTTGACATTAAATACTCATTTGACATAAATAACAGCAACCATTCATTAAACAGTGACGAAAGGTGAACAAACTGTTTTCTTAAACATATAAATTAGACAAAATATAAAAATTATACCTCAAAAAAATAGTTATAAAAATACTTCAAAATTTTTCATATTGAAGCTATAAATTTCATTTTAAAACTATGTTATCGCCCTGAAGAAGGGGATCATGATTTTCATGAATAAAACTCAATGAAAATTTTCTTTCAAGCCGCGACCCCAAACTGTTAGCCACACACACACGTCAGAGGTCAATTAGAGGACCTAATCGCGTGTGTTCCCATAAGGAAATATTTGATAGTGATATGGGTTGGAATGCAACGATAGGCCAAGGAAGATATGGTGATGAGGTGGGGATCTACGGTTTACCCACGAGGAATGACCGTCCATGGACATATCCAACAAATAAATATTTTGTTACTCCTAACAAAACTCAATATCCAGCATCCTACTCTATATCAGGTCGCTCTTCATCTCTGAGTAATTTCTTCCTCCCTTCATCCCGTTCAACATCCCTATCCTGTTCCTTCCCTTTCCTCGTTTGCCTAACATTCTCCCCTCAATTACAGTCTTCAACATCCCACTGCCGGTCAATACCCCCTTCATTCACTTTTCCTGCCTCCATAGGATTTCTTTCAAGAAACCCCTCTCTTCACCCACCGTACCAAGTACTTCCTCATTTGTTTTCTTCTCTGTCCATTTCACCTTCTCCATTCTTCTCCACACTTACGTTTCAAAAGTCTCCAGTCTACGTACGAGTATATCCTCCTGCTTCAATGACCACGTTTCCGCGCCGCACAGAGCTACGCTCCATGTCAAAGCTCTTACGAGTCTTTTCTTAACATCCTTATTCAAGGTCTCTGTCATCAACTCCCTCCTCCTTGTGAAAGCCTCTTTGCCTAGCGCAATTCTTCTCCTTACGTCCCTACTACTTTGACGGTGTTGGCCCAAAACACTACTGACATACGTTCACTGTTCCAGCTGCTCTAGTTTTTGCCCTCCTAATTCAATGTTTTACTTAGGCTCTTTCTTTTTAGGAAATCGAATAACCTTGGTTTTATTAATAATGATTCTCATCCCATTTCTTACGTACTGAACTTCCAATTCACTCAGCAATGCTTGAAACCCCCTGTCTGTCGGACAAACTAAAGCTTGGCTATCAGCAAACCTAAGTGATTTTACGAGCTTCCCGCCCACTTTTATTCCTACCTCCAGTTGTTCCCATGCATCTTCGTTGTCATGGCGAATGATTTTTACTCTCTGAAATTGTTGCATTGTGGAATCACGTTAGAACTTGGAGGAAATCTTGGGCAGAAATTTAATAAATGCTGAATAGTCCAACGAAATCAGTTAATTTCCAGGATTTGGCATCGAAACACCTTGAATATAGTCCTGTCTTTTATTTTGAATGTGAAAAGTAATTATTGTGTAGTAATGCATGTTGAATTCATTTGCCAAATGTAAAATGGTGCTCTTTAGAATGCAGCACCATCAATGAAGGATTCAGGTATATTTTTGAGCGTACTTTGCCACAAAAATTGAACTCCTAAAACATATTTATATTTAATTACGATGTGCGGGAACCCATGGGCAATAGCAGGTTACTAAAGCCAACCAGGGACCAGGAAATGTTATATTTCCGAGAATTGCCGTACGAGGCACTGGATATTCCCAAGGGATGATGAACCACTGCTCAGCTGCAGTAGCTTCCTTTGGAGATCTTCGCTACCAACATGGTTGCCACAAAACCTTTTTTCTCTTCTTCTTTGAATTGTTTATGCAATTTTCTGACCACTTTCTCAGTATTCGGCATTTTATGATTTCCCGACACCCACCCTGGAAAACCCTGAATCTCTCAAAAGCGAAATTTCTTTCCATGCTATTAACAGGGTTTTTCGTTTGTAAAATCTAATGCATTTACCATACGATGTGCTGCAGCAATTTTTCACAAATCTTTTTAGAAATGGAAACAATTTGAGAATGTATTTTCCTTGACTGCTGTATAAATTTCATATAAACTGTTTTGCATTTCTAAATATAATAAACACGTGTTCGTCATCTTACTGTATTATGATTTGAGCTACCAATAATAAGGCATGAGGAATTTTTTGAATTACGCAGGCAGTGGCACGGATGCACCACATAAAAATATACATGGTTTTTATTAAAAGCATTGGGAATAGTTTCGGAAAAATATTTTTTTTATATATTGCTTCAGTGCCTCAAAATTCTTCGAAGTACATTCCCTGAACGTCGATACACTTTTGCCAGTGGCTTTCCTACAACTCGAAGGCTCCCCGGTAGGCAGCTTCCAGGAGATCCTTTAGGGTCCGAGTTCAAGCTTCTTTGACGGCACTTAGGGTCCAATGGTGGGGTTCTTTCAAAGAGCGAGGATTTTGCTAGCATAGGGAATAGGAAATAGCCTGCTGGTGCCAAGTCGGGGCCGTCCAAAACGTCAGGGTCGTCTTTTATGCGTTGCAAAAGGTCTTCGCAAGCAGACACGGCTCTGCTCTGGTTCGTCCTTCAAGACCTTTGAGATGAGTTTAGTGCAGGTCTTTCGAATCGACAAATTTTTAGTGATGATGGTGCGCTATCAATAACGATACGATCTGCTTTGATGCGCACATTTGACCGACGGTCTGAATTCAGCACTTCACGCACACACGTCAGGAAAAAAATGTTACAGATACTTTTTATACAAACCAATTGATGCCGAATTGTAACCTGTCGAGTGGTATTCCGAGAGGTACTATTGGTGAAAATAATGTTATTTCCAATTGCTCATCTTGATGCTCTTTTCTATCTTTTGCTCCATCATATTTACATCTGAAATCAAACTTACCCGCATACCCTCTATCACTACAGCCGTTCTTGTGTGTGAAATTAATCAAGTATGAAATCCTATAGCCTTCATGTTTGAGTGTTTCGTCATTTGAGATGACAATTACATTTACTACATGAAAGTATTCTCTATATGAAGATCCCCTCTAAAATTAATTTTTCTATACCAATACCTTCTCTCAAAACTGACGCTCCTTATCTATGACAGACTCTTCTTTTTAAATATACAGATAAGAATGTTGGCATTAGCAAAGGAGCTAGCATTGAAACGAATAACAGGGAGATCCATGACTCATTCAATCACCGAAAAAAATGAAATTGATGACTATGAAGTTATCATTTCAACAAATTAAACTTGTTTTCTGCATTGGTTCTATCTTCACTTAAACTCATTTTGTTACATTGATGACACCCCTGTCTTATTTTTCGTATTTTTGTACTGTTCCTGATTGTGTATCCTGGAAATGTATTCGTCTTCAGTAAAGTATCGTTCAGCCTTCTGGATCCGATACTTCTCCGAATAACAGCTTTGATCTATTGAATATGATAAATCCGTACCACGGGTGTACGTAGAATTTATCCTTATTCTCCTAACCTCCTTGTTTGCGTGATGCATTGGTCATAGTTTTCATCTTTCCAATTCAGTCCCCAAAGAAAATAACATCTGGTAATGGCCATTCCTAGTGCACACTTCCCGGCTGCTCCCACCATTCTCCCTTGATAGTTTTCTATTTTTCTATCCTATTCCTTTTCCTTTATTTTCCGTTATTAGCATTTTATCTTTCAGCCTGGTTCTACCCCAATTAAAGTCCATAAATTAAACATTTTCCAGGTTCTCCTGTTTTAATTCTCTTCAAACTCTGAGATTAATTGTATGGCCTCCTGCATCACAATAGAAATTTGCATTCTTGCTCAGGACGCACTTCGAACGGATTAATCCATTCCAAATTCTTAATCTAACGAGAGTGAGCACAATTGGCATTATCCTCTACACCGAAGTACTTTAAAACTCCTCTTATGGTGTTCTATCAGGTTTATTTTTTTATTAGAATTATTATTTTCATTCTAAAATCAAATTTGCTTGCTGCTAATGCTCTTCTTCTATACTTTAATGAGTAACATCGAAGTAAAATAAAGAAAACATACACTCTAATATACTAGGTAAAACATGAGGAGAAACTATTGTGCTGAAAGCAGGGCAATTAGAACAAGTCAGCTCACCTCTTCCCGCTTCGGAGCTTGAAGATATCAAGAGGGGATTTGCTCTCACGGTAAGAATCATTTTCTACGAAGAGTATCTCCATCAATCCATGATTCAATATAACGAACTTGGTAGCAATACATTGAACCATCCGTTCAATTTATTTCATTGAGAAACTGAGATATGGATTGGAGGCATGAAGTAATGGAAGTGCATGAATAAGAAAGTTTTCGAAACGTGTGAATGGTGAGGAATACTGAAGTGGGAAATTGGAGCGAGAAACGAGAGAGTTTAAGTAGAGGAGTGAAAGGCTATGGACAGCGCGATATGGAGAGGAGAAACCGATGAATTTGTGCACCTTGGAGCGTCATGGATCATTCAATGGAGTGTAAGAGAAAGAGAGGAGGAACGAGGAAGGTCATGGGGCAAATAAACGATGTACCAAGTGATGAGGGATGCAAGTTTGGGGAGTGGTCAGAAAGGAAGCAGTGAAGGCTTGGGGTCAACCGAGCTCCGGATTGAAAACCCCTCAAGAATGACTACACTCTCCTCATTCGCCATACCTCTTCTTTCGCCTTTTTTCTTCCAATTTTCACTTTATTTATTCTTTGGTCATGTAAAACCCCATATGATTGAATGACTTGCACGACAACTTGAAAGCAGGTACACGTATGTAGAAACTTGATTCTTTGGATACAATGCTATCTTCTCTAATTCTTTTTTATCATTAAAGCTATTTATATTTTCTGCCCTATTTTCAATAACTGCAATGGAAACCACCATTCTACTCTCATTCAATACGCAAAATAATCCTCGGTAGCCTCGCAAAACCTCAGCTTTGTATCAAGTACCGCACTATTTTATCAACACAACGTTTCCAAGCGTTCATTAATAAATAACAGAAGACCTCTTTCTGACCAAAACTCACTTCCAACATATTTTTAACTCGCTACATATTTCGTCGACTAATCGCAACTATCGAATCCATTCTCACGCAATAAAACTGCAACACGTTTCAGATGAAGAACCGGGGAAAACTCGCAACATCCACACCTGCAAGACCAAGCCATAAACCACGAAACAAATGGCAAAGCGCTCAAACCCAGAGCAAACTTGAAATCAAGCGTGGTGGAACCCAAAATTCCAAAATCTTGGCCCGAAAGCAAATCAACGGTTCAGAAACATTATTCCGAGAGGTCCACGTGAGGAGGAGGTTGGCGGCGGGGGTTTTCGGCGGGGGTTGGCGGCGGGCGGTCGGGTTGGAAGGGAGAACTCCGGGGGGCTGAGGGCGAGAGGGCAAGGGAACGTGAAAAGAGGAAGATAATGGCGTGGATGGCGGTGTGTGTGGGGAGGGGGGTAAGGCGGGCAGTGATGGGGCTCAGGATGAGAGTAGAATGAGAGGGGTCCCTGCTGCGGCCGCTGGGGGCGCCACGGCTTAAGTCTCGGTCGACACGGCCGTAATTGCCACTAGCAGAGGGACAGGGCCCCACCGGCGGCTGGGGGGGAGGACCTCGACCAGGGCGGGTGGGGATTAGGTTTCCCGCATTCACAAGAGGGTGGGACTTGGGGGGGAGTATGAGGTGGGAGGGGGGGTTCCGAAAGAGGAACGCGAATTTTCCCTCTGGAGAAAGTTCCCGAAACGGGGCGGAGAGAAGGATGGAGAGCGAAATGAAATTTCTGTGAAACGAGCGAAAATGAAAACAGTGGAAAAGCTCCCTTCCGAAGAGGCGGTGGTGGAGACTTTTCGTGAGGACAACTTCGACGACGCAATTATAAATATTCCACGCTGCTTGCACATGGGTGGGCGTGCGGGCACTGCTGCGAAGGGGCGTGCGTGCTCTCGGCGCATGAAGTGTAGGAGGACGACGATTTTGAGAAGCGTTCTCCACTCATTTATAAATGAATGCACGCATAAGAATAGCAGAGATTTAAACGAAATCTCGGTGTTGCGTCACGAAAAAAAATGGGTGAGAAGAATAAATGACCGAAAAACTTTACAGAAATTAGGCTTACTAAATTAATCTGTTCATTACTTCCCGGAAGTCATAGTTAACGACTCACAACATTTTCATTTTGCACGCCACGAGTAAAATACGACTGAGTAAGAAATTAAAATTCTTTCAATGCATGGCAAAGATAAACTCTTGAAAAAGCTTCCTCTGACCATGTTCACACAAATATTAATCTTGGAGTTGCCAGAATTATTTTAAGCCGTATAAGGATGGCGAAAAGTAAAACTGTCAAAGATAGATTCACGGTTTAGGTTGTTTCATTGAGCAATGCCGCATTCCGCAGCAATGAAAATGATATCAGATCCATCATTTTTATGAAAATTTTATTGAAATATAGTTTAAAAACTGACTCTTTTCTAACCTTTCTCCTTCAATGAATGCTGATCTTAAAGATAATCATTTTGCGGGGACTCGTTTCCTTTGCCTGCAAGCCAATTTAATACGAATATCCTTTCCTTTCATTATAATAAACATATCACGCCAAAGTCTAACAGATTGTTTAATTTAAATGTTTCGTGTGAAACTTACGACTGTATTTTTGGAGCAGCGGTGGAGCAAGAATCCGTTGATGCCCGTGGGGCGGTCGGCCGGGAAATAGCCACCCTGGGCTTCGCCCCGGGATGGGGCGAGCGAGCTTTCTCTCCGGAACTCGTTCCCACCAGGGGCAATTTGATCGCGGTGACTATTCTATTGATTACCACGCGAGACAAAGAGAGATAATTATTAAGAAATGCGGATATAATTATTTATATTACAAATTAAAACAAGTATATATTTATTATACAATTAATTCTACCATTTATATTCATGCTGATTTCCACGACCAATTATTCGACAACTGCATCAGTTTCGGTAACTGAAACCCTAATTGAAACCGCATAATCAGCACAGAAGTGAGCACATGCGTTATGACGCACATATGAGGGCTTACATTATTGCCCTTAGTCACTTACTTCCAACCCTACACACCCCTTCCCCACATTCTTACTCCGCTCTTCCCCCGAGAACAACCTCCTGAAGTTGACGGCCTGCCCGTCGAAACGTTGAGGATATTCGAAGTTGTTTTTTTTTGAGTCTCTATATGTGTGTGTATATATGTATGTATGTATATATATATATATATATATATATATATATATATGTATATATGTATATATATACACACACACACATATAATTATATATATATGTATATATGTATGTATATATATATACACACACACACACACACACACACACACATATATATATATATATATATATATATATATATATATATATATATATATACATATAAAGAGTATAATGTGTGTATGTGCACACACATTTGGAGTTCACGTTTTATGCATTATGAAAACATTGAAAGAAAGTGGAAAAAGACAAAAAATATTTAGCGTTGGCAGTCATCACGAAGGTATCAAAGAAGGCAGCATGTTTTAATGGTTCTGCAAGAGTGGTTAGGACACTTCAAGTTTCTTTTTGGTTATCACATACTCTGTACCTACCAGTTCTTGCTTTATGTTGCATTATGTACAGTGGAATTCATAAGAATTCTTTCTAATTTTTCTAGAATTTAAAAAATACAAATCCAAGGGAAAAACCTAATGAAAAGTAAACTAAATATATTTCAATTTCAATACAAGATTTCATTTTTCGTTCACAAAAACAGAAGAATGAACAAATAACAAAGTAGAAAGTTCCTTTGTGTTGGCAAAGATGATCTTAAAGGAAAAATGCATTAAGCTACTGGAAATCTATCCATGATAAAAAACAAGACCTTGGGTTTAGTCCTTTTTAGATATTGAATATGGTCCATGATGACAATAGGCTATTTGAGCCAAAACGCTCACCAACTTTGGAGGATCTTCGAGGAGGGGGAAGGGGGAGCAGAGGGTGGACAGGGTGGGGTGGGCGTAGGGAGTTGAGGGGATGGAAGGGAAACGGGTGGATCGAGGGCGTCCAGCCTTTCCATTATTGGAAAGAGAATCAACGCATTCAAAAATTAACTACCTCAATTGAGGACGCTATTGAGTAAAAAAAGGACCTAATCAAGAAAATTCTATGGCACAAATATCTATTAGTACCAAATGAAAATACTAGTTTCATCAGAATTCATAATAAAATTAGATTTAAAGCCCGAAGATCAATTTTCGGAAGAGAAAAACACAATCGTGATTTTGTCTTAATAAATGAACATGAATTCGTCGCATTTTTGTTTACTCTCATCGATCCATCATGAGCGCCAATGCTATTCTTCCCCATTGAAACCGAGTTGTATCGAAAACTTGTCCCGTGGGACTAAATTTATTGCTCATCAAAAGGAAGGACTGCGAGGAAATGAATTAAAGGCGAAGGGGGAGAGGGGAATGGAGGAATTTTATGTTTACGGCGAGTTTGGTCTCGGTGGCCAATATTTATCACTTGGAATGCATGTTGCGTTTCGTGTGTCGGACTTCACCAGTGGTTAAGTTTGAAAAACTCGTCCAAAATATCTCCCGGAATAAAAATTTCAGCAAGTGCTGGACGCAAAATACAAATCATAGCATCAGCAAGCCAGTCTCGGCTGCCATTGATCAACATTGAGTTTTTAAAATAGAGAGACTTTGCGGAACAAGTGAGAGAAAATATATTTGAAAAGAGAATTAAAAAAATAGAGAGAAATGTACAATCAAAATAAGTGTTAAAAAACGAAGAATACTATTCCCTCGGTTCTAGGCTGGCTTAATTTCGTACGGAAAAAGGGGTTGTTTTCCCCGGACTGATTGCGTTTTTCATGGATTTTATCCGCTTTCAAGGATATTTAAGGAAAATATTTAGGATTTTTTTAATCGCGTTATGCAAATTCGGGTGGCTCGTGGCATCGCTGCTAACAGGTAATTTGGATTTTCATCACCAGGGGTCTCCCGCGTCAAGGAGAGATAGGCGAGTGCCTCAGGCAAGGTGGGGAGGTGACAACTTGTGCATGGTTTGTTGACGTATGCAAATTTTGCTCTCCATCAGTAATATTTCTTTTAATTCCCATTACCTGTAGATATAAGTAGGAGGAGTCGCGCTTAAAGTACTTCGATCTTAAACCATAAAATCTCTAACAGCCATATTATTTACAACTAATTTGGATGTCAAATGAAGTATGAGGAGTACATTTTTATGGCACAATTGATATTTTGAAACCCTGAAAATAGAAGGGGTACCTTGGTGTATTCATTCTGATGCTTCAAAGCTCAACTCGCACTTCAAGGATATCTAGCATAAACTCCAACATTTTAAAGTCTGAGTGAGGTAAGACCTGCTCACTTATTTAAAATCAAAGAGATTGACCGTCCCATATTTATGAACATGTGAAGAGTGCAATTTATTTAAAAAAATGTAAATCAACACAAAATTGAAGATCATTAATTTTTAAATTTCGTACGAGCTTTGATATGACATTTTTATATCATAATATTTAATTTAAGATATTTAAGATATTTAATTTTACTTTTTTTCACTTAATTATTGTCCACACGAGGGGAGTATAGCGCAATAATAATTTATTAATGCTTTTATGCATCCTTTAAATATTATCACTCAGGTTAAATGATAACGATTAAGTCATAAGAGATTACAAATAAACCGTGGAGAATCCCTATCATTATCACTAAGTTATCAACTAGTGTGGCACGAAGCCATCGATATTCACACGTCCAACATTTTTCCCAACAAAAATTATTGAATAATTGTTCTGAATGACGTGAATTACCTTTCACGAGGCATTGTTAATTTGCTAATAATGGTTTCAATGGAAATAATTTGCCTTATATCTTCTAATTCGCCTGAGTACACACCATCATCCACCAACACCATGGTTTATGTGTTTGGAATCCGTTTGAATATCAGATAATTGTCCCTGAACAAGGAAGTATGATCAGAAAATTTTAATTTTTATTATTTTGTTTGGACATCCCGTACTACATGCTTTCAATAACTTAGGCTAATATTATTATAGAAATGGCTTATTTCCACATGTACATTGTAGACATTTTCATACTGGATTTTAAAATTTAAAGCCTTTGATGCATTCTCTCTGGTTAAAAGCAGGCATGGTGGTAGAGGAGTGTACAAACTCACGTAAACACCGTTTATCATTAATTATTGTGTGTTGAACTTATCAGGATATCCTTTCCGTGGCATAGAAAAGGGAACAGCATAACTGGTCACCAGAAAACTTGTGAAGAGACGACTTGGAGAAAGATAAAACAAATCCCAAAATATCCGAGATACTAATGAAATTATACCAGGAGGAATAAAAAGAGACGTTGGTGGAATATCATAATTAATTAAAGATTAAAAATTGGCATATTTTGTGGAAAATTGCCGATTGTTAATTTTTTAATTAATACTAATAGGGGATGAAAAAATTGGGCAGAGATGGAAGGAGAGTGACTAGGAGTTAACAAGTGAGAAATAATGAAGGCACACCAGGCCAAAGCGAAGGATACTCTCTTTGGAACAATTAAGTATTGATACGACTGCGGTAAACTACCATAAGACCCTAAGAAAAGTGTGGTGTTTTCAATGCCTTTGAAACCAAGAACAGAGAAATGTAAGAGCATAGAACACTGGTCTTAATGTCTCCCAGATTAGAGATACTATATGGATAATCAGCCAAAGAGGAGCAAAATAGATATACAAAAACCTCATGGGAAACCAATGTGGGTTCAAGAAAAAACGAGGAAAAACACTTTTCTTGAGATTACTTGCCGAAAAAGGATACATGTAAATAAGCATGCATTCCATGCCATATTGGTCTAGGTAATACGCACGCGTATCTTTTGAGTTCAACCACTAATGAATATCCATCCTCGATTTTCACCTTCCCAAAACTTAACTTTCTACTCTTTATCTACTTTCGACAAAAATTCTGGGTTATTTGGGTCGTAATATTGGTACTGAATCCAGCGCTGTATTTGTTTCGTTCCAGACTCCCCATTTTCGGAATTAGTCTTGGACGACTGAGTGACTTCATTATCGAATCCATTAGCAGATCCATCTCTTTCTTTAATTCTTCAAAAACTTCCTTCATTTCATCTTACTCCGCTAACTATTCCACCTATAGAAGGGGTTCATAATATTTCCCCATAATTTATCATTACCCTTTCTTGATATGGGCGTAAAGGTTTGGTTAAATGACTCAACGGAGATATCTCCGGTTCCCTGTAAGAAGTTTGACATTATTTTGGACTATATTAAATTAATGTCAATTAACCACATTAGCCTCCTTTATTAACTTTCGGCAAACAACTGTGTCCTTAAATTTACGTCATAGTCTATGAATACGGATTCAACATCCGTGATACCATTGGTGCCAATACCAATGATACCATTTCTTAGTATCGTCAATATGTTCCATTTTTTACAATCTTCACATTTTATCATCTAGATTTGCTTTCTACAACACTCCCGATCTCTTTCAGACCTATTAAAAGATACATTTTTAAAATAAAACTCCCTGAGATACCATTCAAGAGGAAATCTCGTAGGATGGGAGGAAAGTGCTTTTTCGACTCTAGATTGAAGCTTTTTTTGAAGTGAAAGTTTTAAAATAATTAATTGGATATACCATCTCTTCAATTTCAATTGTGTATTCTTATGTTATGATTTTATCAAATGATTTCCGATCAAAGCATTCAAATACGATTCACAAAAAGCTTTTATAAAATCATTTTATGAATTAAGGACTGACTGGGCCAATTTTGGGCGTGCATGTATCATAGGAGTAAGTAAAAGCGAATTACGCTTCCCAGCCTGTCCATTAAGAGCCATGTGAATGGAAGCATAACCGATCGTGGTCTCACCCGTTAAAATTAACGATCGAAAACCTAATCTTTACTCAGTTCTTAAGAGGGATAAAGAATGAAATACCTCTAATATTTCGTTGATAATTGCAAATGTACTCTCATTAACCCCCTTAAATTGTTTGGACACACCTGCCTATCAAGCTGATCAAATGGAAGCTTATGGCGAGGATTTATAACACAGACATTGGACTTAGCGTTCAAGGAAATATTCCAAGATTGTGGACTTGGATAAGAATTGATTTTTAAAAAGTACTTCTAAAATATCTGGAGAGATTTGATCCCATTGCGAACTATTTCTTTTTTTACATAACGTTCACACATTCAATCAAATAAGATATACGAAGCGGGTGTATTCTTAGGATTTCCGAACAAGGGTATTATTTCCGATTAAAACACAAGCCAAAAAAACATCGTATACTCCAAATATTTATATATAGACTTCTTCGGCTATTTCAAATTTTACACTTGTAAAACGAGTTCATATTTCAAAGTCTTTCCTAGAAAAACTCAAACTATAGTTCTAGTATCATAGTATAATGCTATTTCAAAGTTTCGGGATTCAGTTAAAAGCTTTCACCGAATTCTCTTTGAATTGAATTTAATTTTGTAAAAATTAATATGACTTAAAATTCTAAGACATAAACTGTTTACATTCAGAAGTAATGAGTATTATGCCAATAATTTCCATAGTTAATTTTACGTGTTTTTCATATTATCTGATAGATATTTAAATAAAACAACAATGATTGCGCAAGCTTTCAAAATGTGAAAATTGAATTCTTTTTTAATTACTGCCATTGAAATAGATTTATCCTACTTTCTAAACTGTGGACATGATATGAATATTATTTACTTCTCAAATCTACAAAAATGTTTCATAATCTCCCAACCTCATGTATCTTTTATTTTTACCAAACGTTTTATTTAAGAGGAGAGAATTAAAAATATAATTGTTTTAATAAATTATGTTCCTTTTTAAACAATTGAAAATATAGATAATGTATAAAACAAACCTGACACCTAATCCCCGACATCTGAGAAACACAATTGTCAAGGAAGACCTCATTATCCAGAAAACTGACAAGGGAAGTAGTGGCGTAGTGTTGGATAAACCAGTGTATGTAGAAAAGTGCCTTGAGTTCATCAACAACCATCTCATAACTCCGTTATCAAATGACCAAACCGCGAGTTTCCATCAATTAAACTTTATGCTTCGAGATTTCACAGGTTTTCAACCTAAATACGGAGTTGAAAACTCAATGGAGCTTGCCAAAAATTAAAAGATATCAATGCTCCGGAAAAAGCGAGACTAGTCTTCTTTGACATCAAAAATTTATTTACTCGTGTGCGAAGCCTTGCATAGAGTGAAAGAACTCCTCGATGATTCCACCATTGCCCGAAATATATCCCACGAATTGATCTCCCACATCAAAATTACAGTCAACCAAAACTATTTCAGTTTCAACCACATTTTTTATAGTCAAAAGGATGGGCTAGCTATGGATTCCCCCCTTTCCCCCTTCCTAACCGAACTCTTCATCAATTCATTAGAAGAAAATCTTTTAAATACTGAGAATCAGCGTGTAAAAAACGTCGGTTATTGGTTCGGTTTAGTTGACGGCACTCTATGCCTTTGGACAGGAACCAACCGCCAGTTATACACCTTCCACAATCACATACTAGTATACACACTCCATCCGAATATTTCCTTCTCCATGGAAAAACACGTCAACGGCACAATCTACTTCCTCGACTTGTCAATTACCTTAAGGGTAAAAAAAACATGAGTTTGCAATTAACAGGAATTCCAAGTATACAGACCACATAATTCCTAATGATTTCGGCCACCATTTTTCTTACAAACATGCGGCCCTCCACTCGATGATCCACCGCCTCCTACACATCCCCCTTTCCCCCAAAAACGTCAACATTGAACTCGTAACAATCACGAATATAGCTACCGAAAATTGCTACAACCGTAGGCTAGATGTTAAATTACTTCGGAAAAAAACAAAAATCAATGGCAATAAATAGTATTTCCTCCGCACAGTCCGCAGTATCTAAAGAATTTAGGTGGTGCTCGATCCCATTTCTGGGAGATCTTTCATATAGGATTTCCAACTACCTACCCACCTCACTCAAAGCAGCCTTTTACGCACCCCTAACCCTCTCAAAACTTCTATTCAATGGTATAGACACTCATGAGAGCCTTCTGAAATCAGGTATTTAAAAGCTAAAATGCGAGATTTGCAACACCGTTTATGTCGGTCAGACAGGGAGGAATGTCAAGCTACGAGCCAAGGAACACGCAAGGTGTGCAAAAATAAGAATACCAAATCTCTCTTTGCTAAGCACCTACTAGAATTCGACCACAGCAGTGACTTTGTCCCAGAAATATTGTATATTTTCCCAAAAGGATTAAAAATGGACGCTCTCGAGCAAATGGAGATACGGAGGCACCTACCTAGCAAACTCCAACTTGACACTTTGTGACGAGCAATTGTTCCCGTCCCCCTCCCCACTCCTTTCTGAGAAACTAGCCTGGATTTGGTCAAACCAACCCCTCTATGCACCCGACCGCCCCTTCCCCTCTCAGGCCCTCCTTCCCCCCCTCCCCGCCCCCCAACTTTGTCCTGAGCGTAGATATTCTCGCACTGGTGTTAAGTATAGTTGTACCTGATGTTGCCGCAAGTCGGTGAAACGCGTTGTACCTTATGATAAAAATCTGTGGAAAAGTACCAAGTCCTTTTAATATGGATTTAATAATTAAGAAATAAACTTTCAACTTAATTTGCATTTCATATTATTTTTTAGCTTTCAGCACTATATTTGGTTTAATAGCGATGGGTAAAATGATTGCTCTATTCAGTTTCAAGTTTTTGCGCTAGAAGAGCGACTGTACATAAATTTTACAGTTAATTGTGCAATTGGCTTCATGATAGAGAAGTTATTGGAATTTTAAGCTTTCTCCCAAGGGAATATTTGTCCTCAGGAGTTTGAAGTGTGTACATCAAAATGGGTATTATGTAACCCTTCCCGATACCTTATACTCAATTTAAAGAAGTGACCCTTTCGGCTCATATATTCATATATCAAGAAACATATCTTACCTGAATTATTATTAAGGGAAACTTTGAGATGGGTCAAACCCACACTATTTAAAATGAGTAATTAGATAAAAATTTGCTCCATAAATTTAGGCAGAAGATTTATCACATTTCTTTACTAATATATCATTCCAAAGTAATTACTTAGCTCTAACTTACTTCAATGTACGTCAACCATTATGTATTGAACAATACTCTTAGACGCTAAATACTGGAGCTGTGCATTGCCATTTCGTAGAAAATATTTAAGTCAACCGATTTTTCGGACAACCAAAAACCAGCATTAACAATAAAAGGTAAGTCTTAGAAAAATCCTTCATACTTTACCCAAGTATTTTCCCACGTGGGGGAGAAAAATTTGCAATGGGGAGCTATTGTTAACTAATGTTACGAACTGTAAATTACAGTGGTCCTCTACTCTAATGGCTTCCATCTCTGTCTACCAAAATGGCTACTTCTTTGGTTCAATACCGATTTGGAGTTGTTTAAATGTTTTTGCATAAAATGAATATTTGACCAAAATATATTCATACCATGCATTACTAACTTCTTGTAAGTTTTTTCATTTTATTGTAATTTCTAGATAGAGGGGTTCTAAATGAAGATGCTCCCAAAAGGAGTGTTTAATAAATGTTTATTCGAAGCTCTAAGCCATGAACCTTAATTAAGAAACGCTCAGATTCATTTGCTTTATTCACAGATATTTCTGTAAGCAAATAACAGAAAAGCTCTGTAAAATATTTTCTAAAAATATCCGTTCTTTAAACTCACAATTATATTTTTTGAAACCATGTGTTTTTAACATTTTTATTTCTTTAAATTCTATCGGTAAAACATTGATTTTTATGGTAATTTGGGTGGACTGTCCTTAACTTTTGCCGAAATCACATCTATTATGCTATTCAAAAACAACATTTAGCGACCATAAACGTCGTTCACCATCCCCAAATATTTCTTCACGCGAATTCGAGTGATTGACTGTGTCGCAGTCACTCCTCACCCTGCTCAACCCACTTTTCGCAGAGCCTAATGAAGATGGACTTCTACCGCTTCATCGCCAAACCTTTGGTTTGGGTTGCGGTTGACCCCACGTGAGCACGGAGTGCTTTCATCGCTTTCACACCTTTAAATGCTTTATATCAATTGAAAAATTTTAAATGAAACAACTTCGGTAAATATTAGCTAATCTCTTACAATCGGATATCCTCTTTTTCAAGCATCCAGAACCAATTGATTATAACATGCGCCAAAATTTTCTACAGTACATTTCTGAGTTGTATGATACATGTTCTGAATATTCTTTTTGCGTGAATTGTTTCGACAGTTGACATTTTGACTTAACCACCTACCTCAAAACACATCCGTCTTTCGACTCACTGAGCCATGTATTTTCAAACCTATCGTGCATTCTTGGCAATAATTTTTCATGCCTCCACATTAATTACCCTCATCCACCCATTCAATGCAATGCAATAACTTCTAAATCAATGTCCAAGTATGCATCAAGGAATCCCTTGGGTTATTCGTCGGTGCATGTAAAAGATTATGTTCCTTTGATCCGTCCCTTTGTTGGAAATGCAATCCTTGAGGGTTGCTCAGTGACTCCGGCCCTTGTGAGGCTGGCTCGGTGACGCACGTTCTCGTGAATCGGTAATTAATTAAAGCGAATTATGTGCAAACAGAGAGGAACGGATGCAATCTTGGAGATAAGAATACACTTCTCAATTTTATTTCGCTTAAAAGTTTCCAAGATGCTTAAAGTAAACCGATTCCTTAAGTATCTTGCAATAGACACGTACATTATCGCCAAATAATTTATTCTCCACTTTCAGGGAACACTATTTAATTAGAATACTCATTTGGGAACATTTTCTTTCTAATTTTATAAAAAGTAGTAATGTTTTCAAATGTTAAATATTTGCACGGGTCTAACGGGAAAGTTTTTAATTGGCAGTCTAATAACGGTTAAACTTCTCCCTAAGTCCTACCCAACTTGACAATGCATATCAGGGATTCATTCTTAACAAATAATTATAGTTTAATACCCCGATAATTTTCTTTATCCGTTTTCTCCATTCAGTCGATTATGTATCATCTTTTAATCCATCTGTTTCGATTCCCGGCACGCTACCCCCCCCCTCTCTCTCTCTCTCTGAAAGCTTTCAGCATATCGCAAAATCAAATTTTTCCTTCAGCATGTTTTTCATTCTTTGAATAATGGTATAATTTATATCGATGACTGTTGAATCACTTGATTGTAACTTTTAACCACATGTGAATTTTTATCACTACGAAATCACCGTTAAATCATCTGTAATTTGACAGTAAAATAATCACCCTCGGGGAAGTAAATCACGGCCTTTTGATAGCTAAAAATAAATTTCTTGGCTTAAGGCAATATTTCGAAAAATCATTCTAATGTAGGGAAATTAAGTTGGAAGCAGGAATAGGAAAACGCATGGTAACCTTACACTTTAAGGAATGCCGGGATCATTGGGAGCGTAATATGAGGACTCGTATTTTATCTAAGGTCAACTGCCATGGAAGGAAGGACAAGAAAGGAATAATGGGACCAAACAATGCTGGTGGCGGGAGACGGCAAAGCTTCCACGCTCGAAGAAGATTGAATTTAAACGACGACGACGTAGAGACCCCATCTTCGAATTTTTGACACCGCGTGTCGTCTCTTTTTCAATCCTAATCGTCGCTGTTTTCTGAGCAACAAACGTTTATGAGTTCGGAGACTCTAATCGTTTATCTCTGTATTGACAATGCTCGGAAGTGATACACTAAATTATCATCTTTACTCTTCAACGACGCCAGTTCACGCCATGCGTGCACTAGTTTCTCGTAGAAACTCATTGGGATGAGCTAAAATTTCTAATTGTGATCTTCTTCTTCATATTTTTTTTGATGAAAATTGCTTCTCCTTGCAAATGCAATTTATTGATATAAGCAAAAAATTGCCTCATATCAATAAATAGTGCAGTGTACACTTGGGGTTCGACAGTGAAAATGTAATGCAAAAATGACAAAATTTTCTAAATACAGACTTTCTAAATAATAAATTAAACCGAGCACTTATTCATCGAGGATAAATTATGCCTAAGTTGAATCTATTGGAGGTTTTAACTTTGTCTCTGCAAAGCGATAATTGTGTAGTGATAAAACTATTGCTATTCATCAAGCCATTATTAAGTTCTTAGTACTTCGGAATACATTTCCTTTCACACAGGGAAGGATCGGCATTAGATATATAAAGTGAAATTGGCCTATATGGACAAATCGGATTGAACCACAATCATAAGGACCAGCAAAAACTGAAAGATCCTCATATTGGCATGGTTTTGTTCATTTATATTTCAAGATAGTGAACATAATAAGAAAAATTAAACTTCATCTAGATAATTTTTAAAGCTTTACACTAATAACAGATTACTCTCATAAATAAATGACAGAGTTGTAGTGATACTCAAAAGGAATTTTTTAGTTTTGATAAGATAATACACGCATGTAATAATAATAACCAACCCGGATACACATAGTATGATTTTGGAAATATTCAACTCCTACAGGGAATTTTAACATATTTTTATTCCTTTCATAACACTTAAAAGAATTACTTAAAACAAAAAATTCAAAAAGAAAGGAAAATTTCTAACATTTTGATTTAGTAAAAATAGCAATCACTTTAAAAATAAAAGTGATACTAATTATGAATCAAGTGTGATATAATGTATGATTTTAATGTTTTTTTAAAAATTTGGTGTGTAATAAGAGCCGCTGGCTTAGCAGTTATCAACTGAAATTCAGGAAGCAGAGAGATGAAACCAGGAGATAAAATATAATCGACCAGTCACACCCGTTACAAGGGGCCCTCAAGTGAGCCACACTGGGTGAGAAACAAGGCTACCAGTCTGAAGACAGCCGAAGCGACTGAAAACACAGCAAGCATGCATATACATTGATGGAGGTTTTTGAAAGAATAAAACTGCAAACAAAAACCGCTCGGAACACTTATAAGCTTGCCCTATTTAAAAAGTCCAAATCCTGAAACTCGAGAGACAAGAATCACTTCCTCTGCAGTAGGTTCCTTCAGCAAAAGTTGTCACTTTTTATTGTTTGTAAGTATATTTCAACCCACTCAAGGCAGGTGGGTTGAAATATAACGCCTCAAATAATTCGCTAGGAGGAGTTGCGTATCTATCATTATAAATATGGCAAGTGTGCGCACATGAGCAGACGAGGTAAGTTTATATTTTCCAGCAGAATGGAAATTAGAGTCTTTCCGGTTGGATGGCTCATTCGCCGTTTTTAAGCACACAGCGGAGGAATATAATTTGCTAAAGCGGATTACACGAGCGAGCGAGAGCCCATTAAGTGTGTCCCGAATCAGGAGCGGGGGAGGGGAAGGGACAAGACAAAGAAGGCCTCCATCGCGCAGACGGTTTGAGCGGAGGAATGCGCTCTCCCCTCGCCTCAATTAAATTACGTGCTCCCTAACGTGGAAACGGGGCAGGGGAAGAGTTATTTATCGGCGACTTGAAATATCCGACGGAGGCGCAGTCGTGGCCAAACTAAATGTCGCGCGCTCATGGCGCCTGCATGAATGACGCCACGCACTTCCGGGGGCAGGATGACCCGCCGTGACGTCACACAGATTTAACTGAATACTCGTAAATCTTGGGCGTTTCCATGGGGGCACTCACGAGACCAAAACGGGAGTGCGTATGTTCGTGGTGCATAGAACAATGGGACGAAAATGGGAGCGTCAGCATCCAGTTCATAAAATGTCAACCTTTGAGATTTTTTCGCTCGTTTTTCTCCGGCGGGCGAGTTGGCGATGGGAAGAGGGCCACGTGCCGTGATGCACGAGGGAAGGATGCCCCAGGGCCTGGCCAAGACGAGGATTTTATGCACAAGAGAGGGCAGGAGCGGCGTTAGAGGGGAGGTGAACCTGCAGAGATTTAAAGCCCTCATTCGTCTGCTCTTCATTCGGCGTGTCATCTTTTTCACTCGGCGGCTTTCCTCATCCGACTGCCGCACTTAATGCTATGCATAGGAAAACTGCATAGAAAAATGCATGTCATTGATACCAAAATATTATTATTGTAACTAATATGGTTTGCGGTATGGACCATGCGATTATCTAAATATTATAGACGCCATAACATAGAATACTCCATAAAATGAGAAACGAAGTTGTTTCACGTTTTAGAAATTCGACATGGCAATAGAGAAAAAATTTACCTTTTGCCCAAAAACTTTTAATAAGAAATGTGGCTTTAAATGTTTGTATCTATTGAACAGAAACAATTTTAAATTTCTAATCTAAATTAATAGCTATTTTATTTCATATGTGAACAATTAAATATAACGAATAATTATTTATGTAGGGATGTGATCGACAATTTTACTAAACTATGGCGTAAGTACATAATTACATACCGAAGTGAATTTATCTGTAGTAAATATGATGAAAATTATTTGAAATATTTTACATGTTTATTTATTTACACAATTACGTTGCAATTAGGCAAATTTCCTGGTGGAAACGGTCAAGTTAGGTCAAAGATAACTCTTACGACGAAAATTACGAACACATAAAAACAGATAAGAGACAAAATATTTTTACATAATGACACTTCCACATCACATACAAACAAACTTCCACATCACATACAAAATGCCGTCCAAATCATATACGAGGGTCATCCGGAAAGTAGTACCCGTTCGTGCCGCATGAAGTGCTGACGACGCGAGTAGCCGCTGGACGAGGTCAGATAGCTTCAGTGGCTTGTCTGCCTTCTCTGAGCCAAGTTGCGTGACGCTAGCATTGCCTGTGTTGTTTCTGTGATTGTTTACAATGCTTAAAAAAATTGAGAACGCCGCCAGTTGTGAAGTGAGGGCAGTGATTAAATTCCTCAATGCAAGAAACGTTCGCCCATGTGATATTCATCGCCAATTAAAGGAGGTGTATGGAGACAATGTAATGGACGAGTCGTCTGTTCGGCGGTGGTGTCGCAACTTCAACATGGGGAGGGGGAACACACACGACGATGAGCGTTCGGAGAGACCGTCTGTCATTACAGACCAACTGGTGAGCTCAGTTGACGAATTCGTGAGGAACGATCGGCGCGTCACAATTGATGACATCTGTGAGCATTTTCCCAATGTTTCTCGAACAATTGTTCATGAAATTGTTAAACACCATCTGCATTATGCAAAAATTTGTGCAAGATGGGTCCCTCGCGTATCTCAATGAGCTGGCGGCGAAGGACTATGCAGCAGGAATACAGAAACTTGTCACACGTTATGACAAATGCCTTAATTTGCTTGGAGATTATGTTGAGAAGTAGTTTAAAGTATCCTCTTTCAAATAAAATTTTTTATGTTTGTTAATATTTACTTTTGTGTCTTTATTTCACGAACGGGTACTACTTTCCGGATGACCCTCGTACAAACAATATTTTCATAACTACAATGAAGTTTATTACCCAGTGGCTGCTTTACATTTCAACTTAAAACTTCTAAAATTGGATGGAAAGGACTCAAACAAACAAACCTCCATGTGTTATTGAAACCGGTCGCGCTGTATTTAAGTTTGGCGTGAATTCTACGAAGGTTAAATAATTCCTCAAGATGCGATTCCACAAGCCTTTGGGCCTGACACTCTTGGACTCATCCCATCTCTCTTCTGTCATTCTCCTCACCTTTTCGCCATTCCGCCCAGACACCTGACAACGTGAGCGGAATTCATGTCCCCTGGCTCACTCTGTCTTGTTGAGAGGCACACGTATTATGCAAACGTTCACTTTCGCCACACTTCCTTCAGAAAGCTAATAGCATCAACGGAATACTTTTACTGTAACTTAAACTGTTATGACTGCTCATTAGATCTGGTGATCTTAGTAAATATAATGTAAACTGACCAAAAACTTACAATGAAGTAAATTAAATGCTGTAACATGTTTCCAGTGGTTCCAATTTGGCGCTAACCCATCTTTACGTGCATGTTAAAGAAACACATTAATCCCCTATGGTCACGCTTAACAAAATTATTAATATTTTAATATCACTCTATAGACACAAATTACACCTGAGACAAAAATCACCGGATCATATGGGGAAATCACTTTTGAATTAGCGCACCATTTACACTGTACTTAAAAATATATACTGCGTATTATATTCTGAAATATTTATAAGGACTGTAAAATGTGTACTGAACTTAAAAATTGTGCCAAATGATATCGTAAAGGGAAATTTCTTTTACCGAGAGGTAAGTAACGCGCATTTTCAGCGCTATGCATAGGACGAATTACAATGATAGTGTGCAACGCTAATACGAGGGAAATTTGAAAAGTTATCGGATACCTAAAAGTTATGGAATAGAAATAAATGAGTTATTTCACCGAAACCTTTTTATTTTTCAATGCAATCTCCCTGTGCACTAATGCACTTGGTCCAGCGATGTTCCAATACCTTGATCCTGTCTCGGAAATTAGATTCCTTCAAGCTTTCAAAATACCCGTCTACTTTGGCCGTTAATTCTGTTTGAAGAGACCATCCGTCCACCGAGGAAAATTTGAGTTTTAGGAAGGATGGAAATGGGATGGATTTGGACGCATGAAATGGAATCTGATCGAGCTAGATCAGGCTAATAAGGCGGGTGTGGTAACAATTCGTATATTATATAAAGTTAAGTAAATTCGTAGAGCCGATGATAAGAAAATTTAGAAAGAACCGTCATTGTTTTTTCGGTCAGCCGGTGACTATCAATGACTATCACTATAAAGAGTAAAGGTTTTGACAGAGCGAGGAGACGTCAGCACCGTAGCACTGTTTGATGTAAAAGAGTCGTCCACGTGAAATTATAGTCAAGCCGCATGTTGTTTTACATTCCAAATCTTTCAAAAAGTCACTTTTATGTTGCATCGTTTTCAATGCCTTAGAAAGAAACATTCTTAATATGTATGCTACAATGGAATAGCTTCTTACTTCGAATGTTGTGCCTCCTTCTGTCGAAAAGATTCCCTTCTGGCTAAATGACTTCATCCACAATCGAATCGTTTGAATTACAAATTTAAAGGTGCGCTCGGCCCTGCTAATTCAAATGTTTTAAAGCATTTTAATTTTATAAAAGCATTTAATTTTATAAAAGCAATTTAATTTTTATCCCTTTTTGTCCTGTCCTGTCCTTCTTGTGCTTCCTACCCCGATTCTCCGATAAATCCCATGAAAAATATGCCCCGGAGAATCGTTTATAATATAAATAATTCCTGAAGAGTGGGTATTCGCAAAAGAAAAAGAGACGGCATTTACTTATTGTTTCTCGATTTAGGGGTTAAAAATAATGTGAGACTACACACCATTCCTCATACTTCATTAATTTTACTTCTTAACCTCTGGATTCAGTTTTAATAAAGCTACCCAGTCTTTACAGAGGCAGAGACGTTATTTTGTGTTATAAGAAAATCAAATGTCCTTGATTAAAATGAATCATGCTTTAATTGAAATGGTCTCTTTTTAAATCAAAAACCGCAATAAATATAGGCTGGCATCCTCCTTTTTATTTTCGTCCATCAATACAAAGGCAAAAAGAGTTTCTCGAGTTTTTATTCCATTACGAGTAAATTCCAAATGGCTTTCGTAAAATAACTACACCTTATCTGTGAGTGTTTCTTAACAAATTTTCGTTGCAGATGCAGTCAGGTTGTAAATTATACTTCACATTACAATGCCGTTTCCATATTTGGAGCAGCGACAGCATTTTAATTAAGGGAGTCCATCATTAGTTTAATAGTTGAGTGTATGCCACAGTAGCCTTGGCAGAGCTTCCTTTAAATCTTCTCTCAAGATCTTATAGCAGGCCCCGAAGAAGCATTCTTGATGCAGGCATGCGCCTTAGTGATGCACAAATCATTAGCTCTTGCTTCCACTTCCGACCTTCAGCAGAGGATCCGTGTTTCGATTCCTTTGATGTCTGCGGCGCCATTGTCTTTACCATTTTCATGTCTCGTACGCTAACCTCTCAAACTGTTATTGCACTTTCATTAATCATTTCTTACTCTCCTGAGGGTGGCTACATTTTCTGCGCAAAACGGTGGCATATTTTACATTTAAGTATAAAAAATGTTCTTTTCTGACCCCGCGTTTACTTTTCTTGATGATGATTTCATTTCTAATTCTTCAATTAGTAATCGCTCGCATCCTCATTTATTTTGCATTAGTCCGAAAACAGCACTTCGATCTTTACATCGGAACATTAATATAATAATTTGACAATCACATGCACCCAAGCCCTAGGTGGAGGAAAAACCATCTAGGCGAGAATCGAACCCACGAACTCTGGGTTAGCAGACGAGAACCTATCCTTCCACCACCGGGGACGGCACCTCAGCATCAAATTGTGATATTTTCTTTTCTATTTAATCGTTTGCAGAATATTCTCTCTGCCCCAAGTCTTCCTGTTTAGCGGCTTCATCACACCTGACAGATCACTTTGCGAATACTCTTAGTTTTCTGCTTGCATGTAGTCTTTAAAGTATAACTGTGTTAAAATTCTTTCCCAAATTGCATTCTTAAACTATTTGAAATGCATAATTTTTTTACCGCCCATCAATTATTTTAGTTCACATTTTTTATGGTTTAATTCTTTTTTTTTAACTGTAGCATGTCATTTCATCATCACCAAGCTCTTTTTTGTCTCTTCCCAGGCTAGAAAGATTTGCAGCTTTTGAATTGGTTGATGAATAACTGATTCATGAATATAGAGTCGAAATGAATTCATCTCTTTTCTGGCGTTATCTCTGCAGACGATCTTCGACGACCGTTTACAGAGAATACTCCACCGCACATTCTCTGCATCATTCAAGTAGCCTTTTTCTTCACTCTTTCCGCTTTTCCAAACCACCCTTGCCAATTGTTTTCTCATTTTTCTTCTCCGACTCTACGTTTGAATGCCTCAACTTAAAATTCACCCACTTTTATTTGCTATATCTTGCAGATACTTTTGCGTATATTCTCTTCTTCCATAAATTCATAACTGTTATAGGCATGGACTGTACGATTGAATATAATGCTCTTGACCTTAATTACTGATTTCGCTATTATTAGTCATTATGTACGTGTCAATTCGCTATATGCATTGAAATATATTTGTGATAGGTGCAACCTACACACAATGGCTAGGAAACATATGGATAGACACAAAAAGAGGAAAATTTACGCGGGGAAATAAGTTGAACGGGAAATCTATGGTTACACCGGAACCAAAAGTTCTTTTAGTTGACTCTAAGAATAGGCTGTAATTCGCAATGTATCGTAGGCTAATAATACGCGACGGTATTACATTCCTCCAAAATAATACAAAGAATAGTTGACCGAAAGATGAAGGTAAAACTGTCAATTCAATTTATCGAAACACCAGTCAAAGATTAAGGAAAGCTAAGAAAATAGAGTAGGCAAACGATAAATAAAAACGTTTAAGTAAAAAATAGTGATTAAAGGTGAAGTAAAATGGCTGAAATGATTATGCATGCTAACTTTCATTTGCGTTTGGTATTCTTGAAGTCAAAATTAGCATTTTTCAAAATGAAGTGGCATAGTCTCATTTCTGAAAACACTTTACTTAATAGCGTAAAAGGAAAGCATAGTAATCTTGAGCCCTAAAAAATAAAATACTTCTGCGGCGTGAAAGAAAGCGGAAAGAAAAATTTAAACAAAAATAAATGAAAATACTTTAAACGAGGATGCATGCTCCCAAAAGTGCATGCTGTGAGTAGGTGAAAAAAATAAACACATGTTCTAATCACCAAATTCATTTAAATGAATGAGGAAAAAGTTTACAAGCTCTGTTTGGTAGGCGACATCGAAAAAATTTTATATAAGATAGAGAACGATATTGAACAAATAATAAAACGTCATTATACAATTATAATAATTATTACTATCAGGAGATAATATATCCTGATTTCTGACCAAAGAAAATACATTGAAATCATAGACTTACTTCAATAATTAACGCTGGTATTTCATGGATTCCTGCCACAAACGTTTTATTATAAATTCTGATATTTACCATTTTTACAATTACAACCTTCATAGGATTATTCTAGCAAGAACAGATCAATATAATCTTGAGCTGTAGATGAATTATTGATTTTAAAAATGGTTATTCATTCTGGCACATCTGTTTATTAATATGGATGAGAGAAGAAAATGAAAGAATGCAAATACAGAGATAGGCGAAATGAAGTACAAAGAGTTAAACAATAAATTGAGGCGGGCAACAAATAGGGCAAGAGAAGCATGGTGGAAGACGCGGTGCGAGGACATGGAAAAATTGCAGAGGAAGGGTGAAATTGGTGCGCTGTATTACCGCAAAGTTATATCTTTATCGGGAAGTAAGAAAGGAAGATCTATGCTAACATTTAGATATAATGCGGGTAAGATAATAGTTGACACAGGAAAGATCCAAGACGGAAAGATTATATAGAAAAACTGTGTAGTAAAGAACTTCGACCAAGAAAGATAGACATTGAAAAAGAATATGACGCAGAGGAAGATAGCTTTGGTGCAGGCATACTCGACGATGAGATAGAAAGGGCATCACGGAAGATGAAACTAAATAAGGCCGGATAATAATGAGTGTGGATAACATTCCCGCGGAACTATTGACATGTTTAGGGAAATGTGGAAGGAAGAGGCTATATGGGCTGATTCGTAGTATTTATGAGGATGGAATCTGGCCGGAAGACTTTGTGAGATCAGTTTTAGTTCCTATTCCGAAAGAGGTAAAGGCTACCTCATGTGAGGACTACAGGACAATAAGTTTGATATCCCACGCAACTAAAGTGGTTCTCAGGAACATAAACAAAAGGATAGAGAGTAGGGCAAATTATTACTTAGGGGATGATCAGTTTGGGTTTAGGAAGGGGAGAGGCACGCGTGATGCCATTGCAATAATGAGATTTTTAATCGAGAGGAATACAGAATACAACCAGGAGGTATTTGCATGTTTCGTAGATATCGAAAAAGCGTTTGATAGAGTGAATTGGGAAAAACTAATGAGTATATTGCAGGAAATAGGAATGGATTGGAGGGAAAGGAGGCCAATCCGTAACCTGTACATGACTCAGACGGCTCAGGGGCGAGTCCAGATGGGCAGTGTTAGGAAGAGGTGTAAGGCAGGGTTAACCATTATCACCGTTGCTGGTCAACCTGTATGCAGAGGAAATGATTAAAGAGGCATGGGAAGAACTGGAGGTAGGAATGAAAGAGGGCGGGGAATTCGTACAATCATTTTGGTTTGCTGAGGAGCAAGCTTTAGTTTAGCACTCTGCCAATGGGTTGCAAAAATTGCTTATTGAATTGGAAATTCAGTGCGACAGGTATGGGATAAGAATCAATCTTAATAAAACCAAGCTTATGCGATTTTCTAGAAAGAAAAAAGCTAAGCTAAACATTAAAATAGGAGGGCAAAAACTAGAGCAGGTAGAACAATTTACGTATCTCGGAAGTGTTTTTGACCAACACGGTTAAAGTAGTAGGGACGTAAGGAGAAGATTTGCGCGAGGCAAAGAGGCTTTCACAAGGAGGAGGGAGTTGATGAGAGGGACGTTGAGCAAGGATATTAAGAAAAGACTTGTAAAAACCTTGATTTGGAGCGTAGCTATGTACGGCGCAGAAACATGTGAAGCCGGAGGATAGACGTAGACTGGAGGCTTTTGAAATGTGGGTGTGGAGAAGAATGGAGAAGGTGAAATGGACATAGAAGAAAACAAATGAGGAAGTACTTGGTATGGTGGTCGAAGAGAGGGGTTTGTTGGGAGAAATCCTATGGAGGCAGGAAAAGTGGATGAAGGGTGTATTGACGGGCAGTGGGTTTTTTAAGAGTGTAATTGAGGTGAGAATGTTAGGCAAACGAGGAAAGGGAAGGAACAGGATTGGGATGTTGGACGGGATGAAGGGAGGAAGAAAGTACTCAGAGATCTTAGGAGTCACAAAATATTTATTTATAAGCCCTTGCCTTCCAAAAACCTACCTTAACTGGTAGATTACATAATAATAATAATGATTATAATGATAATGATGACGATAATAATAATAATAATAATAATAATAATAACAATAATAATAATAATAATAATAATAATAATAATAATAATAATAATAATAATAATAATAATAATAATAATAATAATAATAATAATAATAATAATAATAATAATAATAATAATAATAATAATAATAATAATAATAATAATAATAATAATAATAATAATAATAATAATAATAATAATAATTTATTTATTATGGTTAGAATTTAAATTTCCAGTTATGCATACTATAATAAATAACAAAACTTGGTTTAACCAGACTATAAACCTTCAGCTATTATTAATCCTTTATAAAAGGGACATATCTCAAGTTTTCATTCATGAGAAGAATTTCTCCCACTAATTAATCGAGATTCTATTTATGTACAGGCAAGTTAATTTCTACAGCAATTATTGCGTTTTTTAGAAATGAGGCAGTTACACTTTAGATGTGCATATATTAATTTCATATTTATTATAAGGATCTCAATTGTTCGTGGATATAAGCAAAAAAGTGAACTTTTGGGATTGATATATTTTTTACAAAGTACTATTTTAAAACACTTATTGAGGTTCTTTGTAATTACACTGATTCAGGATAATTTTTAAATTTCCTTGGTATTAAAAACTAGGAATAGAAGGTAATATTTCAACTTAAAATTACAGCTAAGTACATGTATTACCCCAGTAAAGTCCAACGGGGCTAATATTTTTAGTTCGAAAAACCTTTGACAAACCGCAAGGAAATTTTTTAGGAGTGAAAAACCTAAATGAAATTATGGTAAGGGCTTTCTCCCTTAAGTGCTTTTCTTGTTCTTTGATATCTTCTTTTCCTTCAAAATGAATTAAATTAGAAGAAATTGCTGCTTGGCGTTACAAATTTGCACGCCTCTAAGAATTCGTTTTTAGATCCCCAGTATCAACTTTCGAAATACCCCCGTTTCCAATTTATACATATGTATATATGTATTTCGTTCGATCTTTGTATTGACGTCCTCGAAGAATGAGAGTTGTTATGATTCTGCTTTTTCTTCATTAAAGTTGCCGTTTCCCAACGACTAGTTTGATTTCTTTTATGGCCTTCAAGTTAGGTTAACGTCAAAGTTAACCAAAGATCGGATTCAACCAGACGTTATAAAACTTGGCCAAAATGGTGATGCTGATCCCTCTCTTACTGGAAGGAGGAAGCCATTGTAAGACGGAGCGCGAAATTCAAGGCTCCGCTTCTTGATTCGACGCTCAAATTACTATTACGGCTCAAGACATGATGCCCCCCTTCTGATCACGCCGTTCTTTCCACCCTACCCACAATCCTCTTTTCGGGGATTCTCTCTCCGAAATTATTTGGCCGACTCGTGGAAAATAACGAGATGCCTTTTGAAATCTTAAGGACTTTTTGGAAATCTTAAGGCCACTGCAGGAGCCCCTTGAAGGCCTTTTGCTACCAGACGCTCTTTCGTCTCCAGCATCTGATCACTATTCAGGCCTCCTTTCAACAAACTTCCATCCAATACTTGCACACCTTCACCCACACAACTGCTTCACTCAAAGTGGCGGCTCTTCGGCCCGGTATATTCTATGCATATGAATTTTTAGTCACATTTAATATTTCCCATTTTAACTTAATTCTAAACAACTTCTCCTAAGACGAATATTACAGGGCAAATCTAAGATTTAACGCTCCATCTGCTATAAACTCTCAAATCGAAAAATCTGAAATGCATTATTTTCTGGCGGTTTGTTTAATCGTGTTAAAATTATTTTAGTAATCCTTTTGAAAGCATTAGAATTTACTAATTATTTTGCTAATTATTAGTTTTTATTGAAAAAAATAATATTACACACTTTTAAAAGTCCGTAATATTTGGCGATGCTTAGTGATTTACCATGAGATGCCATAAATAATACATTTTCAGTCGTAAAATGGTGGAAATCCTACATGATGAAATAAGATTCTTCGCTTTTGTTACATAGAAAATTTTTACTACAACCTAGGTTTCGTTACAGCGTAAGTGATCTGATGATGTTACGCTGTAATAAATATACTCTAAGTGGAATGGAAGAGTGTCTTCTTTCATCATAGAATGGCATTTTCAAATGTGATTGTATTCTAAACATGGTGGGAAAATTACCATTTTTTTCACTTAAAGTTGAAATCATTATCAAAACATAGATTCTGGATGAGTGTTTACAATAATGCAAGCTCTTACGTTCGTCATCATTTTCCACCTACATTTTTCTCGCTCCTTTGAGAGGGTGCTCAAAAGGGACGGCGCATACAGACGACCCGCCAATCTCAAAAACCTTCTGAGATCCACCAACCCTTTGGCGCCCCCCGTGACAAATTTCCCAATATTTCCCCAACTTGCAACCGCCCCCGATGTAAAACCTGTCCTCTTATTATGCCTACTCCCCTCTCCCTACATCCCCTCATAGCCCCCTCACCTCGTTCCCACGCTAATTGCCTCTCAAAAAACATTATTTATCTTTTATCATGATAACATTGCACTTCCTTTTACATAGGTGAATGCATTACCCCCTTATCCATCCGAATGAATAATCACCGGTACTCCTGCAATTCTGCCTCACTCTCTTCTCTTCCTATCCCTTCACACGCCAATTCCCACAACCTTTCATTCGACCAGTGTTTTGCTCTAAGCATCCTAGAATCCCTACCTGATTCAGCCATCAACATAGAGGTGAGAACTCGTGAATCCGCCTACATACTATCCTTCCGTTCCTTTAAAATTCCCACCCTTAACCGCCATATTTAATTTCCCTCCCAGAATTCCCTCCACACCTCCCCTCCACGCCCATAGCTCTCTCCCCTCTCTCCAGCAATAGCATATTTTCAGTCTCTCTTGAAGAAGGCCTCTGAGAGGGACGAAAGCTCGAACAATTTACCGTGTGAGTGTTCTTTTAAATGTGTCTATTCTTTTCTATTTGTGTTATATTGTGTCAGCCCATTATATATATATATATATATATATATATATATATATATATATTATTGTATCCCTTCCCGGACTACAACCTTGGCGTGGTGGAAGGGCTTGTGCGTTCCAATGACCCCTAGAGCTGTGCTGGCGGGAGTAATTATAATTGCTCCTGGTAGGGTCACCCATGCCAGATAGGTCGAAGGTTAGGAGCCAGACGAAAGGTAGTCCACGCAGCGTCTGTTCCTCAGTGAGGAGGCTGCAATGGCATCTGACCCCAGAGGGGCGGCCAATAAGTGATGGTGTCACGTTAAAAACACTATTGAAAAAGGCAACGGGAAACCACCTCAATTATCATTCCCAAGATTTAAATGATGGATAATATAGAGATTTTGAATCCTGGCAACTACGGGGCTCGGTCCAATCGGCCGTGTGTCGTGCTCGGCAGCGGGGGAAAGGAACATGACGTAGAGAAAGATAGATAAAGTCCAGGCACGAGGAGAGAGAAAGGGCATTAAGGGAGATGAAGCTAACTAAGGAATTGGGGGAGGATAACATTCCTGTGGAACTAATGAAATGTTTAGGCAGTTTTGGGGGGAGAGGCTATATGGGCAGTGGGTTATTTAAGACTGTAATTGAGGGGAGAAGGTTAGGCAAACGAGGATAGGGAAGGAACAGGATAGGGATGTTGGACGGGATGAAGGGAGGAAGAAAGTACTCAGGGATGAAGAGGGACGCTGATAGAGAGTAGGATGCTGGATTTTTGTTGTCTTAGGAGTCACAAAATATTTATTTATTAGCCCTGGCCATCCAAAAGTTACCTTAATAGGTTGATTACCTAATAATAATAATAATTATATATATATATATATATATATATATGTGTGTGTGTGTGTGTGTGTGTGTTAGTAAAGTATGCGATGCGTTTCTGTCTATTGATTTTTGAGAAGAGGTTCTCATATTCGTAGAGACATAGCATAGCCATTAGTTTATCAGAAATCAAATTTACGGCCAGCAACGCCTCATAGTAAACATTACTTTGAAATCCCTGGTTTAGGTTTACGCAAAGAAAACGCCTTTTAGCTGTATTTTTAGAATGAATGGAATGGGTAAAAATAAGCATTTTCCAGAAACAACATTTGGATAGTGTCAGCCATCCACTCGGAAGATCCAGCTTAACTAAAGTGATTCCAGGTTTTAATAATTCTACAGCTGATTCGAGAATCAAAACTCTCTTTCTGCAGGGAAAGCCTTTGGACTTGTATCACTTTAAAGGTGCATTAGAAGTGAGATACAATAATATACCTGGGGTTATAATATCCTAATCGTCATTTCGCCACCACACGCCTGAGACGTGCCGCCGCTCGATTTAAAACGCTGTCGAGTGGAGGGGGTATTTTCCACCCCCTTTCCTCACCTCTCCTTCCCCCCTCATCCGCCTAGGACATCGGAGCGCCCACCGACATACCCGACTGCCCCCAAAGAGCAGAGCCTTTATGAAATGAGCAAATTAAAAGAGCGAGGGGGAGGGGCTGAGCAACGCGTGTTGACCTCCCGTGCCGTGCTCCCGACTAATGGAGCATCTCCAAGCTCGGTGGCCCGTTGGCCGAGCGGGGGAACCGCACCCCCCTTACGTACGCCCGTGAGGGTAAGATAGGGGTGAGGGGCTCAGTCACCCCTTGGAGCCAACATCCTCCGGCTCCATTCCATGTGGCGACTGGGCCCCCAACCTCGCCCTGACGGGCAGCACTCTATTTAATTACGGTGAAAGGAGCGGGCTTATGCGATGCGCCACGGCCGTTGAAGCGAGCAGTTGCCCCGATGGAATGGTCGGACGACCCACACACAAACCCCATGCCCCCCCCCCCGTGCCGAGTGAATAGGGGGGGGGGCACGCTGATTTGGAAGGCGCGCCCCGAACTCGCGCGAATCGGAATTACGACCGCCTGGGATTTTATTTTCGCCCTTCTCTCACCTTATCATTCATTCCTCCACCGCGGCCCCCCTTTCACGTCGGCCCTCGCAGAATGGAATCGAAGGGGGGGGGGGTCCGCGACTCCCCTATGCGAGCGCGAGGAGAGGAATGGAAAGGCTTGCCATCAGATCGGCACAATGGCGATCGTAAATTCTTGATCAAGGGCACGCACCCCGGAGAGCCATTTCCTCGGAAAATGACCTCGGCCGACGGCGAATCGCTCTCCGAGTTCTCGGGGGCAGTTTCGGATTGATGTAAGATCGAGTAATCAGACGGCTACGCACTTGACCTTGTCAGAGGGAAGGGAAGGCGGTTTCATTCGAAGCGATCGAGATGTGATAGGGCTTCGAACGAAAAATGATCCTTTCCGGCTCAAAAATAATTTAGAGCCAGGTAAGGATTTCGCCTCTTGGTGAGAATTATATCAAATACGGGTTAGGATCATTTTAAACGCTTGACATAAACAGTGGTTTAGAAATTGGAGTTGACAAAAATCTCTTAAATATCTGTGTTGAAGCCATTAAGAATGGTTAAAATGTCTTGAAGTCGTTCAGAATGCGCTATGAACAATACTCTTGTTAAATAAATGCAGTCGACGTAACTACTTTATGGCTCACGTGAGGACATTTGAGAATTTGTAATTAGAAACTGGTGTACAAACATCAAAGCACGAGAAGCCATTGTTTTCACATAAAACCTTTCTTGCCTTCCCGCATTATGGTCAAGAAAGCATGAACGCGGAGTCAAAAAATTGTTCGAAGTTATTTGTAACTCATTCGCATTAAAAAACCTCTCATTTAACGGAATACATCTGAGGTTAAAGGCATTTCTCTCTGGTACAAAAAGGAACATTTGAAAAGGAACAAAAAGGAACGGTCTTCGGTCATGATTTTTCTTAAAAATTTACCTCAATCAGTGCTCAAAATGTACAAATCCAGTTTTTCCTGAGCACTTGCCGTTTTGGGGACAGGTTACTGCAAAATCTGGAAACTCTGAGGCAGGTTAGAGCATTAATAACCTTTAGCGTCTCAGCGTGTAATACATGGAAACATCAAGAGCAACAGGGTGTTTTGCGAATGGAATTGCTTTGACGATACGTCCGGAGAGTGCGAAAGAAACAGTTTTTATTTAATTGCAAATGTTTATTAATAAACCATAAAATCAACTATCCTAAATATAAATTCCATTATTATAATAATTATCTTTTTAATGTATTATGTTGACCTGGCTCGACACCCAGCCTATTTCTACCATAGTTTTAAGAAAGCAAAAGTAGAGAATGCAGCTTCACACACATGTTGAAATGAAAAGTATTAGCAATTCGACATGTTTATCCGATAAATGTGCAAGAAATCATTTTTAACTTAGTCAAACACAATGAAGTAAAGGACATAAATATGGTGGGTCAATGCAGTAGCTCCAGGAAGTTCACCCAGGAAATCTATCGCCGTTTTATTTAGTTGCATTATTTCTTTATTTCCTATGCTAACACTGAATGGGTTCCTAATCCGCACTTAACTGCTGTCATTTGAATAAACTAATCATTTGAGGTCAATATTTGCTCCAGATGATTTTATATTATAGTTATCGAATGCGCACATCAGTTTTTATATCGACATCATACTTTTGTAACTGGGATAGAGAATGGTAAGGCTTTATATTTCCTTTTTTGACTCGTGGTATCCAGAAGCAATTTTTTTGTTGTTGCATCAACATATCCCTGGAATTCAAAATTTCGTCCCAGAAACTTATGCTGGACACATTAAAAGCAATATATATATATATATATATATATATATATATATATATATATATATATATATATATATAAATTCACACGGAAATAGGTATAAGGAAAAAGGATAGGAACACAAATAAAGGACGAAAAAAGGAGAGGTGGGGAAGGCGGAGTAGAGCAAGTCACAAGCGCAAAAATATTTCCTTGATCTGGACTCATCTTTTATTTAAGCTCTTCTTTTCAAAAAGTTTCCCTCTGTTAACCGGAGTGATTCACAGTGAAGAAAGGCATACTCATAATATAAATACAGTTTATAAACCTCGCCAGTCCTTGAATTTTCTGTTATGCATCTGCTTTGATCCAATTGTAAAGAAGAGCATAGACTACCTTGGATTCAAGGAATGAGCGTTTCTTCAATATTTATTTCCATTTCCTCAATTTTAAAATTCTCTGTATTTGTGGGCCCAGTGGGTAAGGACAACGGGTTTTCCTGCTTTCCACCACTAAGGCGAGTTGTAATAACTTTCAGTGCTTGGAGTACTAACTCAGAACCAAAGTTATTCCGCCTAGTGAGTAAAACATGCGCAGGAGTCTATTTCACTAGCAATAGCCGTATTATCAAAATTATATGCAGAGACTTATTTTAATATCTTCTAAGGAAGGGTGTTTTTTATTTCTAGGAGATGTACTGGACCATGGAACACGGCGGCCCACCTTTCTTACGACCACGCCCCATTCAATGGTCTATAAGAAGACCACGTTAACTGCGCATTAAAATTTAGTTGTTGGCATTGCATTCATTTGAATTTTATTTTACGGATGGTTTCCTTGCACTCCCCACCATACGCCCTTGAGGCGGCTTGCTGGGCATAGGGGAGATGTAGATGTAAGTCCTATAAACCCATTTGAAAAGGGATGAGTGAAAGCAAAGGCGACTACAAATAAGATGCGGGTGGGAGATTCAGGAAAAGGGAGGTCGCGAAGATGGCTCTAAATCTGTTCTTATAAACGGTAGAGAGGTGAGGAATACGTCATGGAATATTGGCCTATAGTTATATTCATATGCCTGTGAACATTCATTCTCTATATTACTACTCCATACTCTAATACTACTCCATACTACTCCAAAATTCATACTCTAGTCTAGTTGGCTCAATTATTGGGCGTATTTTATATTAAGAATTGAGGAATGAATTATATATACTTTTTTAATGCTGAAACTAATGGTTATGGGAACAGGGTTACGACTTTTATAAATTTACCATCTATAATAATCAAAAATGTATTGCCATCATTCTGAGATGAACTACTTTAACAGGAGAAAAATATTTTCATTGCATAATATATCCAAGTATAGTACACAGTAATCAACCCGAAGGTTGGTTTAGTAGGCGATGGTAAAGTTCACTCAGCACTTAGCCAGAAGGCGTGTGAAATTTACACATCAGGGTAATAAGGAGGTCCAATTCCTTTCCCTGTACCGTCTATAATTCCCAGAAAGATCTGATACCAGAAAAAGTAACTATTTGGGTCGAGATGAGGGTCAGTTGTCCTACGCTCTACCCTTGGAATACCACATCTACACAAGTATACCGTAAACTTGTACGCTGTAACCGTATACTATGCAGTTCCGTATATATGATGCATAAAAATGATCTCTCATACAATATTTCATACTAATTGATACAAGTCTTTATTTAATGGACCTCTACCACCGAATTTAATAGAAATTTATTAATTTAAAATGAACTCAAGGCAATATTGTATTAAATTCGAGCAAGGTCATAAATTAAATCTTCCCCATTAGAATTTAGGGTCGTCCTGTTTGTAAATCTCTCTTTTCGGCAACGAATATCACGGCGTCCTTGATCAAAGGTAAAAGTGCGCTCTTTGGTTGTTGAAGACCCTGCAAGTAATCATTTACTTGACAAATTTCTTCAACACTCTAAAGTTTCTTCGGCCAAAAATTTCTACCAGCTGATTCTAATAAATTGCCTTTCCGTTCAGTTCATAAGATAACAGTTTTATGATAGCTACCATAATAGGAGTAATTTGGATTTTCAACACAGAAAATTCCTTTGTTATTTAAAAAAAATTATTTTTACACAAAATTTAGATGAATCACTTTTGGATGTAAATGAAAAATTGATTTGGTGGTCACAGAAAATGCCATAAAAATCAGTTAAAGGGAACCAATTTCTTCAAGCAGGATGCAATTTTTTTTAGTTCAATTTATGCTATTTTCCATTCTTGTGATACTAATTTGAACTCCAGCGATAATTGCTTTTTTTGGTTGCTGTAAATGATTGCAAATAGCCGTCGAAAGATAGTTGCATACACCATAGAGATTTCTTAGGAGTACCTCGCTACTTCAATATTAATAGCGATATCGCTCGGGGGTGCAGATTGGGAGACCTTACCCCCCTCCATGGCTTCAAGCCTACGCTTATGGCCGAGGATCGCCTTCCTTCATTATGCATTTCCTTCCATATTTTCTGCGATCACAGACTTTGTTTCGCCAGCTTTGAGTTGGCCAGTTGCCCGCCTCGTCCCCTGCCACCATGGGAGCATCGGCCTAGGTTTCACATTTCTCTTACAATTACTTCTTTATATTTCATTTTTTCCAGTGAATCACAGAATGTTTTTCGGCCGCATGGCGAATTTATCGATGCGAATTAAGTTATGATAGGAAAGCGCCGAATGGAGGTGTTAGAAGAGCCTGTTCCTTTTGAAAGCCTACAAATTGGGATTTTTACGCTATGCACTTCCGAAAAGGGATTTCAGATTATCTATTTGATGGCGTGTTGGCCATCAACGCATGGGTGATCAAGGATTCTTTATTACAAAAAGGAGGAGGACCATACCCATATATTTTCTTAAACCTTGATTTCTAAGAAAGCGCAATGTTGATGTCAAATCGAAGGCATCGTTTTTGGATACCGTCATACATGCTCCATTTAAACTGATAAAAACGAATTACTTAATGAACGGTAATTTTTCTAAGCAAAAGTATATGTTGAATATTATTAATAATGTTAATTTGATAATTAAAAATTGAAACATCATAAATAATCTTCTCTTTGAATTGGTGAACAATAAATCTCCTCTTTAATAACATCTCAACTTGAAAGTTGCAACATTGTATATTATGACCCAAGACAAAAACTAAATATTAAACGCCAGTTCTCGCTCCAGTGTCCATGATAACCATTTACTTACAAAAATTACAATAGTACCATATGGATTTGTAATTTGCTTGACTGAATGTTAAAACTAGATATATATACAATCCCTTCCTGGTTTAAAATGCATTATTTAATTTTCACCGAGCAAATTACCGAATGCATATGTTTTTCATCCGGACATCCGGGCATCAGGCAAGAAAAGCGAATTCCTGGGGACCGCATTTTTTAACTGATAATGACAGCCACATCGAGTTAACTGTCATAGGTAAACCTCAGTTTCTGTGATTCACTAAATCATCAGTCCGTCAATTCGATGTTTTATTGACTACAGGACGCCATTAATCACTGTTCCATAATAATTCTCTTGGACCTTGGCTGCTATTTTGCTCTACATTTCTCTTCATTTAGCCGATATACATACGTACGTATGCCTGTACGTATGCCACATGGCATTCCTCGTTGAAACTTTCCTCATTAAATTCCTAACAATTTAATTAATCTCTGGTGGTGTTAAATCCACAATCCTGGGCTCTTATTTATTTAAAGGAAGACATGTATTTTTAAATCTTCGGTTCTTCTGTATTGTTATTCATTTTTTTCTTTATGACCTATTAGACCACAATATTTACCTCTACAGCAGGTTTCTAAGGCTTCTACTCTCCTCTGGTACACCTTTCTTATTGTCCTTGTCTACGATCTATAAGATTTTTCCAAAATTGCTTTCTTGTTTGTAATTGTACATTCTCAAGAGCATAGGAGTTTTTTGCCAAAATAAAAAATTCTTAATTTGAGTGGTGCTGAACTAAATATCCATTGAGTTTCTATCATTTCGAATTACTTCGCTTCCGAGGTAAGTGAGTGCTTCCACTTGTTCTAATTTCGATTCTGCCTGCGCATTGCGTGGTTTCTCTTACGCGAATTAGAACTTTTATATTATTTATTACTTATGCTGTAATCATGCAAATATTTTGATCCATAGCGCCCAAGTATCCCTCACATACTCTTTCTACTCTCACTGCGCTGTCTTCGGCAGAGTGGAGCGAACTGTGTTCTTCTCTGTTTGCCTCGAATTCATTGGTACCAATTCTTTTGGATTCTGATTTTAATTCTTCTAAATTCATGTTGAATGACTCCGGCGAGAGGCTTCATAATTGCCTAACCGCTGTATTTAATTTATGTTGCAATTTTCATCCACCTATTTTTTCGTTAACAAAGCAATTTCAACAAGCAACATCAACTGTTAAAAAATTAAAACCATTAGGTGTGCGGCAGGGAGTGACTACTCACCAGACTCATTTTGACCCAAATATAACCCTACCGCGGCCGGACAATGTTATTCTGATCCCTTATCGGTCGTATAAATGACATCTTAAATCTATTGGTTCTTCGAGCACGCTAAATCTCTCTAATTTTATTGACACGCTATTTCCTACCGTAGTAGGATGGGGGTATTAATACATTTTCAACATCACTGCTAAAGTGACATCCTTCCAATTTATGCAAAAGAATTAATCTACAATTTAACCTTCACTCCGTAAATGATTCCCAGGCAAGTTCCATCAAATACTTTTGTTTCGTAACTGAGTTCATCACAACAACGTTTTACAAATCTACCTCCTCTACGCTGCACGCGAGCCAATTCGACAATCAATCCAACTTCGTGAGGATCCCATATATTTGCAGCATGAGCATATATTCTAAATAAGCCCTGACCAGCCAAACAGATAACATTCCCAAGTTCAACAGATTCAGGCTTGAGGTCGTGGAAGTTCATCATAATGAAATAAGGACAGTTTGCACTTTTCCACAGTTTATTTAACGTACGACGCGTTTCAACTCACAGAGACCCTCCTCCTCTCCCCTACTCGACTCTCTCTTCCCATCCACATCTTTTGTACATATAAATAAGGACTCCTTACCATTTAGTTTGTCTTGAACCTGATGATGACTCTTTGAGTTGAAACGCGTCGTACGTTAAATAAACTGTGGAAAAGTGCTAACTGTCCTTATTTCATTAGATAACATTTCTCCTTTACATTTTTATCACATCCACCAAATACTCTTCGAATAAATCCTTATTTTCTGTTAGCATGTCCACATATTCCCCGTATGTGTTTCACCCTGGAGAGGTCATGTAACACGTAGGCATTTATTTAATCGAGTCTGCACGTTCTATTTCGGTGTTTCCAATGCAGTAGGTGTTTGGGTCACAACTGCTCTTTTTCCAAAAGCTTATGACTACGCACTTTTTTATGCTTAATTCTAATCGCCGAGTGTCGCTCCAGAGTCGTATAGCATTAAGGTCACGTGAAAAAGTTGCTTTGTCCTCAGGATCATGGAAATCACGGTAAACCACTGCAACTACGGCAAATAAACGTGTCTTACTTGTGACTTCGGAGTAAATGCCGTTAGTGTAAAGTAGAAATAAAATAGGTCTGAATACGAGAACACCTGAAGTGCATTTGAGCTAACTCCATCTATCACTACTTTTTTTACCCGACTATTTAAAATGTCTTTAGTCCAACCCCGGATATTTTTATCCATGCTATGTGCTTCTAGATTTGCAAGTATTTTACTATGAGGTACTTTGTCGAAGGCTTTCTTAAAATCTAGGAAAATCGCGTCCACTGGAACATTGCACTCTCCCGATATAAGAATACCTTGAACAAAATGTCCTAGTTGTGTCTCGCAGGATCTACTCTTTCGGAAACCGCGCTGATTTTTCCTTAATAACTCCTGACTATCGAGTTGTCTCAAGAACGAACCAGCAAGAATATGACCTTGCATGAATATTGACACCACATCGTTTATAATTAAACCCCTTCAAAAAGTTATTTTTAACTGTTCTATGCATATTTGACTCACATTCATTGCCTTTTCTATATTTTTCACATGTGCCATAGTATACGTTGGACGAGTATTCAAGGATGGTGGGAATCAGAACCTTAAAAGCCATTTCATTTGTGACCACGCAGCTTTCTATTAAATTTCTCACTACCCAATGATTTAGTTCAATTTGCACCCACATCCCATCATTAACTTAACTCACCACCCAAAGTCCTTTGTTTGTTAAAACGCCTAAATATTTGCATTTACAGCCCCTCTGGAATTTGTCTCAAAAAAAGAGTGTAAATATTTGCGGAACTGGAAAGTAAAAAAGAGTAGAACATTAATTTAGCTACATTGATGTAACTTAAGGTCGCCATCCAACCCGCCGCAGGTAGACAGTGTGAAACTCTGCCGTTGGCGGCGGACCGCGAGACCGTCCACCGTTCACACCCTTGGATCGTTCGGCAAAGTCAGCAAACAAAGTTCTGCCCTATACACATCCCGCTGTTCCTCATTATTCTCCGAAATTCCGCTTCTGCTTCCCTTCTCTTTCCAGAAAATAAATAACCTTCGTTTAATTTATATTCATTCTCATCCCGTATCTATTGCACTAACATTAAAATTTACTCAGCAATGCTTGCAAATCCTTGGTTGACTGACAAACTATAGCTTAGTTATCAGGAAACCTAACTTATTTTACGAATTCCACTCCTACTTTCACTACTACCTCCAGTTTTTCCCATGCCTCTTTAATCATTTCCTCTGCATACAGGTTGAACAGCAACGGTGATAATGGGCAACCCTGCCTTACACCTCTTCCTAACACTGCCCAACCGGACTCCCCGTTTCCCACTCGCACCTGAGCAGTCTGAGACATGTACAGGTTTCGGATTAGCCTCCTTTCCCTACAATCTATTCCTATTTTCTGCACTACACTCACTAGTTTTTCCCAATTAACTCTGTCAAACCATTTTTCGAAATCTGCGAAACAGGCAAATACCTCCAGGTTGTATTCTGTTTTCCTCTCGATTAATAATTTCATTACTGCAGTGGCATCACGCGTACCTCTCCCCTTCCTAAACCCAAACTGATCATCCCCTAAGTAGTCATTTGCCCCCGCTTATCCAACCTTTTGTTGAAGATCCTGAGAACCACTTTAGCTACTTGCGAAATCAAACTTACTTTTTGGTAGTCCTCACATGCTGTAGCCTTCACCATTTTCGGAATAGGAGTTAACACTGATCTCACAAAGTCATCGGGCTTAATTCCTCTCTCATAAACGCTAGGAATTAGTCAAAAAAGACTTTTCCTCTTACCTTTTTCTAAACCTTCACGTAGTTCCGTAGGAATGGTGTTTACTCCCATGGCCTTATTTAATTTCATTTTTTATAATGATGTTTTTATCTCACCATCAAATAAGCATCGATCTAAACTATCCTTATCTACGTCATATTCTCTTTCTAAGTCTAATCTTGCTGACTTAATGTCTTTATCATACAGTTCTTCTTTACATTTTTAACTCCTCTCTTGGACCTCTTCCGGTTCCACTGGTATCTTTCCTGTCTTCTCTGATTGTTCACACCGATTTTCCTTTTATATTTTACGACAAAATTTTATAGCAGAACTGGACAATTAATTTGATGCGTCTACAGAGAATTGAAACGCCGCACAGAAGGGAACGAATTTTATTTTGAAGCATTTCGTTAGATTAAACGCTGATCATCTTCGTCAAATAAAAGTTATTAGAATCAATCAATCATAAAACTTAAATGTCTAGAGAAAATATTCTAAGATCTTCCAAAGATAATTAGGTTACTCCATTAATAAATATTCGTTAATTATACGAGACTGCCTGTCGCCGGTAGCTGCTTAGCCTTATTACTGCATTTAAAATGTAACTGCTGAAGCTTCCTTTAACATGGACATACGAGTATTGCGCGTGTGGATCACCATGAAATGCAAAAGTATATATGGGCATGCTAGGATATAAAAATGGTTGCATTGGCTAAGGTATATATCATCTCTACGGTAGCCAATGATGTTCCTTAATCGTAGAGGATCAACGTTAATCGCAAAAGGTATAGTTGCGATTGTGATGTCAAATTGCGTCTGGTGTTATCCATTAAATTAAGGAGGAAGCAGATTGGAGTGTTTCTCACTAACACGGTGACGTCCCATCTTTGCCTGAGTTGGGGTAACACCTTGATAGAGCAGCCACCAATGCAAATGTCAGTAACGGCGCGTGGGGTTGCTCAACAGGAATGACTCAAGTTTGGGAACGAAATTTCAATCAAGAAATGAATTTTTAAAATATGAGCAGAATTTAAACTTCGAATATTCCCTCTTCTTCAGATTACTTCTAAGTCATTAAAAATGACTTCATCTACTGCGAGAGATTAGATTGAAATCATGAGATATGGAATGCAAACGGAAGCTGTAATGGTGGGGATGAAACATTTCCCGTGGTCACGGGCTGCAAGCAGGCGAGGCGCTACGGCTGGGGGGGGGGAGGGAGGGCCGGGGTGCGTCCCCTGAATTAGCGAGGCGGGTGGGGAAGCGAGGAGCGGCGAGACGCGCGCTATTAATCGGAGGATCCGGAGAGCAGAGCATCTTCGAAGCTGGCGTCCTCGCCCGTGCATTATTCATGAGGAGAGCCCTCGCGTCGCAGGGAGCAACGCGCTCCACCTCCAGATAAGAATCGCCCTCTTTCCCATTTCGGACTCGGTGGTAAAGGAAGCGAGAAAGTTTCGCTATCTGTTTGCCTTTTGTTTTTCGACCTTTTGTTTCGCGATCTTCTCCCCCCCCCCCTTAGTCACCCACTCTCGTGCCCGCGCCCGCAAACCTCTTTTCCTTTGTTTTACGTTTAAATTTGCATTTCGCTCCCCAATTGCGTTTCCTACGCTCGCCAACATTCTTCTCCCCGGGGCAGGAGGAAGCGGGGGGCCGGGAGACCCCGTAGTTCCCTCGGGGGTGGGGAAAGTTTTGGCGCTATTCGAACCGGAGGCGGACTTGTGCACTCCGTCGAATGGAAGGCGTGGGGCGGGTGGAGAGGGGTCACTAATAAGAGGCGGTGGCGTTGAGTGGGGTGCTGACCCCTCCCCTCCCCCTTACGACCCTTGAAGAATTTGTTGGCAATCACTTACCCTGCCATTCTCTTCAAGTGAGCACAACGAAGCTGTTCATGTTTTCTATGACGGGTCACGTCAAATCCGTCAGCTGCGTCACGTAAGAGTTTACGGTTATTCTGAAAGTTCACAATGACGAATTGGTCACACCTTAGCAGAAAGCGAGTGCCATGGATCGTATTTCTGAAGCCGCTTGTTCAGTCGATAATCCGTTTGCTGTCGCCCTGCGACAAGTACGCCTGTTCCAAGGGCATATCATTCGAACATAGCGAGCCAGGAGCACTGGAAAACAAAGAAAAGATAAGTTCACCTTTAGCCTCGGTGGGTTTAAAATGAAACCATTTGTTGCCTAACCTCCCATCGTTGGCAAATTACTGACAGAATCTCGAATTTTTTTGGTCCCTTTATCGTAATTTTCGATTTCGATTTAACGCATATACTGGTCGCTGGACATCTTGCTGTTCCGAAGATCTTTTCAAAGTCCTCGTTTTGAGATGGACGGAGAAGTCAGAGTTCACACTATTTGTCCGTCTCAAGCACCTGCTTGCCACGTCGTATATCTAAATGCCCAACAGCATTCCCGTGTCTTCCTCCATCGTGCACTCGCACGGGCCCTCATTTTCTCTACCAATTTTCTTTAAGTAAAGTCTGTAGTCTTTGTGGACTGTTAAGGTTTGCTTTAGGTATTTGTTTGTGTTTCTAATCAAATTGCCATCTTCGATTGCCTCGAAAGAATTTTTCGGTCGTCGTTCCTTTTATGGACTTTACTCCTTCCCATTCCTCTAGAAATTGTATTCTCTCTGCCTTTCTATTTACGGCAGGATTTCTTCAAACTATAGGTCCTACAAAGGAGTCTTGACGAATACGGACTTGAAAATTGAAATGCTACCGCAAAAATTTCAGCCAAATCTTTGCACCTACAAAAAAGATTATAGTGAATCAAGATTTCACATTAATGACAAATATCAAGAAATTATAGTTCAAGGCGAAAGAGTGTTGTGACAGACTTCATTGAACAATATTTATGAACAAAATTTTGTTTGTGTAAATCAGTTTTTAATTATAAGTATAAAATAGATATGGAATTTTGCTTAGTTAAATATTTGGACAAAACTTTGCATAGAATGTGGTGCACAGTCGTACGGTGTGATATTTTGCTCGTGCATAATACATGGCACTCGGAAGTGACGATAGCTTTTTACCAATATCGTGACACTGTTTTAAATTTAAATATTAAATAATTACCATAAAAGTTACTTTGTCCTCCCAAAAACTCTCGTCAATATAATTTACAAATCATACATTGATTCGTTCGTTTCTTGATGTAAAAAGTATAGTATAGACTTATAGTGAAAAGATAAATGTTTCCAAGCGGTCAAATGTTTTTAAAGCGTCCCCTCTCGCGGGTTTCAGAGCTCATAGGGGCGAAGACTCCCTTCGTAAATCCTCTCAAGGATTCCTCGAATATATCATCTTGCCCCTTTAAAGATGAAAGCATCAAGTCGGAGAAAATAAGTGACTTATTCCACCAGAAACAATTGAAGGAGGAATTGACTCTTTCCGCTGGGGAGGTCCTTCTCCTTGTTTTGAGAGTTGTTGAGTCGTGGAAGTTGAGTACACCAACGGAAAAGATTACTGCGAGAGCAAAAACCCGGAGAATCTCTTTCTTTCGATAAAAAAATGGGAATTTGACTTTTCAGAGGTCTTTTGATGAGATCAAAGATTTTCGACCAGAAACGTCTTTGTGAGGACAGAAGAGGCCGGACTCTATCAGCCAGGTCAAAGGGTTTTGGATAAGATTTAGCCCAATCATATCCATGAGAATGGTCTTTAAAACTCCAAGAGCAACTTCTGACCCAGGATCCCAACTCATTCAACCTCATATGAAAAACAATATATTCACGGCTGCGGTGTCTCTTGGAATCAAAATTGCTACAATAAACATTTAATTCTTTCAAATTTAATACCACCATTAGGTAATGAAAAGTAATCACCGCGTTTAGCTTTTCGTCGATTGAGATGCAATCTCTATACAAGAAAAATGACGTAAGAAATGGTGTTTCGCTGTTAAGGAAAGGACCTTTCTCACGCATTACTATTGCGCTTCAAAGCTTGCAAAGGCTTTTATCTTTTGTTGACCTCGATTACCTCTTCTATGTTGAAGACTGAGTTGGAGAGAACAATGGAGGAAAAGAAAGGACGAGAGCGGAAGAGTGCATGCTGTTGGATATGATTGAGATTGGGGAAGATACGAATAAATGAAAAGAATTTCCCAAGACAGGAAGACATGGAGGTCCACCATGAGTAAACCTGCCCGCAAGGCAGAACAGCCAATGATTACGATTTCCTCTTGCGCGAATATTCGCTCCTTCTTACGAAACTGCCTTAAAAATGTTACCTTATGTTGCTAATATACATATTCTTAAATATTCGTTATGATAGGGCAAATATATTTGCATTCACAAGACCACAAATAATTGACTTACGTTTTAAACTTGATTTTAGAAAAGTAAAAATGTTTTCAGTTTAACTCTGGATTAGAGGAGAAATCATTATATCTCTGAATTTCATTGATTAGCCAAGATAAATGCCAGAATTAGAGAGAAATTTACATCTCTAAGAGTCAAATACGAGGAATTCATTTGCAAATTTCAGCGGCCATTAGGAGAGTAGTAGGAAGCATCGCGTAAGATAAATCGAAGATCGAACAAATGACTTTGTACGGGCTTCTAAAATCCACAAGCAAATATTAGCCTGGTGGCATAGTCAATTGGCAGCTTGCAGACCAAAGGGGTTGCTCCCTAATCTTACATAAAAAAGCAATTTTCTTGCAAAAATTACATTTTGTAACTCCAGACTTGATCGGAAAAGAATATGTAATTGTAACCATTGCAAAAAACAGTCTCCTTTGATGCAGTCATCAATGGTCATGTACCAAAGGAAAAAATATTCTGAGTACATGCGGAATATTCATACATAGTATCAGGCCTTATTAAAGGGGTGCCTGACAAATAAAATGAGATATTAAAAAGGCAAATTATGGCATATGCATCAGGCCTCCTAAAATATGCAGATGGCATGAAATGATTACAAGACCTACATCACTTTCAACTCACGAGGACTTTAATGAATCGAGGTAATAGACTTTTAATTGCATAATTTATTGCGTAAAATCAAAACTCATATTACAATTAAATCTTAATTCTTTTTGTAAAAATGCTAATACCCGAGTAAGAGGGTGGGTTTGCTTGCAGCTTTGCTCGCAGTTGAAGCGGATGCTACTGGAAGATGAGGACTATCTTTCCGGGGTCATTACTGCAGATAAAACTTGAATACATAAATACGATCCTGAAAGCTGTAGGCGGTGCTCTGAGTTTCGGCATTATCGACGCCTCAAACGCCAAAATGGTTGCACCTGCTGGATAGGTTAGGAATTAACCATTTCTTGAAATTCAAGAATGATGCTAGAGCATATTTTACCCGCACGCATAACCCGTGCTGGAGCGCGTACAGGGATGAGCTGAACAGTTTCCTAGGCCATATCAATCGCTATATGCCACATTTCTAAGCAACAGGCCGGATGCTGTGCCGCATTAATTAATTCACGGCCGCATATTGCCAATGTTTCTGCCGAATATCTCGTAAATATCGGTAGAAAGCTTGTTCTTCATCGTCCAGATATAGCTCCATCTCGCATTTCTATTCCCAATATCAAAGATCAATACCACCATGAAAAGCATTAGAGACTGCAACTGAGTCAATCGAAAGGCCTATCAAAAATGTCGTTAAAGACTGAAAAAACTTGGACACATCCATTAAACTCAATAGGAGTAATTGTCAGAATTACAATCGAAATTTGGATTATGAGTGGAGGTATATTTTTAAGCAATATGACCATTGAGCATTGAGCATTCCTCTTAGATAAGTGGAGTAAGAAGAACTGGGGTGTTCAAGCAATCCAGTTTCATGATAATTAAAAACCTAATTAGCATATTATAATAACCAGACTGGAAATCACTCGAAGGCTGAAATACTGTCTGAGAGAATATCCTGCTTAAAAATGTTACTATAAATACATATCCTGATACCTAATATATTATCGACGAATTTTAGACTTCAAAACATTACTCTAATGGGGTATTGCTATTAATATATATATAAACTGGGAGGCAGTCGGTGGATAGATTAGTAAAAATATAATTATTTCTTCACGAACGTAAGGAACCAAAGGCTGTTGCACTAAAAGCCCCCAGTAGAAAATTGATAACATGAAATTCATCTACATGTTACTTTTACTTACATCGTCTAGCCACGAATTTGTGACCTGCCTTACCTGTTTGAGGGAATGAGGTCTATTTTCAAAATTGAGCTTTTTTAATGATTATCTCAGTACTACTCACAACGATTTCCTCAATTTAATTTATCCTACTAGTCAAATTAGGTTGATATAGAATGTATGCCTAGTAAAAATCATGATAAGGATGTAGTAGTTCACATAGTAGAACGGTGGGCTCTGGATAGAAGCCCTGGGTTTCCGAGAGACGCCTGCACAGAAGCAGACAAGCGCATCTTCGCCCAAGCTGTGCGGGTTTTACAAATAACATTTCTTTCCAGGTAACCGCAGACGCCATAAGGTATAAGGGACGGTTTTTCGCCATGAGTTCCATTTCAAAATGCAAATTTCTTCTACCTTGCAGGGTTCTGGTGTTAACTGCGATCGATAGTCACATCTAAGATATAACAATGGGCTAATTACACAAGTAAAGGCTGAGCGCGAGGTTGATTAATGTGGTTGGTGGGGATTATTTATTTTTTATGATATATTTTAATAAAATTTCTCCATCATGCATATCCAAGTAGTCTTTTTATGACCCGGTGCTAGGAGAGATACACTTCTAATTCCTACCGTACACAATACTAAATATTAAGCAAAATTAATACGAGATATGATTCTTTAATTTTTATGTTCTCTCCACCTCCTCTAATTTCGTCCAAACTGCCGTTTTTGTCCTGCCTCGACCCCACCCACTCTTCTCCTCCCCGCCACTATCTTCAACATCCCATCGACACTCAATACACCCTGCGTCTATTCCTGTTACCTTCACCTGATTTCTCCCAAAAGTCCTACCCTCTTCACTGCAATACCTACAATTTCTTCCTTTGTTTTATTTTCTTTTCCCTTAAACGTTTATTTTCCTCCACGTTCACAGCTCAAGAACCAAATATCTATGTCCATTCCTTACCTCAAAAATCAAATTTCCGAGTCTTAGAATATTACTTTTCATATTATAATGTCCAGGAGTCTTTCCTTTGCATCTTTAATTTAGGCTCCAGTCCTGATTGATGAGGGATGCTAAAATTATGTCCTCATAGATTGAGTGACGTGAATGAATAGTTTCCCCAAGGTCGCACAGCGTCACAAACTCGCAGGAAGGAGGAGAAGGAAACTGAATGAGCTCTGTCCCTTCGATATCCGGCGCGAACGGTGGAGCGTGGCCGGGGAGGTTGGGGGGTATAAACCCTCCCCCTCCCTGAAAGACGGAAGGAGATGGCGGGCAAATGACAGGAGGAGGGTAGGGAGAAGAGGGGCGGACGGACACAGACCGGGCCCTCGCCTCGTTGTCCCTCGGGCGAATCAAGGCGAGACACCGAAGCGAAAGAGGCACGCGATGAGGACGCGAGGGCCGTCTCCGTCAACCCGAGGCGATGGAGGGGGACCCACACATCTTGGCCAATCCCAAATGCAGCGTAGTTAAGGAAACATTTGTATGGACGAAACGAATCTCTTTAAATAAAACTAGGAATTTCTATAGACTCATTTGAATTTTCGAAATACTTACCATTGATTTACCGAAATGATTACAATATTTATCTAAATGAAGCATCATATATTTGTTTGGCTCTGAACCAAAAATAAATTTGAACGTCTACGTAAAAATATACATTAATTCGTGTGGTCTCGCATCAGAGGAGCAGGGAGCTTTGGTCTAACGACGACAAAGAATTGCAATAAAATTGGAGTAAACTACGCACTTTCATGTCGCCTTTCCGCAAAAGCATGGTATGATTACCTAAAGATTGATGCTTGCACCAAAATTTTGCGTGTTTTCCCATGGATGAAAGGGCATGAACGGAGGGATAGTGATAGCCATTAATACTTAAGTGGCCTTTCCTGGGCTGGAAAATGGTCGAAAGTGGCGATATGCGACAGAGCGTGTGCTTGGATACGTGCACGCGCGAAATGAAAGTAAATTAAAACGCACAATAATGCCGCAGAGTGGCTGAAGTGACCCGCCCTCTCAAATAAAGGGGTCACTGGGTATGCAAACGAATGAATTACTCTTTTCTTGTTTCCGCCACGGTCAACTTATAAATGATGTACATCTCTGTGTAGCCGTCACGAATGTGAGCATGCAGGTGATATTATATCATCATTATAAATTATATTCCTCTGAGAATATTTTCATATTTCATCTTTTTCTGCGCTAGACTTACTAATTATTTCCAGCCAGTAAGCTGTCGTTCGACAGAAACATTCTCAGGCTTGTAAGAGTGCGTAGTTTAATACAAACCGAAAAAATAATCAGAAAATACAAATAAGAAAGAGAAAGGACTTAGGTTAGCGCTCAATCACTGGGGTATGTTGGACCTACGAGCGATACGACCTCGTATTTGAATGGCTTTCACTCACTCGATCAGGGTTTATGAGGATTCCTCCCATGCTAGTGACCCGTCAATAACACATATGGAAAAAACAATAAAGAAGGTAGCGGGAGTAGCTAGGTGCCCAGAGAAAATTTACGTATTTTCGGTGTGATTGACGAGTCACTGACATAAGAGAAACCCTCGTACGCTCCTTTAAGTGTATTTTAAAAGGGTCCCTGTTTCCGAACACACCCCAGTGATTGAGTGACTGGGAACGTGAATTTCGGTCCATTCTTTTTTATTTTTTTACTTTTTTCCATTTAATTTTCATTCCTGTGGGAGATCAAGGGGTCCCTGGCATAGGAGATATCCTTTCAGACCCTGAATTTGTGTTTGTGAATGAAATTCACGAGATTGACTGTAACTCCTTAACACACCCTAGTGATCGAGTGGTCGTTAGTCTGTTTCCTTTATTAATTTTTGCATTGCTTGTGTGATATTGGGGTACACGAAGGTCTCTGTTTCCCAAACACAGCCAAATGACTGAGTGTGTGTCATCAATTTTCCTCTGACTTCTCCCCCTAAAACAAACGGAGTACCAATGCAAATTACGGTCTCGGCTTTTTTTATGGAATAGTTGTTTCTGATATCAGATTCCTAAATGTTTATTAACTCTTTGACACATGAAAAACTCAATATTGCCGCATAACTAAGATATAGTTGGAAAGAGCATTTCATAAATTTAATAGAAAGTTCAGCTTGTTATAATGAAATATAATTTATATTTAACGGCTAGAATTTAAAGCGCCAGTCATTTGATTTAAAGAAATTTTTTGATGAGAGTTTTCTTTGTACTTATGTAATCACAATGTTCTTACAAATAATTAATTCGGTGTTTGAATATTTTATAATTATGACATTTCTACGTCTTAAAATATATGTTTTTAATATTATAGCAGAGCAAGTCAAACCGCATTATCGCTATCTTGACGGGAGCCGGGTTAAACTTGGATGAATTTCAATTTATCAATATTTGGATGTTCTTTTATTTAATTTCGGCTTTCTATTTTATTCCATGGGCCGTATGGATTATAAATTACATTCCGGAGGATGCTCGGGAAAAAATTGTGATCATGATAAAAGGCAAAATGTGTTGTGTTTGATAATTCCATATAAAAAATTACGCTGCATCTCTTGAAATTACATAATAAAATAATATGCACATGATTTTAATTTTATGCGTGGATATGATGTGAAGTGAAATTTGCATTCGTGGAATCATGGCAATTACTTTAATTAAAAGTGCAGGCGGCATCAAATACCATAAGCCTACATTATCATGGGTGCGTGTGTGTGTATTTACAAATAATCAAATGTTTGTCAAAGCCCACATTTCAAAAATGCTTTTAAAATGCGGAAAAAAACCTTTTTTTTATGAGAGAATTCAGCAAAAACACTCTCCACCACAGCCTCGGTGTACACCTCGCTCCGAGTTGCAATGAGAACTATAACTTCAACACCACTTTTATCCTTGAAACCAATTCCACTTAGTTTGATGATACAAAAATCAGTGTCAAAACCATTACCAAAAGTCCATCCGTCTGCTTCAAACGACTTGGAAAACTAACCAAATTTCTAAAAACAGTGGAGCCTTAGTCATTCGAATCCCCCCGCTCTGTCTTCCGTTCATCAACATGCAACCACCCCGCTGAAAATGCTGATCCACCCATCACTCTTCCCAATAACTAATCCTTCAGACCACATTCTCATCATAATCTCATCTACACCACCTTAATTTTAAATAAATGTCTTTACTTCATTTCCTGCGACTTTTCCCGGCCCTCTGAGTGGGAGAAATGTGCGCCTAAAATCTCTCTCTACCCAAATGAATTACCTCAACATACATTTCATCAAATCACTTGCCTTTGATAACTACCCAATCCTTTTTAATACTGGCTGGAATACAAAATTTGAATAGTTGCTTTCCTTCTGAATAATCGATGTCGTCCATGAAAGTGCAAACACCACTGCCTCCGTATATTTCAAGATCCCTGCCATTCTGAATACAGCCAATTGCTTACACCTACACTCTTCCCTCCAACAAATTCAATAAAATGTCCACTTCCCGGGTCCTGCTACTCATACTCGTACTGCTGACACTTTCCCCGTCTCCATTCAGTAAAGCTCCCTTGGCAAGAACTCGTATTTGCTCTTGCGGTTACGTGTTTTCGTACCTATTTGTACACTCAGCCACATATAGTCACAACCGCTTCCTTTAACTACATCTACAAAATATACTGCAAGCCACCGGGAAGGTGGCTTGCAGTGTGACAGGGGGCGTATCCACTTAAGGCATGCAAAGCACGCAAACAGACTAAGTCGCGCGCAACATGCATTCGACATAAAACAGAAAAACATTTCGACATGCATTGAACTAGTAAATACTTATCGGACTTAAGAGGAATCTACATCTACATCTACTTAATACCCCGCAAGCCGCCGCAAGGGCGTGTGGCGGGGGCTGTTAGGACACCACCCGTAATTAAGAAAGAAAAGAAAACATTCACTCATGCAAGAACGCATACACTCCACACACATGCACACACTCAAACTACCAACTAACATACACATGCACCTACAAATAAACCCAATGTCTTTTCAATGTTTAATTTTGTTCCGACTTGTAAATTCAATGTTTTTAATATTTCTAAAGTGACTTCGGTTTCTTACTATTATGATTTCTTATGAATTCGGGGAAAGAATGAGTATTTGTATCTATCTGAACTGGAATATATCTCCCTCATTTTATCTTTGTGGTCTGATCTACCTAAGTAGTGTGGGGCCATTGGTATTCCTTTAGTGCCATCGTTAAACTCGTTTGTTCTCAACCTTTCTAAAAGTCTGTCTCGCTTGTTCTCTTCGTATTTCAAATTGTTCCCAGCCTAAATCCCTTAAGAGACCTGTCACACTTGTGTTCTAATTATAACAATTTTTAACGAATCTGGTGGATTTTCTCTGGAGTTTATATAATCCTTTTTGCCAAATTTTCTCCCAAGGATCCCAAATACTTACTGAATATTCCAAATGAGGTCTAACTAGAGCAAACTAATACCTCTCTTTAGCTTTCTCATTACATTTCCCCACCACCCGTTTTACGAAGCCGAGTATCTTTAACGCGGATCCGCATATTATCCCGATATGTGCTCCCCATGAAAGGCGTGGGGTTAGGGATACAAACATTATCACCACTATTTCTAGTAAAATGATGTAACAAAAGTAATATAATTGTAGTTAAATGTGGTCTCGAGTACTTGCCATGCAACTATGCATACATGTGTCTTAATCGTCATTCACACAAGCACAGATGCAAACATGCTTATTCATATACATAAATACAACTGTACATTCATGCACACTAATACATCTTCTTAGCACACACTAGAAACAACTTCATGTAAGAGCAAAGTACATCGGTATTTAAAAGGTGATAGAATTTTAAATTGAATATTAATAATAATTCGATAGAGTATAGTTGAGCAAGTATAAAAGCCTAAATGGTCGTCCAGTGAGTCACTGCAAAAACCCTCGAACCCCGCATTCATAAGGTTCACGCTTCTCAGAGCGTGGCTACAGTGAGAGTGTTTCTGTGTTTTAATGCATGCAAATCAACAAGCATAAATAAAGGGCACTTATTGAGTATAGCCTCGCAAATGCATATGGGTCCTTTGCATTTACCCACCTTGGATTACAAATGTTTCCCGTGTCTTAACCGGGGTGCGTTGAAACGCGGACGGGGGAAAGGAGGGCGTCGAGGAGTAAGAAGAAAGGAAAAGGAGCAAATATCTGTTGCCAGGTGCGAGGAAAAAATCCCATGCAAAAAAAATAAACAGACTCTCGCGTTTTTTATCCTCCATCCACCGAACGGCAGTCTGTGTGGGTGTGGACGCAGAGTGGTTGGGGGGCGTAGGGGTGAAAGGGTGGGGAGGCATTTGGTGTTCTTTCTCGGAGGATTGGTGGTGGGAATGCGAGCGAGCGGGTTGGGGGCGCAAGGGAGGCGGGCTGAAACGTACGAGGGGCGGGAGAGGTGGCTCTTGCAGCGGCGACCCCCGCCCCGCTCCCCCCTGCCCCCCCCCCCCAACTTTGCCCTCGCGAGCGAGCGAGTGTGAGTGTCGACGGCGCCCAAATGTAACCCTGGGGCTTCCGTTCATCGGCATAATGTCACAGTCGTCCTCCGCCGAGAGGAGTGGCGGGGAGGGGGGGGGGGGTGGTCCCGTGTCTCCTGCAACTGGGTGTGTTCTCCCGCAGGCGCGAGCAAATGAACATTGTGCGAGGCCGCGCGCTAACAGTCACATGCATTTTCCTCAACACCACACGAGGAGAACAAATGGTTCAGATATCAGGTGTGACTATACCTTCGAGAAAAGGAAAGGATATGTTATGAGAAAAACAAATTTGCACTTTTCCACAGATTTATTTGCAACATGCGACACGTTTCAGTTCATCAAACAATATTCAGGTAGAAGACGGTTCGAGTAGATGGTTCGATGAACTGAAACGCATTGTACGTTAAATAAAAAATCTGTGGAAAAATGCAAATTTGTTTTCTCATAATGACGAACTTCCACCACAACTCGCCTGAATCTGTTGAATGCATAAAGGATATGTTTCCAAACAACCGTTTTCATATGCCATGGTTAGCATTGATTTAAATAAGTATATATCAGTCTATCATTAACTTATACACATCGTTAACTTCTAAACAGTAGTCAAGGAAAGGCATTAATTCAAAATTTACACGAACTTATTTCGGTCCAAAAGTCCATTTTAGAAATATATAGTACATGGTTACAACAATGTAATCAAATATTCAGGAAAGGAAAATTAAAAAAAATTGAATTTTTGGATTTCGATGCTATAAAGTCTAAAATAAGATCCGATTATTCTAAGTTATAAATTGATTTAGACAGACATGCTGACATGAAAACATGTTCTCATCTGTTCTATTCTTTTCTCTCTAGCTATTCCAGGACATACCGCACATTTCAAACAGATTCGAAATGTATTTCGCCAAATTGATTTCTCTAGTCTTGCAAGTGACTTCCATGCATTGACGGTTCATTAAAACATCAATAATTGGGAAATCATAATAATTCATTTCTGTCATCTTGTTGCGCTTGTCAAATAGCTTCATTAAGTAGCTATTCTATTCCATCCTAACTGTTAACATTCCACAATAACCATGCAGATAGACAACCGTAAAGGATAGCGACAGAAAAAACTGTCTTATTAAAAATTCAGCTCAAATAAGTGCCTGGAAAATATATCAAAATGAAATTCTTGATCGGTCCACCGCCAAATGGCTTTAGCCACAGGTAATAAAACAAAGATCGAGATGAATTGCTCTTCTCCAATTCTAACACAGTTTTATATATTTATTTTAGGGACATTAAAGTTTCGTGGACCAAATTAGTTTTACATATAGGCGGAATGTTGTAAGCAATTTAAACGGACAGAAAGCAAAACCTATTAGTCCCTAAGAAATATATTTATAACATATCCATATTCATACAGATATTTGAATCAAATTAATAGTTAATTATGATTGAAAGAGATGTATATTAAATGCTGAAAAATATGTTTGTGAAATTATGCGAAGGTGAAATACATGTATGTTATTAATGCATGAAAATCAATGTATTCGTGTTTTCTCGATATTCATGAACTCTGCACAAAGTGGACACGGCAAAAATAATAATAGAGCTTAAAAGTAGATTACTACATCATGACATGGAAATCGGATCTCGAATTCAATATAGAATTACTGAAATTAAAGTCTCAGTTTTCTGCTAGGCAAGGGCTTTTACTTTACCTTGAAAGAAACATTATGGAGTTGCATAAATACACAATTATGAAAGTTTGTTATATTGTTTGAATTCCGTTCGTCGAAAGAATAGTATTTTTTAGTTTGCATTTACGATAATGTACGTACTGTGAAGTATCTAAGAAGTATGTACCACCTAAGTTGGTACCCCGTTGTGGGTCTTAACATTACGTACATACATTTTCCTTTAAAAATTGTGGTTACGCAAGAAAGATATGAAAAAAGATGCAGTACCAAAGTCATTTCATCGGAAATTGCTATCAATTTTATGTCAAACTCAAAGTCTATCTAAGAAGCTGGCAATTTTACGACGATCGCGAAATATTATCTCTTAGATTTTAAGAGAGGTTTTAGTTCTTAAAATGGTCTTCCGCATTCGTCTGGGAAGATTGCTTCCCTCTGCTTTCATGCCCATCACTATGGAATTCCCCAATCGCGCTCTGGGATCCCTCAGCCTTACTGTATTAATCGCAGAATTATAAATTTTTAGTTATTTTAAATTATTAGATATTTTCCTTTCCAATATTGGCAGAAATATTTTTTGTTTAGTTTTTTATTCTTTTTTCTTCATTCCTTTTATGATATATTCACACCTTTTTTCTTCTCTCTCAGTCCCCAAATCAAATTTTTTCAATTACCTTCAGGTTTTCCTTATTCGCCCCATTCCATTGGCCTACGTTCCATCTTCTCATATTCCTTCCATTTCTCAATCCCTTCAATTTAACGTTACGCCTCACGAACATTAGGAGTATGTATATTGTTATCCCAATTTCCATTTGGTCACGTGGAACATTATGCGTTTTCCATGCTAATCCTAAATCTATTCGTTAAAAGTATGCGTTTTAATTCAACTCTTCCTGTATATCTAGACATGTTTGAATCTCGTAAACAGTACTCTCTTACCTCATACAAATCTCTTTCGTCACCTTCCACCGCATTTCAATCATCCACTATTTTATATATATATATATATATATATATATATATATATATATATATATATATATGTATATATATTATATATAATATATAATATATATATATATATATATTATTCCTCAGGGTTCATTCGCAATCATTCATCCTAACTGATTATGTACACTATCTATTCTTCTTTCCTATGACCCTTATAGGCATGACTATCTGGATTATTACCAGACTTATTGGATCAGCACCAAAATAGGAAGACAGTTTACTATTCTACGGAATTGATTCCACATAATTTATTCAGAACTATTCTGCGGGCAAGTGGAAAATTTTTTAATATGGATACTAAATAATTCTAAAAAGTGAAGCCTGAAGCCATCGAAAATAATGAAATGAGCAGGTTTTATTTCCACTAATGAGTATATTTAACCTGTTTCACTTGCATTACCTTAATTTCATTTTCCTCACTCATTACTGCAGCTATTCTACGTGTACTCAACCGATATCTATTTCCTTGTAAATGCCACTCCAATATTACTCGTTACCTTTATCATGGTTCATATATTTACAGTTCTCAGTATATTATCATGTACCTATTACTACTCCTGGTTTTTTTCTTCCGTGTCTTTTCCGCTAAAATTCGCTCGATTGCACACGTTCATGTAAGGAGGAACGCGGAGGCTTGTCGCTCCCTGCACTCGGGCTCGGAAAGGCTGAGCTTTGCCGGCTTTGCTTTGCCACGGTTCATTTCATTTCTTGGTTCTTTTGTATTTTTTTGGAATAAACTATTGCGGTAATTTTGTATTTTCTTCTTCAATGAGTATTTTTAACGTGACAAAATCGCTAAAATGTGCGCAATGGATCTCGGCCTCTTAAGAACATCTTCATTTGCATAGCAGGCGGGCTACCTTTCGATATGTACAGCACGAAATCTTCCAGCAGCATTTATGGCCACTCTAGGAAATCACGGCTCTAGGCTTCGAAGAAGAGCGCAATCCCTTCTCCGACGTCAACCCTGTAGCCAATGGTGAAGGAGTGTCAATGGCAGTTATATCGAAAAAAACCTTAGGCTATCTGCACGCCAATTTATCTTGTACAATGTGGCAGTGTAGCGCTCTTGCAGGGTTTAAATTATTTCCATCATAGTGAATAAACAAATTTCCGAAGCGCTGAGGATTATTCGTGAAAAAATATACCTTGTAATACGAGAGAGCAAAACCTTCCTTGCATCCCTTCCTGCTATGCATCAATCGCAGGCCTTCAATTCAGAACAGGGACTAGCCTACTTACAAGATCACGTGAACTTCCAGTGCTGGTAACAAAATAGAGAGAAGCGCCTCTAAATGAGAGCATTTCGCCAAGTTTGCATAGGGGCGCGATATGGCGTGGAGGTGCGCTCTGAAGAGTTAGATGTTCCCGGAGAGAGTCGTTGGAAATGCACGGTGGTCCTTCAATGCGACTCCGCAGGCGCCTCTCTTTAGGGGCGGCGAGCGGAAAGGAGCAAAGGGAATGCCCTGTCGAGCATTGCAGTCCTGGGACCACAAAAGCTGGCACTTTGGGATGGAGTGCCGTGGAGTAGAGGTGGAGGGAATAGGGAAGAGTGGGGATTTTCTTGGTTGGCCACTTTTTAATCAGATTGAGTACAAGGAGGCAGACCAACAAAACTTTGAGTTGTAAGCTGTAGCGGTGCGCCAATATCGGAGAGGGGCGATAATTAGCGAATACGGTCATTATCAAGAAGCATTTTAGCAAAAGATGTGCTACGGAACTTGCGGATTGATTGACAGGGAAGATGGGTTACATGAGTCTCTGGGATTTTTTAATATAAAATTGAATTAAGGAATTTATTGTCAAATATAGGTGAATTGCAAGAGTTCACATTTTGGTTCATAAAACATATTTCTGGAAATGAAGGAACAGAGTAGGATGGGGATAATGATCCAATTCTGAAGGGGAATTAAAATTTAAAAGAGTATATATATATCTATATATATAAAGGAGAGTGTTTGTTTGTATGTATGTAATTTGTTTACTTTTTTGCTGTCATAGAAACAGCATTTTTCCAACTATGCCAGCAGGATACTTTTGCAAGAACACTATTGTATTCAGAATTGCCGAGATGTTATACATGGAATACATCAAGGAAAGTCTTTTGTAGAAGAAAAACGGGCAACTTTGATCCTGAGAATAATATTTATTCATGTGACGCATTGGGCCGAGTCTACACAGTCCATCCTAACAACGCCGAATGTTATTTTTTAAGAATGCCTCTACATACCATTAGAGGACCTCGCTCATTTGCAGAATTAAGAACGGTAAACGGAGAAATATGTGAGACATTCAGAGAAGCTTGCCAGAATTTAGGGTTGCTAGAAGGAGATCAACACTGGGATGACTCATTGCGAGAGGCCAGTTTGATTTCTCTTCCAGAACAAATCCGAATTTTGTTTGCCATCATAATAACCTCCTGTAATCCACCTAACCCAAAAACAATATGGGAAAAATGTAAAGAATCAATGAGTGAGGATGTACTGGCTAAAGTTCGAAGTGAAAATCCTACATTGGATATTACATTTAACTCCGACATTTTTAATAAAACTTTGATTATTTTGGAGGAAAAGTGTATCACCATGGTTAACAAGACTTTAGTGGAACTCGGTCTTTTTGCACCTGTACAAGATCAACAGGGTTTATTTTATCCAGATTATATACGTGAAACTAGCTACAATGTCTTAGACTTAGAAGCATACATCGCGGATAAAAAGCCACTTCTTAATGAAGATCAGAAATTCGCGTACGAAACAATAATGGATCAAGTAGATAAACAAGAAGGAGGTATCATTTTTCTTGATGCTGCTGGTGGCACGGGAAAAACATTTTTAATTAATATAGTTCTCGCTGAAATCAGGGTTCATGGAGAAATTGCTCTAGCCGTTGCATCTTCAGGTATTGCAGCGACATTAATGGAAGGAGGAAGAACAGCCCACTCTGCCCTTAAGTTGCCACTTAATATTTCCCGACAAGAAAATCCCACATGTCATATAAATAAAACAAGCGGCCAGGCACAAGTTCTTATAGAATGTAAATTGATAGTATGGGATGAGTGTACGATGGCTCATAAAAAATCTCTTGAGGCCCTCAACGCAACACTTCAAGATCTTAGAGGAAACTGCAGTTTAATGGGAGGAGCTCTGGTACTCCTGTGTGGAGACTTCCGTCAAACTCTGCCTGTCATTCCAAAATCGACTCCAGCCGATGAAATTTATGCCTGTTTAAAACATTCTGTTCTATGGAATCATATCCAAGAAATTACCCTTAAACAAAACATCCGAATCCTCTTAAGAGATGGGAATGCTCAAAATTTTGCAAATAAACTTTTGGAGATTGGAGAAGATAGATTAGTTATTGAAGCATCTGGTATGATAAAATTGTCATCAGATTTATGTGTATCGGTGAAAACTGTCCGCGATATGATACAAGCAGTCTATCCTAACGTTAATCAAAATTATAAAAATTTAGAATGGTTGCGAGAAAGAGCCATTCTTGCTCCTAAGAACGATGATGTTAATGAAATTAACAAGGAGATACTAGCCATGCTGCCAGGAGACGTGATTGAATATAAATCGGTTGATACCGTAGTGAATGCTGACGAAGCCGTCAATTATCCAACGGAATTCCTAAATTCACTTGATCCAGCTGGATTGCCACAACATCGCCTTATACTTAAAGTAGGATCTCCAATCATTTTATTGCGAAATTTAGATCCACCAAAACTCTGCAAAGGGACACGATTGTGTCTGACAAAATTAATGAAAAATATAATCCAGGCAGTCATTTTAACTGGAAAAGGAAAAGGTGAAATAATTTTTATACCACGGATACCTCTAATCCCAACTGATCTTCCCTTCAACTTTAAAATATTACAGTTTCCAGTCCGGGTAGCTTTTCCAATTACCATTAATAAATCACAGGGACAGTCTTTAAAGTTTTGTGGTGTTGATCTAAGATCGCCATGTTTTAGCCAAGGGCAACTTTATGTTGCTTGTTCCAGAGTAGGTTCGCCTAAAAATTTATATATTCTTTCTCCTGGATATGAAACAAAAAATATAGTATATGAACAGGTGTTAAATAAAAAAGATTCTTAAATTTGTATGAAGTAGTGCATTATTGTACTTTATAATTTGTTGTTTTTATTTATGTAGTATATTTATATTATTGTTTCTCCCTAACCCGTGCAAAGCCGGGTATTCAGCTAGTATATATATATATATATATATATATATATATATATATATATATATATATATATATATAATATATTTTTTAAAGGTAATCTACCGGTTAAGGTAGGTTTTTGTATGGACACAACTACCAAACAAACATTTTATTACTCCTAACAAAACACAAAATCCATCATCCTACTCAATATCAGGTCCCTCTTCATCTCTGAGTACTTTCTTCCTCACTTCATCCCGTCGAACATCCCTATCCTGTTCCTTCACTTTCCTCTTTTGCCCAACATTCTCCCCTCTATCACAGTCTTCAACATCCCACTTCCGGTCAACACCCCCTTCATCCAATTTTCCTACCTCCGTAGGATTTCTCCCAGCAAACCCCTCTCTCCGCCCACCATACCAAGTACTTCCTCATTTGTTTTCTTCTCTGTCCATTTCACCTTCTCCATTCCTCTCCAAACCCACATTTCAAAAGCCTCCAGTCTACGTCTATCCTCCTGCTTCAATGATCACGTTTCCGCACCGTAGCTACGCTCCATATCAAAGTTTTTACGAGTTTTTTCTTAAAATCCTTACTCAACGTCCCCGTCATCAACTCCCTCCTCCTTGTGAAAGCCTCTTTGCCTAGCGCAATTCTTCTCCTTACGTCCCTACTACTTTGACCGTGTAGGTCCAAAACACTACCTAGATACGTAAACTGTTCTATCTGCTCTAGTATTTGCCCTCTTATTTTAATGTTTAGCTTAGCCTTTTCCTTTCTAGAAAATCGCATAACCTTTGTTTTATTAATATTGATTTTTATCCCATACCTGTCGCACTGAATTTCCAATTCGCTCAGCAATACTTGCAACCCCTTGGCTGACTGATAAACTAAAGCTTGGTCATTAGCAAACCTAACTGATTTTACGAATTCCCCGCCCACTTTCATTCCTATCTGCAGTTCTTCCCATACCTCTTTGATCATTTCCTCTGCATACAAGTTGAACAGCAATGGTTATAATGGGCAACCCTGCCTTACACCTCTTCCTAACACTGCCCATCTGCAATCCCTGTTCCCCACCCGCACCTGAGCACACTGGGACATGTACAGATTGCGGATTAGCCTCCTTTCCCTTCCAATCTATTCCTACTTTCTGCAATATACTCATTAGTTTTTCCCAAATCACTCTATCAAACGCTTTTTTGAAATCTACGAAACAGGCAAATACCTCCTGGTTGTGTTCTATATTCCTCTTGATTAATAATCTCATTACTGCAATGGCATAACGCGTACCTCTCCCCCATTCCTAAACCCAAACTGATCATCCCCAAAGTAATCATTTGCCCTACTCTCTATCCTTTTTTTTATGATCCTGAGAACAACTTTAGCTGCGTGGGATATCAAACTTATCGTCCTGTAGTCCTCACATGAGCCTTTACCTTTTTCGGAATAGGAACTAAAACTGATTTCACAAAGTCTTCCGGCCAGATTCCTTTCTCATAAATACTACGGATCAGCCCGTATAGCCTCTTCCTCCAACATTTTCCTAAGCATTTTAAAAGTTCCGCGGGAATGTTATCCACCCTTGCCATGGCCTTATTTAGTTTCATCACCCTTAATGCCCTTTCTATCTCATTGTCTTGTATGCCCTATGTGTTCTTCCTCTAAGTCATGCTCATTTCCTATGCCTAACTTTGTTGGTCTAAGTTCTTTACTACATATTTCTTCTATATACTCCTTCCATCTCTCTTGGATCTTTCCAGCGTCAACTATTACCTTACCCGCCTTATCTCTAACTGTTAGCATAGATCCTCCTTTCTTACTTCCCGATAATGATGTAACTTTGCTGTACAGCGAACCGATTTCATCCTTCCTCCGCAGAATTTCCATATCCTCGCATTGCGTCTTTCACCATGCTTCTTTTGCTTTATTTGTTGCCCGCCTAAATTTATTGTTTAATTCTTTGTACTTCATTTTGTCTAATTCTGTATTTACATTCTTTAATTTTCGCCGCTCATCCATCTTTGTAATCATTTCATCCGTGATGCATTGTTTCCTAGTCCTTTTAGCGTTAACGGTTCAAATAGTATCTTTTGCGGATTTTGACAACCCTTTCTTGATACTTTCCTATTTTTCTTTGTTAATACTTGGCTCTTTACCATCCTCCATGATTTCCTCTACCGCCTGTTTTGTACTCCTTCCTTTTCAAACCATTTAATGCGTCTACATTCCATTTTATATCCCGCCGCCCCTGCCTATTCTTTTTGAAACGGACGCTACATTTCATAACAAGCAAATTGTGGTCAGAGTCCACATCCGCTCCCGGGAAGCTGTGCGAATTTATCACACTGTTCCTAAACCTGTGTCTAACCAGAATATAATCTAGCTGATATATTTCTGAATCACCTGGCATTTTCCATGTATACCTGCGTCCTTTGTGGTGTCTAAACCAAGTGTGGGTGATGGCTAACCCCTGTCTCCTGCAGAACTCAACTTCTTTCTCCCCGCGGTCATTCCTCGTGCCTAAACCGTAGTCCCCCAACTCATCACCATCTCTTCCCTCGCCTACCGTCGCATTTCAATCCCCCATCACTATCAAATGTTTCCCTGCGGGAACACACGCGATTATGTCCTCTAACTGATCGTATATCCTATCGACCTCTTCTTCCTTAAGGTTGCTCGGTGGCATGTATACCTGAATAATAACTAAGTTCGTCGGTTTTGCTTTTATCTCCACTAGTAGTATTCTATCCGTTACCTGCTCTATGTTGACTGCGCTTCTTCCTACCTGTTTATTTAATGCTATGGCAACCCCTCGTTGGCTCTCGTCCCCACCGCTGTATATTATTCTATACTTATCACTCCAGTATTCCCCGCTATCTTTCCATCTCACCTCGCATAGACCTAAAATATCTATTCTTCCCCTTTCCATCTCTCGCTTAACATTCTCCAATTTCCCTGCCCTCATCATTGTCCTAACATTCCACGTTCCTATTCTAACTAATTTGGTCTTCTTCTCCTGCGTCATCTGTCCTGCTGCTGCTGGTTTTCCCTTGCAAGGGTTTCGTGGGATGACGACCGAGGAAGCCTTGCCTCCCCCGCTAAGCCCAACTCCCGCATTAAGTGTTTGCATGGTTTTTGATGAACTTGGCATCCCTAAATATGATGTGCAGTGACTATGACCGAACCCATGGGCATGAGAAAGGTGCGTAAAAAGTTAGTGCCGCGGCCGCTCTCGGACAAACAGATGGAAACTCGCCCACGGATTAGCAAAAGCTTCTCGTCCATGCTTCAGTCACCGCACAGTTCCAACGTTTTCCCGGCAGACCTCTTTCTCTTCCCCCCGCCTCAAATCCGTGCGGAAAGGACGTCATCACGGCTTGGCGGAAGCGTTACTTAGACTGTGACGATGGAGCTTAGAAAGATTGGGGGAGTCACCTACGGATAGAAGACTTGGAAACATGATATTGGAGGAGAATGCTGAAGATTAAATGGGCAGTCAAAGTGACGAACGAGGAAATATATAGAATAGCAGAAGAGAAAAAGACCATATGGGGAACTCTACAGCAAATAAGAAATAGATGGATTGGACACACATTGGGGCACAATGGATTGATTATGAATATAAGAGAAGGAGAAATGGAAGAGAAGATTCCACGAGGAAGACCAAGAGACAAGTACTTAGGACAAATTACGGAGGACGTAAAATAGAGAAGTTATCAAGGATTGAGGGAATTGACGTAGATTCGAGTGAAATGGAGGGCTGCAGTAAATCAATACTAGAATTGAAATACTGATGATGATGAAGTAAACCTGAGGATGATGGAGAGGAGCAGTTGAGCGTGGGAAAGATGGGCGCAGAAGAGGGATACGTTGGAGGGATGTTTTTGGGGGTGGTCGGTATGAGTTGGGGTCGACAGAAAGGAGAAAGGTGCCCCCTTAGTGGGCAAGGTGCTGACCGCCTCCCGAGTAATGTCCCAGGAGCCTAATGTGTGCCGACTCGACGGTTTCTTTAGTTTTTGGCGGTGTCTGGATTAATAAGAGGCACATTTAAACAATCTTAGAGTGAAACACTGTTGAGGGAGATTACTTGACGAATTAGCGGAGAGGATAATGCGGTCAACAATTTGCGTAACGCTCTCCTCCTCCGAGGTTACCCTGAATCATCCTTAGTTTTATTCCCTCCGTTGAGAAAGGTGGTTGTGCTACCGAAATATTTAAAAAGGAAATTACCTCTCTTTATATAATGTCATGTGGGAAAAGCCCAGAGAGAACAGACTTTAAGACCCTGGTAAAAACCCACAAAGGGTTAGGTGTGTGAAAAACCTGTAAAAACCCAGTATGATAATAATCAAATAAAAAATAAATAAAATACAATGCATACATATATTTCAACGTGAGGTACAGTACTAAACAATATGGTAACACATAAACAATAAGATATACAATAAAGTATCGTAAAATTAATACATATGAGTAACACATGAGAAATGAAAATAAGATATTATATGTTTTAAAGTAAGGTGAATTCGATGGTCAGGAATGGTGCAGGTAAAGAGGAATTGAGATGATATATATCTGCATAAGAGTAGTTTAATAGAGAAGTGTTTTCTTCATGTAGAATAATTTTATTGTATCTGTTTTCGAATGTAGTGAGTGACCGGCATATTTTTCATGTCCTTAAGCAAAGTGTAAACGTATAGCAAGGTATGTAAGTAAGATTTTTACAGCATTATATTATGGCTGGCAATCAATCTTTGCCAAAATTTCCATCCTTCACAACCATACTTCACATAATAGTTTTGTGTTGCTTAATTGAGTATTGAGTAAAATAAAGAACCTTTTCATGAAACGACTCACCCGGATTTCACTTACTGAATTGAGCTTGCAATGTCTACTAAGTAAATAATTATAAATTTACATAATTAGAATGACTTTGCATTTTTAGAAAACATAACCGGCATTTCATTAATATAATTAGAGACAAATAATACATTTACTTTAAAAACTTCAATGTTAAGGTAATGTGAAACACGGAAGATATATTCTCCTAAGCCACAGGAGACCATGCCATTTTTTCGAAACACTTTTAATGCTGCGATTGCTTCCAAAGAAACTGCGGGAGATGCCACAACAGTGAATTTTAATGGAATCATCCGTTAATGTGAATTTCAATGCAACAATTTCAGGGTTTAAAATCATTCGTCTGCACCGGGATTTCATCCCTCTCTGTCCGGTCGAATGCTTTAGCCAGTTAAGCTATGATTCAATTTAATTATGTGGTATTAATGGTATTATTAATTACTAGTATGTTACACTGCTAGTGTTTACATTGTACATATTATCAGCTTACAGATTATGGTTACAGTATATTTTTTTTCTTCATAAATATATGCATGCACACACATACACATGCATACACATAAACATAAACATGCATATACACATACATACATAGATATACATTCATATACATTGCATAAACAACTGTGACCATGAACAATACTGTGGAAGGATATAATGAAAGCAGGGTTCACAAGATATAGAAGAAAATATTTGGATTAGAAGCGGAACATTACATTTGGTTGGAATTATCGATAGCTTTGAAGCACAGTTATTCAGAAAAACAATTTTTCAACCTCGGACAAAGTGTGTCCGGTACCGGGGGCAGCCACATCCATTCCAACAATGCTTCCATGCCTTTAGCGGAATGTTTATTCGCGGTTCTCAACTGTGTGAATTCCACGATTAGGGTGGTCATCATGAAGGATTTGAAGCTCGGAAAGAGCCGAAAGTTCAAGGCTATTAGATCTATGTCGGTAATGGCACCACCACTGAAAACCTCCCAGATTTATAGATCTTTTTTGGAGCTTCCCATCATCTGGTTTTATCGTTGCATCCAAGGATCAGATGCGCGACTTGTCTATTCGACCACATGACGGACAAAGGGGCGAATCGGCTAGCTGTAGGTGAGGCCTCACTTCTCTCGTCATGACTGAGTTCGCGATTAGGTTAAACATTCCACTACGTGCCACATCGTTCGCCCAGCTAGTAGCCCAGTTTTTCCAAGACACCGTTCTTTTTGATGTATTTTGTCGCTGCTCGGTAAGCGCTCTGACATACAGGGTCTTGACCCTAATTGCTTCTCCATCTCGCAGGGGAGAAGCGATCTTTTCGTTTCTTCAAATTCCCTCCGGTGGGATTCGTCGCGCGCGAGTTCCTGCCACGCGTCTTTAAGGAGTGCCTTGCGCCACGCGTCGTCACCGCCGAGGATGCGAAGGCTGAGCTTCGCGTAGACCGCCTTCGCCTTTAGAGCTGTATCGGTTAAATTGAGACCACCCTGCTCAAACGGGCCATAGAGCTGGTTTCGGGAGACTTTCTTTACGTAGCCATTCCAGATCATTTAATTGGTCGCTCTAATGAAGTATGCATTGTATTTGGCTGGTTCGGGCCATAGATAGGCCACGTACCATATCCTTGGGAAGACAATCTGGTTGAGGAGGCGGACGCGGGTCACAATCGGGAGGAAAGGGAGTGAAAGCTTTCCAACACTCCATTTTACGTGATGGTCAATAATTCCCCAGTTTCGCTCAATCGTGGGAGCCAACTCCTTCTCTCACAAGAACCCTAAGATTCTGAGCGAGGGTGCTTTTAACCAACCGATGGAGGTCAGGGGTCAGTTGCCCTTCAGCAGCAAAAAACCTGGATTTTCGGTTGTTAAGGAAGATACCGCCCTGCTCATATGACGTTAATATATCGTGGGCTAGAGCCATGTGGGACGGGTCGTCTTTGAGGAGGGTTATGACGTCAGCGCATGCGACGCCCAGGCAGACGGCGCCGTGACGATGTACCCCGATTCCATTGCTCTGTAGTCGTCTGAGTATGGGGTCTAAGGCAAAGGCGAACAGCAGCATTGACAGCGGGCAGCCCTGCCGAACGGAGTTGCCACCCTCAGCGTCTAAAAAATAATTAGTTGTATTTAAATACATGCTCTTCCACTAACCTTATGTGTTTTGCTATAATAACCCATTCTTTCCGAATGACCTCATTCGTGTTCCGTTCATCTGTTTTTAAGTCTCCCTTTCAATCCCTCGTCCCTCTCCGCGGGGGCAAATTCCTGCTACCTGCAACGTTGGGTCGCATTCCCTGCCATTTAGAGACTCTTTGGGGGTAGAGTGTTTCGTGGTGCATTTTCATGTGGTAGTGATGTTTCAATTTCTTGCTTGTTGTGTCCTGGCTTCCGTGTTGTAGGATGTCTTTCGTGCAGCATCATGGGGTGCAGTTTTTTAGTTGTTTTGCGGTTTATGTGTTTGCATGAGTGTCTGCGCTGCTGTGGGTGTTATTTTCCGTGTTGTTTTTTTTTGCATGTGGTATTTTTCTTTTTTACGGTTGGTGACCTAACACCCCCCGCCACACGCCCTTGCGGCGGCTTGCGGGGTATTATGTAGATGTAGATGTAGATGTAGATGAGTTACTGACGGGAATGGGCGGCGAGGTGGCATTCTTTATCCTAATTATAGAGTATGTTCCGGTGTACGTCGTTGAGGGGCACAAATGAAGTAATCGGGGAAGGCCATCGTCTTGAGCACGATTAGAATCCATTCGATCCGGACCAGATCAAATGCTTTCTCAAGATCGATAGCTAGCTGTCATAAAAAACGATTGCCATACAAGGGCGCGGAAAAAATAACGTCGCGAATTAAAAGTGCTGCATCGAAGATGTTTCGCATTTTCGACACGGCGCACTGGGATGGAGAGAGAACGATGTCGGAACCAGCTGTCATTATATATCGTAGGACGTGCGCCAATATTTTATAGTCTGCGTTTAAAAGGGCGCCGGAAGTCGTTGAACGACTGTCGTGTCGGGTCGGTCTTCAGTTTCTTATACGTTACATCTTGGAGAAGTTTCCGAGGGAAGATCAACGTGCAGCAAAATGGCTATCGGAACGATATGATCCTTAAAAGGACCGCCAGGGAAGAAAGGCGAAGACGGGGTTGGGACAAGTCCATCAAGCAGACGGAACCGGACCCAAACGCATACGCTACTATTCCCTACGTATCCGGAACATCCGAGAAGATAGCCAGAGTCCTAAAAAAACATGACGTGGTGACAAGATTTAACTGCACCAAGAAAATAGCGGACGCTCTCCCTGGACCGAAGGACCAAATTCCGAAAGATGTATATGAAGGGGTCTACCAAGTACCCTGTTCATGTGGGAAAGCCTAAATCGGGGAAAAATCCCGCTCATTGAAAGTTCGGATGAAGGAACACCTCCGGGCAACCACAAAAAAGCAGTTTCACCTGTCGGCCACTTCAGAACACCAATGGAGTGAACCCGGTCACGAGATTTCATTCCAAAAAGCAAACATCATAGCCAAGGAGAGTAGATACTACCCGCGATTAATTAGGGAAGCTATTGAGATCGCAAAAAACCCAGAGAACATTAACAGAGATGAAGGCTACCATCTCCACAACGCGTGGAAGAGAGTTCTCCGGGAACGGACCAATCAGCGAGCAGCCACTAGACGGGACCACCTATATAAGGGTGGCAAAATTCGGAGTCCCTCATCTTTGACCTGAAGACGCCGAATGCAACTTCGCCGAAACTGTTGTCTGAATCAAACAACGACGCGGTGAAACCCGACAATGCAGAGTACTTCAGGGATTCTGTCTGTATCGGAGCCGCAGTTGGATTTCATCCAGCTCCGAAGCTCGGATAGCGTTAGCCCTATATCCGTGTCCAGTCCTTTTTGCCACTTTTAGGGAGCATATTTTTGGAGCTCGTGGCCGAGTATATTCTTTTATGGGCGACACTTGGGCGTGGAAACCCTCCGGCGCGACATCCTTACGCAGGAGCTCGTCCAGCGCCCGGCGGTAGAAGGAGATGGTGCAATTTTTTCTCTTCGCCAATTAAAGGTTTGCCTTTTGATGTGGGTGACAATGCGGGGTTTGAAAACCTCGTCCCACTATGCAGCGAGGTCTGCACCGGGACAGAGTGCCGCGATCAGTTCACACATCCGAGGGCGGATAGAATCGCGACGAGTCGCGCCCTCCAGCACGCGGAGGTCCTTGCGCCACACGGAGCCGCAGGGGTGAGCGTGCGAGCCCGGGGTTGTGTCCGGTCACGTAACTCTCATGATCATTGCGCAGTGAACAGAGAAGGACACCGGGAGGGTGTTCACTGTCTGTACGTCATTCTTTAGGGATACCGAGAGGAAGAGATGGTCCATCCGCGTCCGAGAGTTGGGCCCTGATTGCGTGAAGGGGGCGGGACCGGCGCAATAAGAACGCACTGCGTCAATCGCTCCAATGGAGTCGAGCATCAGTGAGAGTGCCCGGCTTGGATAGTATATCAAACTATCCCTGTTCGAGGCACTATCCTCTCGGCGGTAGATGGAGTTAAAATCTCCGCCCGATATGACCTACCCCGAGAAGGAATACAGGTAGGGGAGGAGAAGTTCATTAAAATATGTTTCGCGCTCTGCCCTCGCGTGCTCACCGGAGGGAGCGTAAAGGTTTGTGATATATAGTAGATACCATTCACGATAACGGATGTTATTCGGCCCGATGGGTGGCGGCGAACATGAGAAAATGGAATGCTATTTCGGAGTCAAGGTCAGTCTTGATCCAGTAAACAAAACGAAAGCACGGCCTTCCCGGCGGAAAAAGTCGAGAGCCAAAGCGTACGCTCCTTGATGAACTAGGCGGTCAACCGCCGCTCGAAACAAAACTCGATCGGAACCTAGATTTTCGAGAGAGTCCGGCAATGCCGCTCTTCAATTCCCGGCGGCCGAAGCTTCGGACGCCGGCGAATTTTAGACACTCGGTGAATACTGGCACGTCCTGCTATCAAGGCGTCCTCTTTCGTCCGAGGGGAACTCTGGTGGAAATTTTGGCGGCTTTAAAGGAATAAGATGTTGTGACTACATACCGTACATACAATATCAGTGGCATTCGTAGTCGTGCACGATGCGCTACAGTCCACGTGGTTAATGCCAACATTCAAACGAAGTCCAGAGTTTAAGAGGACGCCTCGATAGATTAACTGGCTAAAGCCCTTGAGTGGACATTGAGAGATCTGGATTCAAATCCCGGTCAAGGGGAATGATTTTTACTCTCTGAAATCGTTGCATTGAACTGCAATTGCTCTTTTAAGCTGGAAGTGTGCATGATTCGGGATACGTTAGCCGTGGATGCTTCAATTGCACTGGTCTCCGGTAGAAGCGTTCCATCAGGTGTTAGGGTTCAATTGAAGCGTTGCCGCGCGACAACCACACGCCCTCCGCGAGCGAATTGCCGTCATGAGAGAAAACAAATGAGCGGAGGGGAGGCGTACCAAGAGGTGGGGCCTTACCGAGGAGAGTGCGTCGCAGCTCACTCGTAATTTCACGTTGTGCACCGATGAGCCACCTCGTCGCCGTTAGATGCGTCCCATTCTTATTTGGAGTACCTCCCGGAATAAATAAAAATGAGTCGCCCCTGAAAAGCTGAGAATACAGGGGAAATATCGAATTTATCCTTCTGCCACTTATCCGGGTAGTTAAGCCCGTAAAGGCAGTTAAACCCCCCTCCACCCGCAATCCACCCTCCGGCTAAGAATGCCCCCAAACCACCTTCACTCCTCCTACCTTAAACACCTCTCACCCACCTACCCACAATCCCCATCTCTCCCCTAAAAGCTACCCCCCCACTGAATACCACCCCCTACTCCCATAACCCATAAATCCCGCGGACCCTTCTCCGAACTCGACAAACTTCGCCCCTCTACCGCACCCTCCTCTCTTGGCAGCGAGGGCATGCGTGCCGTGGGAAACCAGGAGGAAAAGAATCCCTCCCCCCGCAAAAAAGAAATCCGATGCCTTCTAATTCCGCAAAAAGCGGAAGAGATGGAGGCCTACGAAGTATCTGCGGAGAGCATCGATGGGATTAAATATTAATTCGGGCTTCACTTGTCGGAATTACTTCACACTGGGATTAACGACAATGTCTACCTTGGTTGCTAAGACATTCATTGAGCGAACAACGCCAAAATATCTGCCGAAAAATGTTCCTGAGAGGGTCAGCGTGTGCGTACGCGTCTGAATTTTTATAAAAATGCGTCCTTCCATTGATAAAGGGGGCCGTATTTAGGTTCTGGATTGCATTCTTACCCTATACTTTTTCACCTTATGAAAACTACTGCTTCATTACGGGCACATATGAACAGAAATACAAGGTTTGTATAAAATTTATCAGTAACAATTTTTCCTGAGGTGTGCGTGAAGTGCTGAATTGAGGCTGTCGGTTAAGTGTGCTAATGATTCTAGTTCGTATTGGCATTGATACGATGACAGCGCACTTCATTATCATTGACAATTTGTCGATGCGAAAGATCTGCGCTAAATTTGTTCTGATGGTCGTGACGGACGACCAATGGCAGAGTCGAGTGTCTGCTTACGAAGACCTGCAATGGCATCGCGACGATTCCCCAACCCCCTTACAGTCCCAATTGGCACAAGGAGACTATTTCCTAATCTGGAAAGTGAAATCCTCCCTCAATGAACACGACCAAGTGCCGTCGAAGAAGCTTGCACGCGTTCCTTTACCCTTCCGTTATCCGCCTACCGAGGAGCTTTTGAGTCGGGGAAAAGTCCCTGGCAAAAGTATGCGTCAACGCTCAAGGGATGTGCTTTGAATAATTATGAGGAATTTTAGCAATATCTGAAATAAATATATTTTTCCGAAACGTTTCGAAATGGTTTTCATACAAGCCATTTATATTGGCATCCACACTATAAAATGCAACTAAAAATACTAAAAAGGGGTTCACATTTATTCTTTCGTTGTTAGAATGGGTGATCCTTCACAACCCCAAATTAAAGGAAGTGATGAAAAACCACCTCATTCGTTTGAGTTTAACCCAATAGTATTCTCAACTTCATGAGGTACTCATTTAAAAGGAAAATTGTCGATTATTAGGAATTTTGTTTTCCATATGACTTCTGATTAGAGCTGAAATGGTGGTATTTTCTATCAAACAAACCTAGTTATTTGCTGCGGATATCTATCAATCTTCACCTAAGCTATGTATTTGCGGGTCCAATTTTGTCTGAAAAATCGCGAATTTCGGAATTCTAAGAGGAGGGAAGCATCATTGGTTCCTCTATCCAAATATAAGAAGGATTGGAATGTCTTTAGTAACTATCGTTTTATTACTTATGAGTTGCTATGGAAAATCAATAAAAAATATAGACAATAAACGATAGGTTTGTTGCCTTGAAAGTAGAAATTTTCTATTATATGATCAATGTGGCTTTTTACAGCAATTTTCCAGTGTGGACTACTTGGTGCGGATTGGCAATTACATTCAGCAAATAATGAATATTCCTGCTCTGATAACACAACTCGTCTTCTTGGGCCTGGAAAAATTCAGACACCGAAGGGACTTCTTGGCACACTTAATAAGTGAAGTTAAAAAAGAGTACCTAGATTACTTAATATTTTATGCGTTATTATAATTGTTACCCTCTTTGCAGCAGTCATTTTATACAGAGACGGTTGTGTCAGTACAAAAGTAGAAGAAGCATTGGTATTTGTTGATGAATAGGCTATTTTATACTGGTCTCGATTTAACAACAGCTGAGATGAAAGTACAGCTGACAATAAAAGGAATTTTGTATTCAATGCGGCAATAGCTTCAAACTTAGGTATTTAATTTGACCATGCAGTTCATTATAGAGATAACTATTCGTCTCTTCTCTGGATTTTGTTTTGAACAATGAAAAAATTGGCGTAGCCTGATAAAAATCCTAAGGCGGACATTTTTTAAGAGTACCAAATTTTTAAAAAACTGAAGGTCCAATCTTGAGGAGGCAATTGCATTTCAATGTTCACTGTGTGTCAGACACTGGTGTGACTAGATTGTGGGTAATTAACAAAAGTACGAACTCGTAGGAGTATTTTACACCCACTATCATGGACACACTTAGCGTGCCTTCGGCTAGCTACGTGTACAAGGGATGGGATTTTAGGATGAAGTCTATCGTCACTTTTAGCGATGACGCATGACAACTACCATTAGGTATTGGTAGGAGAATCAATTTTAAACAAAAACCCTTACGGTATTTTACCTTTAAGGATGGCTCTCCCTTAAGTCCTTATGCTTCAATAATTTTATACTTGACTTGAGAATTATTGAAATGCCAGTGTTTTAAGTATTGAAATACCAGTTTGAAACAAGAGTTTACTAAGGAACAAGCATAGATGATACCACAATCTGTGGCAATTTTCACACAAGAAAGCTGGCACCATTCCTAAGCATACGAAAGTTCTTATTTTTCGACTTCGTTCATAAATAAAACGGATTTACGTATGCCTACTAGATATAAGGGACGGTTCACGAAATGAGCCATCCAGTTTATACTCGCAGATTTATAAAGGTTAAGCTAAGCTAAGAGGCTAAGGCTTAAATACATACGCCATAAAACTACTTGTAATTAACAGTCGAGTAGCCCACCGTTCGTAATTTGTCCATACTCTGAGAGAACCCTGCAGTCTACCGTCCTCTATATCTCATAACAAACAGTTGCGGAGAAAAAAAGCAATTCCCTTTTTCTTCGCCTATAGCCATGGTGAGTGATGGCCATTTTTACATGTGCGTCGAGGACTCACAGGAATAGCGGAGAACGAATCAGCCGATCTAGCGACCAATTGAGCTTGGAAAAAACTGTAATTGTTTGAATAAAGGTGACAGCGAAGGATGTGAAAACTTTTAGCAAAAGAGCAAGCGATGGCAAGAGTAATGGGATGAACTATCGAAGGGCAAGCTAAATGAGGTAAGAAACATCATATTACCCTGGTAACTGTCTACGACAGCTGTTTGAGCCAACACCCTCTTTAAAATATAAACCTTTACTCAACACCCGCTAATCAGTAGCTTTCAAATAATAATCAAAATCATGAAACAAAATAACCGAAGGAGGAACATTGAAATAATTAAATAATAAACAATAAATAATCAAATGTTTATTTAGAATCCAATAGATGCATAGTTATATTCAATTTAAGGCGAAGGAGCACAAACCCTGCTTCAGAAATTGTGACCTCAAGCAATCTCACTTGGCCAAGCATCTATGGGAAGGAAATCATGGGAGTGATTTCAACCCGGAAATCATACACCAGATGGGCAAAGGAATGAGGATGGACAAGTGGGAAGAGCTGAAAATCAGAAAGAATTAAAAAAACGGGTCATTTGGTTAACGATTTATTGTTTGAATACCTCTCCCCAATCCTGCAAGTACCCCTTTCCTTCACACAAAGACCCAACAACCCCCCCCCCCCCCCCCACTGTGAGCCCACCAATCTTTCCTGACGGTAAACACCCTTCTCCCCCTTCCCATCTAGGCCGATCGCAACCCCACTTTTTTCTCTCCACTTCTCCCCCACCCCTCACTCACCTCCCCCCCCTCTCCCTCATGAATGATATATAAATGCCCGCAACGTGATTAATTTGTACCTGATGATGACGCATAAGTGTTGAAACGAGTTGTACGTAAATAAAGAACAGTAGAAATAAACATAGTGTTTTTCATTTGATGAGATGTACGGTTTTCATGTCACATTCATGCAAAAGACTCACTACACAATAGAAGGAACTTAGGTGAGAATATACTTTTTAAATAGAAATGAATTATCAAAACAAATAATTTTAAGGAAGCCTCTTTAGAAGTTTGCATACCATTTTTTTACTTTAATTATGCTATTATATATCATGAATATTTTATATTTATGAAAATAGATTAACCAATAATGTTTTGTTAAAATAAGTTAAAAAATTAAGTGACTAATGATTACAGTTATTTATAGTCTAGAAGTCATTTAAGGGGATGCTATTGCCTAATTTAAAACCCTATTTCCATCAAATAAAATTTTAATGGGATGGATGGGCTTTATGACCTGATACGAGTTTTCCAGCGTTCAGTTTAATGTCACTTAGCAGGAGTCTTAAATCACCGAGTTCACAAACCTGTCTGTTTCTCTGCTTGAAAATAAGCTGAATGATTGCAGTAAAACCACGATCCACCAAATATGAATTCGGAAATGCAAGAAGGAGTTTTTTAACCATCATCCATAATGCAGGATTACGATCGGAAACCTCCTTCCGAAACCAAAGTTCTTGATAATTTATCTTAAAGTTTGGTTTCAATTCAACGTCATTTTGTTGTCCAATTAGATCTTTCTCTAATACTCCGACTTCCTCGCTATCAACAAACGGTTTTATACCCTGTCTGGAACTTCAAACAAAAGAAGATCCTCAAATCGCTGCGTCATATTTTTATGCAAGGTGGCTAAATGGTCATAAAAGACTCTCAAGGCATCATCACTCATACCAGCTTACTCACCCACTTACAGGGTTCGTCCGGAAAATAAGTGTACTGACTCCTGGACTGGGCGCGCCGCTCCAGGCGCGCCCAGCACCGCTCTGACGGGCTGCGATTGGAGGGGGGTATGTTGGCAAGCGACGCTGAAAAAGGCAGTCGGCTCTGAGCTGTGGTGTAGTGAGGAGCTCTGTTAACGCGAACCTCCACGCTCGACCCACGTCACGGAACGCGATGCCGAAGTTTTTGGAGCAGCGTTATTACATCAAATTTGCGGTAAAGCTTGGGAAATCGTCTACCGAAACTGTCGGTATGATTAACCAGGCTTACGGGGAGTCAGCCATGTCCAGAAACATGATCTTTCGGTGGCACAAGATGTTCGTGGAGGGCAGAGAAGAGGTCGACGACGAACCACGGCCTGGACGCCCATGAACGACACTCACCGACGAAAATGTGCGAAAAGTTCACGATATACTGAACTCTGATCGTCGTCTTAGTGTTCGGATGATAGCAGAGCAGTGTAATGCTCGACAGGCTTCGAAAACGAGTCGCCCGCGTCCGGCCAGCGATCAAAAACATCTGGCGGCTGCATCACGACAATGCGTCGTCTCACACCGCGCTTGTCGTGTCGGACTTCTTGGCCAAGCACGGCGTGGCAACGCTGCCGCACTCGCCCTACAGCCCGGACTTGGCACCACCGGACTTCTTTCTGTTCCCGAAGATAAAGAGGAGTTTGAAAGGAACGCGATACGGGACTTTGGACGCCGTCAAAGAGGCCGTGACGACGTGTCTTCGAGAGGTTCCCGATGATGCCTTCGCGGGAGCGTTCCAGAAATGGGAACGCCGCTGGAACAAGTGTATCGACTCACAAGGGTCCTATTTTGAGGAATATTAGCTTAAGATATGTAAAAGTGTAATAAATTTTTTTTACTGAGCTCAGTACACTTATTTTCCGGACGAACCCTGTATGTATTTGCTCTGCATACCTGGTATAAAACAGGATTTATGTACCCGTTATTTTTCTTCTAAATCTATATCTACATCTACTTAATACCCCGCAAGCCCCCGCAAGGGCGTGTGCCGGGGGGTGTTAGGACACCACCCGTAAACTTGAACGGTTCTTTAACGGTAGTAGTTCCTCTTCGGGTAAACTGAAAATATTAATTTACTAACTGTTTTATATAAATATTAGTAATTTCATGTAAAAATGCAATACATTTATCCCGCGAGCGCAAAGTCGAAAATGGTGCGTAGGGAGTTTGTGCCGGAGGTCTGCAAATACACCTTTGTCGTCTCTCACAGAGAAACCAAACACTCGGCTGCAATCTAAGCTCCTCAGGAATTCGATTTATAATACTGGTCTAGTGAGTTAAGGATGAAATAATATTTCTTTGGCTCCTATTCCGTCGTTATGATGATATTAGTCCATACAATTCCCTTAATTAGAAAGACAGTTCAAGGAAATTTTGCGGTGGAATTGGCTTTGGTTCAATTTTTGGATACTTGACTTTGCGTTGGTTCAACTGGAGTTTATTCCATGGCAAGGCCACCTTTTCAATCGATGATATATAATTAAGAGGTATTTTGTGAAGAAGTATGTTTACTACTCAATTTTTTCGTGAAGACGAAATATTTCCACAGTTTTCTTTTTATTGGAAGAATTATTATTGCGAATATAATTACCCATTGTTTGATGAAAACTATGCTTCTAGGAAATGCACAATGGTAGCAAAACCGTGACTTAGATTAGTGAACAGGGAATTTAATTGATTGATATCTAGACGGAAAAGTGAAAATACAATCGTATCTATACGATGTATAAGAGAAAAGGTCCACTTTTTGAACGAAATGTAATCATTTCATTGAAGCATAAACAATATACTGGTCCTTTATTATATTGCTTACTTATTTTATATAAATAGCTTGCAAACCACCTCCAAGGTGTGTGGCAGGGGGTAAATGCATACCAGAATAATTTTACCCGAGCATTACTCTACCGAGGTCGAACGGATGTTATTATTTAACCCAATCGTGTGCAGAAAAAATGACACCTTAAATGTATCTGTCCTACACTTATTCTCTATGATTTTTTTGACATGATCCCTCCTACCGGGACGATAGGAGGGACGTAAAATGTTTTGTATCGTAGTACGATACAAAACATTTTAACAATATATTATCAACATCACTGCTGAAGAGATATCCTTCCAATTTATGCAAGAGAATTAATCTGTAATTTAAACTTCGTGGCGAGAGTGATTTACCAGCCTATCTGCTCTAATATGTTGGATACGCTACTAAGTTTATCACAACAACGTTTTGAAAACCTTGCTTCTCTACGGTGCATGCGATTCAATTCGGCAATGAATCCAACTTCGTTAGGATCCTATATATTAGCAACATATTTAAGTCTAACCAGCGAAAGATAAAATCACGGCACCCAAAATGCTTCTTTTCGCTGCCGTAGACCGCCGCCCTACGAGGGGCGGTTGTGGCCACTTTGGGAACCACTGATCTGCACGAAGGCACAGGGTGGATAGGTCTTAAAAGCACGCCTCGGAGTACTGCCTTAACAAAGGATCGTATCTTCACGGGCATAAAGGAAAAAACAAGATATGACGAATGTGACTCCTCTCTTTCTAAGATCCACATGTAGACATATTAATGCTCGACATAGTAAGTGTCTTTACAAATGTCAGAGTTGAAAGCTCCGGAAAGATGAACCAGGTAATACGAATTTTAGAGAAGTCGTAATTTATTGCCAGGATTTTGTCTTTGATAGGATGCTGTGAATGTAAACCAACTCTTTAGTAAGTTTATCAATTCACATTTGCAAAGACCTGCCGATTATTCCAAATTTAAATAATTTAGGGGCATGAGACGCAATTTAAGTGACGAGTTGAAATAAATATTTAGACTATTTATAATAAGCATTTAGAATAAGAAGATAAAAGACGACCTACACAGTTGACGAGCCAAAATGAAAATACTATACATCACGTCGTTGAAGGCAGGGATATGACAGAACAAGTGATTCTCTTATGAAAATGAAATTCATATCGGCAAATGAAACTTTCTCATTTGATAGGGTCCCCTTCAAGCTGCATTGCCCATAAACCGTTGAAATCATCGATTGTTTCCATAAAATCTATGAACAATTTCATCATTAGATAACTATTATTGCTGCAGCAGGTGCTTTAAAACTGCCTTCAATATGGAAACAAAAAATTTTATTTTCAGACAATTTGAGGAAACAATCAAGGGAATCCTGCGGTCGTTAACATGGTTCCACTTCAATGTGACACACTTTTTTATCTGAATGCAGCGATTGGCGTTCTTTGTACTAGACTGATAAAAGTTTCGTCTGAAATTGAAAAAAATTGAAATCGCACACTTCATTGAAGGTTATTAGATTCAAGGCGATTGAAAATAACCGTTCTCTGAAATTGACTAAATCATCATCAACCAAAAGCATTTGACTGAAATATGTATTGCAGTGATAACCGGCTGTTTGCTTCCACGGTTTTAAAAACTGCGTCTATCGAAGTATTTCTTTTGCATTGTTTAACAACACTTAAAAAGGTACCGCGTTTAAACTTGGCCAACAGGAATCCAAACTCAGATTTCAATTAATTAACTGAATTCTCCTTGTGGAATATTAAATGCGGAAAATAGTTAGCGAAATGATTCCAGGTATGACAGCCAAAGAAGAGCTTAATTAAAATTGCTCTTCTCTCTCTTAAGCTATGGTCGCCGATATCATACTCCTTTTCTATACCCTAATTCTTCTTTTTTTGTAATAAAGTTCATCTATATATTATTTTCATCTGCTCAGAGTACCATTTCTTTCATTAATATTTTTACCAGATGAATTTTCAGTAGCCCAAAAGGAATTTTTACCTGCATAGAGCACCCATTTCAACCTGTTTCTGTGAACATTTTCCTATCCTGGCCTTAAACTTTCCACCACGTTTCCTTTGCCCTAGTATTTTCTCACCTCTGCATAGTGTTGTTGAAAATTTATTATGACCCTCCTCGTACTACGGTACGAGAGATCATGTTACTAAAATTAGAGAGATTAAGTGTAGAACAGATGGATTTAAGATGCCATTTTTTCCTCCAACGATAGGGGATCATCATAACATTGTTCGACCGCGGTAGGGTCATGTTCGGGTAAATATTATTCTGGTGTGTATTGACCCCCTGCAGCACATCCTGGCGTTGGCAGGCAGGGTTTATTTAAATAAAATAAAAAATGTCTATATCTGAATACCTTTCCCCTAACGCTATGTTTACGTTCTTCTATTTCATTCTTCCGTCCACCTTCATAATTAATTCCTCAGTCATCCGTGGCCTCCAATTTAATTTTCGTTTTACCCATCGCTCTTTAGATCTCTTCAGCCACTTTCTGTATTCCTTAGTTGAGATTTTGTAATTTCTGTTCTCCTGTACCCATCCCATCATCCTCGCTCAATATTTTATCAAATGATCAACCGATATTCCTTTGTTTTCACCGAAGTTAGTTTTTTACAATATATTTTTTAAACTATTTCCATTTCTCATTTAATTTGAATTTAAAAATAAAGATCATCAACATCATTACCATTAAAAATTCCATATGAATGATTATTTCATCACCAAGTATTTTTTGCAGCTTCCTTTTTTCCAATTAATTAGTTAAAATAATATCATTAAGGAAATGTTTGGAAAACACCGCTCGACGCCTCTCATGTTTCCTCCAGTTTTTAAGCACTGGCACCCATTTTACCCGATTCTTATTTCAACGGCTACATTCAAAGGTTAGAACTTGCGCACCTGAGGCAATCCCCTGGAATGCCTTCAATTTGCACCAAAACGCTCGAGACTTGGCCGAAAGTTTCACATTCGAATTCAAATTTTCTCCTCGGAGACGTTCGACTCGAACTAAAAGAAAGCGCCTGCAAACGCCGGGTTTTTTCGTGAGGGGCAATTTCTTTCCCCTTTTGCCAGAGTCTCCCACCTTCCCAGCCTCCCCCCGCCCCCCCCAGCCTTCATGCCCCCGCCCCCGCCCCCCACCGCCGCTGGCGAGTCGCCCGCCCCACGACGGCCACGAGGCGCGCGGACGGCGAGGGGCGCTCGCTTCACCGGGTGTCCCCCCCCCCCATTCCCCTGGGCGCCATCCAGCCACCGTCGGAATCCCGGTCGGCCGCCTAGGCCCATTCGTTGTCCCCGCAGGGAGCGCGCGGAGTGGGGGGGGCGGGGAGGTATTCGTTTTCGCCGCGAAGGAGGGCTCTTGCCACGGAGTTGCCGCAATCACCGAGGCCGTTTTTATTCAAAGGAGCGAAAAAAGGAGACGAGTCATAGTTTCCGACTCGGAGGTGGGTTTAACAGCCCGTGTCATTCCGCGGACGCTTATGGGGCGGGCGGGAGCAAAGGGGGAAGTTGAGGGGGGGGAAGAGGGATCATTCGCCCTTTACGGCCGCGCGCGCGGTGGGATGGAAAGAAAAGCGCATTAGACGCCCCCCCAAACTTGGGTCATTTTCAGTCTGAGATTTGAGAGCGGCAATTTGAGTAAGCATGCATTTTACGGCAAGGCTTAACCTGCTCGAGAATTCCTCAGAGATCCAGGAAACTCAGCCACCTCGATAATTGGTTTTCTCTCGAGTCCTACCCCTTGACATAAGTGTTTCCCCCCCCCTTTCTCCCTTTCGGAGCGAGGGGAGGGGGGGAGCGCCGTGCGCGGAGTGGGCCCTGGAGCGGCGAGGCCCCCACTCGTACGAAGGGCAGTGCAATTGCACGCAATCGGATATATGCGGGAGCTGACCTTATTACATTCGAGGGCGGCACTTCGTGGGGAAGGAGGCATTACTGACGTACCGTGGATTGCCCGGCTGTTCCACGCCGCCGCAATTTCATGTCTCCCCCAGGAAGTCTATTTCTGAACCCCCGGCATCAAGATGTTTAGATCAATCGAGAGCTCACGAATAAAAGACTTTTTGAGTACTTCTTAGCATATTTGCATTGACAATGAAAAGAATTCGACTCAAAATTCTCTTCAAAAGTGCAGGGTGCATTTACATAGCAATGTTATAAAGGCAATGGAGAGAGCTGTATTTACGATTATTCGAAATGTTTTTATGAAATTTTGATCGAAAGACGCAAACAGTAAAATATATTTTGCTTTTGTCGGCCAAAAAAAAATTTTAAGCAGACACATAAGCAAAGACACACGCAAACAAACAAACACGTATGTGTGTATCTACATCTACATCAATACTCTGCAAGCCACCAAAAAGGTGTGTGGCAGGGAGTGCAACACCAGGAGGAAAGGGTAAGGGATGAGGGGATTAGGGTTTTTCAAATGGATGGGGAAAGGTAAGGGGAACCTGCAAAATATATATATATATATATATATATATATATATATATATATATATATATATATATATATATATAATATAAATATAAGCGTATAACCCTGCGCAGTCGCTACCTTGTAGGTTAATACTTATTATGTCGAGCCGGATCCTGGGCGATTTCGATTAAAAGAATTCTGGTCTCTTATTGTTCTCGGAAAAAATGACCATTTAAATCTGTCTGTCCTGCAGTCAATCTCTCTAATCTTACATTCGTGATCCCAAATATGTAGTGTAGTGTATAGATATGTGTAAATAAGAAAATATATAGGAGGGTGGCCTGAAAAGTTTCCGACCTCAGAAATCATCAGAAATTTCAGAAATTTTCAGAAAAAATGTCTAGTATATTTGTTAGGTCAGAATATTTTCAGACCGCCTTCGTTTATATTTTTATGTATATATAACTTATATAAAGTCTCACGGATATGAATAATAATGTATATGAAGTTAGTACAAGCGAGCCAAAACAAAAACATTATTAAAAAAATATAAAAAAGGGCTAATATATATTCAAACTTTAAGCACACCCTCCAGGCATATAAGTGTGAATTTAAAGAGTGTAATTCTCAATAGTGTCCACATGATGATAGTTTTATATGGAATATTACCCACATTGTATTCGCCCTCAGCAGCTAATGTTTTGATAAACTCGTATTTAGAAATATAACGTCAATATTACCGTTGCTGAGTTTAGTTTAGGTTATTCAGAAGAAAAGTAGCTAAAATCATATTTTCCCTAGAAAGTGATCCTGTCGTTTGGCAGTTCCTCGCAAACACGGAATGGGCCTTTTTAAATTTGTAAGGAAATTTAAAATAAAAAAACGTGTGGATAATCAAATGCAATTCTACCGTGTAAATAAACTCAAGAGCAATGCAACATTTTAAGGTACTCTGGAGTCACAAACATGAAGAACAGGCTTCACCATATACTTATGGTATGATATCATCGCATTAGTGCTAAAAATGTATTCATACTTTATTGAAGAAGATGACTTAGTGTAATATAGGGAGGTTGCCATGCCAAAGAAAGTATAGTTATATCTGTTTCTATTTCATATTTCAGGGATTGAATACATCTACGCTTCATATTACCAACTAATTGAGAAAATAGAAAATAATGCACAGTTTTATTTTTATTCTCCAGCAGAGACATGTATAAAAACATTTGCTTTAGAAGAATCGACTCACAATTCGGTGTCTACAGCTGTACTCACAAAGGATCAAGTACAACGGTTAACATTTCGAATGCATTATTCTATGATCGGCACCCAGATGGGTGTTTGACGATAAAGTGGCTTCGGTTGGCATCCGAACATGATGGACCAATTGAACAGAGATTTTAATTTTTAATCGCGACATCCGCCACGTCTCTTCCTGGAGAACATCCAACGAATCGTGGAGTTCCGAGGGGGGGGGAAATCGTCATACCCCCCTTCCCACCTCTCTTCATCCTCGAGGCGACCTTGCTCGAGCAGCCGTGCGCAGGGAAAGAACCGGGGGATGGGCTCCGACGAGGCTTCGCCTTGGGGCGAGTGCCAAAAGGGGATTTGCAGAGGAGGAGTGGGAGAGTGGGGAGCGCGCTCGCCTTTGTGCGCGGGTGGTCGGATTATCTTTTGTGCGCTCCGGGGGAGATTCGTCTACTCCTCCTTCCTGCATTCGCTGGGGGGGGGGGTGAGGGTTTAGGGGGTTGGGGAGTGGCAAAATCCAGCGCCCTCGCGTCCGGGAGGGGACCCTGCCACCCGGGTGCCGAGGGAGGTGGGTCCTCCGCGAAGAGAGTGACGTCGGCCCCACACCCCGCAGCCACCGCCTAAAGATGCCTCACTCTGGGAATGAGATTTCTTACATTCTTTTTCGGATAATTTACGGAATTTTTTCCCGCATAAGGCTACACTCACCTAAATTTAAATAAGGAACCCGTTTGTTCAGTTTTATTAGGTGAAGGAGTGTTCTCGTTTATTATGGAATGAAATTTCTGATATAATGGTGGAATGGTTTGTTTTTGGTGAAAACTGTTGTAATTGAAAGTACGCTGATAAAAGTGACATGGCATTAGTAAACTATGCGTAGGAAAGTACTGAAACTATCCGCTTTTGGATGTACAAAATAGGGTGTGGCCTTAGAAGTTGATGTTGACATCAAAGACCGAATGGTCAAAGAATGATTTTCATTGAAAATGGGAATGCTAGGTTAACAATAGCTAATATGAGTCCTAATACCGAATGCAAGTCCATGTGTTAACTGAAAGTCTAATGACATTTAATGTTAAAGTTACTTTATCGTTAACTTAAATGCGGAAGGTGGACTGTTTCCGATGTTTAAAAATTATCAGCATTGCAATCCTATGCTTTTTTTTTACGACAACCCTGCATTCTTCTCCATGCATTCTGTATTTAAACTCTCACTTAGATTAATAACTTTCCTGTTTTACGGTCATATTAAATTTCAAGTCCTACCCTTTCTCGTGTGATGCTCTCTTCCGCTTTCCCTCCTATTATGCTTCCAACGAATTTATCATGCTTCGGGGCGTGTCAGAACCATCTGGTCCCTCTTTACCGCAGAATATTTTCTTCATGAACATTTTCTCTTCTCCTCTCCTATGTAGACACTCGTTACCTCTTTTGTCTGCCCAATTAATCTTCAGCATTTACCTCTAGCACCCTGTTTCAAAGGTTTTAATTCTTCTCTGGTCCGCTTTTCAAATGTTCCACGTCTCTGATCCGGAGAGTGTCACATTCCATACGAAAGTTCCGACGAATTGACAAGCTAACGTACTTTGAGAATAGTCGTTGCCTCTACTTCATGAACGCTTCCTAATGCGCTCCTCTTCATGGACTTCTACCATCCCAAGTAATGGTGTTGCCCAAGTAGACGAAGTATTCCATTTGTTCTGCCTTCACTCCTCGAATTGCGATATCTTCTTCACCTTCCCGTTTACGCACTCAAGGTCATTACTTTTTTCATGCTGGTGCTCATTACATATTCCCCAAGCGTTTGGTCGATAGCATTGAAGGACTTAAAATAGAGATATCTTCCTTTCTATTACTCATCTGAAAGACTGCATTCAGCCGTAATGTTATCATAATAATCCTCTCGTTGTAATGTCAGCATGATTGGGCTCTTCTCACCATTCGCTCCTCCTGGAGTATGATGCCCACTACTCCTATATTTTAGTGAACTCCTAAGCATGTATCCATTTCTTCAGAAGTCATTGGCAAAGACCTTTAATCTAAATCACTCACAGGATGTCTATCCCCAGTTCGTACATCTGCACATATGTTGGCATTTTTCAACTTCCTGCCCACTGCTAAAGAGCTATCGTGCCACGTCCTAATCCTTCCCACTTTGACCGATGTTTCCCTTCCAGTAGTCTCCACCTGAATATCCAATTCGACGACTGATTTAACTCCGGAGTAAATTAACGGGAGGAACTCCATTTCGTCATCTTTGACTTTAAAGCTACATTTTCTAGGGAGATCAATGTGGTGCCTTCCCGTTATCTTCCGCATCGAAATACTGCGGCCGATTTGTCTGTTCGGCGGCTACCTTTGGTGCAGAGTTGTCTGAGGCGTAGGAATTACTTTTCTCATTGCCTCGATCCATTTAAATCATAAAATCAATTTTTCCTTAGCTGACACATTTTGTCGTTAGGAATCAAAAGGACGATCTTTTTGCTTCATAGCCAGTCTCGCTACCTCTGAACTACCTCTACCCTTGTTTATTAGTTATCGCCTTATATGGTATCACTTAGAGTATTTAATTGTCACTTGTATCCGCCCCTTGCAAAAACCTTAAATTTGATAGACTGCACTTAAATTTAAGTATAGATTTGCATTATTGTCGCGATGCATCAACCTTGAAGTAACGCTTCTTTATTAAGTGCAAACTAATGAGCAATGAGACTTGGCTAAATGGGCAAGTTTCTATGTTGATGCTCGTATAGATCGTCAATTCCTTAAATTTGCGTCATTCCTGCAGGCATCTTTTGACAAGTCAAATACAGAGTACAAAAGAAGAAAAACCTAAGTATAACTATTGAAAGTTTTAATGTATTGCATATAAGATAGAATCAAAATTAAGGTTTTCAAATTGGATAGTAAGTAGATAGTGAGTTAGTCAGTCAGTAAGTTCTAGGATCGATCATAAAGCTACACTAATCCAGTAGAGTAAGGGTAAATATTGGATAATAAGAAATGAATAATGGCACGTATTTTTTTTAAATCCTAACTTTCCGAAACAGAATGGAAATTAATTGAATTCGAACAATAATGCTTCAAAATAATCCAAGTAAGAATGCAAAACTATCTCTAATGATTTACTCTAGCAAGTATCAAGTTATATGCATTTCTAGCTTCAGTTTTAAATAAAGGATCGATAGAAAATAAAAATAAATTCTACTTAATTTGGAGGTAAGGATATAGCATGTACCTGTAAATAAGCGATAGCTTTCAATTTTCTTCCGAGGGAATATACGAGAGAAAGAGAGAGAGAAAGAGAAGTCTCTAAAAACTGCTGAGAAAGTAAAAAGAGGCAAATTAGGCAGTATATAAAACGACCTAATTTTTCTGTTCTGTCTCAAGAAATGTTGTACTTTTTTTTATATATAGATACATCAAGCGGATATCGTGCTTTGTAAGTTTTACGTTTTAAGGTATTCTGATTCACAAAATAAATTCATATTTAGTTTACCGGACATTACAGAATTTTGGTACGGCCCAGTTTCTATTTGCTTTCTGATAAGTGATTTTATAAAAACTGTAGTGTCGTGCGAAGATTCAGGGCAAAGAGCATGTAAGTTAACGAAATTTAACCTCGCCGAACTTGTCGTATGGATCCCATTTTTTAAAGCTACATATGCAGTGACAATTTCTCGGAATGTACTCAAAAGCAATCAAATGTAAAGCTTTAAAAATTGCATAATATGGTAAGGTTAGCAAGTGACAATTGATACAATATCACCAGACTACCTTCGTGCAAAATACAAGGACTTGTTAAAAAGTTTGTAGCTTTGAACAACGGGATAATGGATATTAACGGAAATGTATATTCTCTAACGGGAAACTTCTGCATCTATCTCAAATTTCAAAAATCATTGGGAATATCATTATCTGAATATTTGTATAACTTATAAAAATGACAAGTTTATAAAGTTATTAGTTAAGATAATTTTTGTAGACAAACGGCTGACTGAATTACCGGCGTTTAACATCATCGGTGGCGATTATCCATAGACCTTACAATATGCTAAAATACTCTTCTGAGCCTGTTATATTCGTTCAAGATAACTTTTTTATTCTTATATATTTAATAAAGAGTTCAATTATTGTTCTTGAGACTCTGCTGCAGGCTATTGTAGATTAGGGCGGGCCGAAAGAATAGTATTTTCTAGACCTGATTTCCCCGTCTTCTAAAGCTCGGCGTTTGATGACCACACAACTAAACCAAATAATTTACGATATGGATTTGATGTTTAAACGTGTCACCTTTCAGCTGAAACTTGAAACCCAGAAAATATTGTAAACTCCACTTTGGGAGAGAGGGAATTTTTCAATCATTATAGATTTAAACAAAAAGGATGTGACTTCAGTCTTCTGCGATAAATCATAATAGTCATTTGACGAAATATGTTTCCCACCATTCGGATGCTAAAGATATGGTGACAAATGTTGAGCGTTAACTGTTGGCGCAGAATTGCCCAACTTGCAACGTTTGAAAATTAATATGAATATGCAATTTTATGCTTTAGAGTGATTAACCCATATTTTTTTTGGCCACAGCATTTATTACCTCAATTTTTTTTCAAAGATTCCATCCACTCCACGCCAAAGATCCAATTGATTTTAGGAATTGAAATATGGTTCCATTGAATATGGTACTCCTTTCTAAATTCTACCTTTCCCACTCGAGGGCAGAAGTACGCTCATGAAGGGATACGAAATCTTCAAAGGCCTTTTTTTTTTACAAAACTCTTCCCGCGGATTTCTCTTCAAATTGAGTTTCATCAGGCAATACTCTACTACCACTTCCGAGGGGAAGACCATGAATGCTAGTTTTGCATTCACTACATTGTAATTTCAAATCAAATGTTTAAATACAGCATTTTAACCAATCCCGTCTTCTTTCTAGGCCATAATTATTTATCTGCAGAAGGTATCGATTAATCATTATTCTCCCAAAGAGAATATGACCAGGAATCCTAAAACATTTCCTTATCTTCTTACTAAGCATGCTATCTATATCTCTGCTGTAATGCTGCATAATGACGTCGGTGAATGATGTGTACAAAATTGCAATTAATAAAATACCATTACCGCGAGATTTATAATTGAATGATGGATCATCAAATATACTATTTCTAAAGTGACTTCGGTTTCTTACTATTATGATTTCTGATTGTTCGGGAAAGAATGAGTATTTGTATCTGTCCTGGAATCTATCTCCCTTATTTTATCTTTGTGGTCTGATCTACCCAAGTAGTGTGGGGCCATTATAATTCCTTCAGTGTCATAGTTAAACTCGTTTGTTCTGAACCTTTCTAAAAGTCTAAGCCTCGCTTGTTCTCTCCGCTCTTCAAGTGGTTCCCAGCCTAAATCCCCTAAGAGACCTGTCACACTTGTGTTCTTATCATAACAATTTTTAACGAATCTAGCGAATATTCTCTGGACTTTATCTAATTCTTTCTGCCAAATTTTCTCCCAAGGATCCCAAATACTTGTGGCATATTCCAAATGATGTCTAACTAGAGCAAAATAACACCTCTCTTTATCCTTTTCACTGCATTTCCCCACCAACCGTTTTATGAAGCTGAGTTTCTTTAAAGCTGATCCGCATATTGTCCTGATATGTGCTCCCCATGAAAGGCGTGGTGTTAGAACAACCCCCAAATATTTAACTTGATTGCCCGTAGTCAGTACTGAACCCTCTATTTTGTAGTTTTTATCTTGTTCGCCGCTTCCTTTGTACCAAAATTTCAAAACTGCTCATTTATCTATATTAAGCGTTAATCCCCATTTATTGCACCATTCCGAGATTGTTTCTAAGTCTCTAGAGAGTAGCTCGCGATCTACCTGGCTCCTTATTTCCCTGTATACCACCTTGTCGTCAGCAAATAACCTCAGAATGCTGCCAACGTATGTGCTTAAGTTATTAATGTATATTAAGAACAGAAGAGGCCCTATTACACTTCCCTGGGGGACGCCCGAAGTTACATCTCTATCGGTTGAGCACAACCCATCTATGACTACTATTTGTTTGCGATTTGACAAGAAGCCTCTAATCCAATTAATTATTTTCTCATTGATTCCTTAGTATTTAAGTTTATGTAACAGTTTATTGTGTGGGACTTTGTCGAAGGCTTTTTTGAAATCCAGGAATACTGCATCGACTTGTGTGCTGTTTTCTCCCGATCTAAGTATATCGTGAATGAAGAGACCAAGTTGTGTTTCGCAAGATCTGCTTTTCCTAAATCGGTGCTGGTTGTGGATTAGTATTTTCCTAATATCAAGAAATCTCATAATGTTAGTGACAATAATTAGTTCCAATATTTTACAAGAGATCGATGTTAAGGAAATGGGTCGGTAATTGGTTGGTTTATCCCTATCGCCGCCTTTGTAGATGGTAGTTATATTGGCTAGCTTTAAGTCTCGAGGCACTGAGCCTTCTTCTATCGATTTTAGAAAAACAATATGTAAAAACAGGGCAATGTCTTCAGCTAATTCCTTTAATATTCTAGCAGGTATTTCATCCGGACCAGGTGCCTTGTGTGCTTTGTTACTTCGGAGCGGATTTCGTTCAATGCCAACACATACATGACACCTCAGCCACCTGTTGCAATAATTTAAAATAATAAATTTCAGCATGAGCGTAATAAGCATTATAGCCCATTGAATTACTTCATGTGTCCATAATATCAAGTCAGTTTTGAGACACCTCAGTGAATTTATCGTATAGGTAGTATCGTCTCCGCAAGGTGTCCCGAAAAATCTCTTCAATATGGTATCCTAATTTTGAACCGCGCAGGTACGTAAACTTTCGTAAAGATCAGTGTACTTGCTTTGATTTTTTTTCCAGTAAAGATCATCCGTCACAATTCCCGATTTGCACTTGTTATCCTTCCAGAACGGTAATGCGGTAGTCCAGAGGGAGAACATTGAAATACAGACCGAAAAGCTCGGGCTCTGAGCCTCTCTGAGCACCGTCAGCTTTATCCGAGCTCTGTGCCTTTTCGGGAACCAGATCTTCCTGGGAAACCATCACCGGCGCAGGGAAAGGAACTGGCCCCCCTACCCTGATGTGTGAATTTCACACGCCGTCGGGCATAGCATTGGGTGAACTCTACCATCAAATATCAAACGACCTTCGAATTGATTACTGTCGTTTTTTTAACCACCCTGAATGCGCTGGTTTCCCCGAAACTCGGATCAGGCTAAAATTGTTGTGTGGATAATTTTTTATCTTAAATCAACCCACTTACTCTATCATTATCTTTTTATTTTGAAATATCGCTGAGCGGTTTCTAGCAGAAATAACAAACACCAAACAATTTTAAATTGAAATAATATACGTCGGCGGTCTAGACAGTATCTTGCGTTTCAGCCTAACACGGTAAAGGGTTAGAGTCACTTAGCATCCTGCTGTGTTAACGTGCGCACTGTGGCTCTTGTATTTTGCTCACTGCAAACTGTTAAAATGTGCGTTGCAATAGAAAATCCCGCGAGTGGTTAATTTCGATCTGTGAATAGGCATTTACTGGCAAGAGTTAATTTCGTCTTTATATTCCTTTGTCAAATCTTGGTAACTTGGTTTTCACACGTTACTGCAGAATCAAAGAGACAGATATTCATTATTTAATACGAAAACTACGAGGGTCATCCGGAAAGTAGTACCCGTTCGTGCCGCATGAAGTGCTGACGACGCGAGTACCGCTGGACGAGGTCAGATAGCTTCAGTGGCTTGTCTACCTTCTCTGAGCCAAGTTGCGTGACGCTAGCATTGCCTGTGTTGTTTCTGTGATTGTTTACAATGTTTAAAAAAATTGAGAACGCCGCCAGTTGTGAAGTGAGGGCAGTGATTAAATTCCTCAATGCAAGAAACGTTCGCCCATGTGATATTCATCGCCAATTAAAGGAGGTGTATGGAGACAATGTAATGGACGAGTCGTCTGTTCGGCGGTGGTGTCGCAACTTCAACATGGGGAGGGGGAACACACACGACGATGAGCGTTCGGAGAGACCGTCTGTCATTACAGACCAACTGGTGAGCTCAGTTGACGAATTCGTGAGGAACGATCGGCGCGTCACAATTGATGACATCTGTGAGCATTTTCCCAATGTTTCTCGAACAATTGTTCATGAAATTGTTAAACACCATCTGCATTATGCAAAAATTTGTGCAAGATGGGTCCCTCGCGTATCTCAATGAGCTGGCGGCGAAGGACTATGCAGCAGGAATACAGAAACTTGTCACACGTTATGACAAATGCCTTAATTTGCTTGGAGATTATGTTGAGAAGTAGTTTAAAGTATCCTCTTTCAAATAAAATTTTTTATGTTTGTTAATATTTACTTTTGTGTCTTTATTTCACGAACGGGTACTACTTTCCGGATGACCCTCGTACATAGTCATCCACTATTTTGTACCATAAATGGTTTGAGAAAAATTATATCACGGGTGAAAATTACCAAATTTTAAAAATTTACCTGATTAATATGTGTTTGAATTTCAATTAAAAAATACAGTTCCCTCTGTGAAGAAATGTCAATTATGAATCAAAATCTTTACAAAAATATATTTAATATCGAAGGTTTATGTACACAGTGCTCTGAATATTTCTTGGGTCAGTAGTTTTGCCGAAGATGCCATTTCCTTCAGAGTCACATGTAAATGGAAATGGATTACCACCACTTTTCAGGAGGTACCGGGATCCCCACGCTGACGTCACGGGGGCAACTCCCGCCGCTCTTGGCCTTTTTGTGCCCTCCGCTCTGGTGTGACACGTGCTTGCCGAGGCTCGACACGTGCTTCTATCGGCGAAAAAATGCTCTCCTCATCGAGAATTCCAGAATGGTTTGCCCTATTCCCAACTTTTTCAATAATTTGGTAAGTTTCTTCGATATTTCCCGAGTTTTTGAAAGAAACTAGAGAATTTTGACTTTTTCCAGATTTTCTCGACTAAGAGGTCACCTATTCTATAATCTCATCTAATAAATCCCAGGAATGGCACTCACAATAAATGAAAACAAAAGAAATTAGCGGATTTATTTTCGTATAAAGAATAAAATATCTGCTACTATGATTGAGGTAATCAAATAGCTGCTTTCAGTAAGTGATGACGAATCCTGGCCCTATAGCATGTAAAATTGAAACATGCACCAGAAAGGCTAGTTGCTTGATCTGAGTTTATTTATTTGACATTGAATGCATTTTTTTGTTATTCGTAAACTTTGAAGGAATCAAGATTGAATCTGGTGGTAACACTTTGCCAATGCTTTCGTAAACCCCGCTGTTAACCTCCCTTTTTTGATAAAATCCCCAGGAAACTGGTTCCTTTCCCCCTGACGCCTTCGGGTATTACTAACCGACTAAATTACGTTTCTAAGAAAAATATAATCCCTGGAGTTTAGTTTGTCATGTTGGAGGGCCCGACGAGTTTCAGTTTGCGGCCAGTTGAAATTTCGCTCTCACACTCTGAACCTCGAGATGATTGGCGCGGTTGGTATTGAACTGGGTTCACGAGTAGGACTTATGTTTCAGACAAATTATGCCACGGCATCCGTGGCATAATTTGTCTGAAACGTGCCATAAACGCACTCACTCGATTAGGTGGCCGTGAGAACAATTCAACACGAATGCATTTTTATATGGCAAAAATGTGTCAGTATAGACATTCAATAACCATGCGATGAAATATCCATTACTGTGAATGATTTTTCCTGAGCCCTTAAATTGTCATATTTAGTGCGCCAGGCTCCTAACTTCACACTTGTTTACGGTGAAATCCAATTCATTTTGCCGAGTTCACAACTGTGAAATTGCACCATTAAGTACTCAGCGATGGAAAAGCTGGATGATAACATCCTTTTACTTCAACCGACCAGCTTTTGACGGTGAGGTGAAGGGTTACCTAGACGGTATCCTACTCCCCTGCATGATATTCCTCCTGGGAATCTTTCCTATACCACACATACTTTTCTATAAAGTTTCTAACACATCCTTTTTCTCCGCGCATGTTAAACTATAAAGTTCTGAGGTCTGAGAATTTCCATATTTTTAAAACCCTTTTTCACGTGACGAGGACAATTATAAATAAATTCATAAATACATTATGCACATTCTTAAAACGCATCGTACTTTTTGTCAGATCTTATTAGACCACGTACAAAGTAGAAAAGAGAGGTAGAGACAGAATTATTTGAGGAGGTAGATTGGGAATCACTCACGGAGCGAAGGTTAATTATAAATAAAACATTTTGCATAAATGGGATGTATCTTTAGCAATGGTGTTGAAAATGTGCTATTAAGCCCATCGTACAATAAAAAGGAGAGAACATGTAGATTAAAATGAGAGAAATCAAGGGTAGGACAGGTAGATTTTAAGGTGTCATTTTTCCCACGAGTGATAAGGGATCAGAATAGAATTACCCAGCCGCGCTAGTGGGGAAAATTATTTTAGGCCAAAAGTAGTCTGGTGTGGAATCAACCCTACCACATACCCTAGGGGTGGCTAGTAGGGTACCTCGAATGTATGTATCCTCATTTCGGCACATTATTTTTTAAAGGCATCGTCAAGTCATCCCCTATACGTGAACTATTTTGACCCTCATTCATCTGTCTATTCATTGTTCAGCAATCTCCATTTGCACCTTTTATTGCATCGGCACATTTGGCTCCGGACCGCATTAAAGTGGATAATGCCTTTGATCCATAAAATGCATCATCACCCAGATATGTTAACGCGTACTTATTTCACGTTTTCCAATGTATCTATTTGAAGATTTTTAATGCCACTTTATCAGTCTCTACTAATTAGAGTGATCGGATAATTGCGATCAATATATCTTTTGATTAACTTAGCTATTACTACCGAGGCAAGGCATACCTCCACGTCCAAGGTAATATCAAATTTCGCTCTTTGAAGTATAAGGCTCAGTCACTATAGGATGTCTGCGATTTTTTTCAATATTCTGAGATGTTTATTCGCCATTGTAAAATTCATATTTTCCCCTATTCTCCTGCATTTCATTAATACGCACTTGCTGTGAATATTTTTCTGTCTTTTAGGGCTACGGACTAAACAATGAACTTAAAAGGCCGTATCTTATGATTTTTATTTCATCTATTTAAGCCTAGATTTCTTCCGCCACACAATCAAAATCAATTCATACCGATTTAAAGACTACTTACCATTGTACAAATGTTATTCCCGGAATCTGTTGTTTTGGTAATTTGATAAACCTGCACCACTCGAAGCCATTAAAGGTCATTAGGTAAAATTAAATATTTTCCAAAAAATATTTATGATACCATTCAGATTTATGGACGATTGGCGTATTTACAATAATTATCCCTTGATAGAATTGACAATCCTTTGGAAACACTCCTTTCTGATCCTGCATTAGTTTTCTGATTCCATAATTTCCCTTTATTATTTTTTTTATATTACCGTTTGGTACACATATTTATCAAAAACTAAATTATAAAGACTCTTTTATTCATGGCTTTAGTCGTTTTTGCTATCAGTGCGTAAATTCCCTCAGCAAACTACTTGTACGCTTGTCGATGATGACTTGGCACGATGTATTCAGCTTCATATTTCAAAACCTTGTTAATTCCTTTGCATGCTTTTTACTTTCTGAAATCATTTACATCATGACCTCCCTCTGATTACCATCTCACTTCTTAACACAATACACTGTCGCACCGTTTCGGTCCGGTAATTGATTTTGTTCCGCAGTTCCTATGGCTTAGTTCAGTCCAAATATCTTAGTTCCATAATTTTGAACTTATATCTTTTCACTAGTAACGAAATTCTTTTCGTCATTACTGTCGAAATCATCCATCTTATTTCCTCTTCAATATGCATTATTTTCTTCTCTTTAATATTTAATATAAAACCAACAAAAATTTTGCAGATCCTCTTACTTCGAGAGCCAATTGTAGTAGGGAGATTATTCAGCCTACATTCGCATTTTTCTCGATGCAGGTTCAAAGCAGCCCAGCTTCTCTAAACAGACGTTCTCTTGGCACGCCCCTCCTCGCCGCTTCCACCTCCGCCAACTCCCCCCCGTCTACTCCCCCGCCAAAACCACCGCTTATTTGCCCGCTAGCTGTGGCCAGGCTCTTCTTCCTCCGTGCTGAGTTAAGGAGGGATTTTTCCAGCCTTTCCCTTACCCGTTTTTGAGGATTTGGCGGATTCGCCTCAATAGGATCCACTCTTTATAATACAAGAAAAAACTCTCCCACTTTTACTATTTGTTAAATATAATATACGTTAAATCCTACCTTCGTCTAATAAATCGTGGAGTAGGCATATCGACATCTACATAATACCACAAAATCCATTGAATTGATACTTGCCTGGGGGGCACCAACCATTCTTGGAAAACTAGTATTTATAGATGAATTCAAAAAGGTATTAGGTCATGTACAAAAACATTCATACGTACACAAACAAAATTCATATGTATATACAGCCTGTAATTGTTGATTGAATCACTGATTTTATGCATGTAGTATATTCTTGAAAATGGATTTCATTTTGTTACGATTGCATAAGGTGTGGACGAAGAAAAACCTGGATCTTTTGGTAACTATCTCAGGGGTCTTATGTTGCCCCAGTATTTCTCAGGGGTTGAATCTAGCAATATAATTTGTGGTCAGAATTATTCCGTATGCGTCAGAAGAAAACTCAGTTGTTATGTATCAAATTGTTTGCTACGATTAACCAGGGTTGCGAAAGTGGTAAAAAATATTGAACGGAATGATTCTGATCACATTTTGAATGCTGAGTAATTTTTGTTAATAAATCGATAAACAAATTTGCGCTCAGAGTTTTGTTTTCAAGGTTATTACTATGATGAAAATCAAATAAAACTGGAAATTCGACTCAAGAGAAAATTCATGAGAGATTTGTACCCGATTAGTCTTATTTTATTGCTGCAAATGATTTTGACATTTAGCGCGCACCGCTCATTGTGACTTGATATATAGCATACAATAGATTGTAAAAACTTGATGTTTACACATTTAGTTTAGTCGCTCTTTAGCGGGCAAATCTAAGGCCCTGTACATTTTATTGCAGCTAAACAAAAAAATTATTAGCACGGCGAGAATGTTTGAATGTCATAATAGGAATCAGAAGAATATGCACGACATTTCGGGGAATAAGATGGAAAGTTTTGAGTTAAATTACTGTCGTGAAAGGCTGTACTTTCTCGCAAATACAATAGTGGTGACGCACGTCCGAGCATTCACTTGGTGCTTGTTTCCGTGAAAACACTCCCTATCGCGTAAATTGTATCAAAATTGGTTCTTTTTGCTCTAAGACAATGTTGTTTCATTTAACATTTTTCCTCCTAAGCATTGCAAACAAAAGCATATTTCCATTACGAATATCATAATCTTGATTTCGTTGTACATTTAAAGCCAGAAATATAATATAATTTAAATTAAAGAAAAAGAATAAAAGTTTCTTAATTCTTTGCCAAATATTTTCCATTTTTTAAGTCAAGTAGAAGATATTCTCCTGAGGAAGAACGCCGCAATATTTCTATCTGACATTTCCAAGTCAGTAGTTTCCCAAGGGAAAATGAATTAACTCTCTTAAAAGGGAACTAATCAAATTTCAGTTTAAAACAATTTATTTAACTTACCTATTTAAATATGCGTATTTTAAATATTATATTTAATATAGCGGCCACCTCTCGAATGAGGAAATCACTTTGATCCTTTAGGAGGAAAAATAAAATAGACTTTAATTCCCCCAGCCTCCAGATTTAATCGTGTACAAAATTCTCACTGATGTAAATAATAATTCAAACGAAGGAGCGAGATGCCTTTAGCCCGCAAAAATAGAAAAGCACATTAAAAAAGACACTCACACGTATGCCATAATTCTTGGTAGCAAGACCACCATCCTCTACGGAAAGAAGAAACTAAAGAGAAGGTTTCAAGAAAAGAGGTAATGAGGAGGAGGACGCTGGATGGAAGTGAAAACGGGGATAGTTTTGGGAAGGAAGGAGTTGGGAGGGGAAGGTTTGGAATTGTTTGGTTTGGATGGAAGATTTTGGGAGCGAAGAGGGAATGAAAATACATGTATCTGGAGGGTGTGGTGATAAATGTCTTATATTAAAACCTGACTCATCCCAGGAATCCAGGAGCCAGATGTATGCCTGCTCTATTGTTTTGAGTTTGAGTGGACAGTCGGCGTGTGGTGGGAATGCGAGAATAGAGACACTTTAGCATTTATCAACGGGAGTGTCATGTTGGGTGCCGTGCTTTCATATTAAGAGCATCCAAATCTAGGAAGAGTTCTTGCATGGGGCACGCCAGAACTCTTCCTAGTTATTATCCTAATAGTTAAGGGTGTGGTACATTGTCCAATATAGAATAAAGGGCGTAATGGGCACTTCAGGCGATAAACTAAATTGCTTTAGGTGCACGAGGAGTGGGGAATTGATGGAAGAGAGTCAAAAAGCGGATGGGAGAGGGATGATATTAAGATTTTTAAATTAGGACATGCTTTAAATTTCGTTTATGACAGGGCATGGGAGTGATTTGGGGCGGGACGGGGATTTAATTAGGCTACTTCCGCCGCGTTAGTTGAGTGATAACGCTTGTCCTAATTTCTTCGCTCTGAACAAAACAAAACCTCATTTCTCCCATAAACAGGTGCGTACTTCCATTTTAATTGTATCGGTATTGATTATTATATTATATTACTGTATAAATCAGTTCATCTTGCTCAATAATATCTGCACGCCATCTGAATACTCTGCTCTTTCCTAACATAATATATGGAACTCTGCGAATTATTCCCTCGCGGTAGGCCTTAGTTATGTTGATGTGCATTCATTATGTTTATTTCATTACTAAGTAAATTTTCAAGAGCACTGGTGAATGATTGCATCAATTTATTTCTGTTGTTTAATCATGCTTTTTGATCTCTTCCTTCTTTCATTCTCATAGCTTGGTTTCAATATGACATGTATTAGCAATTAGCCTCTGCCTTAGCAATCCATGTCCATTTTTTTCAGGTTTTCAATATTTTGTTCAACTCGATGTTTTCAAAAGTCTTCTCTCAGTGCATTGTTGGCACAAAAAATAATGTTCATGCACATATATTGATTTTTTACGAGTGTACTTTGAGCTCAGCCTCTGTCGTTTCTTCGTTTTAAGTCAATCAAAATCGATGTTTTGAGCACGCACACACACATATTATAAATGTGTGTGTGCGTGTGTGTCTGCGTGTGGAATTGCGTGTGTTGTGGATCCACCAACCCTTTGGTACCCCCCCCTGATAAATTCCTCATCTTTTCCCTACTTGCAAATGGCCCCTATGTTAAACATGTCCACTTTCAGATCTGCTCCCCTCTCCCCACATCCCCTTAATGCTCCATCCCCCCCACCTCGTTCCCAAGGTAATTGCCTCTCTAAAAACGTTATGTATCTTTTGTCAAGCAAACAACAGTCTTTATTTTACATAGGCGAATACGTTACCCCCTTGAATATTTCAATGAACAATCACCGCTACTCCTGTACTTCTGCCTCGCTATCTTCTCTTCCTATCCCTTCACACGCAGATTCTCACAACCTTTTCCTCGACCTAGAATCCCTACCTGATTCAGCCACCAATATTGAGGTGAGAACTTACGAATCTGCGCACATGTTAGCATTCCGATTTTTTTTTATTGCCAGCCTCAACCGTCACCACTAGATCCTTACCGCTTTCCTCCTCCACTTCCCGGCACGCTCTGTACTTCCCATGCCCTAGCCCTTGCATTCCCTCCACCCGAAACCTTCCAGTGTGAGCTCAAAAAGACTCAAATAAGGCCGTAATCTTACATTTTCTAAAACGGGAGTGTCCGTTTACGTGTTCTCTATTTATTTTTTGCGTTCTATGGCGCCGTCCAACTCTTACATTGCTCTCGTGAGTGCTCCCACATCGATATATATAGCTTTTATATATACGTACTGTGATGGTGTCAATTTGAGTGAAACCCGGTGGTCCAGGTAGTAGAGCGTTGGACTGCTGATCGGAGGGGCCTGGGTTCGATACCCGGGCAAGGCACTTTGATCACCTGTAGCTCCACCCAAGCTAAGTGATTTTTCGAGTATTAGACCTTCCTGGGAAACCTTACCGACACAGGGAAAGAAACTGGCCCCCCTACTCTGATGTGTGAATTTCACACGCCGTCGGGATTAGTAGTGGGTGAACTCTACATTCACCTACCAAACCGACCCTCGGGTTGATTACTGTGTATATATATATATATATATATATATATATATATATATATATATATATATATATATATATATATATATAATATTGGGACGGCACAATAGAACCCAAATAAAATAGTAACATTTAAAAGGATGCTCACACGCTAAATTGTTTGATCTTTCGGCCTTCTCCGAGGCCTTCTTCAAGTAAGACTGAAATTATGCTGGAGAGGGGTAAGAGGTCTGGGTGGGGGAGGGGAGGGGAGGTGCAGGGAATACTGGGAGGGAAATTAAAGATGGCGGTTAAGGGTGGGCATTTTGAAAGATCGGAAAGCTAATATATACGCGGATTCACGAGTTCTCACCTCTATGTTGGTGGCTGAATTGGGTAAGGATTCTAGGATGCTAGGAGCAAAACACTGGTCGAATGAAAGGCTGTGGGATTTTGCGTGTGAAGGGATAGGAAGAGAAGAGAATGAGGCAGAATTGCAGCCCCGGTGATTGTACATACATATGAATTTCAAATATACGATAAACACAGTAATCAACCCGAAGGTCGGTTTCGTAGGTGATGGTAGAGATCACCCAGTACTAAGCCCTATACGGCGTGTGAAAATTCACACATGAGGGTAGGGGGGCCAGTTCCTTTCCCTGTGCCGGTTATGGTTTCCCAAGAAGACCTGGTTCCCGAAAAATCACTTTAGCTTGGGTGGAGCTGCAGGTGCCCAGAGTGCCTTGCCCGGGAATTGAACCCGGGACCCTCCGGTCAGCAGTCCAACGCTCTACCCAATGGACTACCGCGACCCACTATCTATGGATATATATATATATATATATATATATATATATATATATATATATATATATATATATATATATATATATATATATCTGTAAGTGTGTGTGTGTAAATCATATGTTTTCACAAAGAGTCTGATCCTAGGAATTAAGGATATAAACAGATAATGGTACTGACTGGGCTCTTTTTATTTTGAATTCTACCACAACTGAGGAGGGGTTCAGTTCAAATCATCACTCGCTAATTTATCCTTCAAGGACCAGAATGTTTTACAATTAAAAAAAAAATTGCATACATTTCGCATATCTCTGCATCTCTTTCAATCATCACTTTGTGATCACACTACAACTCCACCTTACCCCCTACTTAGTTATTCATTTTGATATTGTGCTTACTTCTCTTGCAAAATTGATTCAAAACGGAATATACACATAGATCTAATTGTTATCTTCAAAGATTAATCAAACATATGAGATATTTGTAAGCATATATTGTTTTCCCGAATCACTCATATACCTTAGCATGCTATGAATAACCATATAAAGACGTTGACCTCGCTTGCTATTGCTACATTTAAATTTAGCTACTTACAGGGTGTTCTTAGAATTCATATTTGCACCACTAAACTTTATAACGGTTCAAAATATGGATTCTGCTCACAATAAAATCGGTATGACTTTAGTGTGTTTTCGTTAACACTAATTCTTCGATAAATCTTGCATAAAATATTTTTCAAGAAGTTAACGAAATTATATATCAATCAAAGTTAATTAATGTCATTCTTTAAAATTTTCGCTGCATTATATTTTTTATTCTCCGATATTTATAAATTAGTATCGCTTGCAATATGATTTGAATAATTTAAAAGCGAAAAAAAAGACTTTTTATTTCTTTGTGATATTCAACTTCAATCAATGAGAGCATTATCATATTTCCTCACCCGTAAGACGCTTTCTTTGCTAGAACGATATCAAAATATCTTTTTGAGTTTTTCTGCATGCCATTTCAAGAGTGTAAATATCCCCAATGCCAAGAACATTGGCTCAAAGTAGTAACAAATATATCTCTTTGGCAATTTGTAGGCCCATATGGCATTATAGTCTCCTTGGAATCAAACCACAATTTATCAAAAATCTTTCATCCTGAAATACATTTCAACTCAAAAACTCAATCAAAACTCTTTATCTTTCCATGTTTGAAGAACAGATTGTCGAGGATCAATACGTTTCTATTCCTTTTACAAACATTTCGCCTAGAGCAAACACGATTACTCATTTAAAGTATCTGAAAGTAGGCCCCGGTTGCGGTTCACTGGGAAGTACTTCGTCGAACATGTAGAAGTAAACCAAGCGAATGACGCGTTCCTTATGAACGACTTGTCGATAAAAAGACTTCCGTGACCTCAAAAGTGCGCACGGAGGGCCACCCCTCCCACTCATTTGAATATTTCCGCCTGGCTGGCCCGCCGCCCCTGCAAGTGTCCCACCCACCGCTGCCCTCCCCTGCGGGTGGGAGGGTGGTGGTCCGCCGGCCTCCCCTGACGGGGAGGGAGGTGGGGGTGACTGGGAGGCGGCCCTGGGTTTCTTTTCACCGCCCCTCAGATCGAGCGAGAGGGAGGATATAAGGAAGGAGGAGGGGGGGCTGCCCCCCCCATTCATCTCGCCCCCTCAAACTCCCTCCGATAACTCATTCCACCGCGAATGTTTCCTTCCTTCCTCCCGCAGGAACCGAATGAATGTTCTTTCCCGAGCCGAAATATACCTATCCCTTTCCCCAAATCCGATCCAATGGGTTCCAACTGAAACTAGCCCTCCACTTTTATCTGCCTCCGCTCCCCGGGCAGCCGCCCGGCCCCCCACAAAACCAACCATGCCTTACCTCTTCCTTCCCTCCCTCGGAGCCCTTATCGGCCCTTCGGCGAGAGATGTATGTGCTTGAGGAGGCCCTCTCTTCCCTCCGCACCGCCCCCCGTTCCCCCTCACCCCGAGTCTGGGCGGACGCACTTTCCCGCTCCGTGTGTCGAAGCGAAGGCGGAGTGGGATATATCACTTCACTCCTCGGCTGCGAAGGGGGGAGTGGGGCAAGGCAGGGGTGTTCGGGGCAGGGGGCAAGGGAGGGGAGGCTTCGGAGTGTTGATGGAGGGAGCCGGTACTCCCGCATGACGTGAGGGAATTTAATTCTGACCTTTCCATTTAATGCGGTTCTTCTGACTTCGCCAGAAGATCCTTGCGAGGAAATGACCGAATATGGAGAGGAAATTTGTCCGCTCATTCGATCTGCATTGAGCCGCGGAGTCCATTGAAAATAAAAGCATTTTTCAGATCGCATCCCGTGTCAACTCAACGGCTATACATTTCGTGGTTCAAGTCTTTGCTAGAAAAATGATGGCACGTATTGACTTCATTGCTCGCAAATGTTCCCCAATCTTGGACTGTTCTGAGGAATTTTTTCATTATTGCACGCACAAAATGCTTCCCCTGCGTGGATTATTCATTCAGTCCAAACCGTACAAATTACTCCTAATCCTGCATTTTTAAAACACTACTCCAAAGAAAAATGTTTCCCTGCTGGAAATGAAGGCATTCTTATAACGGCATTGCTGTCAATAAGGTTTTGGATTCCAGATCTTTTCAAAGTTTTCCAGGAATTTAATCATTTTTATTGTATGCTCTATCATATGATCTTCTATGTAATTAAACGATCGCTGCTAAATTTAAATGTGTAAATATTTCATCTTTTTCTATTGTAGCATGAGTATCCAATGCATTAATAGAACAGTTTTTCATTTACTATGAAGACTCACCAAATTTAAAAACCCTACTTATGCTTGGAAGCTGAAATAGTCCTCTATTGGAGTTTATAGTTATTTTAAGCATTTGTATGTATGTTAAACTTATTGACATGCTACGGGAACTCATTTTGTGTTGCTAAAATTCAGGAAATACATATCCGCAAACGACTATTATTGAAAGTCTTTTGTGGCTCTGGATAGGAAATCACCATGTCACGGCCAGTGATTATGATGTCAATGATAAAAGATAGTTAAATAGTTTCTATTTTTTGGAAAATATTCTATAATTTCCTAAATGTACAGGAAAATATCAGTAAGCACCTAATGACTGCGAAAAAAATTATATATTTTAAGAATATTTCAGGTCCGTGGTTCCTTCACTCGAAGAGGTGAATATCTAACGATTGCTATTCATATGTAATTCAGCAAAAATTGGTAGGCAGTTGTTTCGTAGCGCGACTCACGATTAATCTAATTGATTGGCGCATGAATCCTTCTTTGGGTACAATTCCGTATCTCCCAGTAGAATACAATGAGAGTCATAGGTTTAGAAAATCGATAAATACTATATGTCATATATCTCACCCTATCCAATTCAGTCATATGAAATTCAATAAATTTAATTAAACACAATATTAACATTATTTTTTCGAAGAATAAAGACTATCTATTTATTGGACAGGCAACTTTAATTCCCCATTGGTCTAGATTTTTATCATTTCCAGATTATTTCCACGATTTTCTCAAACGTTTTATCATTCGCGTTTTCTTCCTGATTTTCAAGAATTCCAGGATGACTCTGCTCTAAAGTCATGAGAAACCAGCAATGTTCCATTAGCTAGAGAAGATCCCGAGTTAATTATTTATGTGGCTGAAAGGTAGGAACACTCACCGGTGATAGTTTCCCCGAACTTGCGTTTCACAGGCGGCGGTGAAACTCTTTTCCTTGAGTACATTTCATCACTTCGCGAGAGACGTAGGCTAAGTGCCCTCCCGAAGAGCATGTGGATGCATTTTATGCATCATATGTAGCTGGTGTTATCCATACTGATTCGCGTAGGTAATTTTTATTAATTTAACGAGAGACCAAATATTCGTGCACAAACATGTATTGAAGTAAGGTATTATCAACGATCATAAATTAAAATCGCCAGTCGATGGTAAAAAGAAATCAAAATGGTTGTACCCGCACAAATAAATATTCCACTGTATTTTGCTATTCTATATACATTAAAAATTTATATGTATAGAAACTATATATTTTTATACATTATTTATAAATAACATATATATATATATATACAATATATATTATATATATTTATATGCTATGTGTATATATATATATAAATATTATATATATAATAATGATATATGATTAATACAAAGAGGTTCAACAAAATAATTTACAATAATGCCAAAACCCGTGTAATCCTGAGGGTTGTGTGACGACCTGACAACGTGGTATCTGGAGGGGGATCATGACTGAGGAGTGAGGATCAACTAGATGTGCAATTTCGTAGATATATATATATATATATATATATATATATATATATATATATATATATATATATATATATATATATTGTAATACCGTAATGCCTGTTGAGGAAACGAAATAGCTATTAACCATGGTCTTTGAAAGATTAGCGAATTCTTAAAAAAAACCGAATGACTAGTTAAAAGTCTTTTGAAACTAAGATATTTCATAACATTTCATTGAGATATTCTATGAAATCAAATCTTATATGTGCTAGTTCTTGTTGCACACGTGCGCTAGTTAACAGATGTTAAAAATTTCGCTCATTTCTAATACGCAGTGCATTCTGAAGGATCTGCTTTAACCTACTCCATACATAATACTACATACATACACACTAAACTGGGTACCGAGTGGTCGCGCGGTGAGTGGGTACCATTTTAAAGAATCCCAATGACACCATTTTTGCGAAGGATGGCCAAGGGGACTTCACTCTTCCATAACTTGCCTCCAAAGATAAACAATAAGCCAGTTTGGGTATTTCTGACGTTATGAGAAAGACAAAAATACTTTGCCGGGCGCAAAAACATTTTTGGCAATTGAATTAAGGTTAATTTGGTTGGAAGTTTTTCCCAGGCAGTGAGGTTTCATTAATTTTAAACGCCAGTGCCCATTATCTAGGGTATGAGTAGTACATTATATTTGAGAGCTTAATTAAAACGTCCCATTATATTGAGTATTTCTTTCCTTTAAAACGAAAAAAGACTAGCTGCTGGCAAATTTTCAGCTCAAAGCAGAAAAAAACATTCCAATTATTCGTTACTTTTGATTCCATTGTTTCTGTGGCTCTTTTACCAACATTACTGAATCTTGAAACTAAGTGACCAAGGGAAAGAGATGGAGCCAAAGGTGAGCATAAATGGTTTTCCTCAGTAACTTCGGCAGACAAGCAACAGGATAAAGGTGGCAACTGCCTCTGAAGCAATCATTTAGACGACGTACTCATGCAAAACTACTGGTCTAAATGCAATTAAAAGAAAGAGGTGGTGACTAAGGAAGGGTTAATAAAAATGAGAACATTGAGTGAATTCTCATTGGACAGCCCTTTCCTCTCCCTCGCCAAAATCGTTTTTGCTTTTGCTGGGAAGTGGAAACAAATTTTGTGATTCCATAATAAAGAGGTTCCACCGGGAGTTGGTGGAGGAGGCAAAGCACTTCATTTTTCTTTTAAATTCATTTCTGATCCTGATTGCTTGTCGTTCTTCCGCGGAAATTGCGAAAGAATGCAAGCACCCTCGTAAATTGGTCGCCAGTGCTTGGGAAAATTGACTCTGTGAGTGGCACACTGATGTTGATGATGTTACCAAGAGAGGGAAATGCCTTCTCTACAAAATATAGCATTGGGAAGGATGGACAAGGAAAATTAGAAGCTAGAACAAGATAATGTCCAGTGGGGCAGGGAAAGCCACGTAAATAAGATGCTTTTACAAAATGCATAATTTGTAGCAACAACCATATTAATATCTTCACCTAAAGCTTAAAATCTCCGCCTGATTCAGCAATTTCTTAATGAATGTTGATGGTTAAGTTAAGACGAAAGTTTAAGTTATCTATGAAAGTAAATACTTTCCAGGTAAAGCGATAATACCTTTTTCCCAAGAGGTGGGGTACTTATAAGTAGATTTCGGTTTTCAAAGTATTATTTCTCATCTAAACCGAATGGTCATGAAATACATTTTTTTGGAGACAACGATGAAACCAGGGTGGAACCCCTAAGAAGAATAACTGGCGATAGAAATTCACGTAAGAAGCTTCTCAATTTGACACGCAGATTTGTGGGGGATCATTATTTGTGGGAGGTTGTATTTAGCAAGAAATCACATTTTAATATTACGCAAAGAATTTACCATCGACTGACTCTACAGTGGAATGAAGTACAAACCAACATCTAACTGGCACACGGACGCAATGATAAGCATTAATTCTTATGAGTAATCACATTGCTAATAATTTCATAGAAACTTTTAGTTTTTCTCTCCAAACATCCTAAATATTAATTCAAAGGCATAAGCGACGCGGCGTCGACGAGAATCCGCTCGCATTAATAGGAAACCGCAAGAAGTTTCAAGCATGAGGGAATAAACTTGAGGAGGAACAGCTCAAATGTTTTGGCTAAATTTTAGAAATACATGGATAGTAATTATATATATTGGCAGGAAAGCGTAGGAGAAGATGCATTTGCAATGAGTGAATAATTGATACCTGATAACCAAAGTAAATGTCTAAAGAAAAGATTAGTAAATATAAATGAGCAATGTGGCCTGTTATGTATCCAAAATGCGGTTTCAGAGCGGAGGATGAACGTACATTAGAGGGTGTTGAGATGGGTTTATGATAACGGTAAGAGTGAATTGAAAGATAGCAAAAAGTAATCAATTATTAATCAGCATTCTCACTTAGTCCTGCGTATCCACACCACCCACCAATGGTGCATTCGCTGTGAAAACTCCTCGGTAAAGGATATCACTTACCAGGTGAGCTTCGAAAGTAAAAATACATTTTCCCTTATAGATATTGCATGATATGATTGGGAAAATACTTCAATACTCCACCAGAATTATCTCTCCCGATTGAAAACCATAGACCCCTTCCGCAAAGGCGTGCCATAAGCTCGGATACCATCGGCCAGAGGGCGCAACCAGGCGGGGGCCGTGCTTCGGGAGGCTGGGGAAATTCCACATTCGTGAGTGTATCGTACAAAAAAATAGTTAGGAAATCACTTCAATTGACTCTCACTCTATACACGCATTCTGTATTCGTATACCTCCTGTCAATAATTAATGCCTGCAGCAGAAGTAGCCATATGAAACTTTTGAATACTCAGCATTCGATATTTGAGTATTAATTCGGAAAAAAAGTATTGCAAATATCTCTGCCTGATATTTTCACTAATTTTAACGATTTCACATGTGTTTTCCTGCTGATTAATTTTATTAATTCAAATATCATCCTTGTAGCTTATTTTGTTGGATATTAATTTTGGAGCATTTTTTTATGAGTTTTCAAATAAAGTTGGTAACACATTTACAAAAGCATATGTATATTTTTGTCGCATAAATTTTTCATCCGGCAGAAAGCGTCAATGTTTCTAGAAAAGCTGCTTTAATTACAGCAATTACTCTGTTTCCATTTTAAATATTTTTGCCACTTATTTGATATAATTCTAACATAGATTGGACTCGTTTATGAGACGATATGTTTTTTGATTAGTTGAGGATTACTTCTGCTGAAAATTCATGATGTGTCACAATCCACGAACGACTCTCTAGGGTTCAAATGAAAGGAACTCGAATCGCGATTTACCCCTTTGGTTTACAGTGTCTCATATTCGGCCACCCCTTGAAGCACGTGACAATGCTCATTAAGGTGATGGAGGCCGCAGAGGGATCAGGAGGCTCCTTGCGGTTGCGTCCACTGCCTTTGTGAGGGCGAACGAGCTGAATACTGAGTGAATGGGACGACAGGGTGCGGGAGCCGCTCAAACCGATTTACCGTTTCTGCTGCTACAGCAATGTGATCTCCGGAGGGACTTCACTTTCAGTGATAAGAAAACGTCCAAAAATGTAGGAAGAGTTGCATTCGATTCAGTTAAAAGTTCAAGACCAACGAATATGGCAAAGAGAACGTGGATGGGTAGAGTGATGTGATGGTATGGGTAGAATAAAGAACAATTAGAATTGAGAGAGCGATACAATGAGGTGATGAGGTGTCCGTGAGGAGAAAAGTAAGAAAAAAGCATAAAACTACCCGAGGCGGGACTAGAAATGCAATCGTCGAGCCGAGTCATGAACGCCATAGCCATAGGAATCTGTATGTATACTGTGTCCTTATGGACACAAAAGGATACGGGAGAGAAAGAAATGGGAAGCAAGAAGAATTGGATGGACTGAGAGGCAGTAGATGAAGCAAAGGTGATGGGGGCAGCTTGCATGAAATATATCCCTACGGAAAAGGATTCGAAAAAATTAATGGAAGAATTTTTCTAGAGTAATTTATTTGGAGAAGAGAGAATGTAAACAGGGTGGAGGAAATGGTAAGGAAAGAAATGAGTGTCAGGCTTGAATACTGAGGAGTCCTCTGTAAAAACGGACAAAGCCGAAGAGTCAGGTGAGGCAGTCGTCTTGCAAAATGTGCTGATGGAGGGCGTGGTGAGCAGAGGAATGGATACAGAGTGGGAAAGGGGAAGAAGGGGTATTTGAATGGGAGTGAACGCAATTAAGGGATTCATTCAGTATGAGGAGCTGGGAAAGGAAATGGCGGGGGGAAAAGAAGAGCATTTACTTCTTAAGGATTCAGGAGCCAATTATTTGGAAAATATTGATGAAATCAAATAAACTTCATAATTTCATCCACAAAATTCCTTTTGATAAAAGCAAATGTCCATTTTTCACAGATATTGTAACTCAATGAAACTTAAGCTCTCATCACATAGGTAGTAGAGACTTATTGAGTGCTGTTTAGAACTTAGTGACCACTGCGACTTTGGGTTATTTTATTTAATGTCCGCCTAGACTGTACGACAATTTAGAAGATTATATTATGCGACAGTTAAAACAAAAGTTACTTTGACTCAATTCTAAGTTTTCTTATGATTATAATAACATGTCATTAAGAGTGAATCCTCTGGAAATCATAATCGTCGTTTTATTATAAATGCGTCTCTTGATGAATACTTTTCAGTTCTTGTGTTGTAAAAGAGTTAACATAATACGTATCCGTTTTTGTATTTGATTTTTATCCACTAATTTAAGTACGTCATTCTGTCTGGTAAATATCTGCTAAAGCTAACGTGGCAACAGTGGCACTTAAATATTGAACAGTAATCAGCCCTATGTTATTTTGCTAGTTACCTGTGAAATAAACGTGGCCAAAAACCTTTGGATTCATGAAAAATGATTTGAAATTAATATTTCGAAATAAAGTTAGTTGTTTATTCACCCTACTCTCTAAATCCCATAACTAAGTGCACCTTTGAAGGTCATTGAAAATAACTATTTGATACTTTTATTTAAATTTACTTTCAAATGTACCATTAGAATAACGTTTAGTCTCTCTGGTTTATCGAACTATTCTTTGCCATGACTGAGAAAGTCTGGCTCGGGTTAAGCCAATGAAACTAGGATCCCTCCTTTGAGTCTGCACTGCACCCGAACGGGAATTACTGTCACGGTCTGCTGAAAATATGAATTATTATTCAAATAGGTATCCAATATATTAGTTTTAAAAATCTGGCTATTGAACCAATAGTTTTATAGGGCTAAAGCGTCAATACTGAAGGATAAAGAGTTAGAAATAATGCCTTTTTTACGATGTATTCCATGACATTATTTGTCTTCGGAATTTAAATGCAACAATTTCACAGTGTAAAAATCATTCACCTTGACTGGGATTCGAACCCAGATCCCTCAATATCCGGTCGAGTGCTTTAGCCACATAAGCTACCGAGGCGTCCTCTTAAACTCTGAAATTTTGGGGCTTTTAAAGGAACAAAATTTGTATGCAACTATTTCAGAGCGTAAAAATCATTCGCCTTGACTGGGACTCAAACCCAGATCCCTCAATATCCGGTCAAGTGCTTTAGCCACTTAAGCTACCGAGGCGTCCTCTTAAACTCTGAAATTTTGGGGCTTTTAAAGGAACTAGATGTTATGACGAAATACCGTACATACAATGTCACATGCATTCGTAGTCGTGCGCGAGGCGCCACTGTCCACGAGGTTAAAGCCAACTTTAAACACTTATGGTGTTTTCCCTTTGACAAATTCCAAAGAAACTGCGGGAGATGCCGCAACAGTACCTTTTAACGGAGTCATCCGCTAATGTGCATTTCAATGCAACTATTTCAGAGCGTAAAAATCATTCGCCTTGACTGGGACTCGAACCCAGATACCTCAATATCAACAACAAAATTTGTCTTCGGAATGTTTAAGCAATCCTCCACCTCTCTCTCTCATCGCCGAAAAAATGTTTTTTTCAAACAAAGGAAAATTGAAATCCATCCAAATTCACTTTTTTCTATTTGCTATGATACCTTTACGCTGACTTCATACTGTACTTTACGCTGTTTTCATAATAACGACAAGGTTGTAATTGGAGTTGAAAAGTTTCTATTTACTTTCGTTTTAATTTTTCTGGAATATTATTCTTTGTTTTGGATATTTTTATGAATGAGGTGTATTTTTAGATGGATTCTATTTGCTTCTTGCGTGGAGTATTCAATATTTTGCATTATCTTCCAGACTCTAGCTAATTAGTTTCAAGGTGAAATAAGGACTAACAAAACACCAATGCAAATATCAAAGCAAAGGTTTGTTTTTACGAGCGTATAAGCGAGGGTAAAGCGCCTGCTAGGTGCATATTCAATTCAATCGCCAAAGCTCAGGGGAGTGAGGACTCTTTCATGTGCCAATTTTGGTGTCACAGGAAAATCAGGTAAACCACAACCTTCGCACCAACTCAAAATGCTCACTGTCTCCTAAATTTGAACCTGGACCTTCCGGTCGGAGGCCAAACCCTCTCTGCTCACAAGGCCAATAACCAAAGATAGTGTCACCAGAAGAAAGAGCGTATATACTACGAGGGTTGCTATTTATATGTTGAGCCTTGACAACACTAAGTGCTTTGGGCGCCATCTGATGACTCCATCTGAAAGTTTGAACCTTTTAACGCAAACGTTTTTCATAAAATTTTGTCATTTGTCGTTCGATCATAACTTGTGTTATTTGCATGGCCTCGAAAATTTTTTTTCGGCGAAAAATTCAACTCGTGAACACTTTTGTGCAATGATTTTTTATGAATTTTAACGTGGATTATCAAGACAGGAATGCATTTATCAACTTACTTCCACTTTTGACGAAGAAGCACCATCCTTTGGCACCATGAAACGCTGGTTCAACGAATTCCATCGAGGCCATCGTTCGCTCAGCGTTGAAGGTCGTGAAGGTCGTCCAAAATCAGTTGTGCCAGAAAACATTGATGCTGTGCAAGAACTAGTGAAGGAAGATCGTCATGTAACTTATCGCCATATTGAGGCATCCTTTAGGGTTAGTATTCCGAGCATCAATAAGATATTGCATGACCATTTAGCTGTGAAAAATATTTGCTCGCGTTGGATCCCGCATAATTAAACAAAAGCACAAAAAATTGCTTGCGTGAATTAGCACAAAGAATTGCCCAATAAATACAATCGCGGTGCATCTAAAGCTGTGCGTAACATCTACACAGATGACGAATCTTGGATATATGCGTAAAACCCCTTACTAATAAACCCGAAAAGGTCTTAAATGTAGGAGTTATTGATGGAATCAGTGATCACAGGGCTGTAAACGCTATATTTTCCCCAAGCGTAGAAAAAGCTAACAAACCTAAGAGAAAAATTTATTTATTCAATAAAGCTGACTATGATGCCTTCAAATGTGAGTTTAACTCTTCCTTTCTAAGATTTGACGAATTAAAAAAAACTAGGAGTGTCGAGGATACCTGGAATAACTTTCTTGCGATAACACGTTCAGCAATACTGAGATTCATGCCTAGAAAATATATAACATAGAATAAGGAACCCAGTTGGTAAAACTCTGAAGTACGGAAATCACTAAGACGGAAAAGGGCGTGCCATGCCAGAATAAAAAACGTGGTTAAAGATTCCTCCCTTGATAAAATCAACGAAACCATACAGAATTACAAAGCATCTAGGTCCACTGCCAGGTAGGCCTTCCGGAAGGCGCTAGCGGAATTCAAAAGGAAAAAATTAGGTGAACATTTAAACGATAACCCAAAGATGTTTTGGTCCTACGTCAGGGAAGTGCAGGGAAAAAAGTCCACCGTAAACTCATTGAAAAACGAAAAGAGGGATAAAGTAACAAGTAGTTTAGCTAAAGCCAGCATATTAAACACATTCTCTCACAGTGTTTTCAACAAATGCTCCCAGAATATACCAGAGAACCTTCCGAAAACATTTCTACAGCCAATGCATGCAATCGACTTTTCCACCCGCGGAATAGAGTTACTCCTTAAAAATATCGACCCCAAGAAACCTCCGGGACCTGATGAGATACCGGCTCACGTGTATGAAGAACTGTCGTCTGAAATTTTTCCTTATCTTAATATAATACTACCTTGATCAAAAATTTCCCGGAATTTATTCAGAAAATTAAAAATACAAGTTTATTCATCTAAATCTATATTGTCCCCTTCAAAGTAATCCCCATCGACTGCAACACACTTATGCCAGCGCTTGATCCAATCCTCGAAACATTTTTTATATTCGGTTTTCGGTATGTCCATCAGTGCTTCCTGCGATTTTTCCATTACTTCCTCTCGGCTGCTAAAACGCGTTCCCCGTAATGGTTTTTTAACTCGATTGAACAGAAAGAAGTCACAGGGAGCCAAATCAGGTGAATTCGGTGGCTGTTGGATGGTATTTGTTGCATTTTTCGTCAAAAAATTACGAATAATGATAGCACTGTGCGACGGTGCGTTATCATGGTGCAAAATCCACGAGTTTTCTGCCCACATTTCTGGTCTCTTTCGGCGAATTGCTTCACGCAAACGTCTCATAACGCCCAAATAATACTCTTTGTTTACTGTCTGGCCTTCTGGCAAAAATTCATGATGCACTACACCGTTGTAATCCATGAAAACCGTCAGCATTGCCTTCTTTTTTGACTGAAAACGACGTGGTTTTTTTGGTCTCGGCTCATTTGGTGAACGCCATTCACTTGCCTGATGTCTGGATTGCGTGTCGTACTCATAAACCCACGTCTCGTCTCCAGTAATGATCCTTTTGATGAATGTGGGATCGGATTCAGCCTCGCAAATCATGTCTTTTGCGACGTCAACACGGTCTCTTTTTTGCATGAAATTGAGGTCTTTTGGCATGCTACACGACGGAAACCCAAATCATTAACCACAATGTCTTGGGCGGATCCATAGGCAATGTTCAAGTCCTCCGCTATTTCTCTGATGGTTAATTTGCGGTTATTGACCAACATTTCTTTTACTTTATCAATTTTTTCACCGACTTTCGATGTCGATGGTCTGCCACTGCGTTCATCATCTTCGATTGACTCACGACCACTTCTGAACCGCTCGTGCCACTGGTAAACGACCGTTTTTTTTAGAGAATCGTTGCCGAAACACTTTTCCAACATTTCCAACGTCCGTGCGCCACTAAATCCGTTTTTACGCAAAATTTAATACAAGTTCGTTGTTGCAAATTTAAATCCATTTCTGCAATTGTAAAAAATCGCCAACACACACAGAGATAGATGTACTCTTGGCTACGTAACTTTTGCAAATGTCAAGTTATGACACTAAGATTTAAAGGGAATATCAACAACAGATGTACCAATTTAACAAAAAAAACAGAACTCAAATCGGAACGATGGGAGCGCCACACGGTGGTTATTCCGGGAACTTTTTGATCAAGGTATAGTATTTAAGAAATCATTAGCAGAGCGTGCCAAGCGGCTGGAAGATAGCTTCTGTGACACCCATATTTAAAAATGGAGACCGGGAGGACCCCAGTATTTATAGGCCAATATCGCTCACCTCCATCTCCTGTAAAATTTTTGGGCAAATCATTGTTAGTTCAATACTGAAGTACCTCGATAGCCAAGATTTATTGATTAATAACAACACGGGTTCCGTAAAGGTAGATCCTGCGAAACTCGGCTCCTGAAGAAGCCGTCGATGTATTCAAAAACCACGTCATAGAGGTATCGCAATCAAAGTGGAAAAGGTGTGACAAGCATTGGTTCGTGCGCATGCAAAAGTGTATTCATTATCATGGAGCATACTCCTAAAAACAATAAAGCCATTTTAAACTATAAATTCCTGTATTTTTATTATTAGTCTGAAAATATAAATAACAGCCCTCATATTCTAGACAAATCATCACAAAAACACAGCAAAACATGTCAACACTCTCCGTGGTCGGGAACATATAATACGTCAACCTATTTTCATGAGCATAACTCTACCGCCCACTGAATGCTCCTTCTTTTAACCAAGGTGGCACTACTGTTCCGGATCTGAATTGCACTCCCTAGGGAAATTCATAGAAATTTCATTTTCTTTTGATGATAAAATACTGTTACTAAACAGCCCTTTTGCCCTTTTCCTAATCGCTAACTCAAATTTTCATTCCAGCCCAGAAATAATATTTAATAGTAGGCCATGGCCCATCCCAATCTCTCCCTGCGCTCAAACCAGGGTCCGTGGGGGTCGATGTCAGTGCGAGTGGGCGTCGTGAAGATGCGGCGAGAAGGCGCTGTGTGAGATGCGGGTGCGTCGTCGCCTCCCGAGGGCTGTGGCTGGCCGCACTGCCAAGGACGATTATCAGCAGTCCACCCGTCGGGAAGCAACTCTTTACCAAGGAGCCCGGACACTATCTTCTCTTGCAGCAGACATCTTAATCACTTCCTCAGAACCCTTTCACAAAAATCACTTCCTTCTTCGACTCTTCACAACTAGGTGTGCACATCCCGACATTCTTCATTCCGTCCAAAATCCTCATTCCTTTCCGTCCTCTCGCACGACTCCTCGAAATAATCCCCTCTATCTCCGCCTCCGACATCCACTGCCCTTATCACTACACTCACTCTTTCTTCCTTCGTCGGATTTTCCTCGGCAAAATCCTCCCTTACCATACCATATCAAAAACTTCCGCCCATGTCACCCTCAATGTCCAACTTATCGCTCCAACATTCGCACTTCCACCTCTCGAGAGTTCCCGATCTGCTGCGCTCATCCTCTTTCCTGAAAAAAGAGCGAGTTGCCTAAACACACATCAAGCTGCAATCTTCTCCGAGTGATTCTCATTTGGCTCTTATTTCCCGCATCACTGCGAACAGTTTTTTGAAAGAATTATTCAGTGGTTCATCAGCTTAAGGCAGGCTATTAATTGTTCCAGAGATTAAGAACTTCTTGACTTATGGTAAACTCCTCCTTAAACGGCAATGAACACTCTCGGGATAAAAAATGAAAGCGAAATATTCCATTCATCACTGGAAAAAAAATCTTCCCGATCCCTATTGAATGTCAGGGAGTGCGAGTTCATTATTTCATCAACCACGGGATTTACGCGCGGGGGGGGAGGTGGATGGGGGAGGTATGACACTCTACCCTCCCCTGAAAACTCCGGCCGCAATATCGACGCATGAGTGAGGGGAAGCGAGGCGTGTTGCAGCCCCCGCACCCCACTCCCCCGGAGGCACTCCCACTCTGGCCACTCCCCTATCACCGCCGCCGTCACCCAAGAGGGAGTAGTGGGAGTGGGGGGTTCTCCGCGTCCCGGAGAGAAAATCTCGGCACACCCTCCCACGCACCCCATCCCCTCGCACGCACCCCGTCCCCTCGCCACACGCACACACACACACAGACGCGGGCGTATGGAAGAGAGAGCTCTCCCTGAGGGGTGACCGACCATCTCCCAGCGAGACGCGTCTTCACCATCCGATCGAAGCATGGTGTTTTGGTTACAGCTCTCAATGCAACTTTCGCAAATTTTTTTAGGATGTGCGTAGGTGGAGAAACATTAATGATGGTATGAATACACGGATTCACGTGAACAAAGTTCACACTACGAAGTGCCGCCCAATTTTCGAGTGCCACATTAATTATAAAATGGGTGTCCAATGGATTTCCACAGTGTACCTAAACCAAATTTCCAGTCAATCGAGGAAATTCTTGCAGAAATCGGAGTGCTGCTACTGTCGCCCTTAATAGAAATCACGTTTTAATTCCGGAATCGGTGAAGCACGTAATAAAAATCGGTTACTCTGATTACGTTGAATCTATAAAACAACTTAAAGTAACCAAGTGCTTTCAAAAATTGGGTTTCAGAGCAGAGTTCAGTTTGTATGTGTCGAAGTCTCAATATTTCAATCTTTCACGAGCAACAAGCAAAACAGTTTAAGCAGCATTCCAAGAAAATAATTAAAGAGATCAAGAAAAATATGAAAAATTGGCGTACGAATTCAACTCGAACAGATAATTAAGCTGCTCTTCGCGGACAACGGCGCTGTATTTTAAGAGAAGAAACGAGGCATTGCAAGGAAATTAGACAATACGAAAAAGTAAAATCTCTAGTGAAACAAGATTAAAATTATGGTGACGCTCTGCAGTTAAATTAGAAAAGATAATCCCCAGTTGAGACTGCGGAAAGAATCTATGTGAAGTAGGTAGAAGGGGGTTTTAATATTTAAGCAGTTGGATCACTAAGCGATGATCGAAGCAAGAGTGGTGGAGTAAGTTGAACAGAAATAGCAAAATAGGCTTTATATATCAGAATAAACCATCACCAAATTCAAAAAGTACTAGGAATAACAAAATTAAGTGACTCGTCAAAACTTGAATGTAGAGTATTTTTTCTACGTAAAAAGAAGAATGAAGGACAGAGGTAAATGAAATTCAGTGCTACCAAAGAAGGCAAAATTGCAGAGCAAATGGAGAAACACAATTATTTCCATGAAGGGATAAAGAGACAGGCTTGAGAAGAAAACTTAAAAAAAAACTCCTGGGCATGTTATAAACCAATATGATTTAATTGAGACGATAATTGAATGGAGCGTTGAGAAGAAGGATTAGCAGGTGAAGGCAAGGGATTAACTATGGAAAATCAAATGCAAGAGTCTCAATTAGTGTAAATACAAAAAAATGTCCAAATGTTTGTGCAATAATTATTAAATTATAATCCTCGACGCAGGCAGTGATTAGCATGCTTGAAATCACCTAATAAATGGACTGAAAATGATTTTATAGTGACGCAACTTTCCTTGGCAGCGCGATTAAACTGGTGAGGAAACGTGGTGGGGGGTCTGTTTTTTCATCGTAGCCGGTAACTAGTTTGCTCCGAGCAGTCTTAGCGGAAAGACGTGCTTTCGCGTGAAGTTTGTTTTTCGACTTCGCAACACTGCGTGATCACTAAACGTTCGCTTGAACAGCGATACGCCATCAGGTTTTACATGCGGCTTGGAAAGAATGCAACCGAAACATGTCAGGTGCTTCGAGAGGACTTCACGGACGACTGCACGACAAGGCCATAGTCCGGGAGGTAGCACACGGCGTTCAATGAGGAGGTCACCGACGAATCCCGTTCTGGACGCCCAACAACGGCCAAAACCGACTAAAACGTAAATCGGGAGCGCGACGTGTTGCGTACCGACTGTCAATTGAGCATCCAGCAAATTTATGACACCCTAAACCTGCCCACGTTTGCTTTAAATGGGGTAGTGACTGAGGACCTGGCTATGCGCAAGGTCTGTGCGAAGCTTGTGTCGAAAGTGTTGACGAAAAAAATATTTCGAGTTTCGCGCTGTTAAGAATTGTTTGATTTTACTCAAAATGATTGATTTTCTTAACTCTGTTGTAGCCGGAGACGAATCCTGGATGTTAGAGTACGACCCAGAATCAAAAAGGCAGAGCGGCTAGTGGCACACAAAATCATCCCTCCACCCCAAGAAAGCGCGGATGGGCAAATCTCGCATCATAACGGGATGCTCATTGTCTTCTTTGACGTCCAAGGAATTGTCTATTTTGAGTTTATACGACAGAAAGAAACTGTCAACTCAGCCTTTCACCGGGAGGTGCTCGAGAGGTTTAAACGCCGGGTAGCGCGCGTGAGGTTGGCATCTGAGATACGGTCAAGCCATGACAATTCCCCCAACCGCACGTCCTTTATCGTTACCAACTTCCTGGCCCGGAGCACCATCACCCAAATGTATGTCACAACGTTCCTGGGATACATTCCCGTTAAGGAGTTCAGGATACCTCCCAGACGTGGCAGATATCTTTGCAGGTGAAACATGCAGAGGGAGAGTATTTTGAAGAATTTTAACCATTTGTACAAGTACGATCAGTGAATATATATTTCCCAGAGAATACGCATTGCGTTTTAAGTGGACGCTGTACATGAAATAACGTCTGAGAAGCGTTTTATACATCTTCGACTTTTCCCGGACGATTTAAAAGGAGGTAGTCAAATGTTAATAATAGTCATGCGAAAATGCACCAGACAAACTTCTCTCTCGGATATCCATGTCGAAATCAACGGCGTCAAAAAAAACGATCATTTGTTAGACCACGGGAGCAGCGATCCGGAGAGGAAAAGTGCCCCGAATGGACCTGCAAGACTCAACGTTTCCTTTCATTAAATCAATCGCATCCCGTGAGACGTTGTGACGTAGCAGTGAATAAATGAAAAACAACCATTGTACTCCCAACAGTACTCAACTGCACATACAAATATATTTCAACACCTGAGCGTCATGTATTTGTTTAAATTTAAGTTCATTGTATGGGTACATAATACCGAATACCAAGTGGGGAAGGGGTAATACGGAGAGAGTTTGCGGTAGGTTAACTGTGGTGGATGGTCTCCCTTGCCTGGTCGTAATCCGTCTCCGTCAAGGGGTATTCGTCATGGTGGAGGGGGGCAAGGACCAGGGGACATGATCAATATCAGCGCGCGGACCACCAATGGATGCATGAAGCGAAAAAAACCGGCACTAGCGGAGTGTTTGTGTAAAAAAGAACAGAAATACCGAAATCGGAATAAATGAAGACAGATGGTCAACTAGGATACAAATTCTCTCTAGCCACTCGACTGATGTGTGAATGTTGAACCTCAGCGCGATCGTATCAAAGTAATGAGCGCCGCCCGGGAACGGCGAAGTGTGGAATCATCAATCAGAAAATAGGGGGATGAAAACTCCTTGATGATAAATATTTCCATTCCCTCATCACCCCACCCTTAACAGGAGACGTCTGGCCGCTCGTCACACCTCCCCCCGGGACCCTATGCAGCGAAAACTTAGCATTCACGGCCCTGTGGTCACAAATTCATTTAATAGAGTCTATTGTGTAAGACCTTTTCAGTAATATTTGTTGGTAACAAACCCAAAATATTATCGCCCCTAGTAAGTGAAGTGAAAAGTTAATGCAATGAGTTCAACGTAAAATAGTTCAAAAGCGATTCGCAGATATTTTTGTCTTTATACCCCGATTTAAAACTTTATGTGCTAACTATAACTATATGTCAATAGATAGGACATTGTAATCCCCACCGAATATAATGTCGCGATCATTGTGTTGGGATAATAAACCTTTGATTTGCTGATCTTAGTCTAGTATTTAAATGTCTCTGTCGGCTGGCGGTCTGTAAAGTGCGCATAACTAAACTCCTTTGAACTGAGGACATTTAATTTTGCACCAAACGCTTTACAAACCATTGCCCGGAATTACCTCAGTCCTGCTGACGCCGGAATTTTTAACTGCAATAAAGACACTGCTCCCGATTCTATTTGCTCCGTCATTTCTGTAAATGGAAAAGGACTTAAGAAAAATTTCACCGTCGGCAATATCAGTGGATAACCAGCTTTCTGTACCAATAATTATATCTACACCATTGTTTTGAATCGTAAGGTAAATCGTAATATTCTGCAGATAGGTTTTTTCAAATTTAGAAATTGACTATCAATACAGATAACGTTTCCTTGATATTACGATTTTGTTAAATTTTTAACGTGGATCGCCTTCTTATTAATATTGAATCACTTGAAACATTTCCTGTCCAATGCCCTCTTATTAAATGAACTATCGTTAGCACTGAACCTCCTCGTTTCTTTTTTTTGGCTTCTTTGAGGAACACCTGATGATCTCGTTCAACGTCGAAACCTGGGTCATGTTTCTAAATAAAGTGTGAGGAATTACAGTCAATAGCTTCATTTCAATATGCTATATAAACTCCATAAAGTTTCGCCGGAGGCAACACATTTTATTCATATTTCAATGCCTTGATAAATTTTATAAATTAAATACCAAAGGTAATCAAAAACTCGCTGTCTCTCATCACAGAATAACTAAATACAACCAGCTAATAGCAGTTACAGCATGTCATCATTGGAATGAGCCATTAACCGTTATAACTAATGCGTAATCTCTCCCATCATTCAAGCGCGCGCTTCATTTATAATTAATTTCTCACCAAACCAACCAGTAGAAGTTTAGCTTCATAGAGACTTCGAGATCCTTCCTTTTTCTTTCGCGGCAGTATCATTCTTTTTATTGTTAATTGTAAATATATTGCAAGAATATAATTTTACAAGTATTGTTTGAATGTAATGTCATGGGTATGTATTGCATATGTTTATGTTGCATGTGTTTATGACGTATATATTATGCTATAGTTATTAATAAAACGAAGCAACTAATTTATTTTTTTGCCATATGTTATTCCTAAGATAGGGTATGCATTAATTTAATTGCAATTTATGCATAATTTGCTGAACTTATCCGTAAGTTTAATTTTGTACAGGCATGACGAGGGGTTAGGTGTATGATGAGGGGTGAGGGACTCAATCTTGCCCCAAAATAAAGACGACTGTCTTTTTTCTGTCGATCTGTCCATCGATTTCCTTTCCTTTGGACTTCCCTCCGCCGTCGTGACGAACCACTCGTTTACGGGAGGGGGGGGGTGAGGACCACGGCATGCAAGGACACACCTCACACCCTGTCCTCAAAATTATTTCCATTCGACTTCCACTGGAAACATTCAACCGCACATACTAAACCGGAATTCAGACGATGACGATTTGGCGTTCCATTGTATCAATAAGTGGGCAAACCGTATGTTTTTACTTGTTACTTTTTTAATAGTAAAAATAGAAGTAATGATATCGTGATATTCATGCATTTAAACAAGCTCTTTTAAAATCCTAACATCTACTTTTCCAAAACGTTTAGAAACTTACAGATGAGTACAATTATATTACATGATGAATTATGCGTACAATTATTGAATGATGAGATGCAAGCGGTCCTTTTATATTTCTCAGTCTCTAATGAAATTTAATTTGCATTACATGTCCATCAACTACGTGTGATCTGTTCCCTTTCTATTTTGATGTGCAACGAAAACAAAGATGCCGTAGCTAATTAAAAGCTTTGGTTCTTCATCAGCCTCGCAGCAGTTTATGCGCATTTACTCAATCACAATCAGATCGTCATTATACGAGAAAGTAGCGTCAGACGAAGCTTCGTGCGTCAGGATGAAAACAACTGAATTTAGTTTTAGTAATTCCACATTAAAATATTTATTGCACCATCCATGCAAACAGTAGATTGATTAGTGAAGCGAAGTTATTGTAAACTTAGAATACTTACATTGTAGATTGTATTACTTATAGATTGCTCGAGGAATTAGAATGGCAATCACCTGCTCAGTGAGGGTCGCACGGAATTTTTCATTTGTGAATGCATGCGTGAAATACGATATTTTCCGCGGACAAGGACAATTTTTCCACGTGGTCATCACGATGGTAACCTAGAATAGGCAATGTTTAGAAAAAAACTCAGCATTCATTACATCCGCGACTAACAGCGGAGAAATTCTAATATCGTAAAGGAATTGTATCAAAAAACTGAATGACCAGAAAGGAAAAATAGAAAAGAATACGAAGAGAAAAATGTATGCAGAGCAAACATCGTGAAGAGAGGGAACATGAGTTGAATGACCGAGTAATGGATACATTTAAGAGGGGACAATATGGAAATGAGAACGCAAAGAGCGTATAAAACCACAGCGTCAATTGGTCCGAGACACGAATTGAAAGAAAGCAGAAAGCCTCAGGTGGCGCGGATGCCAAACGTTGGTGGTGCAGCAGAAGTACTTGGGCCTGCGAATCCAAGTAGTGGTATGAGGCACCTACCCACCCATCCACCCACCTCCCCCCCCACCCTTCCCCTCCCCTCGCTGGAGCGCGCAACAAGCACGGACTCCTCGCTTCGGCGGCAAGTGGGCGAGCCTGGAGAATAGCGATTTAAAGTGCATGTTTTAAATGTGTGGATTATATAGTATTCGCAGGCACCCCAAAAACACACCTCTATAATCATGAAAGCTCAGTGGCAATGATTACGCCCATTACATATGCTCCAGCCTGGGCGTAACAATAGCACAGCAAACTGAGTTAAACGTACTAATAATTATAGGACTTAGCGAATTTCATTAGTGTATTCAATGAACTCCATAAACGGTTTCATTTGGCTTTTTAGGATTGCATGGGCTGAATTGATATCACGAGTTCAATTGCAGCGCATCTGAAATTACCGATTTCATTGAATGAGATCGTTTTAATGAAATAATAACATTTTCAGATGATATTAAATTCGATAACCTAGCGCTGATTAACTGAACAAGTAATATTTTAGATCCTGTCAAAATAATTAACTGTCTTCCAATAAACCGCACTGTGTTATATTTTATTAATTTAAGTACCCTGCAAGCCATCGATAGGGTGTTTGGCAGGGGGTGAATACACACTATCCTAATTTTTACCCGAAATGGACCCTACTGTATTCGGACAAAGTTGTCATGATCCCCTATCATTAGTGGAAAAAACGACATCTTAAATCTATCTGCTATACACTAAATCTCCCTAATTTCATTGACATGATAGCTCCTACTGTAGTACAGTGGGGGTAATTATACATTTCTAGCGTCAATGTCAAAGAGATGCCCTTCCAATTTACGCAGGAACTTCAATCTTTAATTTAACCTTCACTCCGTGAGTGATTCATCATAATGGCGGCCCTTAATGCCATACAATGCTGGTGCGACACTTGGCTATAAGAATTAAAATTAAAAAAAGTTCGTGGTCATAAATGTTTGGGAAAAGAGCAATTCCCACCCAAACGCCAACTGCATTGAGAACTCTGAAATGGAATGTGCAGACTCAATTAAATACCTAAGCGTTACCCTCCCTACGATTTCTCCTGGGTGAAACACATGCGGGGAATATATGGACAAGCTAACAAAAAATTAGGATTTATTAGAACAGTAGTGGGTAAATTTGATTAAAAGGTAAATTAGGAAAGTTATCTTTTGTTGTTTAGACCTCATTTCGAATATGCTTCAAGTACATATATGGGATCCTCACGAAGTTGGATTGATTGCCGAATTGGATCGCATGAAGCGTGCAGGACCTAGATTTGTAAAACGTATGTATGATAAACTTATTAGCGCGTCCAAAATACTAGAGCAGATAGGCTGGGAATCACTCGTGGAGCGAAGTTGAAATTACAGATTAAATCTCTTGTATGAATTGGAAGGATGTCTGTGAAGCAGTGATGTTGAAAATATATCATTCATCCCATCGCACTACGGTAGGAGAGATCATGTCAATAAAATTAGAGGGATTGAGTGCAGAAGAGATACGTTTAAGATGTCATTTTTTCCACCAACGATAGGGGATCATAATAACATTTTTCGGCCGCGGTAGGGTCATATTCGGCTAAAATTATTCTGGTGTGTATTCACCCCCCGCCACACACCCTATCGGTGGCTTCCGGGGTAGATAAATAAAAAAATGATGAACACAATTTTTTCTATTTTTTGGTAGGGGTAAGGAATTGTTACTCAATCATAATTTTAATCCTCTACTTTTAATTAATCGTTAGTGAGGATGAGGCTAACACTCATAATTATATTGCATTTTCCACGCGACGGTGGGAAACCGTTTAAATTATGGATGACTCTGGATATTCAGAGGAAGCTTTGTGATTCATTGGGCAATACAGTATCCAGGTGCCACAGGGAGAGGAATTCGCCTCCTTAAGATCCTGGTTGTGTATTTCTCACGCATTTAAGGCGTTATTAATATCATTGAGTGACTCCGTTAAGACATCCTTCCAATTGATCAAGTTCTGTGGATCAAGTACCGCGCAAGTATCGCGGGGATCTCCGAAATGATAGCCAGGATCCTCAACAGCAAACACGACGCTGTGACCAGGTTCAACACCGTTGCCAAAATAAACCACCTCTTACATGGACCTAAATACAACATTCTGAAATAGTTATCAGAAGGCGTTTACACAGTGCCATGCTCCAGCGGCATATCTTACATTGGGGAAACCTCCAGATCTCTCACAACAAGTATCAAAGAAGGATATTGCAGGCCGACGTAAAAGAAAAAGTTCATCTACTCAGCCATCGCCGAGCATGCTAGGGATAAGCCGGGACACGTAATTGATTTGGAAGCTGCAAAAGTAATAGTAAAGGACAAGCGCTTTATCCCTCGGCAAATCCTTGAGGCCCTTGAAATCCTAAAAATACCGCGGAATATCAACAAGGACGATGGATATCTATTAAACAGTGCGTGGAAAAGGACTATCCAACCAGAGCGCGGTTCTTGACTACCGACCCTATTTAAGAGACTAGCTGTTCAATGCCGCGGAAACCTTCGTGCGAATTTCATTGCGTTTAATGATTGAAGATGTACAAATTACTTCAAAAGCAAAGCTTGATTATCCATCGCAAATAATAAATGGAATTAAACGTCACATCATATTCTAATAAAACACAAAATTAAAACGAAATTATTTTTCAGCCCAGAAATATATTCATTCATTCACCTAAATAGCATTTGATAGAGTGTACCTGTATATAAAGACCACTAAGTGAAGGATATCGTTTGGCCACTATAAGGAGGAAGTGGTATGTTCTTGTTATCACAAGAAAATAAAGTCCTAATGCATAATATGATTGAATTACCTAAATTTACGGTTCAAATTGGTTTAAAACGTCTAAATATCTGGAAACTAGCCTGGAATGAGCTTTGAACGTTTTCTATGAGTTCTCTAAATTGCGTTTTTTATTGCAGATATTAAGATTGGTATTTATTTATTTATTCAGTATTAGTCCGAAAACTGCACATTTTGGCCTTTACATCGAACTATTAACAAGGATAACAATGTTTACATTTGCAAACACCCAAGCCCTAGATGGAGGGTAACTCATCCAGGCGGGAATCGAACCCGCGACCCTTGGAATGGCAGACGAGGACGTTACCCCGCCTCCACCGGGGTCGGTATACATTTTCAATTGACGCAAAGTTAAATATTTTTATGGATTCAACACAAAATTTTCAATAAATGATAAAGCTGTCGTTTTGAAGATTTTCGGCGTCTTCAGTTGTGCTTTCAAACCACAGCAAACAAGACGCTCACCGACCTCCATCCCGCACGACATGCGAGGCGCCCGCCGTCTTACTCCAAAGTGTATTGAAGGGCAGTTGTGAGAACGATTCTTTAAACATTTAAAAAAAATAAGCTGGAACACCCATAAAGGTTCTGCCCTTGCTCCAGTTTCGAATGCAGATTACAAATAAATATGTTAAGCAAGAATAAGCTGATGCAACTTGACATCATGTTTTTTACGAAAAGATATTTTTTAGAAAATACATGTATTAATCAATGAAATAATTAATCAATAAATGTGTGATGCCTATTTATGGTATTTTTACAACGGCCCCTAAAAATTATTTATCTAAAAGTACAGTGGGAAGTCCCTGACTCTTTCTTCATAACTTACAATGCCTACCTAACTCTTCCTTCCTCTCACCCACTTTCCCAACTTTCTCTCCTCTATCACTGCCTTCAAACTACAACTAGCTTTCAATCTTTCGTCCAACCACCACCTCTGATTTTTTTTCAGATTACCTTAAGTACCTCCCTCTCTTCACTCACTCTTTTCAAAACTTCAGCGTTTGTCATTTTCTCTAGTCAACTTACATTCTCCATTCTCCGCCACACCCACATTAAAATAGCCTCCAATCAGCTTGTTTCAAAGACCATATTTCACAACCATAAAACACTGCACTTCACATTGATGTTCTTTCAAATCTTTCTTTAGTGTACTCGCCGTTAATTCTCTTCTTATTAAAAATGACTCTCTCTCTTCAAAAAAATGTCCTACTAATGTTCTCGACACACTTCCCCTTTTTCCTCTTAACCCCTGCTCAAACGCATGAAGTGCTCCGTCTACTCCTCATTATTCGGTTGGGTTTAATGAACTTCACTGCTTTATCCTGCTCCTAGTGAGTCCCATTAGTTTTTTGTCTTGCTGTAAAAAAGCTGCCCTGCTGTTTCTGCGGTTTCCTGTAGAACACTCAATAATAACTACAATTCCTTGGCTGAGTGACTCATTATTGCATGACCATCTAAAAGACAAATTGATTACATTATTCCTCCGACCACTTTTATTGCATGCTCCAGCCCTTCCAATGAAACCTTAATATTTTCTCAGTGAAAAGAGCCGTCTTTTAAGAGCAAGCCTCTCGCACTTCCATACCAATCATTACACATTTCTATCCTCCCTTTGCTAGTTTGATCTCTTATGTTGACGTTTGATTTACATGAGAGTTACGAGCAAATTGCCAATCACTCCTCTCCTCTCCTACGTATCCCGCATATTTTACAGTAAATTTTCCAACTACGCATAGTCATTCGGCATTTTAAAATTCACAAAAATGTATTCCTATTGATGTACTTTTACTAATGTCTTCATTACTGAAAATACAAAATGCGTCTCTCTCCCCCTTATAATACCATATATATCAACAAGGCCTGCCTCAAAAGAAGTAGGACTGAGTTGGTCAAAAAAATTTATTACCAGAATTGATACATTCACTCAAACGTCTTCAAAGCAGCACCCTTGTGCGACCGCACACCGCTGCCACACGACTGCTCGTACGCCTTCTGGAAGGCGACGCCTGGAAGGTTGCTCAGCTCCCTCATCATGGCCTGTCGTACCGCTTCCACCGAGCCGCAGTGACGTACTTGCAGTACGGGCTTGAGGCGGGAGAGTGGGAAGAAAACTGACGGGGTACTGCCTAAAAAAGTTTGATCCTCTCTGACATGGTCGAGAGGCGGCTCTTGGCAGACCCGCGTTCGAGTTTCCTTTTGCTCGTCCGAGAGTAGTCGCGGCACTAACTTCAAACACACCTTTCTCATGCTCATGCTTTCCGTAATAAGTCGATGCACATCACTTTTAGGGATGCCAAGTTCATCAGAAAACACGCAAACCCTTAATCTACGATCTCTGTCAAAAAAGCCTTCGCTCTTGCCAGATTTTCGTCCCCTTTTGAGGGCGTTGGTCGTCCTGAACGTTCAACGTCCTCAACATCTTCTCCACCCTCCTGAAATGACTTTTTCCACTCAAAAACACCCGATCTGCCCATGGTGTTATCATAATAAGCCGCCTTAGAATGCCATGAATCTCTTTCCCGTTTTATCCAGTTTCACGCAAATTTTGATAGCATAGCGCTCTTCAAATAACATGTTCATGACGGAGCGTAGCGAGGTCACGTTACAGAGGTTGCGCATACGAACGAGCCACACTCCAAAAGTAATGGGAGCCACCTACTACGGGCCACTAGCCTTTCCTGAGACTCCCCTCCCTCGAGCCCAGTCAGGAAAACCGATGCCCGCCCGTCCGTCTAAACGGGGAAAATAAATCATACTACTTTTGGAACACACCCTGTACATACATTGGAAAGATCCAGTGTTCAAGTCCCGGTCAAGGAAATATTTTTGTCCTTGTGATTTGCTCAATTCCACCTTCCCCACCTCTCCTGAGTTCATCCTTCATACGTGTTCCCATCCCTTTTCCTTATATCTATATATAACCGAATTTTGGGTTAATTATTGTGTTTATGGCTATACATATTTTATTCATTAGGTAATCTACCGGTTGAGGTACGTCTTTGGATGGACACAGCTACTAAATAAATATTTTGTGATTCCTAACAAAATATAAAATTCAGTATCCTACTCTGCATCAGGTCCCTCTTCATTTCTTAGTACTTCCTTCCTCCCTTCATCCCGTTCAACATCCCTGTCCTGTTCCTTCCCTTTCCTCGTTTGAATAATATTCTCCCCTCTATTACAGTCTTCAACATCCCACTGCCGATAAATACCCCCTTCATCCACTTTTCCTGCCTCCATAAGATTTCTCCCAGCAAAACCCTTCTCTTCGCCCACCATACCAAGCACTTCCTCATTTATTTTCTTCTCGGTCAATTTCACCTTCTCCATTCTTCTCCACTCCCACATTTCAAAAGCCTCCAGTCTACGTCTATCCTCCTGCTTCAATGACCACGTTTCCGCGCCGTACATAGCTACGCTCCATATGAAAGTTTTTACGAGTCTTTCCTTGATATCCTTACTCAACGTCCCTGTCATCAACTCCCTCCTCCTTGTGAAAGCCTCTTTGCCTAGCGCAATACTTCTCCTTACGTCCCTACTACATTGACCCTGTTGGTCCAAAGCACTACCGAGATACTTAAACTGTTCTACCTGCTATAGTTTTTGCCCTCTTATTTTAATGTTTAGCTTAGCCTTTTTCTTTCTAGAAAATCGCATAACCTTTGTTTTATTAATATTGATTCTCATCCCATACTGAATTTACAATTCACTCAGCAATGCTTGCTACCCCTTGGCTGACTGAAAAACTAAACCTTGGTCATCAGCAAACCTAACTGATTTCACGAATTCCCCACCCACTTCCATTCCTACCTCGTCTTCCGGCCAGATTACTTCCTCATAGATACTACGAATCAGTCCATTTAGCCTCTTCCTCCCAAATTTGCCTAAATATTTCAGTTGTTCAGCAGGAATGTTATCCACTCCCACGGCCTTATTTAGCATCATATCCCTTAATGCCCTGTCTATCTCATCGTCGAGTATACCTGGACCTAAGCTTCTTTCCTGGACCTAAGATCTTTCTCGACGTCATGTTCCTTTTCTGTGTCAAACTTTGTTGGTCCAAGTTCTTTACTATAAGGTTCTTCTATATATTCCTTCCATCTCTCATGGATCTTTCCTGTGTCAACTATTATCTTACCCGCCTTATTTCTAACTGCTAGCATAGATCTTCCTTTCTTAAATCCAGATAAAGATTTAACTTTGCTGTACAGCGAACTAATTTCACCCTTCCGCTGCACAATTTCCGTATCCTCACACTGCGTCTTCCACCATTCTCCTTTTGCTTTATTCGTTGCCCGCCTCAATTTCTTGTTAAATTCTTTTTACTTCATTTTGCCTAATTTTGTACCTACATTCTTCCATTTTCTCCGCTCATCCAACTTTGTAATCATCTCATCCGTGATCCATGGTTTCCTAGTCCTTTTAGCGTTAACGGTTCCAATAGTGCCTTTTGCGGCTTTAGACAACCCTTTCTTGATACTCTCCCATTTTTCTGCGATAGTACTTAGCTCTTTACTATCCTCCATGATTTCCTCTACAGACTTTTGGTACTCTTTCCTTTTCAAACCATTTAATGCTTCTACATTCCATTTTTTAACCCGCCGCCCGGCCTTGTCTTTTTGAAATGGGCGCTCCATTTCATAACAACTAAATTGTGGTCAGAGTCTGCATCCCCTCCCGGGAAGCTGTGGGAATTTTTTTACACTGTTCCTAAACCTATGTCCAACCAGAATATAATCTAGCTGATACCTTTCTGAGTCACCTAGCATTTTCCATGCATACCTGCGTCCTTTGTGGTGTCTAAACCAAGTGCTGGTGATGACTAACACCTGTCTCCTGCAGAACTCAATTGCTTTCTCCCTGCGGTCATTCCTTTTACCTAAGCCGTACTCCCCCACCTCATAACCATCTCTGTCTTTGTCTACCGTCGTATTCCAATCCCCATCACTATCAAATATTTCCATGAAGGAACACCCGCGATTATGTCCTCTAATTGATGGTATATCCTATTGACCTCTTCCTCCGTATGGTTGCTCGGTGGCATGTATACATGAATAATAACCAAGTTTGTCGGTTCTGCTTTTATCTCTACAAGTAATAATCTATCCGTTACCTGCTCTATGTTGACTACGCTTCTTCCTACCTCTTCGTTTAATGCTATTGCAACCCCTCGCTGGCTCTCGTCCCCGCCGCTGTATACTACCTTGATCAAAAAGTTCCCGGAATAACCACCGTGTGGCGCTCCCATCGTTCCGATTTGAGTTCTGTTTTTTTTGTTAAATTGGTACATCTGTTGTTGATATTCCCTTTAAATCTTAGTGTCATAACTTGACATTTGCAAAAGTTACGTAGCCAAGAGTACATCTATCTCTGTGTGTGTTGGCGATTTTTTACAATTGCAGAAATGGATTTAAATTTGCAACAACGAACTTGTATTAAATTTTGCGTAAAAAACGGATTTAGTGGCGCACGGACGTTGGAAATGTTGGAAAAGTGTTTCGGCAACGATTCTCTAAAAAAAACGGTTTCCGTCGTGTAGCAGCAAAGTTGGACCTCAATTTCATGCAAAAAAGAGACCGTGTTGACGTCGCAAAAGACATGATTTGCGAGGCTGAATCCGATCCCACATTCATCAAAAGGATCATTACTGAAGACGAGACGTGGGTTTATGAGTACGACACGCAATCCAGACATCAGGCAAGTGAATGGCGTTCACCAAATGAGCCGAGACCAAAAAAACCACGTCGTTTTCAGTCAAAAAAGAAGGCAATGCTGACGGTTTTCATGGATTACAACGGTGTAGTGCATCATGAATTTTTGCCAGAAGGCCAGACAGTAAACAAAGAGTATTATTTGGGCGTTATGAGACGTTTGCGTGAAGCAATTCGCCGAAAGAGACCAGAAATGTGGGCAGAAAACTCGTGGATTTTGCACCATGATAACGCACCGTCGCACAGTGCTATCATTATTCGTAATTTTTTGACGAAAAATGCAACAAATACCATCCAACAGCCACCGAATTCACCTGATTTGGCTCCCTGTGACTTCTTTCTGTTCAATCGAGTTAAAAAACCATTACGGGGAACGCGTTTTAGCAGCCGAGAGGAAGTAATGGAAAAATCGCAGGAAGCACTGATGGACATACCGAAAACCGAATATAAAAAATGTTTCGAGGATTGGATCAAGCGCTGGCATAAGTGTGTTGCAGTCGATGGGGATTACTTTGAAGGGGACAATATAGATTTAGATGAATAAACTTGTATTTTTAATTTTCTGAATAAATTCCGGGAAATTTTTGATCAAGGTAGTATTATTCTATAATTATCACTCCAGTAATCCCAGCTATCCTGCCATCTCACCTTGCATAGACCTAAAATATCTATTTTTCCCCTTTCCATCTCTCGCTTAATATTCTCCAGTTTCCCCTATTCCCATCATTGTCCTAACATTCCACGTCCCTATTCTAACTAGATTAGTCTTCTTCTCCTGCGTCTTCTCTCCTGCTGCTGCCGGTTTTGCCTTGCAAGGGTTTAATGGGATGACGACCGCGGAAGCGTTGCCTCCCCTGCTGCCAGGCACGACACACGGCCGATTGTGTCGAGCCCCGTAGTTGCCATAACTCAAAATCTCTGTATAGTCCATCATGATAGTCTTGGGAATAATAATTGAGGCGGTTTCCTGTGGCCTTCATCAATAGTGTTTTTAACGTTACACCATCACTTGCTGGCCGCCCCACTGGGGTCAGACGCCATTGCAGCCGCCTCACTGAGGAACAGACGCTGCGTGGACTACCTTTCGTCTGACTGCTAACCTTCGACCTATCAGGCCTGGGTGTCCCTACCAGGAGCAATAATTATTACTCCCGCCAGCACAGCTATAGGTGTCATCGGAACGCACAAGGCCTGCCACCACGTCAAGGTTTTAGTCGGGGAAGGGGGTTATATATATTTATATATATATAATTATATGTATACATACATAGATATATATATATATATATATATATATATATATATATATATATATACATATATATATATATATATACATATTTTTTTTTATAGTGATGTTACATTTTCCTTGAACACTATTCCTTCCAACTTCAGTATCTCTCTGAGTATTTGTCGCATGGTGTCAAGGTTACAATTCTCTTTCTTTGATTCTATATATTATATACAAATAAATATCCCACGCAGAGGGCCTGGGTTAGAATTCCGGGAGCTTCGAATATATTTTTGTGATATCTCAATCTCTATTTGAGGTTCTTTGTGGAGCGCACTTCGAGGGAGTACACCGTCCGTCGGATGGGACGTTAAACTGCGGACCCCTTGGCGCCTTTCGTAAAGAGTAGGCTAATGCTGACGCCGGGTTTTCTCCACCCTTCATCCTTTTCTGTCTATCCCTAACGGCGCAAATGGCTTTAGCTGTCGGTTGCCTTCCCTAAAATACTTGAACTACAAAAAAGATATTCTAGGGATATAAACCATTCCGGGGAAATAATTTTTACGATTCGAAACAAGCCAAGAGAAAACCGTTTCATCCTAATAAATACGTTGTCAAACAATGAATAACATTTTCCCCTTAAAATATAAGTATAAAATTTATAATACAATTTACTCGTTCAATAACTTATCAAAAACAAATTTCTGCAGGAGAGCCATATATTTTGATGAAAATATCAGGATTTTTACTGAGCAAAGTGTAATTTTGGGAACAAATGTCTTCTATTATGAATTGGAGGGTGATAAAGAAGAAAAAGTGAACATCTCCGTTCTCGAGTGGAATTTTGGGGCCAATGCGTGCGAATTTCGTAATTTAACGGTAAATAAAAAATGTATTCACTCATATATCAGTTATAAACAATCACTCATGGTAGGAACATCTTGTCCTCATTTTGGGTATCTCGAAATACAATACAAATAAAACCTATATATTGTTAGGCAGGTGCGTTTGTACAGGTTTTTTTATATCCTTTTTTTAAGGAAATCACACTATTGAGGCTTACGTAGGCAAAATGTACAGATTCAGAAAAAAAGCCAAAACCTTGATAATAAATGGACAATATCGGTGGTCATAGTCGCCTTGTTCAGAGAATGAATATGCATGGAGCATGCGAAAAGTATGTGTGGGTGTGCTGATGCATTACCAATTCCTTCATTCCACATCAATCGTGTTTACTCACAGGTATTTCATCTCATGTCAAGTACAGACACACACGCACGTGCGCACTTACCCAGTTCAAATTAAAATTGCAATTCTTTACAAGTAATATTTCTGGTTTATATGTAGCCTCATTTGCTTTTTCTGTTTTATTTGCTCTGATTAAAAGGAGTTTTTCTTTTTCGACTCTATTTTTCTTACTTTCTCCTCTCCGCCATATTATCAAAGATAACCCTTGAATATTCCTTACTCGCAAGCATTATTACAGTGTTCTATCTCTCTTCATTTCATCTTACCACATTCATGAATAGCATTTTATGTTTCCAAATATTCGACTCTAACTGTCATCCTCGTTTCTGCCCAGCTAAATGTTTCAGCGTACGCTTGGAGTCCTCCTTTGTCTTTTTCAGGTTATGGGAAATAATTTTCCACTGAATAGCGTTAACTTAACTCATTCATTGCATAGTCCACATTTACTTTCATTACTCATTCATTTCATAGTCCACAGTTTGTCAACTGCTCAGTCGCAGCAGTACAAAACCAGAACCTACTTGGACTGGACAATTTTTTGACGGTTATGTCAAAGTTAAATTTGAATAATGCTGCCATTTTGCGTAAGTTTTCATGTGTACTAAGTTATCAAATAAGTCCATGAAACAAACTGCATTTTAAAGACCCATTTGATGTAACAACATTGAAAAATGACCAACAACCTGCTAAATAATTTGCATAAGTAAGAAGAATGAATGATAATTTCGCAAAAATGCACAAAAAGCGCGAATGAAAACTTGTGTGTTGCCGCTAATTGGAAAATAATTCTTTCGTTGAATAGTGACGGAGGTCGGGTAATGCCAGGTTGCCATGCTTGGCTTCACCTGGAAATTAAATTAATTGCGCTAAACTGTGTGTGGGTGCACTTTTTAATTCATAAATGCCTGGAAATAATGACGAAACAATATCACGCTAACTTCAAAGCACTTATTTTTTCAAACGAAGTTTATTTACATCGCTTAAAATTTCGATATTTTACGCACCAAAACTAAAGTGATTCAAGCAAATTTTGAAATACAGACATAGCGATGCACCCCGTGCCACCACATAGATTAGTTTACTAATTTTGAGACTTCTCCAAGAAAGTTAAAATGTAGGTGCGAAAAAGATGCAGAAAAGAGTTCATTACAAGCAGCACTAGAAGTTCAGACCGAGTCACGTAATTGCACTCTTAATTTTTGAACGGTGAAACTTGGAAATGGGAAAGCTCGTTCCTCGATTACTCTAATACAAAGCGTGACCACGCGACTTTCCATGTACCGTGTCTGCGGTAAATAAATGGAGACATGACCGGTTCTGGTCTCCAGGAAAAATTACGTATATTAGGGGTAACATACGATGTTTTTATGAAAGGTTTCGGTAACAATATTTTCCTAACGTGGGCGTGAAGTGCTGAATACAGCCCTTCAGTTGATGCGTGCGAATAATAGAAGATCATATTGGCATTGATGATGTGACCGTGCGAACTATTGTCACTGAAAATGCGGCGATGCAAAAGATCTGCGCTAAACCCATCCCAAAAATCTTGAGCGCTTGAAGCTTCAAGGTAACCGACTACCTGACATAAAACGACGTCGTGACGATTCTCCAAACCCCTTACAATTCCGACTTTGAACCTGCAGACTATTTCCTATTCCCAAATGTGAAATCCTTCCTCATAGGACTGGACATAGGACTCATGGGGCCCTAAATTCTATCAAAGAATCATGCACGTGTATTCATAAGGACCTTTCGGAATCCACTTACCAGGGAGGTTTCGAGTCGTAGAAAACCGCTGGAAAAAGTGTATCAACGCTCAAGGGGCGTAGTTTGAAAATATTCAAGCATTGTGGAAATATCTGAAATAAATCTATTTTATTCGAATCTTTTTCCGAGACTTTTCATAAAAACTATGTAGTTCTTGTTACCGAAATCGGTCATCGGGGTTATCCCTGTGGAGAAGAATGCTAAGCAGCTGTCAAAGAAAAAGACTGCTTTCCACTGGGAGTATTTCCATCTGAATCCATCACAACATTTCAAAGATAATTACTACGCGTAGAAGAGATCTCACTTCCGAAACTTTCGATTTGCTTATGCTGCACGGCGGAGAATCGGTATCTGCATCCTTCCTCCCCCAGAGACACTCTCGCAGGCGGGGTGGCCATGCTGGTTCCGGAGTGAATTCAGTAGGGGGCGAGGGTGGGGATTGGACGGACAAACAATTCGGAAGATAATGACGGAGGGGAGAGAGGTGGACGGGGGAGAGGGAACAAGGGCAGCGAACGAGGACACATGTACGGAATGAAATGTGGGGGGCGGGAACGAAAGTGGACCCGGGGACGCGACAGGCATGAGTGATCACCCAAGTTATTTTCCTCGCGTTTATATCGTGCTCCGTAATATCTATAGTTTTCGGGGTCGTGCGGCGACACGATCGCCTGAATTGGAATGCCTCTCCGACACTCCCTGGGGGTGGAGGCGCTGCTGAGAGGGAGGGGGCAAACTACTGCCCCTTCACTCGTTCGGGGCGCCTCTCCCGCCAAGGTGCCAAACCGCCCAAGGGGGGGAGGCGGACGCCCGCGGACCCTCCGACTTCGTCAGGGGATGAAGGGCCCTATTAGGCTCAAGAACTGCATGCATAGATTAAAACTAGTCACCTCTCTCAACTAATTTCTGCAAAACGTTTTACATTTAACTCCTATTGATTTGATACGTAATCATCCCTCCTTTCCTAACGTTCTCCCAAGGACAAAGGTTTTCGTTTTCCTGGTTTAACTTTGAGAGTATTAATTGACATTGATAATAGGCAGTACACATGTTAATAGATATTTATTAGAGACATTATTTACGATTTCTAAATACCGAGATGCATCCAGGGGCACCAAATCTACATGATCTACATAACACCCCTCAAGCCACCGCAGGGGCGTGTTGCGGGGTGTATTAGATCACCACGAATAAAAAGTAATAAACAATATTCATCCCCAGATGTCAACCGATACATCACCGTGTCATCTGAGGACATTACTCATTTTATTTATTACTTCTCGGTTATAATCTTAAAAGAAATCAAGAAAACCAAACTGACCAATTACACTTTTATGAGGCATACCCGAGGTCACTCGTACGCCGTCGGAACTGGCACCGTCATGAACTACCCCCTGTTCCCGCTCTGAGAGAGAGTCTTCATATAATTTAAAAGCTCTAGGTGACGAGAAAAGAATAAAGAGCCAAATAAAATTACAAATTAGACAATAGAAGTCGTATCCTAACACGTTAAGTTTCTCCTCCTTGTAACATTTTTATGGACGATGATTAAAAATAGGGATAACAATGTGTAGATATTATCAAAAATAACAAGAAGTACATACACAGAAAATAAAAAAAATCAAATCACCTTTCTTAATGACGACAAACTTGAAACGCAGACGCAGTTACATAGGGCAACATAGGTTGGTAAAATACAATAGATTGGCCAAATAATGCTTTTTCATAGTAAGGTAGGTAAAGCTTTCAAATATGAAACTAGCCAACATTAAAGCCTCACTTAATAGAAATTTGGGTATTCACTAGTACTTGCTACGAATATTTACTGTTCATGAGCATACGCACATGGCCACGTAGGCGTAAATGCTAGTGTGTGCCATCGGTGGTGAATTTAGGTTGATCCAATCGTAAGCATTTGGCGAACGTCCAACTTCAAAGCATGTCGTGCTGCTTTAAGCATTCTTAGTAATGAGGCCCAATCACAATTTCTATTTGCGGAAAACATTTTATAAATAATTTTACTAAAATACACACTATCAGAAGATACTTGGATCATACGCCATACTGTGGCTAAGTTTAAATACACTTTGTTAAACAGTTAAAATAAACGTATTGGGGACGTTCCCCTTGGTGTGTTTCCTAATCCAGGTGTTCTACTTATTTTTATTAGCCTCGCAAAGCACACGCACTAATTAAATGTGCGTGGTCACACACTTGCAACATTTTTACTGATTTTCAGTGAAGTTCAAAGTAGCCAACGTATGCAGCAATGTTTACCGTAGCGTAGCTTTTTCATAGCCTGTCCTAAACTGTATGCAGAAAAAGTATTAAATTCTTATAGAACAAGACTTTTTTTACACTTTAATAAATGCCTGCAGTAAAGTTGATCTTTAACCTTAAATGAAAGCAAAAGTTAATTCTCGGGTTACGTACAGTGTTCCGATGATGAAGTTGGTGCGCTTTGTTAATCTTTCCTTTGATCTGGTCCCAACCGCACGTAACGGAATATGGGGTATCTTCCACGCCCCCTCCCAAATCACCATCACTCCTCCAAACCACGCCTCTTTCCCGCGCTCATCACCACGTAACCCCCCGCCTACCCACTTTCGCTGCTCGACGTTTTCGTCCGGTTGCACCGGGTTGGGCACCTGGTGCGGCGGCTATGTACTTGCTGCTTGTTGCCCCATTGGTAACGATTAATTAATCATGCATATTACGATGCATTCTAATGAGATAGTTAAGGTAATACTTTAAGATTATTCCTTCGTTGAAGGATATTTTTGAATTTTACCCGCAAAAATAAATTTATTACAAATATTTGAACTTAATGAGATAATTAAAAACAAAAATCATTCACTCGCCTTCGAAGACTCTCAATTTCTAACCGTATGCATAACTTCCGGTAATTTCATGCATGGTGGTGCAGTGCGTATTACTGATATGACATGCTAATTTGAATACGCACGGTAATTCGCGAGAATATCGTTGTGCATATCTTCACTATTCCCCATTAGTCACCGTAAGGGCGTGAAGCGGGTTAGGATGTTGGGGCACCAGCCATTTATGCGCAAATATGAATTCATGCATGTAGACGAATACGAATTCCTTAGTATTCACAAACCCACTTGAAAACACATACACACATCCAATTTTCGAATTTGCGTACACACTGGCGGGTTACTTTGTTAAAGTCATGTTCGGGGAATTTCTCGCATGTTTCTATGAGTTTGGATAATGTGTAATTAAATAAACATTATCATCACAATGGCAGGTCTCTATGCAATGGCAATCTCTATGCATGCTAGACAAATTGTCACAAAATTAAAATAAAAGTTGTTGGTATCCGAAAGCCAAGTCAATGAATGAGAGTACCAATTTAATAGAGGAATGTACTTAATTGTAAACTAGAATATTAATTTTGCTGATATAATCCTCACTATTGGCCATATGATTTACCACAGCTTCACCATACAATATCACAAGTTACTTCTCATCACATGGCTTCTATTTCGTGTGCCTGACTTCTCCTGTTCAAGCAATCGAGGCGTCACTAATTCGCCTGATTTTATTTAGAGTCTAAAACTTCACACGGGTCGATAGTAATGTAGATATTTTTTAGTGCTCGCACCAAATCACCCATGAGGTGCCTCCGGTCTCTCGCTCCGTTCGAGGGTGTTGGCACCGATGAGGCGAGAGGGTGGGGCGGGGAAGGGAGGGGGTGTGGGAGAGTGGGGTGAAGGGACACGAGTCTACCCAGAATGGCCGGGGAGTATTTGTGGGATGCAAACACCCGTGGGGAGGATCGACTCCACCACGGAATAATGACGCCAACTTCACCGAATAATGACTAGTTTATACATCAGAACAGAATTCCCAACATTCAGGGAATTAATCTATATTCCGGCAAACATCCGTGTCCAAATATTCTATTCTCGCTCTTTCATTTCGAGATACGCGGAGAGTAGAAAATTCTTAATTTCAAGTCAGAATGTGGAGCAATAGCAGGGACTGATGAAAATACGACGTGCAGCATTTAGCAATACTCGAGTCATCGTCATAACCCACATACGCTCCGATGGAGTACAATTCACGTCCGTTGCTTCAAGTTGCATTCCGTTTCTTCTCGTAGCTTCTCCGCCTTAGGCTGTTAGTTCCATGTTTATAGAGAGAGTCATCACTTCACCAGTGGAAGAGATAGTAGCTTCCGTTGAAATTCGCAGACAGGATGAGAGCGTTGCGTTGTTAAATATCAAAATTCAGCCTCACTCAAATTCATCACCGCTTGGAAATTGAAATACAAGGTTAAAAAAATTGTTTCTAGTAAATCATAGAATGCAGGAGTGATTCATTACTGCTAGTATTTCTGCAACCAAACTACCTTCATCCTCGTAGCAATTCGCATATGTATCTATGCATACTGCCTTTGCTATGTAATTCTCATGGTCTCAATTTTCTCGGTGAATTTAAGTGGAATATCCAATCAAATTAAACATGCTATATTTACTCATAGACCCAAGGACACGTGAAATATTAAACTTTCCTACCGTTATCATTCATAGTAATATCAAAAAGATGGAAAAAAATTAGTTGAAACCTAATTATTCCCTTGTCCTTTACATTGCACTCACAAGGGGAAGACTACGTGCTCTTCCATTTGCATTCGCTAACGCTGTAATAGGTTATGTAGTATGTTGTTCGTGAAATTCTTGATACCGTATTTATATTGCTAGGAATGGAAACGTTCTCTAACCCTTTCAAGCTAAGGGTAACATTTTTTGATTAAAAATTTCGTAATCAATATAATTAGTAGGGAACGAACATCATTAGAAACCTATTACGGGTATATTTAGAAGTCAGTATATTTACTTCAAATGTTCATTTAGAAGGGAGGGGCAGTGAAAATCCTTGATTGGCTTAGCCAAACGGTCTACAACAACTCGTTCTGCTTTCTGGCCATGAATATACCTTCCATATGGCATCTTTATGTCCAACTGATAATATACACTAATGATTGGTACGCACACATAGGTATCTTAATGACCAGCTGATGATATTCACTATTGATTGCACACACACTAGCATACGCACGAGGCTGGACCGCGTTGATAAAACAATATCTAAGCGATATAGTTTCGAATGCCATAAAAATAATAACCCATTAAAATTCCAGCTCGATCAGACAACAGAAAGACGTAAACCTCGGCTCCATTTATCAGAAAGGTTTGGAGCGCTTGGTATGAAATATATATGTATTTGTCAAGGATTCATATCCAGTTAATTTTCCTGATTTTATGCGCACACAAATAAATTTTAGTCTTTTAAAAATATAATAACAGTTATTTAAACTAAATTGTTTGGTAAATTTTGCTACATTCTTTTGAAGTATTTGCTTAGATTTCTAATCTCAATTGAACTGTGCAGTTCTTGAGTTTTAGGTGATCTTTTCGCGTTTAAGTTCATCACTGCTCTCGCTCCCCTGGTGGAGACGTGGTCAAATGTTGAGAAAGACCACGCGAGTCATTCCTAATCCAAAAAAAATGTGGAGTGAAAATACATTTTTGGAATATATGAGCCATGACTTTCATGTTTTCATCGATTATCAAAACTTAAACGAAATTATAAGATTACTAATGGCTTTAGGAAGATTGAGTAACAGCAAAAATGAAACTAAATGAAATATTTCTTATCTCTGCGAAAGAATTTCATTGAGTATGGTCACACATTTGTTATCCAATTAATGCTTGTGCAAAGGTTAAATTCAAGTATAGCCTTTAGTTTGATGCGTGATTTATCCGAGGTAGAAGTTTCATAAATTATTGACCTCAGTATTGCCGCGTTGACAGCCGTTGCCAGTTGTCCACTTAATCTGAAAAACGATGCCGCTACAGAGCGTGTAAGACGTGATGAACAATAAGCTCCATTGAAATAAGTTGCTAGCCAAAAAAAATCTCTAGCGGAAGCCTATGTAAAGCTAGAGAAGCTTCCTAAAGAGTCTTCTTCCCCAGGACTCAGCTAAGAGATGGTTTTTAATTTTTAAAGAGGAGAGTTAATCATTTCAAAAGAAGGTGGACCAAGAATTATAATCAGTAATCGTTACGAAATTATATAAACATTAACACCACTACTGCAATTCTGAGAGGAGATCGTTGGATAGTCCTACCAGAAGTATGGGAAATGTCATTGGCTGCTACCCACCCACGCATTATTAACGGAAAAATAGCCTACGAGATGTGTGCATGAGAAATTGGATTCCGAGACTGCCCATACGTGAACTACAGGAATCTAGTGTGCGGAAAATTCTTCATAGATGATGCTCTGGGAAGGTCATGAATTTCATTTGAAGGCTATCATTTCAGGCTAAACTTGGCTACATCCTTTTAAGTCTAGCAGCTAACAGCAAAGCTTTGATGAATTCGATGGGTTATGGTTCTAATTTTCGAAAATTCATGATCACTAAATAAATGAACTTTCCTCAGCATTTATTACCATAAAAAACTCTCATCATAATGGTTTCGACCCATAGGTGGAAGCATACATACATCGGAAGGTCTCTATAGTAGTGATGTTGAACATTTACTACTACTATATATTCTATTGTTTCAGGCTTCACTTCGTGGAATCGTGGCATCATCAGGTACCAGGTACCTGATGATGCCGCAAGTCGGTGAAACGCGTTGTACCGTATAATAAAATCTGTGGAAAAGTACGAGTCTTTCTTTCTATTTTAATAATGGATTTACTACTACCCCCATCGTACTCGTCTCGGTAAGAAAGATCATGTCCAAAAGTAGAGAGATTTTTTGTAGAATATCTTGGAATGCAGATTTATACCATGTAACCTAAAGGAAAACTTCGCCTTTCTTAACATCCTAGGTTAGACAGCTCTCCGTTCCCAAAACTATGTCCGCGTCTAGATTTTGGAATATACCGTATGATCGACTTCGGCTCTTTTGTTTTAAAAACTATGACAGTTTAATATTATTATGTTGATCCGTTTCTCGACATGTACCAAGTTTATTTTAGGTTTGAATTGTTCACCAATCTGGTTATATGTCACTTTTGAGGCAAGTGTTTATTTGTTCTGTTAATTTTTGATTCTGAGAGTCATAGCATGTTCTGAAGTGACAAAAAGCGCGGGATTTTTCTTTAGTTTTCCAATGCATGGCGTTCGCTCTTGTCTACCATCTATGCTACGCGCTTGACACGTGCTCGTGTTATCTAAGTGCTACCAACTGCGATGCCTCGGTAGTATAATGAATCCCAGGGTGGTTAAGGGGCACTCGACACGATGAGAGAGGGCAGACTTCAAAGTCAACATAGTCCGCTACAATTTTCCGACAAAATCCAAAAAATCTTTATGAGATAAAAAGAAACTTAACACTTCCACAAAAAAGATTTAATATTTCACGACCACGGTTTAGGTTCTGCGCATCACCATCAGGTAACATGCATCAAAATTTTTCAAAAATCACATTCACCCTCTTAAAATTCACATTCACATCACCTAAAATCTTTAAAAGACTCCAATATCTTACCGCACCAAACCCAACCCCACGAAGGCAGTGATCATCGACCGTACCTTAATAAAGGTCAAACCATTGTAGACAAACACCCCGCTGAATTAAATGTAGAACACAGAGTGTTTGTTTTTTTCCGCCGCTATTTCCAAGAACGGTGGACTCGTACATTGTGTTCTTCATTTGATGATCATTTAATTAATATAAACTGTCACAGATTTGAGCCAGTGACCTTCTAATACATACCCCCCCTCCCCTAGACCACTAATATGCTGCTTCACCTAAACTCAACTTACCCCCTCTTCCTTACTCCCCCTTCCTTACCCTCTCTCCTCTCCCTTACTCCCCTCTTCAAGCCAGACTATATAAGTTGAAAAATGTTGATGTATGTTACCTGATGATGATGCGTAGCATCGAAACCATGGTAGTGAATACTAAATCTTTATTGCGGAAGTGTTTATCTTCTTTTTACCCTCATAATGAAGGAATTCCACAAAAGTAAACCTGAAACTGTTATGCCCAAAATATTTGATTTAGGCCCTCAACTCGGCTATAGCGGAGCCTTCTGCGGTTAATGAGCGTTAAAATGCTATAAATTAAATAAATTATAAGCGTATTGTGTGCATGCAGATATTAATGTTTAGCCGATATAAATAATAAATCTTCCGATATCCCCACGGCTTTGGCCATCTCACTTACCATCACTCGCCTATCGTCCAACACGATAACGTGTACCTTTTCGATGGTTTTTGGTTTAGATTAAAATTAGATTAGTCTTCTAAAGTAAAGTGCCTTTTTTCAATATATTTGAATTAAAATTTTGAAATTAATACTATACAAAGTATACATATAAAGAGAAACGCCATAGAGAAATCATTAAATCAAGCTTGTTTCACGGGATATATTTACCATCGGTGCTTTTTTAATAAAATCATTATTACAATTCATTGTTAATTTTAATTTTCGAACATTAAAATTAATAATATAGTAATGGATATGTACATTTGAAAAACGAATTTAGTTAATAACAAGACGGCTGTAAACAGATTCTTTCAGTTAAAAAAAAATAACTAACCAGGTCTGGTTTTAAATGTTCATGAAGATCCCTTTTAGAATTCACTTAGCATCAAGGACTCCCCTTGCCTTATCCTACTTTGGATCGATTCAACAAATTCATGATTTCATGAAATCAGGCAAAAATTTTAATCCATCGAGACAGGAACTATATTTCCTAACTTGACGCCAGTGTTCTTGTAAGTAAATGTTGTTTGGTCACTCTTCTCTTTCACCGTCATTCCTCCACAATATCTCTACGAAACACCAACTCCCTGATATTCACGCGGTCTCGACGTACTTGTTCGAGGCCGAGACCTCGGCTGCACCTGATGCATCCGGCGAAGGTCTTTGATAGCCGATCGAATTGCATTTCCTGGCTAACTTTAAAGGGAACGACCAAATTTCCCGTTACGGTGTCTTCACGGGTAGGAGTTTGTCCACTGCGTACAGATATTATCCTTGACCCCGTAAACCTCCTCCTCCTCCCCAGGCTCGAATCGCGGATTTTTCTGACTGGCCTCTCTCCATCCTTCATCTCTTGGTCCCGTAAACTGAGTAGTGTTGAAGCCTCGATATCTTTGAGGGTTGCCCCGATTTTCAGATGTTGCTGTTTTGCGGCGATTCCATAGACGACCTTTACCTCGAAGAAGGGGGCGTTTCATTTCCGAGTTCCCCTCCGCTCCCAACTCGCTCCTTTGGAAGCAGATGATAAGCGCTTTTATTTGTTGTGCATAGATTCGGTCAGTTGAAGCCAAGAAATGTTGGCGATATAAGTCATTTATACCTGTAATTATGTACATTCACATAGCCCAATACATACTAATGTGTGCGAATATGTATGTATGTATGAATATTTTTATATATATATATATATATATATATATATATATATATATATATATATGTAAAATACATATTTTTTTATATATACACCCGTTTATCTATATGTGTGTGCATATGTTTATGTGCACATATATATATATATATATATATATATATATATATATATATGTATATATATACATATATATATGTATATATATGTATATATATATATGTATATATATATGTATATATATATATATATATACATATATATATATATATATATATATATATATATATATATATATATATGTATGTATGTATATATATACATATATATATATATATATATATATATATATATATGTATATATATGTATATATATATGTATATATGTATATATATATATATATGTATATATATACATATATATATATATACATACAAATATTAAGAACTGGAGGTAGGAATGAAGGTGGGCGGGGAATTCGTAAAATCAGTTTGGTTTGCTGATGACCAAGCTTTAGTTTGTCAGTCAGCCAAGGGGCTGCAAGAATTCCTGAGTGGGTTGGAAATTCAGTGCGACAGGTATGGGATGAGAATCAATATTAGTGTAACAAAGGTTATGCGATTTTCTAGAAAGAAAAAGGCTAAGCTTCACATTAAAATAGGAGGGCAAAAACTAGAGCAGGTAGAACAGTTTACGTATCTCGGAAGTGTTTTGGACCAACTCGGTCAAAACAGTAAGGACGTAAGGAGAAGAATTGCGCTAGGCAAAGAGGCTTTCACAAGGAGGAGGGAGTTGATGAGAGGGAAGTTGAGTAAGGATGTTAAGAAAAGACTCGTAAAAACTTTGATATGGAGCGTAGCACTGTACGGCGCGGAAACATGTGAAGCCGGAGGATAGACGTAAACTGGAGGCTTTTGAAATGTGGGTGTGGAAAAGAATGGAAAAGGTGAAATGTACAGAGAAGAAAACAAACGAGGAAGTACTTGGTATGGTGGGCGAAGAGAGGGGTTTGTTGGGAGAAATCCTATGGAGGCAGGAAAAGTGGCTGAAGGGGGTATTGACCGGCAGCGGGATGTTGAAGACTGTAATTGAGGGGAAAATGTTAGGCAAACCAGGAAAGGGAAGGAACAGGATAGGGATGTTGGACGGGATGTCCAACATCCCTATCCTGTTCCTTCCCTTGGAGGGAGGAAGTAAGTATTCAGAGCTGAAGAGGGACCTGATGTAGAGTAGGTTGTGGTGTTTTGCTAGGGGCCACAAAGTATTTAATTAGTAATTACGTCCATCCAAAAACCTACCTTAACCTGTAGATTACCTAATAAAATATTTATATTTATATACATACACACATACAGGGGAGAGCGTTGGACTACTGACCCGAGGGGTCCGGGTTTGATTCCTGAGCAAATCTCTAGGCACCTGCAGCTCCACCCTAGCTATGTGATTTTTCGGGTACAAGATCTTCCTGGGAAACCATAACCGGCACAGGGAAAGGAACCCCTACCCTGATGTGTGAATTTCACACGCCGTATAGGGCTTAGTACTGGGTGAACTCTGCCATCACCTACCAAACCGACCTTGGGGGTTTATTACTGTGTTCATCTGGTTAGACTGGCTTTTTGTGTTTTATTGTACCGTCCAAGTGTTATTTATTTTATTGATATAACGTTTACCTTATAAAACCTTAACCGTTTAAATATTAATAATACATGCGTATACTATATATATTTAATTATACATATACTTGTATTTAGGCGTATTATTGTTGGTGTTTTGATGGGTAAGGTAGGCTTTAGATGAACCCTGCGTAAGCAATTGTACAATACTACCTTTTGTTCCTCTCTTAATCAAAAACACAGCATGAGGTCGGGCACTGCAATAAGTCCAACTTCAATTCCACATACCAACATCCTCCTTTAATTCCCTCAAATTTGCCTATTCCTTCTCCTTCATCGTTGGCCTAACTTTCTCCCCTGCCTCACAGTCTACAACTTCCCATGCGAAATCAAAACGCTCTTAATTCATCTTCCCTCTCTCCTTCGGATTTCTCCTCACAATCATTCCCTTTCGCTTGCTATGAGCAGCACTGCCTCATTCATTTTTCTCTCTGCATATTACATATTTTCAATGCTCCCTCACAGGAATCTGCCAAAAGCCTCCAATCTACGTCCGTCATCCTGCTTCATGGGCCAGTCCTCCGTGCTGTACATGAGCACACACCATATCAAAGTTTTAATGAGTATTTTCTTAACATCCTTAGGTGATCCACAACTTCCGAATACCAAGGCTCACGAGAGTTTAAGTATTGGTAGAAGACATTCCTATCACCGTCGTTACTCTAAACTTCGGGTAAAATATTACTCATTCCGTTATTTATTTTTTAGTCAGTGACCTCTGCAATACCAAAACTCGGCTTGGCTCAATAAAAGTCTCACTAGGTGTTCTTTCGGGCAGAAATGAGCTGTTATGCGGGAAGCGCGGAAGTCCTCAAAAGGCTGCAGATAAGAGTACAACGCGTGGGCATTCAAATCTTTGTAACCTGGAAGCTGCATCGATAAAACACTCGGTGCCAAAACGACTTCCGCGTGGCCAATTCCCATACCCAAAATATATAAGACCAAAAAGCAAATTCATGCAAACATAAACTTATTAGGCAAATGTTACACAATATTAGGCAGGAAAAATAACTTAGGGACGAAGATAGGCAAATGAGTGGCCGTCTTTCTCTTCTCCACCCGAGAGGACATGTTTGCTGGCATTTCCAAGATTATTTTCAATTATTGCAGTTTACTTTGGGTGACAAACAAATGATAAAAAACGATGAAAATGTCGTATTTACCTAAAAATAAAAAAATAGACGATAGGTAATTAATTACCCAGTTTTAGTGTGATATATATATATATATATATATATATATATATATATATATATATATACATATATATATATATATATTTATATTTATTGATGTAAAACTGCTACCTTATTTTTTAATGTCATTAAGTTACCAACAAGTTTTTCGGCTTAAGAAAGGGGATTTTTATCAAAGGGGGCAGTATTGGTGCCTTTGAAATACATTGTTGAAAGAGAAATTGGAAACAGAGATTGAAGCATGTTTCTTGAACTCATTTTTATTTATTTCCCAGCTAAAAGAGTGTAATACGTCACTTAAAAACCGTAGACCCCTTTTGATTGAGTCGGTCTTCCTTGTAGAGTCATATGTTTACAATAACATCCCAAACCAATTTATTTTGACACATGAACGCACAGATATACTTGAGTGAAAGTAAAATAAAACCATACCATCAATGACAGATTATCTTTAATTGCGCTATGTCAATCAGCACATAAATAGGTTTTAGAAACGGAAAACATGGCTAGACGTAGATAAAGTAGGAGGAATCACTCAGAAGAGAAGTGAATGACCCTTTCCTTTAGCCTCGATATGCTTTAGGTCTTAATCTGATTATTGATCAAGGAGTTCCATGATGAGATTCAATGATGCTCAATGGCTGTCCAATGGGCTACCATTAAACATCCTGCGATTTTTTCTGTTTTGAAATAGGTAATTTTATAAATCTATTTTACACCTCACGTCAGATGTACATTTTAGAAAGGATAAAGATTTTTTGAGAGGGCTCACCTTCATTAAATCGTAAAACGTCTTCTATGAGGGGACCTTCCGCAGTCCTTTGACCTCTGGAAAACGCCCTCCCAGAACTCACGGAAGAACTCATCGGGGTCCTCAAAACCGTCCCCACCACTAGAAACTGTGGTCATGGACCAGAAAAACTCTTCACTCGATTCATCCTTCGAATCCTCTGGAATTCTCTCGGCTATATCTTGTCCATGACCAAGGGTAGCATCCCCCTTCAATCCGCAATCCCCGTCGCCAATACTACCTTTTTCTCCAACATTTACACTTTCATCCGCAACCGTCACTACACCCTTCTTTAACACTTCACCACCTCTGTCGTCCATAACCATAGTCTCCTCCTCCTTTTTCGATTTGCAGTAACCTGCAAATAATAAGAAACAGGATTCCATTAATTAAATACTTTTGCTTTGTAATTTCCACTGTTTTTCAGGATTCATTGTGCTTCTCGCGTGGAAAATCACTCGTCCGAATGCGATTTCCATTTAACAGGGCTTACAATTCATTTTTGACGCTCTTAAATGGCAATCAAAAATCTTTCTTGACGCATTACTACAGTGAAATGGTTATTTGACGTTTAAAAGGTTTACACTTATTCACTTTAGCATTTAAAATAAGGTTGGAAATATACGAATGTAATGGCAATTTGTTTTGATTGACTTTTTGCGTAAACTATCGCGGCACATGAGAAAGCAATAAAATCTCGAAATCTATTTACTTCCTACTGATTCCCCCATATTATGTGGGCATTATAATAACATTAATTAATTTAAATAAGGCTTATCTATGGTATATATTATGAAATATTACTGAAGAGGATATAAAGTACTACTCACACAAACATGCACCCATTTTTGAAGTGATACAGTCAATGTAAACATGTCTCCATAACAACGGTGTCGTTGGATACGACTAACATGAGTGGCCCTTTGACCATTGTTGTTACGCATTGCGTTAACATACATTACTGTTAATTAGATAAGGACCCGTATACAGATGCTCATATGATGCCTTCCTTTAATTTATGCATGAAACAATTGAAACTGCTGAAAAGTATATATTTGTTTGTTTGGCCTCCTGATAATTGCATTTTATTCCTTCACAATTTAAATATACCCTGTAACTGTTTTCAAAAGAGGAATAAGTGTTACCATTTTTGCTACTTTTCGGGCCTTAGGTTGAGGAGTTCACCTAAAAAAATCACCGAGCGCATAATATTTTATTATTACAGTAGCGATGCATTTGCGCGTTTAAAATATTAGAGGAGCTATGCTGGAAATCATAGCGGAGATAAGGGTAAAATACATATTGGAACTCTTGCATAAGTTGGAAGAAAGTCTCTTTAGCAGTGATGTTGCAAATTTATTATTACTCCCATTATACTACGGTAGGAGAGATCATGTCAATAAAATTAGAGAGATAAAGTGTAGAACAGATAGATTTAAGATGTCATTTTTCCCACGAACGATAAGGGATCATAATAACATTGTCCGACCGCGATAGGGTCATGCTATCGTAAAAATTAGTATGCTGTGTATTCATCCCCTGCCACACATCCTAGCGGTGACTTGCTTTACATGAATAAATAAGTGAAACAGTTGTCATCAGACATGTAGGCGGCATAATCATTACACGTAATGAAATCGCTAATGCGTTGAAACCGATTGTATTATAATAAAGTCTTTGTGTGTCGAAACATACTAAGTTTATTTATTCAGTGAGTATAGTTAAGTGTATTAAAATATCCAGAATCAGAAGCACTAAAAAGCCAAATTATTAATGACCTGTGCTGGTAAGTTTATGGTCACATTATGTTTTGTGAAATTGACCCAGTAAACTGGGGGAAAATGCGGTGACAGTAACTTTTGACGGAGTTATCCGCTAAATGCGCATTGTAATTTATTAATATTCAGGGATCGGTATATATTGATGTCATTACAACGCACACAGCTTTAAATGGACCATCATATAGGGATGAATGAAAATTCTTCGAGGTTTGGAAAGCTTGATTCATCAAAAGCAGGCGTAAAGAGAACTGAATATGTTGCAAATTGCAACGTGTACTGCTGACGCAATACTGGAGTCAATACAGCGAAACTTTTACTGCATTAAATTTTAAGCTGCAAATATAAATATAACATAAAATTTGAAGCTTTATACTATTCATTATGCAATCAATATGGTACGATCATTGTGGTACTTTCATCAACTTTTGTTTGTGATGTGGCAGAATGTTAATTATTTAATACGAGTAAGTAGTAATATGTCCGTATTATGAATGATGAATTTATAGCTTTTAATATACAGGCCATTACAAAAAATATTCTCCCGCCTTTGCTTGGCTTAGGAGTCTGCCTTCAGATCAATCTAACAGCCCTTAATTCGGAACTATTGTATAGAGCCCTGGGCTTGTGACCGGATGACCCAGGTTATATTATAATTCACGTCCCTGGAAACACTCTACATCACTAAAGCTTTGCGTGACTTTTTGTTTGTAAGATCATTCTGGGAAAATACAGGTTTCATAGTGAGGTTTTGATATCATTAGCAATTGTGAAGGTTCCGCATCACGCTGAACAATTGCTACTTTTTTTCCAAAGTCATCCTAAACTTATGCGGCGCGATATGGATACGTCCCTTTCGTATCAATCTCTATACCCACTAAAAACTTTGTCAAATAAAACTTAAAAAATATTATTGATTTTATATTCCTTAGCTAACGTGTAACATATTAAGTAATTTATCATAAATAACTTGAAAATAAACTAATATGGAAATATTTTCCAGTTTTGTACAAATGGCACCTCGAAAAGTATGAAATAAATAACTTAAAAATTTCAAAACCTCCACTCAGAAAGTACTTCGTTGAGCTCATCACGCTTAACATTAATAAAGCTTAGGCCCACATAAATTGGAAGCATATTGGATGGAGCCTTGAAGGCAATCATTTTTGCCCAATCCACCAAGATTCAACAAAACACACACGTGTATATATACACCTACACGAAAAAAGGGTTATTTTTCTGTATGGCAGTTTTTCTCGGCATCGCGACGAATAATTCCCGCTACACCCTGATTCCACGCCGACCGGCTCACACCCTTTATCGTCGAAACGACCAAAAAGGCCTCGGCCTTTCGCCGCGCGTTTTCGGAGAACGTGCGAAGTGATCCAGAAAGCCATTTCGGTGACCGCGCCGGGCCCTTATCCCCCACGGAAGGATCAACGCGCGTCGGCAGTGGACAATAACTGTCTCAAAATGGGGAAATCGAACTCCACCCGACCGAGTTCAGCATCCCGCGATTTGTAATTGGGTTCCCGGTTCGGGAAATATGGCATTCAATGAGGGCCGTTGGGGGAGATATCCCTCCATTCCCGTCACCCGACCGGGGGAGGGATTGCATTAGGGCCTGGGATAGGAGGAAGGGGGCCGCCGCCAATCGAGGCGGAAGGGGTCGCTGCGGCGGAGGTCGGTAGTAGGGGGCTCCCGAGCAGGCGCGGGGGGAAAGAGGTGTGGCCCAAGCGCCCCTTTTACCATTCAGGGAATAACTTCACCTGCGCACTGAGACCAGAGGCGAACGGAAAATAATGTGGAAGGTTTTCTCATTCTTTCCCTCAAGGATCTGCATTTAAAAATTAACAGCGGAGGGAGGCTTTCGTATGCAAAAACTGATATTTAAGTTACATATATTATCATTTTTTTCACAATGGCGTCGCTATTTGTTTTTATCCTTCCGTGAAAATTAGTCTGGAAAGTAATGCCTTATGAATTTCCTTTAAAATTTTCACGAGTGACGTGGAAACGAGCCGTTTGGGTGTGGGGAGCCAGTTTTGCTGTCTACATCGGATGAGTTCTTGAGACCATGGTGCCGTCGAAAGGAGGTGCCTTTGTGTAAGGTGCGGTTCACGGGCAAGTGCGTGCCGAGGAGAGGGAAAATGGGCTTGTTCGTTGCCGGGGGATCACCCTATTTTGAAAGGGATTGATTCATGGAAATGGGATGGAGTGTTTCCCTTGAAAACGGGAAGAAATAAGAACTCAAAGTGGCTTTTAAGCTCTGTTAATTAGTGTACCTAGCTACTCTATGAGGGACGGCCAAAATGAAAGATCGGCATTTTGACCAGAAGGCGGGGACTGGAATACTATTGTAACCATGGTTAGCACAGAAGAAACGAGCGTGGTGAAATCCAAAAAAATCTGTATCATAATTTATCACATTGAGGCACATAGTTAGAGGTACTCAAAGAAAAAAATTTTTGTAAACCTTTTTTAGAGGACTTGCCATTGAAAGACGTGGCACATCAAAATTACTCTGCAAAGTTTACATTCCATCTAATTTTGAACATACTGTTTGGCCACGATGATGCTGCAAGTACACAGTATAATTTCCATTCGAAAAGTAAAAATAGTTTTCTCTTCTGTAGTTCCCGCTCGCCCGTTAGAGGGCCGGTGCGTAGTCAGGGTCAAGACTAGGGGATCGGACGGGGGGGAGGGGGGTTGGCCTCCACCGTTTCCGCCGTTCCCATCCGCCCCCAGGAGGCCGCCGCCCTCCTCCATCCCCATCGATGCGTGGCGGTCGTTCCTCTTGTCCCCACCCCCTCCAAATGGACTCACGGACACTCGGTCACTCATATCGGTGCTCAAAACTATTCCTCCACCCAGGGCCTCGTTCTTCGCATCACTCCCTCTCTCATCCTGGGGTACCTGCTCCCCACTCGTTCCCACATTACAGCCAGCCAACGCCTCAATATCACAGAGTCCATTCGATCGAATCTACATCCCACAGAGATAAAGCCAAAAGAGCTAAGCATGTCTCTCAACTCATTAGAGATCTTTTCACAAGCTTTTTGAATCTCTTTTGGTGCACTAAAATGACTGAAACTAAACTAAGTGGTGCATAATCCTACCCAAGTGAATTGATGCTTTAGGTTTGTAAAATGAATGCAACTAATGGCATATAAAATGTTAAAGGTCCATCGTTCATTCAATCACAAATGAAAGATGACTGATATTACATATTTTTCATGGAAAAAATAGAACTATTTACTTCGATACCAAATGCAGGTTTTGACTTCAGAATGACAGGAAGGACAACAAAGAGGAAGTGCTGGGTGTGGTGGGGGAGGAGACGGGATTATTTGGAGAAATACGGAGGCAGAAAAGATGGATGCAGGACATTTAGATTGAAAATGGGATATTGAAGACTGTGATGGCGGGGAGGATTATTAAATAGGAGAGGAAGGGACGGGCAAAGGGAAGGGATTTTGGAACATATGAAGGGAGGAAGGAAGTATGCGGAATCGAAAAAATTCGTAGTTTAATGATATAGTAGAATGGCAATAAATTATTTCAAATTTTATTTATATCAGCTTATTAGGTTAGGGTACCTACATATCTAATGACCATTATATTTTATAAAATATTTTATGGTTCCTACCTATTCCCATTACTAACCATCAGATTTTTCCAGTTAATATTTTTGTTGAACAACTAATGAAATTCTTATATTTACGAAGGAAAAGAGATTTACGTTAATTTACCTAGTGTTCTTTCCGAGGTAATTCACTATGAAATTTATTACTCCATAAATTTATTATTTCTATAAATGATTTCCAACATTTTATCACGAAGTCAAATCTATCTAATTAATATTAATCACATAGCTAGAGAAAACTTGATACCTATTATAAACCGCCCTTCGATTCCGCATAAATATTCTATCTCCATGAATTATAACCGAAATTCCTATTGTTTTTTCTCATAGTACAATTTCCTACGATTTCCCTAAGCTGCAGTTTTACTTTTTCCATTTTCAATTTATATATTCCGCAATCGCCTTTTCTGCCTCCCTCTGGTTCCTCCAAGCAATCCCCACACCTCTCATACTACGCATGGTACTTCTTCGTATGTTTTCATTTAATATTTTACATTCGCACCCACATCTCAATGTTTTATGATACGCCCTAATCATGTTATTTCAACGCCCAGTTCAGAGTGGTTGAGAAAACGCTCCTCATCTAAGCTATTCATACTGCCATATTCAACTTTTACTCTCTTTATAGCCTCTCTATCAAGCTAGCAAATTTGCTCTCCACATCTAATTCATCTCTCTCTTCTTACGTGTAAACTTGCTGGCCTTTATACCTTTACCATTTAGATCCTCTATCTTCTCTTCTTATCTTGTATTAAATCAAATTTGGGTAAATTAATTATAGTACTGCAAAATCTATCATTATGTGAAGGCATTTTTTTCTTCTTATTTACACACTGTACTTTCGTATTTTCGTAAAGATTATCCGTTTCGCCCTTTCCTTGTAAACTTCCCATGGCTTTGCACTTCATCTCCCACCGTGCCGCTTATGCTTTCCCCTCCTCAGGTTATTATTAATTTCGTTGTGTTTTTTCATGACTAACTATGTGTTTACATTCTTCGATTAATTTCCATCAGCTATTTTTTTAATCAGCTCGTCGGCAATCCATGGTTTCCTTATTATTTCCTTTACTACACTTCCTGCCATTTCATGCTAGGCTTTCGATATCTGTACTTTGATGTTTTCCCATTTTTCTTCTGCCGTACCCGTTTTCCTCTCTTCCGTCATAATTTTTCCACTGCCTCACGTTACTTCCTTTTTTCCCAGTTGATGCTTCTGCCTTTCATTTCCTCACCCGTCTTCCTGGTTAAATCCTCTTGAATCGGATGCCACACTTCATTGGAGTTAAGTTATGATCCGAGGCTGTATCCGCTCCCGAGAAACTGCGAATTTATCACGTAGTTCCTAAATCTGTGCCTAACGATAATGTAGTCTTACTGATATCTTTCTGAATTAAGGTATTTTCCATGCATATTTTATCGTTAAAACAAGAATTCGTTATTATTAGAGAGATATTCATGCAGAATTTTATTTCTTTCTCCCCGATGTCATTACTTGTGCGTAAATTGTAGTCTCTTATCTCCCTCCCTACTTTCCCTTCGCTCATCGTCGCGATGCCCTATCGTTATAAAATATTTTTTTCAATTGAAACAGCCGCATTACTTCCTCTAATTGATCGTACAAACAATGAGCATCCGCATCCTCCAACTAACATCCTCAATTGCTTCCCCTGACTGATCGTTTATGTTCACAGCCTATTTCTTCCTCCTGATTGTTAGTTAATGACATGAAAATCTGAGTGATGTCATGTTCGTTGGTCCAGCTTTTACTTCTACTAATAACATTCTATCAATTACCTGCTCTTTGTTTACTACGGTTACTACCACCATTTTACCCAATACTTTTGGAAATTATCTTTTTGTCTCTCTCCCTTCGTTGTCCATAACTATGGATCATTGCTCCAATAATCCCTGCCATCTTTCAATCTCACCTCTGAAAACTGAAAAACATTTATATTGCTACTGTTTATGTCCCGTTTTATGCTTTTTAATTTTCCTTTTCTAACATTCCATGTCCCAATTTTAAATCATTTGGCCATTTTTGTGGCTTCTCCTTTTTTTGCAGCTGGTTCCGCATAGCTGGAGTTTCTTTTGATAAGGACCGCGGAAGTCTCAAAGACTTCTGCTAGGCCGGGCACAACACACGGCCCATCGGTAGGCAAGGTCCAGGCCACTAAGAAATACTGCCCAATGCGGCCTATGTATTTTAGTTGCCTGCATTGATTTCTGTGTTTTTATCAACAATAGTTTCTTAAATACATAACTTAAATGGTATTCCGTTGCCTCCCTTAATAATAATTTTAAATTGATACCATAACTAGCCTGTTTGATAACTACAACTATTAACCGAAGGTTGGTTTGGTATGTGAGGGTGCAGCTCGTACCTTGCTCTAAATCCGAGGAGTATGTGAAATGTACGCAACAGGATCGAAGGGGACCGACTCCATCGTCGCCTGTGGTTTCCCAGAAAAAGCAGGCCGCTAGGCACATTATTCCATGCTTTTCATTCGGCTTGCTTTGCGTGAAAAGTACTGTAGATGTTTTCTAATAAGCTAATTGCAAGATTTCTGTGCTTATTCTCATATTTTTTACTCACTATTTAAAAAGAAAACGTCAGGTGACGTGACCTTCCATTTACTTCAGATCGAGGCGTACTAGCCTACTGTCGGCACCAATACACCGACCAATCGGCTAAAAAACGTGAGTTACTTTCTGGACAACCTCCAAATTTGCGATTCACTTTGCAGCTTCATAATGTTTGTAATCTTTGGAAATTGCACACTAATTTATATTCAAAGATTTTCAGACCGTGACGAAATTCGTAAGTTTTCATTCATCAAAAGGGTACTCTTTACTATTGCACGTCTCACTCCAGGATGGAAAAACCGCCCTTCGATTCTCTCAGGGCCGGCAAGAAGTGAATAAATGCAAAACTCCGGTCCGTGCTTGCAAATCGGGCGCGCTCTCTCGCCCGTACCTCCCCTGGCTCCGACAATCGACATAGATCGCAGCCAATGAGCGTGCGAGCTGGTTGCGGTGAGGCGAGGGACGTCTTTGCAAGGGCCGTGCGGGAAGGACGCCTGTCGTGTGCGCCGCCCGTCGGCATCGCCACCCGGCCCTAAGGGTGACCCCTCCTCCCCCCCTGCCGCCTCCGCATGCGGCCCCTCCTCCTCGCGCTCGGGGGCAAACTGGGGGCGAGGAGGGGGCGGGGAGGTGGGAGGGAAGGGGTACGGATGGGAAACGCCGAGATGGAATACATTATGCAAAGAACAGGGAGGAGTTCGCTATGAAGGCACGAAACTCGAATCGTTGGCGAGAAACCGACGGAATGAATGCATTAAAATTCAGCCGAGCACCACAACGTGTGCCCAAAGGTGGTTTTTGAATCCAGAATAAGATTTGACGGCCAATAATTTGATTCCGAAGTGCCTAAATGGATTTCATGCAAATAATTTCCACTGGTCCAATATTCATCGCCGTTCCAAGAGACACCTAAGGTATGGCATGGACGGACTCAACCCGGGATCTCAGTTTTGGCCTCCGATGGGCGACGCCGCCCCTCCGGCCGGCCAATGGGAGAGAGTGACCACAAATGGACATAAGGCGTACATGTAGAGGTTCCGTAGTTCACTCAAGCAATGCTTTTCAACGAGTAGAAATCGTCACGAGACCAATGTTAAAAAAGAACAACCCGTAATGGGGATCCGGGAGAGAAATACAAGCAGATTAAAACCCAGGGCACACATTTTAATTTGAAATTCCGATGGGATATCAATCTAAATGTATTGTTATGAATTATGTTGCAATTATAGGTAGACTAGAGGGAGAATTTAGGAGATACCCTAAAGCTGTATAAACCGGAATTAGGAATTTTTTTCAGGTTCAAAATAACGGCTTTGCGGGGTACGTACTTATTGGGATATCTATTAAAATGCATGCAAAATACTACATTGCTCAATTATCTACATGATGCCATTTTCACAAGCCTCACGTTTCCCTCAAATTCTACCTAGATACCTCTACTTGACGTGCACCCTCGCACGGTTGACCCGCGGGGATAAAAGTTCACCCACTGAGTTTGCGAGGCCTGAAATAAAGGAATATTCCTGAATCATGTAATCACTTGCTTTTTCGTCAGAACTTCTTAGATAAAAAACATATTTTTTGAAAACTAGTAAGTGCCTCCCAAGGCGTGGGCAATGACGTCAGAAGGTACGTGTAACTGGGCATCCCCCGCCACTCACCTCTCCTACGTGAGTTGTCATTCTCGATGCATGGTCACTCTGCCTACTTGGAAAAAAAACTCGATGCATCGATGAAAAACAAAGAATCCGATAGAGGAAACCATAAGTTAACCATAATTATGGTTCAATTAGACCTCGCTTTTCAAGTCGACAGTTGGTTTAAGGGTGGAGCTATCCGTTATAATAAATAAGCACACAAGCTGTCCGGAACTGACAGTTGTTTCTTAGTCTGTTTGCTTAGATAAATTTAAATTTCCTGCTCGAGCATACCACGCACATGTACACACACTTCGCACACAACGTGGCATCGGACCCTCACACGTTATGAGTTCGGATGGTGCGGTGAAATCCGCTCACCGGATGTTTGATGTTAAGCGGCGACGCCGGGAACAATTACCTCTTCTTTACTTTACGGGAAATTCATTTGACACGCTTTGCATCTGAGCTTTATACATGGCATACCAGTTTTCATTACCTAACGTTTAACTGTTTTTATTTCTTAAAAACGTTAGTATTTCCACGTAATGTAACTTTCCGATGAGGCATGAATTCACTAAAGAATGTACTTCTTAACACACCTAATAAAAAGCATTCTTATTTTTAAAACTGTCCGCGAAACATTCTGCTGGTGAGTAAACTGGAAACTGACGAGATATATTTGAGAACCCAACGTTTCGCTCGTGTGTGTCAAGTCATCGCCAGAGTGACTACACGGAAAACTCTCTCTGCGCAATGACTAACGAGAAATTCAGTCGCGTTTCCAACTGCTACGGGGTTGCCCCCCACGTCCCATATTTTTTGCTGGAAAAACTCGTATAACATGGGGATACATGAAAACAGCTTTTTATGGTCTGACGAGTCATTAGGAGGGAGAGAATGGAGAAAAAAAGTTGAAAGGGAACGGCGGAAGGGGGAACGAAAAGGGTGGAGTGCGGTGAGGGAAATGAGAGGCGGAGATAGGGAAGGGGTGTTGGGGGCGAAACCCCTTCTGGCCGCGCCCTCCCTAGAAGCCAGAAGCGGCGCGTGGCCGCAGCAATTGCATTTCCGCTTGTCGAAATCTTAAAGCATCCGACCAAGTTCCAAGCTCCTAGTTGATGCGATGGCTGACTGAATATGTGGGATAAATTAAAAGAAAGTACACTAAATTCACGAATGGATTATACCGTGATACAAAAAGGAGGCACTTAGTAAGAGGCGTCATGGGTTAAAACAACGTACAAGCATGCAATTTCTCGCAGTGTAATGTGTGGAAAGGTTGATTACCCGATTCCGAGAATATTCAGAAGTGAATGCTCGTCAAAGTGGCAAAGCCGACTCCGTATAAAAAGGTATTCCTCTTACTTTACTGCATGGAAGCAAAACTTGATTACGACTAGGCGGACTTTATTTATATCGAATAATTGCGGTTGGCATGAGGGCACTTGTAGAGTACTCGCTGTAAACGATGAAACAGATCAGGAGTGATACATGGAGAGATAGAGGTCTTTACCTGGGCGAAATTGAGACCAAATGATCCCTTCTTCCATTTGTGTGTGAGTGAGTGAGTTGCAAAACAATTGGCTGCAATAGTAATAGACATGCATGAATTGAGTTTTTTGTGCAGGTGTTTCAAGTTCAGCACCCGGGATGGAGTCGATTCAATAAGTATAGGATATGGTATTTCAGAGAATGGTAAATGCCTGGAAGGGAATGAAGAAGCACAAAAGGGACAAGGAATGAAAACAGTTTAAGCCTCTAAGAAAAATATACGTGAGGATTCGAATGAAAGGAGGAGGATTGAATGATGGAAAGAGGATGAAATAATATAAGGTACCTTTCATATAGCTTTACATTTACAGAAAACATCTCAAAAATGAAATTCCCAAGCACAATTTTCAACGACGACACCAGACGGATTTAAACATGACAAGCCATAGACAAAAACTTCCCGTTCGTTAAATGCAATTTACTAAATATGCCATGGGATCCATATGACATTGGATCTCAAACTTAATGATATAGGTTGTGTCTCGAAAAGTACAATAAATCCGAGAAACATTTATTGCAATCCAAAGTACAATATTAATCACCCGATGGCACCTTGGGGATCATCTAGGTACCCACATTTCTGATGACTAAATCTTCTGTAACAAAGTGATGCACTGTGGTTTTCAGAATAATGCAGTCCTTCTGCTGAATTCTGACTCTCAGACGTCGGTTCAAAATTGAACATGAAAGGTCTTTCCCAAAAATATTTAGAATAAATCTTGTGAAAATATTTATTGACGATTAAAACAGACATGTCTAAAATTCTTCATAAGAGCACCCTTATGTATCGACAAACCAATGCCAGTCCGCCCTCCATTTGTGGTATTCTTCCTGTGAGGTAGCAACAGGACCCTCGTTCTGGCACCTCGTCATGACCTTTTTGACATAAACCGATCCATCCAAAAAACCGATCCTTGGGGAGCCCCTTCCTCCGCACTACAGCCTCCGACTCGAGCCGACTACAGCAGGGACTTCCTCTTTCAATCGTAGGGAATCCATTGGGAGGGGTATTGTTGGGCAGATCATTACGCAAAACGTATGAGGAAAGTATTTTCAATGGCATAGTTAATAGCCTAAAACTAATAAATGAACTTATTCAACAAATATAAGTATATATACTTTGATAAATATATATATGTATATATATATATATATATATATATATATATATATATATATATATATATATATATATATATATATATATATATATATATATATTCTATTCTATTAGGTAATCTACCGGTTTAGGTAGGTTTTTGGATGGGCATAATTACTAATTAAGTAATTTATAACCCCTATCAAAACACAACATCCTACTTTTTATCTGGTCCCTCTTCAGCTCTGAGTACTTTCTTCCTCCCTTCATCCCGTCCAACATCCCAATCCTGTTCCTTCCCTTCCCTCGTTTGCCTAATATTCTCCCCTCAATCACAGTCTTCAACATCCCGCTGCCGATCAATACACCCTTCATCCACTTTTCCTGCCTCCATAGGATTTCTCCCAACAAAACCCTCTCTTCGCCCACCATACCTAGTACTTCCTCATTTGTTTTCTTCTCTGTCAATTTCACCTTCTCCATTCTTCTACACACCCACAGTTCAAAAGCCTACAGTGTACGTCTATCCTCCTGCTTCAATGACCACGTTTCCGCGCCGTGCATTGCTACGCTCCATATCAAAGTTTTTACGAGTGTTTTCTTAACATCCTTACTCAACGTCCACGTCATCAACTCCCTCCTCCTTGTGTGCCTAGTGCAATTCTTCTCCTAACCTCCTGACTACTTTGCCTGTTTTGGTCCAAAACACTACCGAGATACGTAAACTGTTCTACCTGCTTTAGTTTTTGCCCTCCTATTTTAATGTTTAGCTTAGCCTTTTTCTTTCTAGAAAATTGCATAACCTTTGTTTTATTAATATTGATTCTCATTTTTTCAATTCAATTGCAACTCGGTCATCTTTAAGAACCATAAAATTTCTAGATCTCCTCTAGCCATATCTCGTTTTTATCAACTAGTTTAGCTGTCCTCAATACCGACCTGACATTCAAAAGCCGTAATATAACGTTCGCTTAGTCTTTTTATTTTTAGAAAACCGCATAACCTTTGTTTTATTAATATTGATTCTTATCCCATACCTGTCGCACTGAATTTCTAATTCACTCAGCAATGTTTGCAACCCCTTGGCTGACTGACAAACTAAAGCTTGATCATGAGCAAACCTAACTGATTTTACGAATTCCCCGCCCACTGTCATTCGTACCTCCAGTTCTTCCCATGCCTCTTTAATCATTTCCTCTGCATACAGGTTGAACAGCAACGGTGATAATGTGGAACCCTGCCTTACACCTCTTCCTAACACTGCCCATCCGGACTCTCCTCGTTTTCACTCGTACCTGAGCAGTCTGAGACATGTACAGGGTGCGGATTAGCCTCTTTTCCCTCCAATCTATTCCTTTTTTCTGCAGACTACTCATTAGTTTTTCCCAATCCACTCTATCAAGCGCTTATTTAAAATCAACGAAACAGGCAAATACCTCCTAGTTGTGTTCTATATTCCTCTCGATTAATAATTTCATTACTGCAAAGGAATCACGCGTACCTCTCCCCTTCCTAAACCCAAACTGATCATCCCTTAAGTAATCAGTTGCCCTATTCTCTATCATTTTGTTTATAATCCTGAGAATGACTTTAGCTGCGTGGGATATCAATCTCATTGTGCTGTAGTCCTCACATAATGTAGCCTTTGCCTTTTTCGGAATGGGAACTAAAACTGATCTCACAAAGTCTTCCGGCCAGATTCCTTCCTCATAAATACTACGGATCAGCCCTTATAGCCTCTTCCTCCCACATTTTCCTAAGCATTTTAAAAGTTCCGCGGGAATATTATCCACCCCCACGGCCTTATTTAGTTTCATCTCCCTCAATGCTCTTTCTATCTCATTGTCTAGTATGCCTGGACCTAAGTTATCTTCCTCTATGTCATGTTCCTTTTCAATGTCTAACTTTGTTGGTCTAAGCTCTTTATTTTACGGTTCTTCTATATATTATATCCATCTCCCTTGGATCTTTCCTGTGTCAACTATTACCTTACCCGCCTTATCTCTGACTGATATCGTGGATCTCACTTTTTTACTTCCCGATAAAGGTTTAACTTTGCTGTACAGCGCACCGATTTCACTCCGTATCCTCGCACTGCATCTTCCACCAAGGTTCTTTTGCTTTATTTGTTGCCCGCCTCAATTTATTGTTTAATTCTTTCTACTTCATTTGGCCTAACTCTGTATTTTCATTCTTCCATTTTCTCTGGTCATCCATCTTTGTAATCATCTCATCCGTGATGCATGGTTTCCTAGTTCTTTTAGCGTTAACGGTTCCAATAGTGTCTTTTGCGGCTTTAGACAACCCTTTCTTGAAATTTTCCCATTATTCTTCTATAGTACTTAGCTCTTTTCCATCCTCCATGATTTCCTCTACGGCCTGTTTGTACTTCTTCCTTTTCAAACCAGTCATTGCTTAAACATTCTATTTACTAACTCGCCGCCCCTGCTTTACCTTTTTGTAACGGACGCTACATTTCATAACAACTAAAGTGTGGTCAGAGGCCGCATCCGCTCTCGGGAAGCTGTGCGATTGTACCACACTCTTCCTACACCTGTGTCTAACCAGGATACAATCTAGCTGATACCTTTCTGAGTCACCTGGAGTTTTCCATGCATACCTGCATCTTTTGTTGTGTCAAAACCAAGTGCTGGTGATTACTAGCCCCTGCCTTCTGCAGAACTCAACTGCTTTCTCCATGCGGTCATTCCTCTTGCCTAAACAGTAGTTCCCGACCTCGACACCATCTCTTCCTTCGCTTACCGTGGCATTCCAATCCCCCATCACTATCAAATATTTCTCTGAAGGAACGCACGCGATTATGTCCTCTAATTGATGGTATATCCTATCGACCTCTTCCTCCGTATGGTTCTCTTGCGTCTTCTGGCCTGCTGCTTCCGGTTTTCCCTTGTAAGGGTTTCTTGGGATGACGACCGCGGAAGCTTTTACATCCCCCGCTGCCGGGCACGGCACACGGCCGATTGGGCCGAGCCCCGTAGTTGTCAGGACTCAAAATCTCTGTATTGTCCGTCATAATTATCTTGGGAATGGTAATTGAGGTGTTTTCCCTTTGCCTTCCGCAATAGTGTTTTTAACGTGACACCATCACTTACTGGCCGCCCCACTGGGGTCAGACGCCATTGCAGCTGCCTCACTGAGGAGTAGACGCTCGTGGACTACCTTTCGTCTTGCTCCTAACCTTCGACCTTTCTGGCATGGGTGACCCTACCAGGAGCAATAATTATTACTCCCGCCATCACAGCTCTAAGGGTCATCGGAACGCACAAGCCTTTCCAGCACGTCAAGGTTGTAGCCCGGGGAGGGATATATATATATAATGTACTGCCTTGATCAAAAAGTTCCCGGAATAACCACCGTGTGGCGCTCCCATCGTTCCGATTTGAGTTCTGTCTTTATTGTTAAATTGGTACATCTGTTGTTGATATTCCCTTTAAATCTTAGTGACATAACTTGACATTTGCAAAAGTTACGGTCGGTTTTCGGTATGTCCATCAGTGCTTCCTGCGATTTTTCCATTACTTCCTCTCGGCTGCTAAAACGCGTTCCCCGTAATGGTTTTTTAACTCGATTGAACAGAAAGAAGTCACAGGGAGCCAAATCAGGTGAATTCGGTGGCTGTTGGATGGTATTTGTTGCATTTTTCGTCAAAAAATTACGAATAATGATAGCACTGTGCGACGGTGCGTTATCATGGTGCAAAATCCACGAGTTTTCTGCCCACATTTCTGGTCTCTTTCGGCGAATTGCTTCACGCAAACGTCTCATAACGCCCAAATAATACTCTTTGTTTACTGTCTGGCCTTCTGGCAAAAATTCATGATGCACTACACCGTTGTAATCCATGAAAACCGTCAGCATTGCCTTCTTTTTTGACTGAAAACGACGTGGTTTTTTTGGTCTCGGCTCATTTGGTGAACGCCATTCACTTGCCTGATGTCTGGATTGCGTGTCGTACTCATAAACCCACGTCTCGTCTCCAGTAATGATCCTTTTGATGAATGTGGGATCGGATTCAGCCTCGCAAATCATGTCTTTTGCGACGTCAACACGGTCTCTTTTTTGCATGAAATTGAGGTCTTTTGGCATGCTACACGACGGAAACCCAAATCATTAACCACAATGTCTTGGGCGGATCCATAGGCAATGTTCAAGTCCTCCGCTATTTCTCTGATGGTTAATTTGCGGTTATTGACCAACATTTCTTTTACTTTATCAATTTTTTCACCGACTTTCGATGTCGATGGTCTGCCACTGCGTTCATCATCTTCGATTGACTCACGACCACTTCTGAACCGCTCGTGCCACTGGTAAACGACCGTTTTTTTTTAGAGAATCGTTGCCGAAACACTTTTCCAACATTTCCAACGTCCGTGCGCCACTAAATCCGTTTTTACGCAAAATTTAATACAAGTTCGTTGTTGCAAATTTAAATCCATTTCTGCAATTGTAAAAAATCGCCAACACACACAGAGATAGATGTACTCTTGGCTACGTAACTTTTGCAAATGTCAAGTTATGACACTAAGATTTAAAGGGAATATCAACAACAGATGTACCAATTTAACAATAAAGACAGAACTCAAATCGGAACGATGGGAGCGCCACACGGTGGTTATTCCGGGAACTTTTTGTTCAAGGTAGTATATATGGTGGGTTGCGGTAGTCCAGTGGGTAGAGCGTTGGACTGCTGACCAGAGGGTCCCGGGTTTTTTCTCGGGCAAGGCACTCTGGGCACCTGCAGCTCCACTCAAGCTAAATTATTTTTCGGGTACCAGGTTTTTCTTGGAACCATGACCGGTATAGGGAAAGGAACTTCCCCCCTACCCTGATGTGTGAATATTCACACGGCGTATGGGGCTTAGTACTGGGTGAACTCTGCCGTCACCTACCAAACCGACCTTCGGGTTGTTTACTGTGTTTATGGTTGGTTTATATATATATATATATATATATATATATATATATATATATATGTATATATATATATATATGTATATATATATCTTTAAAATGGAACGCTCTTCGGCGACGCACAAATATATAAAACCACAGATGTAGATTTTTAGATTTATGTTAAGTTTTTATTCCACCAAATCTCCCACCTTTCTTAATTATCCCATCCCTACTCACACTGCTTCCCACAATCAATCTTTTGACGACGGCTTCTCCGTTTCGGTGATTGAAATCCATCCCAAATCTGCTAGTATAATAGAGGTGAGAACCCCCGAGATGGCGCATATCTGGGTGGCCCAATCATTTAAACCGCCCGGGCTGAACCAAGCCCACTGAATGCATCATATGGCTGCCTACATATCCCCTCCTCCCCAACTTCATTTCCTATTGGTCCCCTACCTCCACTTCCCCCACCTCTCCCCCGCACATGTCCTCTCCGCTCTTCCCCGAGAACGCCATTCTGAAGACGACAGCCGAGCTGTCGAAACGTCAAATAACAAATTGTGAGTGTCCTTTCTTTGTGTCTCTATATTCTAAAAATCTACATCTGTGTTTATATATATATATATATATATATTATATAGGTATTTATATATGGACATATATGTATATATATGCATACACACACACGTATATATATGCATATATATATATATATATATATATATATATATATATATATATATATATATATATATATATAAACCATAAACACAGTAATCAACCCGAAGGTCGGCTTAGTAGGCGATGTTAGAGTTCACCCAGTACTTAGCCCGACGGCGTATGAATTTCACACATCAGAGGTGGGGGCCAGTTCCTTTCTCTGTGCCGGGTATGGTTGCCCAGGAAGATCTGTCATAAAGTTACATCGGAGGTTACAATATATTTGTTGACTCCGATGTAACTTTATGGAAATTGCATAACTAATTGAAATGAAATAAAATTATTGACTTTATAATTACACACGAATTTTGCTTGGAATTACGAAGATAATATTTTCATTTCATTGCAATGTGTAGATAAAATACTTGGAAATACACTCACGAGTATTCACATGTACTTTTACCTTTTACTAAGGCGCGCGGATCGAGCTAAAAGGAATTAGGTTTCATTTCACGAGCTGCAGACATGCAGGTATGTTTGTCCTGCATGCATTAAAAAGGTGAGAGGTTCAGAGAAAATATCTGGGTTTGTTGAAAATGTCTACGTAAAGAGAGTAAGAGGGTCGGACATGTTGTTGGAATTACGTTTGGAATCCTTGATTCTCTAAAGAGCGAATATGTGACTTTTAGAAAGTAACCAAATTTATCAACGACACCAAGGGAATAATTAATGCTCTCCAACCAAAACACCCAAACATCATTAATAAGAGGCAATTTTAATGGTTTTGCAGAAACACCAAATATTGTATGATGTAAATTGTAATGTGTACCTATTTTGTGTACATAAGTAAATATGTATGTATTGTGTGCATGTATTCATATACATGTGCGATGGTATCATATTTTTCTGTCTGTTGGCTGGTGCCCTGGCACATTACCGCCACAAGCGGGTGCATTAACCCTTTGAGCCGGATTCAGGAGTATTTTTGTGATGTGGGTACAAAATTATATATTATTAGACTCTGGGTTGATTCTTTCCTCTCAAACATTTAACAAAATAAAACATTTGACTAACGTTGACGCCACTTCGAAATGATACCGTGAATTCACGGGTATATATCAAAAGCAATCAGGTAAATTGAAAAATATGCTAATGTAATCAACATAAACGCAATCCTGCAATGTAGATACATTTCGGTGTTTCACTCGTGTGTCGGACTGCGACCAAACTTGGTCGTCGGATTGAAATGCTCTCGTCTTTTCTTGTCGCGGCTGTAGAAAGCGAGTCATTCGCCAAAATGCCGTCGGCGTCTTTTCATTCCGATGGAAGAAGGATCAAAAAGCAACGAATATCTTTCAAAGGGCTAAGGGCTCACTACTCCGTTTCAAATTTCTGCGCATGTCAGCCACAGAATTGAGATTTAGTCTCAGGAAAATGACTTCCTTGTCATTTTTAAGAGAAAATTCCCTCTGCTAAAAAACAAAACAATATTTTACTCTCGTATGAACTGCAACTGTAGGGTCGCGATGAATTGAAGTCGTAAAATATTTCTTGGTGCGCGTCGCCATCTTGGATGTAACCCGCAAAATATGCGACGAAAAAGTTCCCCGTGGAACTTTACCCTTAACCCGTCGCTATTAACCAAACCTTCCAGTCAATAATCACGAGGTGATAAGGTTGATATGCTGCAAGTCGAATTTTGGCAAATAAGACTTTCTTTAATTGAAGCACTGACGAAGAAGTGATAACATCACTATCGGAAAAAATATGCCAGCAAAGGTGCATCAGAATGAAGGAATGGTACGCATAGAGGATGTAAAATGAGCTCCTTGAAAAGTTATTATTTTATTTCACATATCCTTATCAACAGAGTTTGCAAAATCTGATATCTGGAAATAATAACAAATGCTTGTCTGTGACAGCGCTCAAATCGGCGAAATTTGGTGAGCAGTTAACTAACACCATCAACCACGTCTCTCGAAGCAGTATTCTTGGAAAGGCAAAAGACGAGCCCCATGAAGAGGCACAGCGTGAGAAAAATCGACGCGGTCGCCCACACGCGTTCTTCAATGAGGAATAATAGTTGGCGGTTCCATGCGGGTGACCGCATTCAAATGTATTCACAAGCACCCACTTACCATTTGCGGGGGAGCAGAAGTTCGCTCCTGTTGGCCTCCATACACTCTGCCTACAGAGGAGGGTGTGTTTTGTGGTCCATTTTACAAACCATTTATAAACGATTGAAAGGAAAAATGAGCGCATGAATTTGAGCCCCATAGCGTCCTACATAATGTCGATATCATTATCGTTCTGACGTGCTCCCAACCAGTGGGTAACTGCGTCCTTAAGGGCCCGTATGGCGGAATCGCGAATATCTCTTGTCTTTTCGCGGTCTTCTGTCTGTCCACCTCTGTTCAATGCTTGCAGCAAAATTGATAAAATGCTTCGTTTTTGCCAATGTCTCAAATGGCACTTCCAAAAATAATCCCTTCGCTCACTTATGCAGCTTATCGCAGGTCTTCATTCATCCATAGTATTTGTACATCACTCCTCTTAGAACGATGTGTTTATGGTGTCAATTTAGTTCTTAAAATTTGGAAACAAGTTTCTCAACGTCTAAACTAATTTTTTACTCTCCCTGTTGACAAGATAGCAACCAACGTGAAGTCTTAAGATAATGTTTTTTAGCTGCATGTTATCGACTCAAGGTAATGTCTTCGTGTTATAAATTCTAAGACTATCGCTATACCGTTTTTCGGGTATAAAATCTTGGTTTTTTGTGATCGCGAGATTTATAAGGGAAGGTAAATTTTATAAAACCATCACTTCTGGAGATTTTATTACTTTTACTGCATTAATCTGATTGAGTTGAGTGTAACGTCGCAGTGATTCCCTTAGTATAAGAGGTAGACTTGAGTGTCCCATGTACATGTCGTTATAAAAAACTTTGCCTAAAAAAGGAAGGAAAACTTTTTCGGCCTGGAAAATTAAAGCAGTTCGGAAACATTTTAGGTAAATGTTGGAGGGGCAGGATATAATTTTTTCCCAAGATTTAATCAATTAATTCGAGGATCGTCCATCAAATCACGTATTATATTCGCTATGAACTTTTATATCGTTGAAAATTCAGAAGCTCTCGTGGTGAGCCTCAAAGGCAGGGATTGGCTTTCACAGTCATCTATGATGATGGACTTTCACTACTTCCGAGAACTTTTACCGATAGTCACGTACGACTTAATTTTCCTATTAATCAATCACCTATTTTTGAGTAAACTATGAGAGCAAGTAAGTAATTATGTAATAGTTAGCCGTTGAAATGCTGAGGGAAATATCAACTCAAAGTCATTTTTAACAAGTTATCGTAATCACCAACCAAATAAGCCCAAGATGAGGATATTTATGATACACTCGGAAAATACCCAATAGTACAACATCCATCCGTCCATTCCATCCATTCGAACATGTAAATAACACCAAATGTAAAATAATATTTCCTTGGGCCGTAAAAGGTTTGTACACCACTGCAAAGGGTAAAAGAAGGGGAATGTTGAGATTGGCGTGGTGATTTATGGGGAAATTTAATCCCTCGACAGTGAACAGACACACATTCACAATATTAAGACGTTCTTCCTTATTTCCTTCTCTTTCTTGCTTGCCTTACTTTATCCCCTTCATCTTCACATCTCCATCGCTTAGCAAAATGCTCAGCATCCAACTTCCCTGCCTCCTTTGAAATGGTCGCAATGGTACCTTCCTCTCCCTCTCTCTCTCTTGCAACCCTGTCCAGCACATCTTCTTTTCTTTTCCCATCCATTTTTCTTCTTTTTATGTCCTTTTGCACTCCCACATCTCACATTTCTCCCATATGTATCCGTCATCCTATATAAACCACCAAGTTTCCGAACCGTCAAAAATCAAGCTTCACACGAAAGTTTTCACTGAGTCGCGTCTTTCGCCCGGTTTTTCTCTTACTTCGGTTCACTATTTCTCTTCACGTACTTCCTTCAACCTAATTTTGTATTCATTGGCTTAAGTTTTATATTATCTATTTTATATAATTAGATCTTCGGCAATACATGGTTTCAGTATCTATTTCATATTAACTATTACTATCCCATTCTGCCTTCAATGTCTGGTTCTTGATATGTTCCCATTTTTCTTCTAATCTGCCCGTCTCTCCTTCTACTCAGTTCATTTTTTTTTCAAATCTCTCCTTACACTTCATTTTTTCTCGGTCAGCATTTCTGTCTTCCAATTCCTTTTTTCCCAAGCCATTTTTTTCTGTTTTATCTTTTTGGTTCTTACGTTACAATTCATATGTACTAAACTATTTTCTGAATTCGCATCATCTTCCGAGAAAAAATATCTCCTAAGTAATTATTTACTCTTCTCTCCATTCCTTTTAATTTATGTTCCTACTTATTTTTCCATAGTCCTAACATACCGCAGTCTTTTCCTTTTTTTGGTTTGGAATTAACACCAATGTAGCGCAATTTTCCGGACTATTTCTTCCGCGTTTTCGGAGAACTTAAGTAGTTATTCCGTGATGCCATCTATATCCACAGCCAGACGCCACGGTGAAAACGTCCTCTCTCTACGATAGATTAATGCTGACTGACCTAAACTTTCTAATTCTAACTAAACTAAAAATTCTCTAAACAGCCTTTAAAAAATGAATGGCTGCTGTTTGTATATGCTGACATAGCCGTCTGAATTTGAATGTCAATGACAGCATTAAGGCAGGTTAGCTTCCTTAGAGGGTAACATTGACCTAGCAATAACAATGCATGCCAAACCATAATAGATTGTGACTGGACTACAAAGCTCAAATATGGGTCCGCATTTGTTAAACTTTAACAAGTAATCATAAAACTAGTTACCCTATCAGTGTCATATATGTGATAGATAGAAGTCAAAAAGTTAGAAAGTGGATAATTAACAACAAAGGACATAAGTTGAAAAATTAAGCTCGCCATTTTGCATTAAAATGCAGCGAGGCGTGCTAAAGGCACACCATCTTAATGGATTTGATGCAAATTATCTAGAATTACGCCCATTGAGTAAAAAAAATACTTAAGAATAGTAAGAGGAAACGGTTTTAATTTTTTTAGCATCATTCGAGTTTCCCTTAATAATTAAATATTGATGCTACTGAGGAAATAATTCCCTATATTTAAAGAAAAAATAAAAATCCTCTTCTCCTAGAGCAGCAGAAGAATAAGTAGTATCAGCAGCGGGATTGTGCCGCTAATTCTTCATCGGTTGAATGGTTTTCACAGGCGCAGGAGTTTTGCCGATTGCCCGGAAGGATACAAGGAGGAGGGGATGGTCGGCGATGAAACGCGAGGGTCAGGCGCGAAGAGTGAGAGTGCTCAGTTCCTACCTAGCCAGCATCCCTTCAGGGGCATACGCATTCCCCTGGCGACAGGGAATACGTATGTCGCCATTTCATCGGCGCGATAAATCTGCAGAAAGAAAGGAGCGAAAACGGTAGATCTATTGAATACACGTACATATAACAAGTATTTATTTATAGAAAATGAGCAACGCCATCATGAATCTATCGTTAATCCTGTGAAATTAGCACATAAGTACTCACGAGTATCTACGGATTATTTCTCTCAGAATATTTCAAAAGAATCGCAATTTTAATTTGAAAATGCACTGCTGCTCAAAGGACAGAGTCATACTCCGGCAATAGGGTCTTTCATTCTGTCAATGTCAACGTCGTCCTTCACGTTCCCTTCGGGTGTCTATTGAATTTAACAGTTAGCCAGCACATCTGAGACGCCAGAAAGTCACCGGTCAGGAATCTTTGTCGGGGTGACTCACTCGAAAAAGGAACGTCACCGCCATGCATTTGACCACATTTCTGGTTTCATATAATTAAGGTACTATAGTAATCATGTTACTTAAAAGTTCTTTTTCCAATTTTTAAATACATTTTCCTTGGAATCCCTAGCTCTGGGGTATTTCAGAAAACCCCAGAAAGCCATCAGTGGAATATTTTGCCCCTCTTCCTTCATAAAGGTTTCCGTGACATTGAAGGGCTCCTGTGGCAAACATGGACACCTTGTTTCACAGACACTTAGAGATTTGTTGTCAAGGATTTATCTTCTGATTCCCAAATCATTTTCTATTTTCTCTCGCAAGGTTGCTGTAAATGCGTATCTGCATCATAATATGTGTGACGGATTACCACCAAAACGGCGAGTGGTAAATTTCGACAAGGGAAACAAGTTTCACGCACACTATTATTTGATTTCCATGTGTGAAAGTTAATTATAAATCTTTCGTTGAACTCAAAAGATTCATGCGTGCCCTCCAAAAAAGTGGGTAGGCTGAAAACTAATGCGCACTTGCTTGTAGACGACAAACAAAATGACTTTAAGAAGCACCCCTGGTGGCATGTGGAAGTAACACTCCCTCTCAAGATGCATGCGCAGGTTTGAGGTCATATCGATCATTCGTGTATTTCGTGCAGCGGGAGAATGGAGTTGTGTTCTAGTGCTAAGTCAACGCTTGTTAAACAGCATGCTGTTATCGAATTTTTAACCTGCTGATAAAGTGACTCCTACTGAGATTCATCGTCGTTTAAAGGCTGTTTATGATGACTTGGCTGCAGGTAAGACTACTGTAAATCGATCTCACACACATTTGTATATATGTATATATGTATATATATATATATATATATATATATATATATATATATATATATATATATATATATACATATATATAATGGAGGGAAAGGAGGCTAATCCGCAACCTGTACATGTCTCAGACTGCTCAGGTGCGAGTGGGGAACGGGGATTCCGGATGGGCATTGTTAGGAAGAGGTGTACGGCAGGGTTGCCCATTATCACCGTTGTTTTTCAACCAGTATGTAGAGAAAATAATTAAAGAGGCATAGGAAGAACTGGTATGGGATAAGAATAAATATTAATAAAACAAAGGTCATGCGATTTTCTAGAAAGAAAAAGTCTAAGCTAAACATTAAAATAGGAGGGCAAAAACTAGAGCAGGTAGAACAGTTTACAGATCTCGGTAATGTTGTGGACCAACACGGTCAAAGTAGTAAGGACGTAAGGAGAAGAATTGCGCTAGGCAAAGAGGCTTTCACAAGAAGGAGGTAGTTGATGACAGGGACGATGAGCAAGGATATTAAGGAAAGACGCGTAAAAACTTTGATATGGAGCGTAGCTATGTACGGCACGGAAACTTGGTCATTGAAGCAGGAGGATAGAGAAGAAAAGAAATGAGGAAGTACTAGGTATGGTGGGCGAAGAGAGGGGTTTGTTGGGAGAAATCCTATGGAGGCAGGAAAAGTGGATGAAGGGTGTATTGATCGGCAGCGGGATGTTGAAGACTGTAATTGAGGGGAGAATATTAGGCAAACGAGGTAAGGTAAGGAACAGGATAGGGATGTTGGACGGGATGAAGGGAGGAAGGTATTCAGAGATGAAGAGGGACCTGATGTAAGGTAGGATACTGGATTTTGTGTTTTGTTAGGAGTCACAAAATATTTATTTAGTAGCTGTGCCCATCGAAAAACCTACCTTATCCGGTTAAAAATGTTTGTATATATATGTATATATATATATATATATATATATATATATATATATATATATATATATATATATATATATATGCTTTCGTAGACGTAACACAGAAGTGCCGAATAGTACAATACACAGTAACACACAATATAGAAACACAAAAAAAGAACACTCACACGTTATTTCTTGATATTTCGACGGAAACAATCCGTCTTCCTCTGAAGATAATATCTTCAGAGGAAGACGGATTGTTTCCGTCGAAATATCAAGAAATAACGTGTGAGTGTTCTTTTTTTGTGTTTCTATATTGTGTGTTACTGTGTATTGAACTATATATATATATATATATATATATATATATATATATATATATATATATATATCACATATACCTGTACATATGTGAAAAAATACCTGAAAATGTGACTTCTAATGAGATTCATCGTCGTTCAAAGGCTTTTTATGGTGACGATGCTGATGATAGATCTACTTTAAATTAATTATTAGTAAAATTTCGCGGTTGCGGTGTTTCGTTTTTCCACGTTAAAGGCGGCATGGCGCCAATAATCTAGCAACATGACAACGCTCGTGCACACACCTCGCGCGCAACTGGAGTGGCTCTGCGAAACCTGAAATTTGGACCGATGACACACCCTCCTTATTCCCCTGATCATGTGCATTGCGATTTTTATTTTGTTCCACAATTCAAGAGACACCTCAAGGGTAACCATTGCACCACGGACGATGAGCTGAGTATAAAAATTCGATAGCAGCACGCTGTTTAAATCGTGTTCACTTAGCACTAGAACACGTCTCCATACTTCCGCCTTTCGAAATTCACTCAAAGAATAAAATGACCTCAAACCTGCACACACATGCTAAAGGAAAATGTAATTCCACATGCCACCAGGAGTGATTTTGAAGATCATTTTGTTTGTGGTCTACAAGCAAGTGTGCATTAGTTTTCAGCCTACCCTAATACCCTCCATCTTCATTCGAAGGTCCTCTTTAATCCTCCATTTCCACCAGACTTCCCCCCTCATTTTCCTCTTGATTCCAAGGTCGCTTATACTCTAAGTGTATATGCTTATTGTTTAACCATTTCTAATTATAAATTCGAGTTCTTATGTAAATTAGCCTCTCCATATTCACACAATTCATTGATTAACGTTTTATCAATGAAATATAATTCAAAATACATATTCCAATTTCCCCTCACCCTTCAAATCATTCATAAAGAATTGAACATCGTTTCTAACTAATCTTTGACAAAGGTAAACTTAAATGCAACAATTTCAGAGCGTAAAAATCATTCGCCTTGACTGGGACTCGAACCCAGATCCCTCAATATCCGGTCGAGTGCTTTAGCCACTTAAGCAACCGAGGCGTCCTCTTAAACTCTGAAATTTTGGGGCTTTTAAAGGAACTAGATGTTATGACGAAATACCGTACATACAATGTCACATGCATTCGTAGTCGTGCGCGAGGCGCCACTGTCCACGAGGTTAAAAGCCAACTTTAAACACGTATGGTGTTTTCCCTTTGACAAATTCCAAAGAAACTGCGGGAGATGCCGCAACAGTAACTTTTAACGGAGTCATCCGCTAATGTGCATTTTAATGCAACAATTTCAGAGCGTAAAAATCATTCGCCTTGACTGGGACTCGAACCCAGATCCCTCAATATCCGGTCGAGAAAGTTGGCTTTTAACCTCGTGGACAGTGGCGCCTCGCGCACGACTACGAATGCATGTGACATTGTATGTACGGTATTTCGTCATAACATCTAGTTCCTTTAAAAGCCCCAAAATTTCAGAGTTTAAGAGAACGCCTCGGTAGCTTAAGTGGCTAAAGCACTCGACCGGATATTGAGGGATCTGGGTTCGAGTCCCAGTCAAGGCGAATGATTTTTACGCTCTGAAATTGTTGCATTAAAATGCACATTAGCGGATGACTCCGTTAAAAGTTACTGTTGCGGCATCTCCCGCAGTTTCTTTGGAATTTGTAAACTTAAATATTTATTTTCTCTCAAACCACTTCCCTTCTTAAGCATTGAATGCCTTTGCGTGCTCTCTCAACATTTTATCCTTTTATTACTTTAAGAAATATAAATTTTATCGCATTTACGATTTCTCATGCGCATCTTCTTCAACTCAGTTCTTCAGCTTCAACGCTTACTTGGGCTCTCTAATATATTATAGGAGAACAAAATCTAATAAAAACATGTCCATAATTCTTAAAATTTATATCCAAGTCTTCATTTGTCGTTAGTCGCGCAGAAGAAATATCAATAAACAATGCTTATGTATCCACGGATGGATAGAGTCGAAGCTTTTCAATATGTTTTTGCAATCAAGCGAAAATTTTCATTTTTGCTAAACTCGCTTCCAAGTGTAGACTTGACTCTGGCCATTTCCGATTGTGTACTCCATCTCGTGAAAGCCCTTCAAGGGTTGACGCTATTTCCATTTATTGGTGAATCAAGTGATAAAACGCTGAAACTGGATTTTTCGTTAGTTATCATCTGCTATTTTAGTTTACTTATTTTAAAAGTCACAGTCTATCTTGACTTTCCGTGCCGCAGGGTGCCCATATGTCCGTTTAGGTTTAAAGTAATGCTCATATTCAGACCTGACAGTGTACTTGAGGGAGCGAATACCTTAGCCACGCGCGGATTTTCGTTTGGACTAAATCTCATTACGCCTGACACTGCGTAGCACTTTCACTTACTCGTGTGCTGGATCAATGATACAACTGAATGTGTATTCAGTGTAGAGCTGTGGAAGCCATATACTCCATGCCATTTACTGTAGATTACCGGAATATTCCATTGATTCCTTGGAATAAATTTCAAACAGTATAAGCTGCTGCAAGTAGTTTGACGACTTGTGTAAGCATTTCATACGGACACACGTTATGCATAGAACCAACTTCCTACAACATTTTCCAAATGGAATCAAGTGGAGACACTGGTGACACCAGGCAAATGGGAAATGAATCTCGTTCTCACACCGAGTTAGCGTTAAAACTTTCTAAATATCCTTTCTCATAGTGACTATACGTATCGCTCATCCAATAAGTACCTAATACCAGCTACAACTTCGGCTATTAGAATAAAAGTGATTCCGGGAATTGAGCTCAAAAACACGAAAATAAAAATCCCGGTCAAGGCAAATGATTTTTTACACTCTGAAATTGTTGCATTGAAATGCACATTGGCGGATGACTCCGTTAAAAGTTACTGTTGCGGCATCTCCCGCAGTTTCTTTGAAATTTCGCAAAATACGGATAAACATAAGGTAGCTAGATTTTTATCTTGAATTTTTCCTCTTTAGCTGAAATAATTATCAAAATTCGAGAGATGCGACAAAAGGAAAGGAAAAAGCTGAGCACTCATGCGAGGGTGAATGTAAAAAAAAGGAATTCAGTGCCATGACGCTTGAGTGGGCCCTAGAAAGAAGAGATGACGCCAAAAGTGCGCAGTGAAGGGGAAGGGGGTCCTGAAGGAGGGGGGGGGGGAGGGGGAGGGGCAGGAGGGAACACAACGAGGAAAGAGGCGAAGGGGGAATTGGCGATCCTTTAGACGCAAAGTGGGGTTCGGGGGCACACATATGTGCGTGCGTTTGTGTGTTTGTGTGCGAGAGGCGAGGGTAGTGCGGGACTGTGGAGGAAGACGGAAAGGGGGGATTAGGAGGACGTGCAGGGTAGGTAAGCCACCCTGGAAACAATAAGAGAGAGCCTGAAAGGACAAATAATAAAAACGGGCAAAGATGCTTGGATGTGAAGAGCCGGGAAAAATTGAGTTTTAGCAGGAGTGACTTTAAGGGTGATGTTGAAGGGGTGGGGTGGGAGAGAGACCGTTTTCCAGGGTCAAAGGTGTATGTGTGGGAGTAGGGCAGGGGGGAGGAGAGGCTTCCCACTCCGTCCTTTCTTTCTGCGGCGGAGACTCCGCAGCGGAAGGAGGTGAGGCAAAGGGGGCGGGTTGGGAGGAGATAGGGCGGGTATTATGAGCACAGGGCGACACGGGGAGTGGAGATGCTGGTTATGGAGAAAAATGGGCAGGGTGGGGGGGGAGATATGAGGGAGTGGGCCGGCGAGAGGAAGAGGAGGGAAGGAAGAATGGATGAAGTGAGGTGGGCGGGAGAGAGAGAGAGAGTGGAGCTAACGATGAGGAATAGGAATGGATGGAGAGGCGTCGGCCACGGAGAATGCGGTGGTTCCTGGGCAGGGGGGGGGGCGGATAGGGGGAAAGTGGTGCCGGAACGCATGAGGGAGAGGGAGCGGACAGGACCCCGCCGTCCCACTACATTATTTTATTAAGGGGTAGAGAGAGAGAGAGGACCCCAAAAGAACTCCGCTCCTGACCGCCGTCATCTTCTTTCTTCACGCCGAAAGAGGATTCCTCCTCTCAGAAAAGAAAGGAGCCGTTCCAACTCTTGGTCCATAGAAAAATATAATTCTCGTTTATTCCCTCCTCCTTCTCCAATTCTACTGGAGAATAAACAAGCCTAACGAGCCGTTTTCTATCAAATGGATAAGGAGTACATATTAAATGGAATGTGAACTTTCCATGTATGTGCCAAGGAGATTAACTTTATCTGCTGAGGTGAGTCATTCATTTCCCTTTACTTTGATATGGTGGAATTGGTTGGAGTCATCATAACCCCTTTTGAAAGTGTAAGATATAATTGAGTTTTTTTAAGTCGTGCGTACGTGATGCTACTTGATAAGATATTACGTGTTAGGGAATACATCACAAAGTTATTTTCGGGATAATAATATCAAGTTATAATTGCAATTGAGTTTTCGAATCGTGGTCACCACATGCACCTTTTCAACATAAGAGTATTTTTCGCTTGACGTTTTATTACCGAGACGTGTCAGACTTGCATCCAACCGTGAAGAATGCTCATAATAGGATTAGGTAAAAGTTAAAATTAGTACTGGCATTTTATTTGAGATTATTCTTTCAACATTTAGAAGCAAATTCAAAATTTTTCTGAAGGAAAATTCAAAGTACTAAAGATGAAATATCATTTAATGTGATAAACCATATAGTCGCAGACAATATTCTACACTTCTAAGTTATAAGCAGTAAATTTCTGATATGGTAGCATGAAAATCACTGGGCATAGTTTAATTACAAGTATTAATCATATTGGCATATAATTATTGACAAAAAACGGATACTACCACTGAAGTGATGCGCTTCTAAGTAATATTTTATTGGCTTCATTACTTTTAACAATTTTATTGAATAATTTAAGCTTATTATAATATTCAAATTGAAAATTGCCAGCAGAGAATTATCCTGTTTGTATTATGCACTTTTTACAAAACAAATCCTGTTTAAAATGTTTGCATGATGCATTATTTCCTCTTGCTTTCTTAGACCTAATATATTTCTGTTTTAGATAACATTTTCATTGGTAAAAACGTTTTAGATAAATTATGTTGACACTTCTTGTTGCCTTTTCTGGAAACAGCCACAGACTGAAACATAGGTAAGAAATTATAACACATTCCTGGGAGTAGCTTACTATATATGTCTCCCCATTTAGAGGTATTTCATTTAAAGGTTATTCAAAATTTCCAAAATTTAAGGGATATTTAGTGTAAAAAATATATATATGCATATAAAATAGCTATTCCTTAGTATATACAAAAATATTTAACGCCAGATATAATCCAGCGGTTTCATAATTACCGATTTACACTCAACAGAAAGTAATCTCGTTATTCGATATCATACGAGGTCTGTCCAAAAAGTATCGCGAATTTTGAATTTACACGAGTTATGCATATTTTAATTTTTTGTTAAGTTATGTATGGTACTTATGTCTCTCACTTATGCCGAAAATCTTGGCCATTTTGCATATTACTTTAATTTTTGACAGCTGTTTTGCTGGGACGTGTTTTGCCTTGTCTTCGATTTTTGCCTATTCCAAAAAATGGATCGAAGAATCTGTCACATTTTGTGTAAAAAACGAAATTAAATGCGCGTACGCATTCCAAATGTTGACTTTGGCATATGGAGAAGCTACCTTGGACCGAAGCATCGTTTATCGGTGATACAAAATGTTCTCAGAGGGCCGAGAAAATGTGAACGACCAAGAACGTGCCGAACGCCCCAGCACGTCAACGACAGACGAAAACATTGATGAAGTGAAGAAAAGAGTATTAGCCAATCATCGAATCATCGTTAGAGAAGTTACTGAGGACCGAAACATATCGACTGGCTCGTGCCATTAGATTTTACTAATGTTTTAGGTATGGCAACTTAGCACGAGCCAAGACCGAAAACAGCACTTCAATTTCGGAGCGCTTTTTTCGGTCTTGGATCTTGCTGCAGCTTTCATTGCGATGATTGAGCTTAAGTTTCCACGCTTAGCTCTGGAGCAAATTTGGGACGTCGCGGGCAGAGTCCAACACCTAATGTTTATGCGTTGCTGTTTTTGATTGATGTTAATCAATTTTGGTACGAATTTCGCGGCGACCCTTGTCATGCCCAAATAATTGGCAAATATTGAATAGCATCAGCATATCGATAAGTTTAAGTCCTCAGGACCTTCTCCAACGGTGAGCCTGGAAAAGCCATAATTGCTAATAAAACTTCTTTTGACTGTGTTTTGGGATGATCACAGAGTTTAAGTGAATAATTTTCTGGGACGAGGGCCAACGGTAAATTCTTCCCCGTGTATACAGACTCTAAAATACCCCCGACGTCGAGTTTGTCAGGTTAAAGGCAGCCTGGTTACAATAATCTTGCAATACACCGCTCGTCCACACACCATGCTCGCAACTGGAGAGGCCTGTGCGAGACCTGAAATTTGAACCGATTCCACAACCCCACATTCCCCCGATCTTGCACCCTGCGATTATTATTGTTTCCCTCAAATCAAGGGTATTCATTACACCTAGGTCGATGAGATGAAAGCAGCTTTCAAGCGCTGGTTTCGAGAAGAGCCGAAAGTGTTTTTCAGTGACGGAATGAAAAAACTTGTTGAACGTTTAGAGATGTGTTACCCGTAACGGCGATTTTGTTGATACATATATATATATATATATATATATATATATATATATATATATATATATATATATATATATATATATATATATATATATATATATATAATTAGGTAATCTACCGGTTAAGGTAGGTTTTTGGATGGACACAGCTCCCAACTAAATATTTAATGACTCCTATCAAAACACAAAATCCAGCATCCTACTCTACATCAGGTCCCTCTGAGTACTTTCTTCCTACCTTCATCCCGTCCAACATCTCTTTCCTGTTCCTTCCCTTTCCTCTTTTGCCCAACATTCTACCCTCTGTCACAGTCTTTAACATCCCACTGCCGGTCAATATCCCCTTCATCCACTTTTCCTGCCGTCGTAGGATTTATCCCAAAAAACCGCTGTCCTCGCCCACCATACCAAGTACTTCCTCATTTGTTTTCCTCTCTGTCCATTTCACCTTCTCCATTCTTCTCCACACCCACATTCCAAAAGCCTCCAGTCTACGTCTATCCTCCTGCTTCAATAACCATGTTTCCGCCCCGTACATAGCTACGCTCCATATCAAAGTTTTTACGAGTCTTTTCTTAACATCCTTACTCAACGTCCGCTTCATCAACTACCTCCTCCGTGTAAAAGCCTCTTTGCCTAGCGCATTCCTCTCCTTAAGTCCCTACTAACCGATCGTATATCCTAATCACCACTTCTTCCTTATGGTTGCTCGGTGGCATGTATACCTGAATAATAACCAAGTTCGTCGGTTCTGCTTTTATCTCTAATTGCAATAATTTATCCGTTGCCTGCTCTATGTTGACTACGCTTCTTCCTACCTCTTCATTTAATACTATGGCAACCCCTCATTGGCTCTCGTCCCCGCCGCTGTGTATTATTCCATAATTTTCACTCCAATAATCCCCCCTATCCTTCCATCTCACCTCGCATAGACCTAAAATATCTATTTTTCCCCTTTCCATCTCTCGCTTAATATTCTCCAGTTTCCCTGTTCTCATCATTATCCCAACATTCCACGTCCCTATTCTAACTAGAATAGTCTTCTTCTCCTGCGTCTTCTGTCCTGCTACTGCTGGTTTTCCCTTGAAAGGGTTTCGTGGGATGACGACCGTGGAAGCCTTGCCTCCCCCGCTGCCGGGCACGACACACGGTCGATTGGGCCGAGCCCCGTAGTTGCCAGGACTCAAAATCTGTGTAGTGACCATCATACTTATCTTGGGAATGATAATTGAGGTGGTTTCCCGTTGCCTTCCTCAATAGTGTTTTTAACGTGACACTGGCCGCCCCACTGGGGTCAGACGCCATTGCAGCCGCCTCACTGAGAAACAGACGCTGCGTGGACTACCTTTCGTCCGGCTCCTAACCTTCGACCTTTAAGGCATGGGTGACCCTACCAGGAGTAATTATTATGACTCCCGCCAGCACAGCTCTTGGGGTTATCGGAACGCAGAAGCCCTTCCACCACTCTCAAATGTAAAATTTCACCTGTGAAAAGTTTCTCTAAAATTTGAGTACGTAATATTTCGACGCTACAATTTACTTAGGCATTTTAGAGGTGAATGATTTCCAAAGGAATAGAAAATGAATCTGCAAATGAAAGCAAATAAATTTGGTGAGAAAAGTTTACAATTTTTAATGAATTTTTGTAAAGTTTTTTAGTTTGCTCTTTGTGAAGATTATTTACTCGATTATAAACGTTTTGTTATTTTAAAAAAATCCTTTAGAATGATTAAATCTTTAATTCTTCTAAAATATAAAAGGTAGGTACTCAATGATGTCGTCTCATGTGTTTGATCTTTTCCATAATTTTTTATGAAATTTTATTACTTTATATATATGTTTCTAACAGCAAAAAACCATCAGATTGTAGGCACTTGGTTTGAGAAAACTCACCATAAGGGATTACCGATTGAATATTGTATTCTTTCATGTCCCAGGTGATTAAAAAGCATGCTAAAAGAACTAAATTTGTAGAGGCCCAGAGAACACGATAATTTCGTCCTCCCGGGCTATCGCACGTCTCCCTGGGTCGATTTCGCGCCGTTTCCCGGAACTGAGTGCTCTCCCTCCCGCTCTCTCCACTCCATTACACCCTCGACGACCCTCCCCCACCTCCTTCAGCCCCATACTCGCTCCCATCGGCCATGCCCTCCGTTCCCTCTTACAGTAATTCCTCTTGTTCGTCTCTGTCTCTATGCGCGACGTGAAGTCCGACCAATAAGTTCGCCAAATGAGCTGGGATGGCAAGCAAACGCCTGAATGAGAGACGAAGAATTAGTGGCGAACTTTTTTCATAATCATTGTATTGTTTTTATCAATCTTGCTTCAATATCTTAGGGGAGAAGGATGCTTGGCAGCTTGTGAAAAAGCGATGATATCTTAGATCCAAAATAGGAAGTAACTCTGATAGGTATTAGGAAGAACTTCAATACTAAGGAAGGAGAAGAGATTGTTTGAAGAATGTTTAAAAAAATTTTGTTACTAATACCATTTTAAATATAACTTTGAAATAACATTAAAACATACGTCCTCCCCGTAGAGGCGGTTGAAATTAATCCTTAGGCTTCCGCGCCGTCTATCTGATGAATCCATGCTGGTTTCTGGGAATTACCGTCGCGTAGTTTAGTTGGTTGACAACTGTTTCGCCCCCAGTCCTGGAGGCGTCTTCAGGTCGTAGTCGACTTGTCAGGTCACTTCGACCTGAAGACGCCTCCAGGACTGGGGGCGAAACAGTTGTCAACCAACTAAACTACGCGACGGTTATTCCCGGAAACCAGCATGGATTCATTAAAACATACGTTTTACCTGTGTAAAATACCTCTTGAATAGGTTAACCATTTCAGTCTATGCTTCGAAAGCAAATGCGACCAGAGTTATCATTAGAAAAGCAATAGCTATAATTGACCAAATTATGTGTCGCAGTAAATCCGATATTTAAGACGAATTTTTTCTTCATTCTTCAACACCCTTTAATAATTAGTGAGTATTCCTTCGGTTTCCAGGAAAGCTAGCATAAGTGCCTTCTCAAATACGTATCGTTTAATACGTTGTTAAATCACTGAAAATGCATTTCATTAAAAGACAATGGAGAGAGGGGTTTTAGAGATACCCTCACGGGTAAAAATTGATGAAATGAATTTTGCAACGGTGAACTAAAATTAAAAAATGTGACTTTCAGTGAAAAGGAAATTGAAAAAGGTACTTTGTAAAATTTTAAGAAGGGTAAAAAACGAATGAAGGAGACTTGAGAAGGCAGGGTGAAAGTAATAAGGCGGTGATGGAGCCGAGAATTATGGCAAAGAGGGCACTTTGGGGGATAATTTCATCCATGTTTGATAAAACAAAGTGCATTAAAAGTAATATAAGAAAAATATTTTATTAAAAATTTGAATGTTTTATTAATAAAAATTATTATGCTGATTGTCGGGAGAGAGAACAAGAGGATAACATTTTTAAAAATGGGTGTGAGATGAATGTGCTCATGAATGCAGAAGAATGGGCAGCTAAATGACGCGTAATAATTCTCAAAGACATTCAGAAATAAAGTAGCCTCCAGCTAAATTGTTGGTTACTTATGATAAGGGTTTTGCTCCAAGTCATTTAATTTTGCACCTTTCACGCGATTGTAACAAAAGAAAATCTTTACACTATATTTCAATTGTTATTATTCATTGGGGTAGTCTACAAGATGAATTCTTGTTCTTAGAGAAATTGCTGTCGTGGGCCGCACGTGGAGTGATACGCCGCTAAACTTTGATCTCTCTGAAGAGTTTATTCACGCAGTATTCAAGTCCGTTGTTAGCAAAAGCTTGAGCAGGCCAGCGGAAACCATTCGAAACCCTATTCTCCACATTGGGATTCGTCAACCAGGGTTCAGCCTTGGAGCAAACAAAACAAATGCTTCTCAATGAGTCCCCACAAGGAAGTGCTACGGAATCTCCAAACTTGGTTCATTATTTGAACAAGGCGGCTACAAAACCCTTCCACGAATAAGAGGGGTTGTTAGAGAGCAAACTCCAATGAGCCGAATTGGACAACAATAATTAGTGTAATAAGCCGGTTGATGCCGAGGAGATAACTAGTCTCTCCGTAATATCAAGAGAGGAGAAAGAGACAATTTTCATGTTTTGATCACAGCACAAATCCCTTCATGTCTCAAATTGAATTAATTTAATTTCTCACTTGACTGCTTGGAGAGTTTGCGATGCAAGTGATTGAAAATGTTTCCAACTTTGGTGGAAAGACGTGAAAAAATATTGCAACACTTTTTTAGCTGATGCCTCAATTACATGATGCAAAAAATTACAGTTCTGAGTCTGTGTATTTTGACACGCTGTGCTTGGCGGTTAGTCATTAACATTTGGTATAAAGGATGCACTTAGGAATATAAATAAAATAAACCAGATACCTGTCAAAGACGTTTTGAAGACAAATATTTCAGTGTAAAAATCATTCGCCTTGACCTAGATGATGGATCTGGAATGATTTTTACACTCAGGATTTCTTGCATTGAAATGCTATTAGCGAATGGCACCGTTAAAGTTACTACTGCGGCATTTCCCGCATTTTGTTTGCCATACGTTTTCAACATCTTAGAAATTACATCAATATTATCCTTCATGTAATAAGAATATAAAGGGATGACTACTTCATATAGACACTTTCGTGGGATAGCAGAGGGTATATTTGAGTCCCGAAATATTAGTATGCGAAATCACAACGATAAGGTTAAAGAATTGACTTATTATGGAGACTGATAAGTGGATTACTGTTGGCCTAACAAATTCTTGAGAATAGAACGTTTAGTGGAAAACAAGCACTATAATTCCAACTCCCAAGAGATAAATGCGTAAGGAATGACAACAGTCACTAATAACTCTGATGATTGGTCACTTAGCATCCAAACGTTATGGCGGCGTGCAGGATAAGACGACGTTTATGTCATTTCAAATATTACCATTAGAATGATTCAAATAAGCAAACAGCCATTTCATTTACGAATACCAAAACTTACTTTACCTCAAATGTCAAAAAATTACACTACCATTAGAGTAAAAGGTATATCTAATATCATGGTACCCTTACGTAAAATCCTTATTGGGGAAGCATAATGTGGACACGTTTACGGAACATAAGGATTTAATTCTTTGTCTTGTGCGATGAAAGTATGTCACAAAATGAATTTTTTTAGTGGAAAAAGTTTTTTAAAGATGGTCGAGAGAGTGTGGAGGACGATACCCACGCTGGGCGACCGTCGGCGTCAAGAACCAATGACAACGTGCAATGTGTGTGTTAAGTGCTAAATTCAGACCGTCGGATAAGTGTGGTCGCATGGTCGTAGATCGTACTGGTATTGATAAGATGGAAGTGCGCGCGCTATTATCATTGAAAATTTGGCAATGCGAAAGATCTGCGCTAAACTCGTCTTCCCGAAGGTCTTTGGACGGACGACCAAGGGCAGAGCCTAGTGTCTGCATGCGAAGACCTTCTGCAAGGGCATCGCAGACTATTTATTACATTGCCTATTACATTCCCGAATGGCATCAGCAGACTATTTCCTATTCCCAAAAGTGAAATCCTTCCTCATAGGAAATCGCCATGGAACCTTAAGTTCCATCAAAGAAGCTTGCACTTGTACCCCTAAGGGCCTTTCGGAATCCGCCAACCAGGGAGCCTTCGAGTCGTGGAAAATCCGCAAGGGCAAAAGTGTGTCGACGCTCAAGAAGGAATGTACTTTAGAGAATTTTGTGGCATTTTAGTAACATACGAAATGAATATTTTTTCCGAAAATGTTCCCAACACTTATGGTACAAACCTTGTATAGTTGATGAAGTTTTTACGTATTAGTTATATAGCTGATGCAGGTTGTAAGTTCTCATGTTTCATTTATTTCTAGGAGTGAAACCAATGCGGTAAGTGTCCTCGCCTCTCCAAAGAACGAAAACACCCGGAATGTGACTGGAAAGAGACTCCAGCGTTTGTGGATAGGCATTCTTTGGAGGTGGGCCTAGCACCCGCGAGCCCCACATGCCCATCCGTCATCCGGATGTCTCGCACGCATTGTGGGACAATGAGGGCAGTAATCAACTCGACGGAGGGTCTCCGTTGCGGAAGAGGAGGTGTTTGAGGGGACGGAAAGGGCGTACCGGCGGGGGGGGGGGAGGAGGGATGGTGTGGGAGGGGGGAGGCGTTGTAATGCCGACCGAACCCCCGAAAGGGACGACCTGAGTGTCCCCCTCCCCTTTCCTCATTTTTTATTCCTCAGACAGAGAGAGAGGCGTCGGAGGGATGAGGGGGGGGGCGGAGTGGATTCCGGGTTGCGGTTCCGTAGCCTTTGAAAACGAGATTAAATTCCGCTGTCGCCGGTGATGTCGCCCCATGACAGTATGAAGCAGATTCCAGGAGGAAGGGGGGGGGGAAACTATCGAATGCCGTCGCTCTGGGGTGAGAGGGGATCGGGGGCCGAGGGTGCGCCTGTCCTTCCTGGATTCCTCCTCCTACGAAGCTATGGCCGGCCCCCGGGACTCAGGAGTTCTGTATTATACAAAATACGGTGTGCTCCACGTGTGACGTTGCTATCTCTGCCAAATTATTATTGATGTAGACGCTGTACCTTTTTCCCCATTTAAAATCATTTCTCTGACATACCATAAAACATATTGAAGTCATTTAATAATGGTCAAAATGTCAATACCTTCACCGATTTATCGCGGTTAATAATAGAGCACTTAATGCTGTTTATGGCGCCTTAAGTACCGTGGCGTCCGCTGCCGTCTTCGACCTTGGGCCCCGCTGCTCACCGAAGAGAGCGGGGCCCGTTCGACCGGCACTGGGAAACCCCTTCGACACGTGCTCCTCGTAATCATGTGATCCGGGAAATGGTCCGAGCAGTCAACGCTCATGTTGGAATTCGTGTTTGCTGAAATGATTTCGTCCTATCTTAATAATCAGATGGCCCATATTCATCGTTTATTAACGTGAAAATCAAAATTAGTGTTGCAAATAAATATCTATGATATTTCGGCAATAGAATGGTTTTATTTTGCGGAATGACTTTCAAACTATGACAATTGTTTCACCAGAGAAGTGATTGAATATCATCTCATGTATTGAAATATGTAATCTATGAAAGTACTACTTCCATTATGATTTTTATGCTGATGTAATGTTTGTCTGATCACAGCGGCAATTATTCATTTCCTATCTGATCCCCAAAGAATGTGGATATAGGTACTCTGTTGTGGTTTTGAGAAACCTGTGCAAAGTTTTGACTAATTTATATTTATATACTCACTGCTTTTCATATATTATTTGGTATTCATTCATTATGGTTTTTATTACTTTTTAGTGCATTATTTTGCTTTGATTCTGTTATATTCCGCATTTAGGGTATACATATACTTCCGGTGAGGTATTCTTTCAATGCAAATATCATTAAGGGTACCTGCGACATATTTTAAATTATGTATTCAATTTTATCTAAATAAACTTAACTGCTTAATCTGATAATTTGAATCCTCCATTACGAGTAGGCAATACTCATTTAGGATGGACTATCGGCGGTATTTAAGGTCGGTAATTAAATTTTTTTGAGATTTCCATTAGTGCCAATACTCGCACGCGTAATTGCAGCATGAACAACCACCCGCTACGGTGCTCATCTGCATACATCCACAAACCTGTGGCCCCTCCTCTGCGAATAAATGCGGATTTGATATGTATTAGTGCCTTTCGGTACATGATGCTGGGCTAGTCCAAATTCTTCGATGGCTTGATTTTAAATGTGATCATCTCTTTGAGAAACAGTTGTCATCCAAGCTTCTGCCATTTCATGGCATAAAATTTGGTCCTTATGCCCCGTGTAAAACATGTCTTGCTCATATGCAAACGAGAATTAATTTGAAAACACAACTTCACATTTTAATTCACCAAGATTGCCAAATCAAAGGCAAAGCCACAAACACAACTATCAGGAATAGGAGGCTAACTGATAAGTTATAACGTACAAGCTTATCTTTTTTCGAAAAGTGACCCAAGTAATTATACCGATCATGGAAGTCACACAGCAAAAACTAATTAAAGTACAAGTAGTTTTACTTTGTCATAATAGTAGTCTTTAATATGGGGAGCTCTCTTGTCATTATAAACTCATAAAGCCGTTCATCTTGCATATTTAATCATTGTTCAAAATAAAAACACACTATCGCACTCAAAGGTTTCCAGGTACATCAGTCGTTTGAATTACTTAACAACTCAAATTGTTCGCGGCTTACTCGTAAATATGGAAATTATAGTCCGCGTGGAATTTTTCCTTTAGCAAATTTTAGCTATGGAATTATTACGCAAATTAATGTGCACTAATAGATTTCGTATAAATAGTTTTAAATTAAAACCCGGAAAATAGCAACGGTTTAAAATGCTTCCATATACACATTTTCAGACTAGAATACCATCAGAATGAATTTTTCTGTCTCGTAGATTTCGAAATGGTATTTCATAGAGTGAATTGGGAAAAACAAATGAATATTTTTCTGAAAATATGAATAGATTGGAGGCACATCCGTAACCTGGACATTTCTCAAACTCTCAGGTGCGAGAGGGGAACGGGGAGTCCGGTTGGGCAGTGTCAGGAAGACGTGAAACGCAGGGTAGCCCATTATCACCGTTGCTGTTCAACGTATATGTGGAAGAAATCATTGAAGAGGCATGGGAAGAACTGGAGGATGGAATTAAAGTCGGCGGGGAATTCGTAAAATCAGTTAGGTTCGCTGATGACCAAGCTTTAGTTTGTCAGTCAGCCAAGGGGTTGCAAGCATTGCTGAGTGAATTGAAAATTCAGTGCGACAGGCATGGGATGAGGATCAATATTAATAAAACAAAGGTTATGCGATTTTCTAGAAAGAAAAAGGCTAAAACAAACATTAATATTGGAGGGCAAAAACTAGAGGAGGTAGAACAGTTTAAGTATCTTCGAAGTGTTGTTGACCGAAATGGTTGATGTAGTGGGGGCATGAGGAGAATAATTGCGCTAGGCTAAGAAGCTTTCACGAGGAGGAGAGGGATGATAGGAAAATTGAAGACTGGGACGTTGAGTAAGGATGTTAAGCAAAGAGTTGTTTAAACTTTGATACGGAGAATTGTCATGTATGATGCGGAAACATGGTCACTGAAGCAGGATGATAAGCATGGATGAGAGGCTTTTGAAATATGGATGAGGAAAAGGATGGAGAATGTGAAGTGGACAGAAAAGAAAAAAAATTAGGAATAGCATTTTTGGGGGAGGAGAGGGGATCGTTGGGAGAAGTCATAAGGAGGCAGGAAAGATGGACGCGGAGAGTTTTGATTGGCATTGGGATACTCAAGACTGTGATAGTGTGTAGAATGTTGGGCAAACGAGGAAGGGGTATAAATAGGAAAGGGATGTCGGAATGAATGAAGGAAGTAAGTAAATTGAGTTGAGGAGGGGCCTTGACCATGGCCACCGTTTTAGAGTAGAATATTGCGTTTTGTTTTGTTGCGAGAGACATATTTACGAGTGATTTTTATTGTTCCCGAAACTGAAGAGGTCCATGAAAGGACGACGCTAAGCGACGATTGGCGAGATAAAGTCTGCATCGAAGGAGGAGCTGAACAAGATCACAAAAAATGATTTTTTGAAGTGCTTCGAGGATTGGAAAAAACGTTGCTACAAGTGTATAATATCTAATGGGGATTACTTTTAAGGGGAAAAATAGATATTCATGAATAAATAAATAATTTTTGAAAAAACACAAAAGTCGCGATACTTTTTGAACCAACCTCGTATTTGGTAGTGTTGCCCACTCAAAACCTATATTAGGTGATTGGTTAGAAATATAATAATAAAACTTTTTCCTTCACCATGGCAATTAATAGGCATCGTGAAAGCGGTGTTCAATGCACAAGCTTTTTAACCAGAGGATCCGCGTTCGATTTCCGACGGCGGTTGGTTTTCTTCCTCGATCCCTACTTGAGGTTCAATGTGGAGAGCATTATAGGTGAGTGCGCCGTCCGTCGAATGGAATGTTAAGTCAATTTACCGCTTGGGGCCTTTTGTTAAGAGTTGGCTAATGCCGTCGCCGGGTTCCTCTCAACGTTCCCTTCTTTCCCTGAAGATTCTATCCCTAACGCGTTATCCAAAGATTCCTTACGGGAGATATGACCTCAGCTGTCCGTCGCCTTCCTGATACGTATGTGTATTTAACTGTCATTACTAGGAATAAACTACTAAATGAGAGAGTTGATATTAGCACAAAACTATGTCTGCAATCGAATTCCTTCCTGGTTGGTGTTATAACATTTATCTCAAGCAATGCCTTCTTTAATACGGTTCAGGCATGCATAGAAACGGAAGCCTCGCCTGCCCAAACTGGTTATAAAACAGTGGCAGTGATGCGTGCCTGAGTTGGTGGCAATGAGTAGTTTTCCAACTCCAGTGCTGAAGGTATGTGCCTGGGGAAGGGAGGGTCGCGGTTGGTGGATGGGGCGAGAGGTCAATGACAGCGAAACAATGGACCAGGAAGTTTGAAATTGCCCGTGGAGGCGGCAAGTAGATATTCCACATCCAAATTCCATAATTATTCGAACTTGAGTGAAACCGAAACGAATAAAAAATGTATTTTGACCTCACTCCTGCGAAAGAAAATGAGAGAGAGAGAGAAATAATAGCTCTGATCTTATCCACGTATTTTTTATTTGCGTTCGATTTTCGCATTTTTTCATTACCGTTGGCTGTTCCTCGCCGAGGATGGTGGGGGTGGAGAGACTCCCGTTTCCATTCGGGGGCGGGGGAGAGGTTCGTTTGTTTTGAGGGCCCCGAGGGGGGGGGCGAGTGAGGGGCAGGGGCGCCTCTCCCACCCTCGTTCCCGGTGGGGGCGGGTGGGTGGGGCAGCGAGTGGGGGTTGGCGCCCACGCGAGTGCGCTCGATTGAGGGGTGGCTCCATCTCCCTTTCCCTTTCAGCCGGCCGGCCCCCTTGTCCCCCCCCCCCGAGTAGAGGGGGGCAGATGGAATGGGGCAGCATCAGTATCCACTCCTTTTATTCCTTATCCACTTATCCTTTTATTCCTTATCCCTATGGCACTCCTGCGCCGCCGTGGAGACTATGGGAAGTATTCACAACTGAGTACGAATTCCCTACGATGAATCCTACGTATATTTTCCCTGCACTCGCATTTAGCGGAGTAAATTTGTTCCAACGAATAGGTTTGAGGGAGAAATTTAAAAACTCAAGTTGATGCTATATGTCGAAGAACTCTTTCGTCAAAGAGTTTTTCGACATATAATGTTTTCGACAATAAATGTCTAAGTGAACCTCATCAGGAATTTTTCATCATTAAATGACTGAAGTTATACAAAATGACGCTTGAAATCTAAAGTTCTGCCTCTTCACTACACTCATTACTTGAACCTGGAGAAAATGGTTTTTTATCGAATCATTCACATCCGATCGACGCTTTCATTGCTTTGCAAAGTGCGTTCAATCATTAAGAAAGACTCGTCAGCTGCGCAGCGGAGTCAAACGCGCCCCCTTAACGCGGAGTAGTAATCCAGAGGGGGATCGATTCGCATCTCCCCGCGTCTTATCTTTACCATCCGTGCGCGAGCGACGCGTACCCCCCCCCCTCCGGCCATTCCCCCTCCTTTGCACCCGCCCGCCGGCAACGCAAAGGCACTCTCCCCACACTTCCTCCACGGCACCTGCTGCCGCTGCTCACCCCCTCCCTCTCCGTCTAACCTCCCCCCCGGGCACCACTCCACGCCTTCCCTTCCGCCGATATCTCACTTTGTGGACGCTATTGGCCCGCTCTCCATATTTTCTCATCTATCACCCGTGGGGCTCTCCCGCCGTCCTTTCCCCAGTTGCCCTGCAAAGCCCTTTGGGAGGCCGAACTCGTCACGCCTCCCTACAGTTTGTCTATCTTAAGTCTCCACCTCTTTACTATCTTCCCTTTCTTTTGAAATTTCATCACCCTAAGCCTTGATCAATAATAACATTTGCCCTTGAGTATTTTTATTCTTGGTTTACTGCGATCATAAGTTTCTAATGCACTATAATTACATCTTCTTTCTTGTGATGGGATTTCAAATTATTTGCGGAAAAGGTCTTTTGTAATGCGCAGCTAGCATCTATATTCAAAGCACGGCAGTGAATCCACTGGGAATACGTCAGTCAGGAAGGCACTAATGTATTACAATTTAAATAGATTAAATATACTTTCTCAACTAATATTATTGACGCAAGCTACTTATAATGAATTCCTACAATTAGCTATGCATGCCACCAAGTGCAATCAATTACGTGTCAATAGAAAATCGGAATAATATGAAGAAAAAAAGTAGAAAATTAAAGGTGTTGTGCAGTGGTAATAAACCCAAGCTTAAAGCCAATAACTCAAAGTGTATTGCAGTTATCTTAAAATTTTAGGTGAGGACATATTTAAATTTAATTTTGCCGACCCCGGTGGCGGCGAGGTAACGTCCTCGTCTGTCATTCCAAGGGTCGCGGGTTCGATTCCCGCCTGGGTGAGTTTCCCTCCATCTAGGGCTTGGGTGTTTGTAAATGTGACCATTGTTATCATTGTTAATAGTTCGATGTAAAGGCCAAAATGTGCTGTTTTCGGACTAATACTGAATAAATAAATAAATAAAAAATAAATAAATACTGCAGGGGCAAATATTCCTTATGAAATTGAAATTAGGTATAATATTTGGTTCCTATAGCATTTCTTTGAATGAACCTGGGATAATTGAGAAACACAAGGCGCCATTTACAGGTATTATTGAGAAACTTGAAAAAGCCAACTGAAGTTATTTATCTTCTAATTTATACATTCCTCCTACTTCCGATCCCTTTAAGTCAATTGGACTTCTAAAGTTCTCTTTCACAATCAATATATCTCTCAGCTTCATTAATAATTGTAATATCTCTCAACTTTTTCTGTGCGGCGTGCCAAATTAACATAGAATGGGGTCCCAAAATTGTTCTTTCGAAGTTTAGCCAAGAATGAACCTACCTCAAATCACTTCTGGAAGATGATTCAAGGGGATTCGGTTTATCTGCCGGATAGAATACCATCATGAGCCATACATCTGAAGATCGATGAAAACGGTTATTCATCTGGAATAGGTAGAAACTGACAGCCGTAATTTAATATTGTACTGCGGTCCCCTCAAGACCTCACTCAATTCTTCTCATCGTATGTTATTCTTTAGCTCTGCAAGTTCAAATAATGATCGATAGATGCTCTACCAGTGGAAGTTTTACATTGGAGGATGTCTATAAACTATGATATCTCTTTGAAAATTTCTAAAATATTTCCTCTTTTGGGAAAATTTATTTTGACTCTGAAGATTGGAGTGGTGCTGGGAGAGAGAAAGAATCCTCTTGTATTTCATTCTCCCATCATGTTGACCGAAACGACTTTTCTCTTCCTTGGTTCTCGGAGCTTAGCTAGAACTTTCCCTTCCGCCGTGGCACTCAACTTTCCAACCTACCTTCCATAACCTCATGCTACAACTTTCTCTGGCTTCTTTGAATCTTCCCCAGCAGCTTCTTATCTTTCTCCACCATTCGGAGCACACCTCCTTTTGCTTTTGTCTCCTTCCCACCGAATGCCTCAGTTTTTCTCCACACCTACATCTCAGAAGCCTCCAATCTTTTGCAAATCGTCTTACTTCAAAGACCCTATTTTTCGATGTATTCAGCTACCAAAGACTTCATCTTCAACTACTCTTTACGTCTTTAACGATCATTAATCTAGTTAATTCATATTTATTTTCTCATTCTTCCTTTGACAACAAATTACGTTTTCTATTTCAATTCCTAAATGTCCAGCGTATGGTTTTCTGTTTATTTTTTTAATTTTTATCAATGTTCTACATTTTATTCATTGAGTCATGCACAATTGTTCTTAAGAGTATTTCAAACGAAGTAAACGTACTTGTGAAAAGTTACTCCACAACTTTAAAACCGTATCTCTTTGGTTTCAGACGTATTTGCAGCAAGGAAACTTTATAGAATTGATGTGATTGCGACATTTTATTTAGCAAATACATCCATGGACTTGGGATTTCAGTCTCACAGAGTAAAATTCGTTTATTTGAAACTCGGGAAAATCTTGAAATGAAACTTCAGCATTTATTCATTAGAGTGCCCCGCTAATTGAGCACGAAGAGTGCTGTTTCCATCAAATTAAAATCAAATATTTAAACTCGAGCATATTTTAGAAAACATTTGTGAGAAGTCAGTACACAGGAGGCGTTCCAAAAGTAATGCAGTTGAATTTTCCGCGCTGCTACTATTGGCTGGAATGAAATCAATACCCTTGATGTAGGCGGTAGGGACACTAAGCATTGCTGCGAAACGAACCTCAGTGTTTTCCAGGCGGTAAAAGCGGTAGAACGTCAGTTTTAGTAAACCTCCCCGCGCCCATCGAATCATGAAAGACCAACCGAGCGTAAATTTCGAGTAAAATTTTGCAACTTATTGAAAACGAACATAATTATTTGGACAACGTCATCGCTGTTAATGAAACCTGGGTTTTGAAATACGACCCAGAAACAAAACGCAAAAGCTCTGTCTGGCACACCTACCAGTTCCCCAATAAGGCAAGAATGAGCAAATGAAAAGTCAAAACATTGCTCATCGTCTTTTTCGACAGTAAAGGGTGCTCCATAAGGAGTTTTTCCTTCAAAGACAGACAGTTAATGCTGCCTACTACGTGCATAAGCTCGAAAGACTCCGAAAAAGGGTCATCAGGACGAGAAAGGACATCTCCGCTACCTGGAAACTCCATCACGACAACGAGTCCGCGAGTTCTTGGCAAAAAACCAGGTACCAAGGCTGCCCCACCCCCTTATAGTTCTGACGTTACCCCAGCAGACTTCTTTTTGTTCGCTCGGATTAAGGCAGCAATGAAAGGAACCCGTTTATTGTCCATAGAGGAGATCCGATCAGCCGTGACGAAAACCTGCAAGAGGTCCCCGAAGACGCCTTCAAGGGCGCGTACCGGTCATGGCAGGGTCGCTGGAAAAATTGTGTCGAGGCCCAAGAACAGTAATTTGAAGAATTTTAAGTGTTTGTGCAAATCTGTTCAATAAATCATTGATAAATTTAAATACTTATAAAAATAATGACATTACCTTTGGAACATACCCTACATTTTACTCAAAGAAAATAACCGATACACGTGTTATCAGTGACGAAGAAAATAATTCTAGACCATTTAAGGCGAGTACTAGTGCTTTGTTATTTTTACTGTATCCTGCTAACATTTGTACCAAGTAAAAATGTTTTGAACTTAAACTGAAATCGGTCATTATTTATAGCAAAGGGCTACTTCATTCATTTCCAGCGACCCAATCTCCATTATATGACTGATTCACTCGCCACTACCTGCTTGCCATCCAATGAGGTGACAGTAAATAAGCTATTAGCCTCATTATAATTATTAAATCCAATCAACTGCTCCAGGTGAGCATGATAGATGCTTTGGAAATTGATGGGCGAAATTCTGCGACACTTAATTCGACGAAGTCCTCCGTTGATGTGCACCAAAGTACTGAAGCTCTACTCACAGAGTGTAAAAACCATTCGCCTTTACCAGGATCTGAAACCGGATTCCTCGACGTTTCAGTGAGTGCTTTAGCTAGTAAAGCTGCGTTCCACACACCTGACCATTAATCATTTCTCAACATAAACTAAAGAGGTAGCATCGTTCTTACCTACAGTCTGCATTTTAAATTTTCAACGCTTTATATGGACGCAAGTTGTTTTTCCGTTTCGTGGAAGCGAGAGGCAATAATTAATTGAGTAGGCTTGACTCATCTGCCCAGGATTCTTTGTTAAAAATTGACCAGCTCATCATAGGATTTTGCGTCCACCCATACCTTTGTTAAATAGGTCACGAAACCATTTTATTTGCCCTAACTATCTTACGTAAGCTTTTCTCTCGTAGGTTTCCGCTCGAGATTTCAGTGTCCAAACAAAGCCAAAGTCATGAAACACTTTATCGCTGGTCGCTCGCTGCCTATCCTAGCGAGTGCATTCACTAAAGTGGTCACTAATGTAATCAATCAGTCGCGGTGTAAATGGAACACAGAGGAAAATGGTGGAGCTTGAGCGACTGACTCTCGATTGGCTGTGACTTCAAAGGCCTCTTTCATCGCGACCCTCGCCCAGTTCTTCCATTTGGCGGGAGAGGGAGCTTGCACCTCCCTCTGCACTCTTCAAACGTGAATGCTAGGTTTTTGATAGTGAGAACATGATTTGGGAATATGAGAACGGAAATTTACTTACTTATTTTGCATTGACTTATGAAAGTCCTCTTATTTGGAGGTCTAGTGTCAGGCTTTCCTTGATAAACTCCTGCACATTCTCAAATTTTTAGGTTTTGAGAATATGGTTTGGCAAAATTGCATTGCTTTAACGCCAATATATTGGAGAATCATTCCCATTCCGGGATGCACTAGATATTTTGTGCAAATCCTTTTCAAGAAGTTCACTCTACATTTGAGTGATAGTAATTTGAATTAACCAGGTCTCAACACTCTACGAAAATCACCACGAGTTAAAAGCTCACAATTTTTTGTAAGATAAGTTGGTTCGTCAATTTAGCCCTATCATTTAGCAAGGTGGTTGGTAGTGCAGACTTCCGAGTTCTCAATTTGAAGAGTCGCATGGCAATAGCCCAGTTCTTTTTATTTGCCGAGACAATGCCAAGGACCCAAAGAGAGGAAGTATCCCTAACTAACGGAAAGGTATTTAAAATCAACCGGGACACCCTTACACAAAAATGAATATTTAAACAGAGCATGAAAATCATCCACGGGATGACGCATGTGAAGACTAAAAAGCTTGAAATTAGTAGAATCCACTCAATACATATGCTGTCAAATGCTTTTGTCTAATAATTGTCTTAAGTGCACAAAAATACTCTCGGCACTAACTTTGGTCAATATTGCCGAACCTCTTAAGAGCAGTGGGTCACCTCGTGTGTCTTGCCAAAGAGAAACCGCTTATTGGAATATAAGTTAAGTTCAACCGCTTAGTTTACGATTCTGTTTGGTGAGATTTCCGTTATACTTAGATGATAACATACGCTCAAAATTGTTATGCTCAGATCATTTCTTTGACTCATATATTATAGCTAAGGAAATCTAACCAGGTAAATGTTTGCCTGCATTCCTCCTCTATCACAAATGGAACGGTAACGGACACACAATCCCATTGAGCATGGGGCATGTGGTGAAACATTTAGGAATTATCATATTTAGTGATAATTATGTGATGCCCTTATTAGTAGGGAGCTAAAAACGCTAATTTGCCTATTAATATATGCCCTTCGGAATGAATAACTCATTTAGAATAGTTAGGCTATAGCTAGAGTTTTAAAAGGCATTAATTTCACTTTTTTAATGCTAGATAAAAGATGAGGATAGCAAATACGACGAATAGCAAGCGATGCGATTCCGTGCCCTGGGTTGCGGTATACTGGCTGTTAACGTCTTTGCAATACGGCAGCGCCGTTCTGGTATGTACTTGAGGCTCTCCAATATTTTATCTTTTGATGATGATGCACGATTGCTAATATCTCCTAAATTTTAATCATTTTAGACTTTTTAATGTTGTGATATTATGGTAAAGCTAAATTTATAATATTTTTGAATAGTCGTCTTCACCGAGCGCGCCAATTTGAATCCAGATCAATTTAGCTCTATTAGCATAAACATTTTCCAATTCTTTTATTGAAAATAGAAGTTACTTAATGTTAATGTTTAACAATACAGTTCACTAGGTTTGAACCGTATTTAAATGCAGTTTTTTGCCCTCATTGTGTAGAGAGAACAAAAGAATGCCTTCTATCCACATTGCTACCCGAGAATTCAGCTTGGGGGGAGGTCCAGGCTTTTGTAATATCAATTAATCCAGGTTGAATGAAAAACGGGGCTAAGAAGGGAAACTTTACGCGAATGTTTAGCATCTCTGAAATTTGAGAGAGTTTGAAAGGAGTGGTGATATTTGAATGAGCTGGCAGCGGGCGTGAAAGGGTGCAGCCGGGGAAATGAATTGTGGTGAGCGGTGGGCTGGAGAAAGGGCGGAGAAAGGGCCGATGAGTGAGAAGAAAGAAGCATATGGGGGAATGATTTTATGGCGAAGGCAAAGGATCCGTGGGAGGTAGCGTGAGAGAAATAAAAGTAATTCAAAAATGATATGACTTGAAATAAAAACACGAAAAATGTAAAAGAAAGAAACGAAAAAAAATCTGATTTATTTTAATTGAAATAAAAAATATCAAATGAAAAAAGTACTGAGAAATTACCAGGAGATGGCAAAGGAATAAATAGGATAAAAATGTGGCTATTATGCCTGACATTATACCGCAATGGAGCACAGTGGGAGGTGGCGTTGGGAAGATTTTTATAATAATGATATTTGGCGTGAAGACAGTGTAAAAGAATTTCGGAGGAAGGATGACTCCAGGTAACATGACACAGGAGGAAATGAAGTACATATGTAGTGCCAGCTGTATGAAGTTTGATTGATGGAAAATGTAACGATGCAGATAATACGTATGTATCTATGTAGTAATCGATTGTCCTTCCACGATTTTGTTAAATTTTCGTGCAAATATTTTAATTTGCACTACACAATTTTTGGTTTTCCAAAATATTGCTCAGCGTGCTAATTTTAGCTTTGCAAAGAAAGGGTAATAGAGTTGGACAAAATTGTAGAAATGCAAAACAAAAAGCTTGATGGGCACTCCGGGAATTGTTCGTTAGCAGTCCGCTTTGCGTCTTAGAAAGTATTAAAACCATTTATAAAGCCCAGGAGGAATGAATATTTCAACGCTGCCGTTTAAAAAAAATAAGAAAGGAAGGAGGGCGAGATGGTGCAACTGGTGTGTGTGGTGTTAGTGCTTTTGTAGGGAAGGGAAGGCGGGAGTCAAGGATTGCGGCTATCAAACTGCCGGAGACGGCTGAAAGAATGATATAAACTGAGATAACTCCATGGAAATGTGTGGCAGTTCATCCAAAATGAGACACAGGCACCATATTAAAGCACACACACACGAATTCAAAGATTTACCGGGCCTCTCACTTTTTCCCTCGACGCCCAGCAGTGTGTTCCGGCCCTTGGGTGGGAGACACAGGTGGATCTGTATCGCAGATTCAATAAGGATTGGGAGAAGTTTAAAAAAAAAGCCGTTCAAGGGGATGTTGAATGGTATGTTCCCACTCATTTTGCGAGCAGGCAGGCAGGCAAGCTGCTTCCTTCAAGAGGAGGAGCGAGCGAACTCTCAAGATCATTTAAGGGGTAGCAAAAACCTCGAAAATGGTCGAAAGATTTTGTCCCAGTGGAATTTTTAAGGTAATACAAATCATCATTACAATTTTGAAAATACCCGACCTAGCTAGACCAGTGTATCGAATGCAATAACTTAATACCTATCGACTTTATTAAGCCAGAGGCGACCTTGACAGACCTTATGTAAAGTGCAGGAGACATACAAACATTGTTCAAGGTAAGATAATAGAATATTTTGGAAACAAATGCAAGGATTTTAAAATTTTAAATTCTGCAATTTTTTCGACGTTTTCCACAGTGAAAAAAATAGACACAATTTTTCAAATTTATGAACTAACATATTTAAAAAGATTTGTAAAGGATTACACACCTTTTCTTGCCCATTTTATCGTTGACATCGAAGCGTATTACATGAACCGGATATGATTTATTCCGAATTGGATAAAAGTGATAGGACTTATTTCAAAACTAATTCAATCAATAATTCATGAGAGTGACATGACAGATATTGGTTAACAAATGTGTTTCACTCGTCCCCGCTCAATCACCATCATCCACCCTGGCACCCTTACCCTCTTGTCTTGATGATGCAAGTTAAATTGCAAGACCTTGAAAACTGATCATCTATTTTGTAATAAAATGATTAAAATGGTAATTGATTACGTCTATTTTACATATTTTGATTTGTTTAAACATCTTATGAAAAGTTGAAAAGCATTTGAGGAACTTCTAAACCAAACTTTCATCTAAATCAAACTCTTCGAACTCCTAAACCAAACTTTCAGTTTGGTTTAGGAGTTCGAAGTAAAGCTTACCCGACAGCATTTCTCGGCCCAGTTGTTGAGCCAATGAGAATGGACCTTCCGGAGGAATACTTTCATTTATTTCCATTTTTATTATGCTAATAAAAGTCCTATGCGTTTAAAGGTGTTCCCTTCCTTCTTGAACAGCTCTCCAGACGGCCATTTCTTTAACCACTCTTCCTTATCTCTCTCCGTTTCTCACCGTCCATTTCATCCTTAGATCTCACTCCCGAAATAGGTTTTAAAAGTGTCTGCTCTGATACTCCGATGGACACTGAACCGTAGAATTCTCTCACACTCTATTCGAAGGCTTTTTTTCACTTCTTTATTATTTACAGCCAAATCTTCTTAGGCCATAGAAACTGATTAACTTCAAATAAACACCTGTTTAGCGTGAGCCATCACTTGGCATTCATTGTCATCGAACATTATTCATTCAACCCCATACAACTTCTGAGGCAGGTAAAGGATAGATAGCATTCACTATAATCTACGTCTTTTTAGCTGGAGCCTTGGATTGAATTCTTTTCTTTAAAAGGATTTTATGCATTTTTTTATTTATATTTTATGTCCTTTAAATAATGATCTCGGTCTACGAGAAATCCTGTTAGATTTTTCATTGATTTTCAAAATATTCTGATACTTTGATTTCTTTCTTATACATTTTAATTTTCCCAGTGTCATCTACATGAGCTTCTTCCATAGTCAGGAGGAAATATTTTTACCGGTTTGATCCATTTCTAGCCATTTCTTTTAGCATTCTTCATTTTTCGTCCTCCATATATTTTATGGCATTTTTCTTGCTATGGAGTTGACAAGATTATGTGCTTTCGATATCACGAATCCCAACTCCCGACTTCATTTCGAATCCAAAATTTCACCTTCAAAGGACATCCCGTATTCGAGGAGAGCCAAATATAATAGCGTGCTCTTTGTTATTCATCTAGCAGTGGCCTCAAGCATACAGGCATGTGTATTTGAACTCCGATCGTCTTTGTTCGCTGTAAAAGTTGCCTTTCACTAAATAATAGCAAATACATGTTACGAATAACCCCGATTTCCTCAATATTATCATGCAAGTCACATATCACCCAGTCCTTCCGGTACTCTGTTAGCAGGTTCGCAATCTCATGGTAGCATAATAACATTTCGGTTATTTCTATCCAAAATCACTTTTAATGACAGTTATTCTTTCCTATTTGACTTAGTGACAAAATTGTTGATACTTTAAAGCAAGTCACCACACTTTTTCTATGACTATTTCCAGAATTTATCCCATTCAAAAAATCACTATGATATTGTATTTTCTTATTTACTTATGTAAATTTATTTGCATGTGTCGCTATCCATGGCATACTACTTCATTCTTTATGAGTTATTCCGCTGCTGCTCTTATCACCACTGTCTTCAGCTCAACTCATCCTCATTCGCGGTGACCTATTTTCCTTTCTTCAATGCTGCCTTTATGGTCTTCATGATTACTTTCGAAGGTTTCTTTTATACAGGATTCTTGAGTCCATTTATTTTTGTGCCTGAGGACTCTCTATGACCATCGAGTGAGAACACTGCTCCTACTTAAATAAGACGATATCTCCCTTGGTTGGTTGTTCTGTTCGATTAGAATTAAATAAATATTCTCATTAAAAACTAATTCAGGTGTACCTATGCAGAAGTTGTTGAAATAACAAGCTGGGAACTAAATAGCTATTCTAATTCCTCCCCACGCCAATATAGCCAACTCTCATGGCTCCATCTACGATGCTCCTGGCCATTAGTTCAATCTGCCCTATAATTAATCCATGTAGAAGTCATCCAAAGCGTCAGGTCTTTCAGAGCCATGAAAACTTTATTTCCAATTTCTTTGAAATTGAATCTTTATTACGATCGTAAGTTACATGTATTGTTTCACAATCGCCATTTACGAGGTTACCAGATCAGTTGCTGTTAGAATTCTAGAAGAAAGATACTCAGCAACTGCTTGAAAAAACACGTTTGTCTACTGCAAAAAGATATTGTTGTCAAATTGAATTAATAATATTCCAGAGAAACTGCGGGAAATGCCGCAAAAGTAACTTTTAACGGAGTCATCCAATTATGTGCATTTCAATGCAACAATTTCAGAGTGTAAAAATCATTCGCCTTGCCTGGGGTCCAGATCCATCCCAGTCAATGCGAACGATTTTTACCCTCTGAAATTGTTGCATTGAGAATTACTAATGTTGTTAAATTCGGAATATTATTTCTTTGAAAGGTAGAAATGACGAATTTTGGTGTGTAGAAGTTTGGTTGGGAGGAAGAAGAGAATGATTTGAAGGATATCAGTTACAAGTAGAATAAGAAGAATGCGTTTAAAAGAGAGATTTCATCAAATGTTATGCTAGCTGAAGAGAGGTTTCCAACAAAATTGTTGGTAGAGGTTGGAGAAAGGATCAATGGTGTTCTTGGCTGTTTAAAACCTTCCAAGAAATAACAATGAATATATGAATTTTTGTTTAAATAATATTAAATGAGCTAATTTAAGTGAACTTACGGAAGAAGTAATTATGATTAGTATGTATAAATACATAAAATTATTATTATCAGGCAATCTAAAGGTTAAGGTAGATTTTTGGATAACCTACAAAAAAAATATTTTGTTACTCCTAACAAAACAAAAAATCCAGTATCCTACTCTACATCAGGTCCCTCTTCATCTCTGAGTATTTCCTTCCTCCCTTCATTCCGTCCAACATCCCTATCTTGTTCCTGCCCTTTCCTCGTTTGCCTAACATCCTACCCTCTATTACAGTCTTCAGCATCCAACTGACCGTCAATACCCCCTTCATCCACTTCTCCTGCCTCCATAGGATTTCTCCCAACAAACCCCTCTCTTCGCCAACCATACCAAGTACTTCCTCGTTTGTTTTCTTCTCTGTACATTTCACCTTCTCCATTCTTCTCCACGCCCACATTTCAAAAGCCTCAAGTCTACGTCTATCCTCCTGCTTCAATGATCACGTTTCCGCGCCGCACATAGCTATGCTCTATATCAAAGTTTTTACGAGTCTTTTCTTAATGTCCTTACTCAACGTCCCTCTCATCAACTCCCTCCTCCTTGTGAAAGCCTCCTTGCCTAACGCAATTTTTCTCCTTACGTCCCTGCTACTTTGACCGTGTTGTTCCAAAACACTACCCAGATACGTAAACTGTTCTACCTGCTCTAGTTTTTGCCCTCCTATTTTAATGTTAAGCTTGGCCTTTTTCTTTCTAGAAAATCGTATGACCTTTGTTTTATTAATATTGATTCTCATCCCATATTTGTCGCACTGAATTTTCAATTCACTCAGCAATGCTTGCAACCCCTTGGCTTACTGACAAACTAAACCTTGGTCATTAGCAAAACTGACTCATTTTACGAATTCCCCGCTCACTATAATTCTTACCTCCAATTCTTCCTATGCCTCTTTAATCATTTCCTCTACATACAGGTTGAACAACAATGGTGATAATAGGCAGCCCTGCCTTACACCTCTTCCTAACACTGCCCATATGGCCTCCCCGTTCCCCACTCGCACCTGAGCAGTCTGAGACATATGCAGGTTGCGGATTAGCCTCGATTCCCTCCAATCTATTTCTTTTTTCTGCAATACACTCATTAGTTTTTCCCAATTCACTCTATCAAACGCTTTTTGAAAATCTATGGAACAGGCAAATACCTCCTGATGGAATTCTATATTCCTCTTGATTAATGATCTCATTACTGCAATAGCATCACGCGTACCTCTCCCCTTCCTAAACCCAAACTGATCATCCCCTAATTAATCGTTTGCCCTACTCTCTATCCTTTTATTGATGATCCTGAGAACAATTTTAGCTGCGTGGGATATCAAACTTGTTGTCCTGTGGTTCTAACATGACGTAGCCTTTACCTTTTTCGCAATGGGAATTAAAACTGATCTCACAAAGTCTTCCGGCCAGAATCCTTCCTCATAGATACTACGAATCAGCCCATATAGCCTCTTCCTCCCACGTTTTCCTAAACATTTCAGTAGTTCCGCAGGAATGTTATCCTTCCCCACAGCCTTATTTAGTTTCATCTCCCTTAATGCCCTTTCTATCTCATTGTCTAGTATGCCTGGACCTAAGCTATCTTCCTCTACGTCATGTTCCTTTTCTATGCCTAACTTTGTTGGTTTAAGTTCTTTACTATTTAGTTCTTCTACATATTCCTTCCATCTATCCTTTTTTCTCTTATTATCTCATTAATTTTCCTCATGTACGCTTTTAAACGCTTTTATGAAATCTACAAAACATGCAAACAGGTCCTGATTGTTTGATGTTTTAGGCGTAACGTTATGGAATTTGCATAACATATTGAAATGAAATGACATAATTTACTTTGTAACTCCACACAGTTCCACGCAAAAGTATGTGGAATTGCAAAGTAAATTATTTCATTTCATTTCAATAGGTCCTGATTGTATTCTATATTCCTCTCGAATTAATATTCTCTTTACTGCAATGGCATCACGCGTACCTCTCCCCTTCCTAAACCCCAACTGATCATCCCCTAAGGAATCATTTACTCTACTTTCTATGCTTTTGTTTATGATCCTGAGAACAACTTCAGCTGCGTGAGATATCAAACTTACTGTTTTCTAGTCCGAAAATGATAGCCTTTACCTTTTCCGGAATAGGATCTAACACATCTCACGAAGTCTTCCGGCCAAATTCATTTCCTCAGAGATGTTACGTAGCAGTCTATATAGACTCTCATATTTTCCTAAACGTTTTAATGGTGCCGTAGGAATGTTGTCTACCCCCACTGCCTTATTTGATTTAATATCCCTTAGTGTCCCTTTTTGTATACCTTTTTGATTACTTCGTAAGTGTACATTATGACCTTTCAGGCGATCAGAGTACCCAAATTTCCTGTGTGTGGTTCATGTGTGATCTTAGAAAATATAATTATCTTTCAAACCCAACTCTACAGGGCCCAGTACTCCTGTTTGTGGTTCATATGTGATCTTAGAAAATACGATTATATATCTGACTCATTTACAAAATATCCTGGTTAAACTAGAAGGTAAAAGGCATCTAGATATTCTTTCAATTTTCTCCATGGTAAATTTAAACCACACACTCAAATATTTATGCAAACATTTCCTCCCCATCAGCTCAATCCAGAACAGGAACACTAGAACTAACAATAACCTTCATGTCCCACACCAACGCACGGAAATCGATTACAAATTTTTTAACGTTACAGCATGCCGTCTGTGCAATTCTCTCCGAGATGACATAAAAAACTCTTCATCAATAACAACATTAAAAGAGCACTTCTCGAGTTAATTTTCCTAGGGTGGAAAACCTAACACGTATGCCTGTTCCTCCGTTCACTTGGCTGCTACAGAGGTCACCTTTCCTAATTTTTCTTTCGTCACCTCAGGTAGCAGAATTTCGCATCATTATCTGTGGTTTGAATATTATGATTCTCAATACTCTTCGTGTGATGAATGTTATTCATTTATTCATTGCATTATCAGTAAAACAGCAATATGTATGCCATTTGAAAAATAATTATTACAATGCATATGCAATGTATATTTTCTCTAATCCATAGTGTTTTCACAGGTTTTTCACGCCCCCAATTCCCTTCTTAGGTGTTTTTCTGCGTATTTTTTGTAATAGGTGAGCAACGCCACGCTCTCCTTTGTTTTTCCCATAAACTTTATCCATTCATTGCTTCAACTTTTTTATTTGATCGTTTTCTTTCTTCACTGCACATTACTTTATGTATGTATAGTTGCATTTTCATTTATTACCATATATGCCCATATTTGTACATATGTTTGTACACATTTTTAATGAGCATTTCTATGCGTCATGTATGTCTATTTGTCTATATGTATTTAACTGTACGCTGGGGTGTAGGTATTGTGCATACATGAACCTTTATGGCAATTTTATACATATGGTATTTAGTTAAATGGAAGAAGAGACTGTTTAGTCTCAATTTTGCCCGAATGAAAACCACTATCCATCTATTTTCTTTTCTTTGCTCCTCCTATTTTACAGGCCTGACGTGTAGTCGTAAACAATTAACTCAATGTTAAGGTTTTAATAAATATTTTTGTGCGTTTGTCAGTATTATTTTGGTTAGAAGCTTGTTTCTCAAATTAAATGCATTCTACTAACATATATTCTGTTCAGTTTATCATTCACTCTTGCTTTTTTATAAATGTTGATCTAGCTTCCCAAATAGCGAAACTCTTTAATATGTTTCAGTGTGTCACTTCATAGTCCTAATTAAACGTTAGCCTGGTGTTGTTCTAGTTTAAGTTAAAGTTATACGTATTTTATGTCTATCTCTATGTTTATTAGTATCCTTGTAACGTTCTTATTTTTATTAGAAAGAAAATGTATTTGAGGGTATGAACGTGTATAGGTATAGTGTATGCGTCTAAGTAATTATAAATTTTTGGCCTATCATAATATGTATATGATGATGGCTTGAATGGAAGAAGGGATTTTGGTATAAATTTAGCCCAAATAAAAACTTCTATCCATCTAATCCTCTAGTATTCCTGGACTCGAGCTATTTTCATCTACATCACGTTGTCTTTCTATGTCTATGCTTGTTAGCCTAAGTTATTTACCATACGGTTCTCCTACAGATCCCTTCCACACATTCTCTCTATATATTCCTTTCTTGGATATTTTATGTTTCAAGCATCATCTTACCTAACACTGATCTCTAACTGGTAACTCTGACCTTCCCTTCTTTCTTCCCGATATTGTTTTAACCTTGCTGTATAACGCACCAACTCCACCCTTCCTCTGCAAACCTTCCATATACTTACACTGCGTCTTCTACCATGATTCTTTTGCTTTATTTGTAACCGATCTTGATTTATTATTTAACTCATTATACTATCTTCTACCTCTGCGTTTACACTCCTCCATTTCCTCCTCTTATCTATCTTTTTATTCATCTCATCGGTGATCCAGGGTTTCCTCGTCTTATTTCCATTGACAATTCTTATAGTTTCTTTATCGGATTTATCCCTTTTTGATTTATTTCAATTTAACCTCAATAGTAATCAGCTCATTGCCCTCATTTATGATTTTTTCTACAGCCTGCTGATACTCCTTCCTTGTCACTACTTTTAATACTTCTACATTCCATTTCCTTACCCGCCGCTCCTGCCTTATCTTTTTGAAACTGTAACTACACTTCCTAACTACTAAATTGTGATAAGAGTCCGCATTCGCTTCCGGGAAGTTGGTTAAATTGATCACACTGTTCTATTAATCGCACGGCTCTATGCCTAACAGTAATATAATCTAAATGATACCTTTATTAGTCAACCAACATTTTCCATCTAAACCTACGTCATTTGTGTTGCCAAAACCAAGTGTTGGTGATGAATAATCCCTGTCCTCTAAACAATTCAATTGCGATCTCCCCGCGGTCATTCCTCGTGGCTAAACTGCAGTCCCCCACCACATCACCATTTCTTCCTTCGCACGCAGTCGCATTGCGATCCCCCATCGCTATCAAATGCTTTCCTGTAGGAACACAAGCGAGTATGTCCACTAACCAATCGTATATCCTGTCGACTTCTTCTTTCTTATGATTGCTAAATGGCATGCATACATGATAATGACCAAGTTCGTCGGTTCTGCTTTTATCTCTACTGGTAATACTTTATTCGTTGCTTGCTCTAGGTGGGCTACATATCCTTCCACCTTTTTATCAAATAATATGGCAACCTCTCTCTGGTTCCCGACTACTTTGCTGTGTATTAATCTAAAAACGAGTACTGCCCACCATCCTTCCATCTCACCTTGCATGGACCTAAAATTCTATATTTTCTCTTTCCATCTCTCGCTTGATATTCTCTAATTTTCCTGATCTCAACATTGTCTAATGTTCCAAGTTCCCATTCTCACCAATTTTGCTTTCTTCTCCTGCGACTTCTTTTCTACTGCTATCGGTTTTCCTTTGCAAGGGTCTCGTGAGATGACAACGCAGAAGCCTTGCCTCTTCCGCTACCGGGCATGACAAACGACCACTTGGGCAAAGTCCCATAGTAGCCAGGACTGATATTCTCTATATTGCCCATCATATAAATCTTTGAAAAAATAATTGAGGTTGTCTCCCGTTACCTCCTTAATAGTGTTTTTAACGTGACACTATCGCTTGCTGATCGCCCCACTGCGGTCAGACGCCTTACAGCCGCCTCACTGAGGAACAGACGCTGCGTGGACTACCTTTTGTCAGGCTACTAGTCTTCCACCTATCAGGCATGGGTTACCCTACCCGGAGCCATCATCATTGCTCCCAGCCAGCACAGCTCTAGGGGTCATTGGCGCAAACCCTTCCACCACGTCAAAAATGTAGTCCATGGGATGGGTAACACACGCAAAATTATGTATATGTATATATAGAAATATTAATATAAATAAATATATATATATATATAAACACAGATGTAGATTTTTAGATTTTATCTGTGTTTTTATATATTTGTGCGTCGCCTAAAAGCGTTCCATTTCGAATATATATGTATATATATATATATATATATATATATATATATACTCATATATACAGAAACAGATATAAGGAAAAGGGATAGGAACACATATAAAGGACGAACACAACAGAGGTGGGGAAGGCGGAATCGAACGGATCACAAGAGTAAAAATATCTCCTCAACCGGGACTCGAACACCGGATCTTTCCACTTGCCGGGCGGATGCTCTTAACCACTTGAGCTATCGAGGATAGTCAATTTACCCTGAGATCCGTGGGTCTAATATATCGCCAAGCGCCCCGATTCTTTCAGCCAAGAGATGGCGTCAGGGGGCAGTTTCACCCACCAAAGGAGAAATAGACAATACACAAGGAAAGGAAAGGACAGTGGGTTAGAATTCATACAACATCATACAGGAAAGGAACAGTGCGTTTCGTGGCACGCATAGCCAGAAGAAAGAGATGAGCCACATTGGCCAAATACACATTCAAACACGAAATCCCGCCAAACGGCGAATAAATACTCATATATACAGAAACAGATATAAGGAAAAGGGATAGGAACACATATAAAGGACGAACACAACAGAGGTGGGGAAGGCGGAATCGAACGGATCACAAGAGTAAAAATATCTCCTCAACCGGGACTCGAACACCGGATCTTTCCACTTGCCGGGCGGATGCTCTTAACCACTTGAGCTATCGAGGATAGTCAATTTACCCTGAGATCCGTGGGTCTAATATATCGCCAAGCGCCCCGATTCTTTCAGCTAAGAGATGGCGTCAGGGGGCAGTTTCACCCACCAAAGGAGAAATAGACAATACACAAGGAAAGGAAAGGACAGTGGGTTAGAATCAGTTAGGTTATATTTTTACTCTTGTGATCCGTTCGATTCCGCCTTCCCCACCTCTGTTGTGTTCGTCCTTTATATGTGTTCCTATCCCTTTTCCTTATATCTGTTTCTGTATATATGAGTATTTATTCGCCGTTTGGCGGGATTTCGTGTTTGAATGTGTATTTGGCCAATGTGGCTCATCTCTTTCTTCTGGCTATGCGTGCCACGAAACGCACTGTTCCTTTCCTGTATGATGTTGTATGAATTCTAACCCACTGTCCTTTCCTTTCCTTGTGTATTGTCTATTTCTCCTTTGGTGGGTGAAACTGCCCCCTGACGCCATCTCTTGGCTGAAAGAATCGGGGCGCTTGGCGATATATTAGACCCACGGATCTCAGGGTAAATTGACTATCCTCGATAGCTCAAGTGGTTAAGAGCATCCGCCCGGCAAGTGGAAAGATCCGGTGTTCGAGTCCCGGTTGAGGAGATATTTTTACTCTTGTGATCCGTTCGATTCCGCCTTCCCCACCTCTGTTGTGTTCGTCCTTTATATGTGTTCCTATCCCTTTTCCTTATATCTGTTTCTGTATATATGAGTATTTATTCGCCGTTTGGCGGGATTTCGTGTTTGAATGTATATATATATATATATATATATATATATATATATATATATATATATATATATATATATATATATATATATAGTACAATACACAGCAACACACAATATAGACACACTCACACGTTGTTTCTTGATATTTCGACGGAAACAATTCGTCTTCATCTGAAGATATAGAAGTAAATGATTTGATCATTTTCTTCTATATTCTTTTTATGTGTTTCTATATTGTGTGTTACTGTGTATTGTACTATTCGGCACTTCCGTGTTACGTCTACGAAAGTATATATATATATATATATATATATATATATATATATATATATATATATATATATATATATATATATATATATATACAGGTTTCGTCCGGAAAATAAGTATACTGATTTTTTCCCGCCGCTCCAGGCGCGCCCAGCACCGCTCTGACGGGCTGCGATTGGAGGGGGGTATGTTGGCAAGCGACGCTGAAAAAGGCAGTCGGCTCTGAGCTGTGGTGTAGTGAGGAGCTCTGTTAACGCGAACCTCCACGCTCGACCCACGTCGCGGAACGCGATGCCGAAGTTTTTGGAGCAGCGTTATTCCATCAAATTTGCGGTAAAGCTTGGGAAATCGTCTACCGAAACTGTCGGTATGATTAACCAGGCTTACGGGGAGTCAGCCATGTCCAGAAACATGATCTTTCGGTGGCACAAGATGTTCGTGGAGGGCAGAGAAGAGGTCGACGACGAACCACGGCCTGGACGCCCATCAACGACACTCACCGACGAAAATGTGCGAAAAGTTCGCGATGTACTGAACTCTGATCGTCGTCTTAGTGTTCGGATGATAGCAGAGCAGTGTAATGTGCCAAAAACAATAGTGCACGAGATTATTAGGCACCAATTACAGATGCGAAAAATTTGTGCAAAGTTGGTGCCGAAAGTGCTCAGTGATGATCAAAGACTCAATCGTTTGGAAATCGCGACACAACTTGCGGATCACTGCAAAAATGATCCACATTTTTTAGAGAACGTTGTTTCGGGTGACGAGACGTGGATCTTTGAGTACGACCCGGAGTCGAAGAGACAAAGTGCGGAGTGGCACACCCCATCATCACCCCGTCAAAAGAAAGCTCGCATGAGCAAATCTCGGATCAAGGCGATGCTCATTGTCTTTTTTGACAAAAGGGGAGTCGTCCACTACGAATTTGTACCTGAACGACAAACTGTAAATGCTGCATTTTACGTCCAAGTGCTCGACAGGCTTCGAAAACCAGTCGCCCGCGTCCGGCCAGCGATCAAAAACATCTGGGGGCTGCATCACGACAATGCGCCGTCTCACACCGCGCTTGTCGTTTCGGACTTCTTGGCCAAGCACGGCGTGGCAACGCTGCCGCACCCACCCTATAGCCCGGACTTGGCACCACCGGACTTCTTTCTGTTCCCGAAGATAAAGAGGAGTTTGAAAGGAACGCGATACGGGACTTTGGACGCCGTCAAAGAGGCCGTGACGACGTGTCTTCGAGAGGTTCCCGATGATGCCTTCGCGGGAGCGTTCCAGGAATGGGAACGCCGCTGGAACAAGTGTATTGACTCACAAGGGTCCTATTTTGAGGAATATTAGCTTAAGATATGTAAAAGTGTAATACATTTTTTTTCCTGAGCTCAGTACACTTATTTTTCGGACGAACCCTGTATATATATAACCACACACGCACATCACATTCGAACAGTAAAACCCGCCATTTAGCGAGCAAATATTCATTCACATAATAATAAATATAAGGGAAAGGGATAGAAGTGCATACAAAGGACGAGCACAGGAGAGTTTAATAAATAAAAACATTTATTAAGATTTTCAAGTGCAGAAACACAAAAAAGGACACTCACATATGCAGCTTTGATGTGCTGAAGATAGGGCCGCCATTATCAGAATGCCGTTCTCGGGAAGAGAGCGGAGATGTTTGTGGGGGGGGGGTGAGGGGAGGAAAGGTAAGGGACCAGAAATAAACAGAAAATTGGGTTGGAGGGCATTTGTAGACGGCTATTGGATGGATTCTAAAGACTTGCTTCAGCTCGGGAGATTTAAATGACTGGAGCAAACAGATATGTGTCATCTCGCAGGTTTCCACCTCTATGCTACTTGCAGGTTTGGGAAGGGTTTTAATCACCGAAACAGAGAAGAAGGAATCAAAAGATTGGCCATGGGAAGCAGTGTGGATAGGGATGGGATAATTAAGGAAATGGGAGATTCGGTGGAATAGCGGTGGTTATTCATGCGAGGGAAAGGGTGGTGGTGCATTCGTCCACGTAGAAGGCAGGGCAGAGGTTACAGGAGAGGCGATCTATGTTTTTTGAGGTTCAGGTGACGTCAGGTTAGGAATTGGTGGTAAGGGAGGTGGAGGGTCATAGAAGATGGCATCATTTGCAGCGTGGGCGATTACATGGTGCGGACAGGGGCGGAAAAGAGACAGGGCAGCCCGCAGGTGATCTTGTTGACTTTAAGATGTCTCGCAAGTTCGACGGATGTTAAGAAGAAACTAAGGGTCAATGTGGGCATTAAAGTGATGCGGACTGACAGGTATGATTAATTTTGAAGATTTCACGGATTTTATCTTCCATATTGTGCGTTCCAGGGAAGAAATTGGTGATGAGGTTACGGTATTTTGGGCGGTTTGGTTTGGGAGAGGAGTGTATTAGATTGAAGGTTTAAGAATTTTATTGTTCAGTAGTTTTTCAGGACACCCGAGTTTCTTGATAGAGTCAATTAAGTGGTCTACGAGTTCATGTTAGGGGTTTTTTTTTGGCCAAGATGGTGGACACGGACTGAGAGAAAAGGTTGGAGCGTTTCGTGTTATGAGAAGCAACTCTTGAAATGACGGTATGGTTAGATGTTGGTTGGTTTTATATGGACTAGGGTATTAAATATATTTTTCTGAAGGTGAATGTGTGCAGATATATATTTACACATATATAATTACATGGGTGGTCTGAAAAGATTCCAACATAACAAAGATACAAGACATTTTCTCTGAAATTGTTGAGATTGGAAACTTTTCAGACCACCCTCTCTCTCTCTCTCTCTCTCTCTCTCTATATATATATATATATATATATATATATATATATATATATATATATATATATATATATATATATATGTATTTATGTATATATATACATATATTATGTATATAAATTATTTAGCACTAGCGGACAAGTATAAAAACACAGAAACATACAAAAAAGAGGATAAAACTCACTAGTTTTCGAGATTTCTGTAGTCCAAACCACTTTCTCAAGAAAGAGAAAGAAGAAACTGAGTTCCTTGAGTTTAAGTGTATCTACGCATACGTATATGAGCACATGTATAGGCGTATATGCGCTTACACAAATACATTTTCATTTTATTCCTGAGTATAATCGTTAATATTTCCTTCCCTCTTCCCCTGAGCTCTCCTCATTTGAGACGAGGCGGATTTCGTTAAGCTTATGGCTGATCAGCAGAATGACACGCTTTTGAAGAATAGATGCACGTACACTCCACGGATTATGACATTCCACGCTCGCCACGCTCTGTATCAATGCCCGCATTACATAGCGACATGCCTCCGCCGTGGTAATCCAGCCCGGTTTAGGCTCACTGGTCCGGGAAGGCGAGGATAATTCCCGTTCGTGCGACGTGCCTCACTCTGTCGGACGCGGCGGGGAGAGAGGGGTGTCTTTCCCGCCATCTGCATTTTCCCACGGAGTACTCGTGTCTCAGACAATCGCGTCGTCCGATATTCACCCCGATATTACCAAAGTCATCCTAGAGTCTTAATTTCGAATCCCGCTGCTCCCTCAGAATACCATTTTGCTGCACAAACAAATGCTGAGAACTTGGCTAGTGGTACGCTCTAGCTCTAAGCCTTAGGATTTACTGAAACCGATGCGACCATTTCTCTGTATGCATTAACTTTTTGTGTTAAATTATAAAAACCTGATTAAAATTGGATAGTAGGCGTGCTGTCGAAAATCTAAATATGTTAGAAGGATGGGGGTGTGCCATCAGGATGTGCTGTTTCAGTTACAGAGTGCGTTCCAAAAGTAATGCAATTAAATTTTCCGCGACGGTGCTTTTTATTTAAGTGGAATCAAACTACTTGAATTAGGTGGGCGGGACGCTACGATTTGCCGCGAAACCGGTCTCAGTGTCCTTCAAGCTGTGAAAGAGGTAGAAATAACGTTCTACCGCTTTTACTCCTTCAACACTGTTAACCTCTGCGCGCCGACCGTGTCACGAAAGACCAACCGAGCGGAAATTTCAAGTAAACTTTTGCGACGTATTGAAAATGAACCTGATTTTCTGGACCACTTCACCACTCGTGATGAAACCTGGATTTTGGAATACGATCCAGAAACAAAACGCCAAAGCTCTGAGTGGCACACCGACCAGTCTCCCAAACCCAGAAAGGCAAGAATGAGCAAACCAATTGTGAAAACAATGCTCATTGTCTTTTCCGACATAAAAGGAGTGGTCCACAAGGACTTTGTTTCTCAAGGACAGACATTTAACGCTGCCTACTACGTGGATGTGCGGGAAAGACTGCGAAAAAGGGTCAACATGACGAGAAAATACTTCTCTGCTACCTGGTAACTCCGTCACTACGACGCACCTTGGCGCAACGCGCTACGAGTCCGCAAGTTCCTGGTCAAGCACCAGGCACCAACGCTGCCTACCCTCTATAGTCCTGATGTCACCCCAGCAGACTTCTTTTTGTTTGCTCGGATTAAAGCAGCAACGAAAGGAACCCGTTTCTCGTCCATTGAGGAGATCCAATCAGCCGTGACGAAGACCTTGCGAGAGGTCCCAGAAGACTCCTTCCAGGGTGCGTACCGGTCATGGTAGGGTCGCTGATTAGTATGTATTCATAGAGACCCAAGGACAGTACTTTGAAGAATTACAAGTGTTTCAGCAAATCTGTTCAATAAATTACTTTTAACAATAATTGCATTACTTTTGGAACGCACTCTGCATGCATACATTACGGTATCTTTTAAAGTGATTAATACAAAGAAATAACTGAAATAAGTGGGAAAATTTTTTTATGAATAATAATTAATGCATATGCATACAAATTTGTAAATTGCAGAAGTTGACAATGATTTTTATTTTTTCAGTAAGACGTACAGTAGATTTAAGTAACTAGCAGTATATATGAAATATAGATTTTTGAAGTGATCAAGTTCCTTCATTCGAAATTTTACAGCAACCTGCCAATCCAGGATGAAATAATGCATGATTATGGAAATGATAGATCGGCACAGTTGTCAGGTGGAAAAGTTATTTTCAATCTGACCGCGTTCCTCACAAACGATCCAAGACCTGGAAGACCACTGCTCACCCACAATGCTGCCTCATGAAGAAAGTCGACTTTATTATTTTAGACTGAAGAGATACTATCCAAATTATCATGAAAAACATTAATATTAGCCATGGTAATGTGTAGAAAAGTATTCAAGAACTGCGCATGTTAAAGGTGTCGGCACAGATCTAAGCTCTACGGCTGCTGACTCCTTTTCAGAAGCAAACACGGCGCAACCTGCAATTGCGACGACGAAACCTGCAATCAAAGCGATGTGGTGTGAAAATTTCATTGCATCCGCTTTATTCTCCCCCAAACAGCCAAAGCCGATTCGTAGATCTGACTACATTAACGAGTTCAGGAGTTTGAGCTATAGTTTTAGATTCAATGGGCAAAGTTCTAAAATGACAGCCTTCAAAATATCCAGGAATGCTGGAAAAATGTATAGTCTGGATGGTGACTACGTAGATAAGTCTTAAGAATTATAAATAAATCACATATCATTCTTTATTATTTTTAGTATTAATTAAAAGTTACATTACACCTTATACCGGTCGGTAAAGTCAAAACAGGTTACCTCGTTTATTTTCTACCAGTAAGGAGACGCTGGGAACAGAAGGGGTAGCTGAATGATTTTCTTCGGGAGAGAGCAGGTAGATGAATAACCGTTAATGTCAACGAATTTGGAAAATATGCTCCGAGGCTGCTGTCGGGGCGGAAGTAGGGAGGTCAGACCCCTTGTTTGCACCCCGTTGATCGAGAGGGGAGGCAGGGGGAGAGTGTTTCTCTGGGATACAAAGGAGAGCCAATGTCATTAGAGTGATACATGAGACGGAGAGTGGATGCTGGAGGTGGGTAAGGCTGGGAAAGGGTTCTTCAAGGGATGAAGGCGCGACGGATGGTTTGTCGATAGGGAAATGATAAAAGAGAGCATCGTAAATAAAAGAGAAAGAAGGTGCCGAGAGGGGGAAATAAGGCGGATGTGTGGAGGGAGGAGGTCAGAGCGGAGGAAGAATGAAATTCCGGGCCCCCCGTTTAAACCCTGTCGCCCTCCTCAGGGGGGGCGAGTAGTGACGGGCCCACTCAAAGCGGCCGAAATTACTTTTCGCGCCAATAACTCGCCCTCTTTCCCCGACCCCTCCTCCACAGGGGGTGTCTTCCTCGGGGATCGCGCACACATTGCCCCCCCCCCCCCTAAGGTGAGCCCCTGCAACCAGCCAGCCGGGCATTATTGAAAAAAAGTTACACAGATATCCGAGGGTGCGTGGGTAGTTGGAGGGAGGGGAGGCGTGAAAATATATAGGGTAAGTTTTCGAGCGGAGAGACGGGAGGAGTGGGGTGGTTGTGGGAGGAAATCAATCGCGTGGCCCCCGCCTACGGTGGGCTGTGTGGCTGGTGTGGGGGCCCGCGTGGGGACGGGCTCGAGACGAAATGGCCAAAGGGTTGGTGCACCTGCGCAGTCGCCAGCGCCATCATCACTCATCACCTGAAATAACACGAAAATCAGGAATTGTCGTAATTCACCCGACGAGTCCCAGTAGGGCAAAGGGTGCCCTGTCCGTGAATTGGAAGGACACAGCTTAAATATCTTCCCATTTAAGGATATAAAGTCAGATTTACGAGGGTGTATTGATCTTCCGAAAGCGATGAGCCAGTCAGCTTATGCTGAACGTACGAGGGTCATCCGGAAAGTAGTACCCGTTCGTGAAATAAAGACACAAAAGTAAATATTAACAAACATAAAAAATTTTATTTGAAAGAGGATACTTTAAACTACTTCTCAACATAATCTCCAAGCAAATTAAGGCATTTGTCATAACGTGTGACAAGTTTCTGTATTCCTGCTGCATAGTCCTTCGCCGCCAGCTCATTGAGATACGCGAGGGACCCATCTTGCACAAATTTTTGCATAATGCAGATGGTGTTTAACAATTTCATGAACAATTGTTCGAGAAACATTGGGAAAATGCTCACAGATGTCATCAATTGTGACGCGCCGATCGTTCCTCACGAATTCGTCAACTGAGCTCACCAGTTGGTCTGTAATGACAGACGGTCTCTCCGAACGCTCATCGTCGTGTGTGTTCCCCCTCCCCATGTTGAAGTTGCGACACCACCGCCGAACAGACGACTCGTCCATTACATTGTCTCCATACACCTCCTTTAATTGGCGATGAATATCACATGGGCGAACGTTTCTTGCATTGAGGAATTTAATCACTGCCCTCACTTCACAACTGGCGGCGTTCTCAATTTTTTTAAACATTGTAAACAATCACAGAAACAACACAGGCAATGCTAGCGTCACGCAACTTGGCTCAGAGAAGGCAGACAAGCCACTGAAGCTATCTGACCTCGTCCAGCGGCTACTCGCGTCGTCAGCACTTCATGCGGCACGAACGGGTACTACTTTCCGGATGACCCTCGTACTTAACAAAGCATATCGCGAGCCCCTTATTGTGGTATTTGCGCCCACTGAACCTTTGAAATGATTATCCAACTTTCATATGAAACTGAATCTGCTAATTTAACTTTTCTCTTAAATGTACATGTGTGTGTGAAAATAGGATATGCATTAAAGAACGAGCGCATGAAAAAAGTGTCTGGCTGCCGATTCAAACCAAGCAATTGAGGCTTTGCAATGATTCTTTACACGCCACCCTAAACCCGACGCGTCCGTGGGTCTTAGGGTGGCGCCGAGGCGCGAGTGCGTGCCGGTCTACGGTTCACCCGTATGTGTGTGAGGGGAGGGGAGCAAGCCTCAATTCCTGAAGCCACCGCTTTCTCGCTGCCCCGTAAATTTCTCCCTCTCACACTCCCCCCAGCTACCCTCTCACTCCACACCCGCTTCCGCATTCTCAAACCACCCCCTCCACCCTCCCGACTCGGAATATGCGCGAGTAATCGGGCCGAATTTCCAGAGAACGTTCGGCGCTTGCTTGATGTATGCGTGTCACGTTTCCTCCGCATCGAATTTACTAAGTGGTCTCGACTTTCAATACTGTTACATGTTTCTTAAATATTTTTGACATCAATATAGATTTAGAAAAAATTGAAAAAAATTAATATCGTATGGCTAGTACTGTAAAAATATGATACACCAGTTTCGCAGACAATATTGTAGTTGCTAAAATGGACGCTGGGAGCTCTTAGAGGGGTTCGGCGTAGCGATATGAATGTCATGAGAGACAGAGGAGTCATGACTATCAGAAGGAGGCCCGGTTGGTTTAAACATTCACAACGCACATAAATGAAGAGGATAATACACTATTTAGTACTTAATTCCAAATGAATCACCGGATCTTGCTATTGTGGATTAAATATCGATAATTACAAAGTAAAATTGATCTTCCAGCTGCAAGCGCCAAACTTGATTAGTCGCATACGTTACAATTATCAAAGAACTACTGAAATTTCGGTCACTCCCGGGGATTTTATGATATTCTTCAACTGAAGATATTGCCATTCATTTTGTAACATAATACACCAATCACCATCATCATTCATATTAAATTGATTTTATAGCTACATTTGAAGAGTGCCAAGATGCCAATATGCGCGAAGGTATTAAGATGAGACACAAAATGTTTCCCCAAATTAACAATAAATTTTACGAGCGAAAGAATATACACCAACAAAAATGAAAGTATAAAGCTCGAAAAAACTAACCGTTGGGAGTCCGTAATTAATGATTCAATTAATACTGCTTTCTTTCAGAGTCAGGGCTTATAGATCCTCACCTATGAAATAATTACGAGAGAATCATAGATTTTTTCCGAGATATAGAGCTAAAACAAGAATTAAATAAAAAAATCACCATCCCAAATTTCGAAAGCAACGTACTTTTCCACATAAATTCAAAATGTAGTCATTTGCCAAATTAATGTAATCATATTTATAATTACTGAACTGCAAATAAATTGACAACTTTCACGACAAGCATTTATTTATTTTACTATGTGTGATCGAATTACCGTAAAATCTTGGTTATTATGTTGGCTTCCTTTACAGAAATAGCTCTTAAATTCGCCCAAGGTTGTCTGTCTCATGAATTAAGCAAAAGAGTACTTGAAAATAACATTTTCTGAGCAGGATTCTTACATATTATCATACTTAATGACGATATGGCTAATGCTACTAGAACAGCCTCGCCGTGACCGAGACGAAAAAAATGGCTACGATTGCTGTCCTAGCTGACCGCATTAAAAACAACATAGCCTAATTCATTCATAAATTTTAATTGAAAAGTGTAACTAATGGATAATTTAACTAAAAATTGTGATTATATATAAGATGTTTACAATTGTTGGAGTATTTTCACATAAAAGATAGTTGAGGCCGAGACTTTGGGAGATTACAATGAAAATGAAGTTGAACATACTCAATGTAAGACTCAGCAGAATATTTTTTTGACCCTGTCATATTTTTTACCGATAAATTCTGCTTCCAAAACTTTCGGCATGATATCGTTTTCAAATAATCGCAATTTTTAGTTCTATTCCCATTCATAAACAAACCTTCATTTGTAGTTACAGAAAAATGAAAATTGGTATTGGATACAAATGTTTTGATGAAAAGTGATTAACGTTAATGTGGGAAAACAGTTCTGCGAATCGCGAAGATGCAACTGAGGAGCGAATAAATAATTATGCAATAATTAATTTGATGGCGGTTAAAAATCTAAACCTGAGTGTTTTGGGAAAAGCGATGGAATGTGCTGAAAGAAAACGTCATCCATTAAATAAAACCTCTAAAATTAAATTCTTAAATTTGCATTAAAAATGAACTGGCCAAAATTGTTAATTATATCTCCTGGGTGATAAAACGTATTTAGCAAAATCGTTAATCCAATCGCATGGCGGAAATTGGCAATAAAACAAATATACGCAGCAATTCAACATTTTCACTACTCTTATGAAGGGCACAAGAACATTGAGAAATCGATTTGTCTTATAAATTTAAAAACTATTTGGTTATGTAAACATTATAGGCAAGCATTTCAATATCTATTACAAAGCTATCATCGATACTTTAACTATCTAGCTTTTGCTATAATGATTATAGTGGTGTACCATTGTCAAACAACAAAAAAAGCTTCATCAACACCTTGTATATTTTAATGTATTGAAAGAAATTATATCCAAGGTGGCGCATTTGCCTCGAGAGATCTTAGAAGTGGAATCCACCGCCTGTCTGATTTCCTCGATTTGCATCTGCCTCGCGACTCCAATGCGCTCCTCTGACTAACCTCTCACTAATAAGAACGCTTCTTTGCCGAAACTTGGGAATAAAATAATGAGAAAAGTATACTTCATAAATTATACCCTTTTCTTTAAAACGCACAACTTTGTACATTAAGCCAACTCCGTTTGAAGAATTTTTAAGTAGGATATACGGCTTTTATGTGAGTTGGAATTTTCCAAAATTACCTCCAAGAGTAGGCGGATTCATCTGTCGTCTCAGCAATACACAATAATGTATGTTACAGATTTCCACCTATTTTTTATTAAAAGATTATGATCTAAATAATTTTTCACCAGATCTCTAACCAGGTTTAACTAGTAAGAAAATCGCACCCTGTAGTTTGAGAGGATATCGCAGAACATTACCAGTGAAAATAAAGAATTATTGATATAATAATGATATAGCGAAGTTTTCAGTAGATATTCTAAAACTACGAAATAAAAAACTTGATTTTCTTCTATTAAAAGGTTTTAAAATCTGAGAAAGAAAGCAATGTTTATGGGTTTTAATTTGCATGAGAATATGAATGATTTCAAGAAAAACACCTCTTAAATACGTATACAGGTACTTATACCTGTACGCACTTAAATGCATATAATTGTATTCAAATTTAAACTTTTTTTCTCCAGTAATTTGTTTATTGCTCTATTATATTTAACATGCATTTGTTACATCAGGTACGTGTAAAAAATGTCCAAAACTGCCATCCCAAATAGTATCATATTAAGTACGATTCACAAAAAATAATCCATCCATTAGCTATGGTTAGATTTAGTTGTTGAAAGGAAGAAAATATGAAGTAAATACAAAATAAAATTTCCTTTCAGAACCACGATGTCAATTAGCTGTTGATATAAAACAGGTGCCATATAAATAAAAATATTTCAAAGCAAAAATTGCATTTTCTGTCTCATTAATATTTGTTCTATTATATCCTAAATTCCAACAACTAAATTTCAATTCTCATTGCAAGATCATTTATGTAATTCAAATGCCTTTATAAGAGGATGGAGAGGGATAGAACTGATAAAATAAAGGATTATTAGTTTGGGTTTAGGCAGGAAAGAAATAAGCGTATGTGTAGTATTCTCGCAGTAAAGAGAACGTTCATGCAAGTGAACATTAAGTACAACCTGAATTCGCTTTTTGGCTCGAGATATAGAGCTAAAACAAGAATTAAATGAAAAAATGCCGGAAGCAACGTACTTTTCCTCATAAATTCAAACTACTACCTTGATCAAAAATTTCCCGGAATTTATTCAGAAAATTAAAAATACAAGTTTATTCATCTAAATCTATATTGTCCCCTTCAAAGTAATCCCCATCGACTGCAACACACTTATGCCAGCGCTTGATTCAATCCTCGAAACATTTTTTATATTCGGTTTTCGGTATGTCCATCAGTGCTTCCTGCGATTTTTCCATTACTTCCTCTCGGCTGCTAAAACGCGTTCCCCGTAATGGTTTTTTAACTCGATTGAACAGAAAGAAGTCACAGGGAGCCAAATCAGGTGAATTCGGTGGCTGTTGGATGGTATTTGTTGCATTTTTCGTCAAAAAATTACGAATAATGATAGCACTGTGCGACGGTGCGTTATCATGGTGCAAAATCCACGAGTTTTCTGCCCACATTTCTGGTCTCTTTCGGCGAATTGCTTCACGCAAACGTCTCATAACGCCCAAATAACACTCTTTGTTTACTGTCTGGCCTTCTGGCAAAAATTCATGATGCACTACACCGTTGTAATCCATGAAAACCGTCAGCATTGCCTTCTTTTTTGACTGAAAACGACGTGGTTTTTTTGGTCTCGGCTCATTTGGTGAACGCCATTCACTTGCCTGATGTCTGGATTGCGTGTCGTACTCATAAACCCACGTCTCGTCTCCAGTAATGATCCTTTTGATGAACGTGGGATCGGATTCAGCCTCGCAAATCATGTCTTTTGCGACGTCAACACGGTCTCTTTTTTGCATGGAATTGAGGTCTTTTGGAACCAACTTTGCTGCTACACGACGGAAACCCAAATCATTAACCACAATGTCTTGGGCGGATCCATAGGCAATGTTCAAGTCCTCCGCTATTTCTCTGATGGTTAATTTGCGGTTATTGACCAACATTTCTTTTACTTTATCAATTTTTTCACCGACTTTCGATGTCGATGGTCTGCCACTGCGTTCATCATCTTCGATTGACTCACGACCACTTCTGAACCGCTCGTGCCACTGGTAAACGACCGTTTTTTTTAGAGAATCGTTGCCGAAACACTTTTCCAACATTTCCAACGTCCGTGCGCCACTAAATCCGTTTTTTACGCAAAATTTAATACAAGTTCGTTGTTGCAAATTTAAATCCATTTCTGAAATTGTAAAAAATCGCCAACACACACAGAGATAGATGTACTCTTGGCTACGTAACTTTTGCAAATGTCAAGTTATGACACTAAGATTTAAAGGGAATATCAACAACAGATGTAGCAATTTAACAATAAAGACAGAACTCAAATCGGAACGATGGGAGCGCCACACGGTGGTTATTCCGGGAACTTTTTGATCAAGGTATAGGCATTTGCCTATTTAATCTAATCATATTTATCATTACTGATTTGCAAATAAATTGACGTCTTTCACAGTAAGCATTTATTTTTTTTACTATGTGTGATCCACTATTTTACTATGTGTTAAATCTTTGGTTCGTAGATTTGGGGAAGCTGTTTGATGAATTTTCAGCCGATTTGGTAGATTTGATGAATGTATTACAGAAGACAGGAGTATATTGGCGATATAGGTGACTCGCGCGCAATCTGTGTATGTATCAGACTGATCTAGTTCCAGTGAGGAATGGACCGTTTGAATGGGCAATGTTAGGAAGAGGGGAGTTCATTGCCACATTTCCTTTCAGGGCGTGTGTGGAGAAAATGTTTGAAAAGGCGATGTGGAGTACTGGATATAGGAATATAAGTCAGTGAAGAATTCATAAAAGCAGTTAGGTTTGCGAATGATTAAGTCTTAGATACTAAGTTGGACAAGATAACGTCAACTTGTTCCTGCTTAACAGTGACACTGCGTTTGAATTACAAGAATACTAATTCAGATTGCCGCGCACCGAATCGAATATTGAAATATATCTGGTTTTCCCCCTGAAAAGCATTATTCGAAAGATAAAAATAAAATAATAGGTAAATATAAAAAATAAGGTAAAATTGTATTTTTCGCTCGGTGAATAGCATATCGTGTTACACCCAAATATATTTCATCGATTTAATAAGAATTGATTCTCTGATTTAACAAAATACAAGTTTTCACAAAACATCCCCGGTTTGTGAAATCACAATGAAAGGATTAAAAAATATTTTTAGTAACATGCAAGTTTGCCTTTGATGAGAACGTTTTGAATACTAATATTCTGACTGAATTAAACTCAAAGGTAATAAGGAATGAGTTTCCCTTGTTACAGATAAAACGTATTTCCTAGCCCACACCAAAGTGTAGATGACAAGAGGAGCATTATCCCTAGATACATATTTGTCAATAGAAATTTTCTTTTCCACTCCGCCGAAAATCACGATTCCAGCGAAAAGGTAAAAAATTAAAAAATATGGATACATAAAACCATGTTTACAACACTATCATTCCCTAGTCTTTATATTCTCTATTACCCTGTCCCAGGCCTAAGTCGACAACGCAGTGCGCTCGGGGTGATGCGTTAATATAGAAAGGTTTTGGACGGATAGAAACTAACGCACACTTCCATACTTCTCGCCTTCAACCACTTGCTGATACTCTAAGCTGCAATGAACCCTTCAATTCCGTATACTTGCTCGATCCTGCTCTTCATTCCACCCGATATCCCTATCATCTCACTCATTCTAGCATCACGGTATTCAACCTGCCATCTCCAATTAAAATCCTATGCACCCGCTTTTCCTGCCTCTTTCGGATAACTTCCAGCAGTCTTCATTCATTCTCAATCATGGATAGTACTTATACGTGATATTTTTTGTTCATTGTGCCATATCGATGCTTGTACCCACTATAATCTCAAAAGACTTAAAATCTGCGCCCATTGTGTTGCCAAAAAGACCAAATCTCTAAAACGTACGTCATTCCGCACATACAATCGCTCGTACCGAACTTTTCACTAATCTTTGCTGAACACCCGTACTGACCGTCCCTATGACCAACGCGTGCGTAATTCCTTTTGAAAGCTTCTTTACACTCGAAATTCAAATTCTAGGGCCCATCTACTTTGACCTTTATGGTGCGAAACGATGTCTACATTTTCATTGACTTCCACATCAGCTGTAAGGTCAGCCATCCTTTTTCTACAAAACCACGTAACATTTTAAAGATAAATCGTAATTGACAATTAAAATTTCCACTATAGTATAGAGATAACAATTTTACATTATCATTTCTCTCCAATATGGGAAAGTTTCTACAAAGTTAAGCCTGAAACTATGAGATACACACAACGTGTTTGAATAATATAGATTCCCATCCAGTGCCTATTCCTCTGATTTTCTAATGCTCTCAGCAACTATCGCAACTTGCTAATTAAAGTTTGATTAAACCTCCTCTACCTCAATGCTAGATTTCCTTCGCCTACCGCCGAATTCTAATCCCCTATTGCTAACAATTGTTTCCTTCCAGGGACGCCCATAATTATGCTCTCTTACTGATCTCATATGATATCCCACGCAGCTAAAGTTGTTCTCAGGATCATAAACAAAAGGATCGAGAGTAAGGCCAATGATTACTTAGGGGATGATCAGTTTGGGTTCAGGAAGGGGAGAGGTACGCGTGATGCCTTTGCAGTAATGAGATTATTAATCGAGAGGAATATAGAACACAACCAGGAGGTAATTGCCTGTTTCGTAGATTTCGAAAAAGCGTTTGATAGAGTGAATTGGGAAAAACTAATGAGTGTATTGCAGAAAAAAGAAATAGATTGGAGGGAAAGGAGGCTAATCCGCAACCTGTACATGTCTCAGACTGCTGAGGTGCGGGTGGGAAACGGGGAGTCCGGATGGGCAGTGTTAGGAAGGGGTGTAAGGCAGGGTTGCCCATTATCACCGTTTCTGTTAAACCTGTATGCAGAGGAAATGATTAAAGAGGCATGGGAAGAACTGGAGGTAGGAATGAAAGAGGGCGGGGAATTTGTAAAATCAGTTAGGTTTGTTAATGACCAAGCTTTAGTTTGTCAGTTAGCCAAGCGTTGCTGAGTGAATTGGAAATTCAGTGCGACAGGTATGGGATGAGAATCAATATTAATAAAACAAAGGTTATGCGATTTTCTAGAAAGAAAAAGGCTAAGCTTAACATTAAAATAGGAGGTAGAACTAGAGCAGGTAGAACAGTTTACGTAGCTCGGTAGTGTGTTGGACGAACACGGTCAAAGTAGTAGGGACGTAAGGAGAAGAATTGCGCCAGGCAAAGAGGCTTTCAAAAGGAGGAGGGAGTTGATGGCAGGGACTTTGAGTAAGGATTTTAAGAAAATACTCGTAAAAACTTTGATGTGGAGCGTAGCTATGTACGGCGCGGAAACTTGGTCATTGAAGCAGGATGATAGACGTAGATTGGAGGCTTTTGAAATGTGGGTGTGGAGAAGAATGGAAAAGGTAAAATGGACAGAGAAGAAAACAAACGAGGGAAGTACTTGGTATGGTGGGCGAAGAGAGGGGTTTACTAGGAGCAATCCTATGGAGGCAGGAAAAGTGGCTGAAGGGGGTATTGAATGGCAGCGGGATGTTGAAGACTGAATTGAGGGGAGGATGTTAGGCAAACGACGAAAGGGAAGGAACAGGATAGGGATGTTGGATGGAATGAAGGGAGGAAGAAAGTACTCAGAGCTGAAGAGGGACCTGATGTAAAGTAGGATGTTGTGTTATGCTAGGGGTCACAAATTAATTAATTAGTAATTATGTCCATCCAAAAACCTACCTTAACCGGTAGATTACCTAATAATAACTGATATCATACCCAGTCAACTTCTTTCTCCATTGGATACATTTTGAATGGTAAATGAAATGATTACTTGGCGGCATGTGTACCTGAACATACACAAAGTTCGTTGGTTCACCTTCATATTTCTAGGGATTTTATTCTATCAGTCGCTTTTCCTATGTTTACTGAACTTCTTCCCGCCCTTTTGTTGAATATCCTTGCCACGCCTCGCTGACTTTATTCCCCTCCGCTACATATTACTCGATAACTATCACTCCAGTGATCCCCGCTATTCTTCCATTTCACCTTGCAGTCATTTATATTTCCTCTCACAATCAATCACTATATAGTGTCTCATTTTCCTAGCCTAAACATCTACTTCACATTTCAAGTCCCTACCGTAACTAGTTTGGTCCTATCTTTGGCGCCCTTTGGCTCTTGCATGGAATTCTTGAGGTTTCGAACGCGCAAGCCTTGCCTCTTCCACTGCCAGACTCTGCCCGGCGGATCGAATGCTCTAGTCCCCGGGACACAAAATCCCTTCTCCGTCCATTATATTAGCATGGGATGCATCATTGAGTTGATATCCTGTTGCCATCATCAATATCGTTTTTATTGTGGCATGATCAAAAATATGCCTGCCACACACTGATAAGACACCTTTGCATACGCCTAAGCCTACGCTGGGCGGACTACCTATCATCTTCCTCCTACCCTTCGGCATATCTAGTATGCATTAACCTCTCAGGAGTAATTATCTTACGATGACACGCTAGTGAGTTGTCAGATTTAGAAAACAAATACAATAACTTATTAGTGGTATTTTGAAGAATAAATGCATTTTTAACGGTAAATGTAAAATTCTTCGCTGAGTAACACCATTGATTTAGTTGGAGAGATTTTACAAGTTTTACGAGAGGTATTTTATAAAATGTAGATGGTGATGCACGGTATCAGTTCCGTGAAAAATTCTTAAATACAGCCAAATGTTCACAGTTTCTTAGGTAGCAAACCTTTCCAAAACAGATAATCACTCCTCCCTAAGTTAACTATCGAGATCCATCCTCAACTCGGATTATGGAATACCAGTCCTTATCGTGCCTGAGAAATACCACTGATAAAAACTAGATATTATATAAATCCCTTCATCAGTAGTAATACTAGATCATTACGATTTATGGCTGTATGTTAAAACTATTTATGGCGACGCAAAGTATCCCTTTCCGTTGTTTCCGCAACTATTCAAATAATTCTTTGTTATATCATGTTTTCTTACATTGACCTGATTTTTTCCCGGCGTTCTCTCTTCCATCCATCCACACCACTCCAGCCACAAAGCTTTTTCTATCTACATTGCATTTTCTCCCGGAACCACCCTATCCCATCCCTCCCGCCCCATTACCGTTCACCTCCCTTTTCCGCCGCAAACCCAAAGGCCACACACTACCGTCCGTCTTCCTTAAGAAGCACATTTCGGATTCACATAACGCCACACTGAGAGTTTCACTGGTTCTCCACGTTTATCATCCGACGCCCACCCTCGGGACACCGTCAAAATCCTATGCTCTCCTTTCGACGCCGAAGGAGGGAATCCCGCCTTGCCTTTTGCTTCTTTTTATAGGAACCATCTTTTACAGCTTTCCCCGTTGGACTGTATGGTTTCGGCGACCACTAACCCCTTCCCCCGGCAGCCACTGGTCCTCCACACCCGACGCTCGATACCGCTCGCGTCCTCGCCATCCACGACCTCAATGCCTTACCTCCACCCACGCACTCCACTCCTCCTTGCCCTAAGAATGACTCATGCGCAATAATATTTTATCAGTGCGTGGCCTTACCATCCTCGACTTTCACCCTACTGAATTTCTGCGGCATAAAACAAAACGGTAGCGGGGAAACGACCGACGCGACCAAGACAAGCCGAGCCAAAGGCGATCGGATTCGGTTGATGGCAAACACTCACCCCAGACGGACGTCCTACATTGCACCAGCCATCCCCTGCTACTTCCCCATTTATTATTTTTCTCCTTTATTTCCAGGTAGGGAGAGAAGTTGAAAGATTTATCACGCTTTATGAATAAGAGAGGCCGCAGTATGGCATGAAATGAAGACGTGAAGACAATATTAAGTATAACGTTTATATTGAGAGTAAAAAAGTATGACTTTCAAAATTGTTTGTAGTTATAAAAGTATATGAGAAGGTTGGAGGTATCTTCGAGTGGTTGTTGAAAACATATATAAGCATCAAATATATAAAATATTATTTATTAAATATAATATATAAAAGAATTATGCACCTTTTTTAGAAGAATATTTTGCATATATGTATGAGTTTATATATATATATATATATATATATATATATATATATATATATATATATATATATATATATATATATATAATTATATATATATACGTGCATATATATGTGTATATATATTTATTTATTTATATATATAAACCATAAACACAGTAATCAACCCGAAGGTCGGTTTAGTAGATGATGGTAGAGTTCACCCAGTACTAAGCCCTATACGGCGTGTGAAATTCACACATCCGGGTAGGGGGGCCAGTTCCTTTCCCTGGGCCGGGTATGGTTTCCCAGGATGATCTGGTACTCGAAAAATCACTTAAGCTTGGGTGGAGCTGTAGGTGCCCAGGGTGCCTTGCACGGGAATCGAACCCGGGACCCTCCGGTCAGCAGTCCAACGCTCTACCTCCTGGACCCGCGACCCACATATACATATATGTGTATATATATATATATATATATATATATATATATATATATATATATATATATATATAAATATATCTTCGGCGACGCACAAATATATAAATACACAGCTGTTGATTTTTAAACCATAGAAACACAATGAAAGGACACTCACATATTTTGTTTTGATGTTCCGTTGTCTCTAAAATGGCGTTCTCGGGGAAGAGCGGAGAGGACATATGCGGGGTAGGGGTGGGGCAAGGAGAGGTAAGGGACCAATAGGGAATGAAGTAGGGGAGGAGGGGATATGTAGGCAGCCATATGATGCATTCAGTGGGCTTCGTTCAGCCCGGGCGGTTTAAAAATCTACTTATTTGATTTTATATATTTGTACATATATATGTATGTATATATATAAAATTTATATATTTATTTATTTTCACTTATATGCAGATATATATTTTACCACTGATTAAGTTTAACGCCAAATTAAAAGACACAATATGAAAGTGACAATAAGGAAATCGAATAGAGTAGCATCAAAAGAAAGATGGGGAAAGATTACTAGTAGGAAGTAACAGAGAATGTCATGAGCGAGGGAAAGGAGCAGAATACAATCGAAAAAAAGGGGAACAGATCAAATACAAAAAAATCCAAAATCGTAAATGAAACAAGATGAAAATTTCATGACAAAAGAGCAATAAATGTATGGATTACTTGCGACATTTTCGGACAGATAGAAGGAAAAGGAAACGTAATAATGTAAACACAGTTTGAAGGTGTAATACTTATAAAGAATTGAACAATAAACTGAATCGGGGAAATGATAGAGTGAAAGGAACATGGTGGGAAACGAAATGCAAGCATAAAGAGTATGGGTATCTACAAAGGAAAGGTGTAAGTGCTGCGCTTTCCGGGAAAATGTAAGTGCCGTCAGAAATTAAGATGGGAAAATATGACCAAATAATCTAAGATAAAGGAGAAAAATTAATTTTTGATCCAGGGAAGATCCAAGAGAGATGGAAGGGAGATAAAGAGGAACTATATGGCAAAGGCATTAGCCCAGCAATGTCAGGTATAGAAATAGAATACAACGTTAATGAGGATCGCATAGTTTCAGGAATTCTGCACGTGATCTTATTGCAGCCGAAGCACTACGCATGCATCTTCCCTACCTGAACTCAAACTAATAATCTCTCCTGCATATGTGCCCATTACTCCATTACGTTTTCGAATCAGGAATGTCAATTTTTGAAATGCTCTCATTTTACTCAGATTGTACCCAGTTACCTTCCCTCACTCATGAGTTTCTCTGCGGCCTATCAACATTCCTCTCTTCTCGTTCCGTTTAATGTCTCTACATGGTATCAACTCAACTGCTTTCAATGTTTTTCCCTCTTGAATCTGACCCGCAATTACTATTAAATCATGATCTGAGCCCGCATCCTCTCGCGAGAAACTGCGTATTGATTCTCCTGTTCCTTATCTATGGCAAGCCATAGTATAGGTGAACTGCTATTGTTCTATACCCTAGCTTATTTTTATTTATGAATGCGCCGACTGCGGTGTCACATCCAATTTTTTTGTGTAATTACGGCCCCTCTCCAGCGGAATCTATTGCTTTTACCCCGTGGTCACTACTTGTTCCTAAATTATAAACCCCCAATACGAGTATAAAAATGTGAAACGACACTGACACCTCGTATGCTTGAGTTTTGCTTTAAAGGAACACAGGATATCATATTAGATGAAAACATGTTATAGATAGCTGAATATTTGCAAAATACGTAATAAAATTGAAATCTGATATTTGAACACCTCTTGGTCAACAAATTTCCAATCAGCCAAAGAGAAAATATGACTTCCCAAAATTCTTTGATGAAATATTCAGCAAAATCTCTTCCAGTATTTCTCCGTGAGTCTATGACAGAGGCTTTATTAGTTAACTGGTAAAAATGTGTCATTCTTCAAGTAACCTGGGCCTATCAATGTAATAGCGGCATTTTAAATTCAAAAATTGAATTTGAGATTTTCAGCCATCCGTGTTTGACCACAGTTTGTTCAGGGGGGCTCTGTTTGCCTCAATACAACATCTTTCTCTATTCTTATGCCCCGCGGCCCTTCGACTCTCCATTTGGCTTCGAGAGCCTTACCTCTTCAATGAAGCCCTTTTAACCAGTTTCACGCTGTGCTTTTTGCGTGGTCCCTCTCATTCGATCCTTGAAAAAAGGTTTATTCCATTGTAAAAAGGCCTCCCTCCCTTTTCACTTGAGCTGCAATTAGCATATCCTTAATATTCCATCTTACACGCTATAATTATTTGATTGGATGAGATTGTGGTTTAAAGCAACACATTAAGAAAGTAAGAGCAAAAGATATCTCCGTGAAAACGGAAGATTGTATAAATGAGTTCCCACGTTCACACAAGAATAGAGAAGGTAAGGAAGGAAATATATTAAAAAGCTGCAGTAATTTCCATCAAAACAGTTCAGCTAAAATATTAATATTTTGCACTGTGAAATTTTATCAAGTTAAAGTTAATGGATGAATTAAAAAAAAACCATCCAGGATACTCGGCTTGAACTGACATTATTCGAGTAAAAATAGTTTTCGCATTTGAAAAATTAAAATATATTTGCCACAAACTGCTACTACCAAACATATCAGGATACATATTTTTAAAAATATTTTATTACTTTGATATGATGCGAAGAATGAATGACCTTACGATTCCCCATTCTCATAGAATACTCAGACTAAGCAAGAGTTGAAGCGTTCCAACTAGAGCGGGCGACAGCGGTACCGCTCAATTTTACGCAAGACCTTCTCAAATATTTACACATGAATACCATTTGCTGAAATGTGAGTAATTTAACGTTTGGTGGTTTACCCGTCTAAAGAAGTTGGCCGGACATTAAAGTATCAGAGTTCTTAGCACAAGTTAAATTCTTAGGATAGTGAGTCTGAAAATAACACCAAAGAAAAAATCGTTTCTGCAATAAGGTATGGCGCACCGCTGCGAAAACTAAATGATTCATCATCAATCCGGGCGAACTATCGATTTCACATTCAAAAAGAAAAACCACGAAAGGTAAGCATTTTCTGCACGAGACTTGAGCCGTATTGGACATTGTATCAGGATGTGTTTCTTTTATCCCGAGATCGAAAAATGCAGAGATGTGTGCCAGAAATATGCAATGCGATTTCGATAAAAGGGAATCGACAGGCGTGCGAAAACTTAACGCCCATCCAGGAGGAAGATCCGACGCGCGGCATATTCAGCACGCGGCCTGCGTTATAGGAGGAGGAGGGGGTGGGGGGGGGAGGGTGGTGGTGCGGAGTGGGTCAGTCGTAATAGAAGACGGCGTCCACCCGGGGAAAAAAACGATAACGAGGACCAGGCGATGGTCCAGGGACGATTGCCGGCACAGGAACTTTGCTTTGACCACGCACAAACTGTATCCAGCAAGCAAGGCATGGGTGCGCGTCACCTTTCGCCATCTCTCTCAAGCTGTGCACGTAATTAAATTGTTTCTGAAGGGAGGAAAGGAATCGACTGGCGACTCCACGCACCGTAGTAGAACGAATAGGGGGAGGACGCGCTGGCAAACAAACAAACAACGCCTTGCGAGGGAATGCCGTCATTTTCCGCTTGCCATCCTCACTCCCACCCCGAAGAAGAGCATAGAGGGAAGAGGGGTTATTTGGGCCCCGAGAGAAGGACGCTGTGCAATTCGAACAGAATGACCCTTAAGTGCGGCCATCCAAACGGCCAAGGCCTCGACCAGCGGCGGAAAGGGAGCCGCCAGACCCCGGAACCTAGCCCCATCCCTTGCCCAAGCCCACCCCGATATGGCCTGAGTCCACCCGTTTACAGCCGGCCATTCCTCGAGTAGTCACAAACTTTCACCACTCCCTTTCGCACTCCCTCTACCCCCCTCCGTACCCACTGTTGCCATTTCTGATTGTCTCGGGTGTCATGGTCTACACTCGCTCGCGTAAACATTAAAAATAAAATTATATACATAAATAAAATTATAATTATATATATATATGTATATATATATATATATATATATATATATATATATATATATATATATATATATATATATATATATATATACATACATATTTTTATATCCCTCCCCGGACTACAACCTTGACGTGGTGGAAGGGCTTGTGCGTTCCGATGACCCCTAGGGCTGTGCTGGCGGGAGTAATAACAATTGCTCCTGGTAGGGTCACCCATGCTAGATAGGTCGAAGGTTAGGAGCCAGACTAAAGGTAGTCCACGCAGCGTCTGCTCCTCAGTGAGGCGGCTGCAACGTCGTCTGACCCCAGTGGGGCGTCCAGTGATGGCGTCACGTTAAAAACACTATTGAGGAAGACAACGGGAAACCACCTCAATTATCATTCCCAAGATTTAAATGATGGACAATATAGAGATTTTGAGCCCTGGCAACTACGGGGCTCGGCCAAATCGGCCGTATGTCGCGCCCGGTAGCGGGGGAGGCAAGGTCGTCATCCCACGAAACACTTGCAAGGGAAAACCGACAGCAGCAGGACAGAAGACGCAGGAGAAGAAGACCCACATTAGTAAGAATAGAAGCTATTAGGAATATTAGAACATTTTGAGGACAGGGAAATTAAGGATGACGTTACCCCGCCGACCCCAGTGGCGGCGGGGTAACGTCCTCGTCTGCCATTCCTAGGGTCGCGGGTTCGAGTCCCGCCTGGGTGAGTTTTCCTCCACCTAGGGCTTTGGTGTTTGTAAATTTGACCGTTGTTATCGTTGTTAATAGTTCGATGTCAAGGCCAAAATGTGCTGTTTTCGGACTAATACTGAATAAATAATTAAATTGGAGAATGTTGTGCGAGAGATGAAAAGGGGAAATATAGATATTTTAGGTCTATGCGAGGTGAGATGGAAGGATAGCGGGGATTACTGGAGTGATAATTATAGAATAATATACAGCGGCGGGGACGAGAGCCAACGAGGGGTTGCCATAGTATTAAATAAAGAGGTAGGAAGAAGCGAAGTCAACATAGAGCAGGTAACGAATAGATTATTACTAGTAGAAATAAAGGAAGAATTGACGAAATTGGTTATTATTCAGGTTTACATGCCACCGAGCAACCATAAGGAAGAAGAGGTCGATAGGATATACGATCAGTTAGAGGACATAATTGCGTGTGTTTCCGCAGGGAAACATTTGATAGTAATGGGGGATTGAAATGCGACGGTAGGCGAAGGAAGAGATGGTGATGAGGTCGGGGACTACGGTTTAGGCACGAGGAATGACCGCGGGGAGAAAGCAGTTGAGTTCTGCAGGAGACAGGGGTTAGGCATCACCAACACTTGATTTAGACACCACAAAAGACGCAGGTATACATGGAAAATCCCAGGTGACTCAGAAAAGTATCAGCTAGATTATAACCTGGTTAAAAACAGGTTTAGGAAGAGTGTCGTACATTCGCACAGCTTCCCGGAAGTGGATGCGGACTCTGACTACAGTTTAGTTGTTATGAAATGTAGCGTCCGTTTCAAAAAGGTAAAGCAGGTGCGGCGAGTTAGAAAATTGCATGTAGAAGCATTTAATGGTTTGAAAAGGAAGGGATACAAACAGGCGGTAGAGGAAATCACGGTGAATAGTAAAGAGCTAAGTACTATCGAAAAAAAATGGGAAAGTATCAGGAAAGGGTTATCGAAAGCCGCAAAATACACTATTGGAAGTTAACGCTAAAAGGACTAGGAAACCATGGATCACGGATGAGATGATTACAAAGATGGATGAGCGGAGAAAATGGAGGAATGTAAATACAGAATTGGGCAAAATGAAGTACAAAGAATTAAACAATAAATTGAGGCGGACAACAAATAGGGCAAGGGAAGCTTGGTGGAAGACGCAGTGCGAGGATATAGAAAGTCTGCAGAGGAAGGGTGAAATTGGTGTACTGTATAGCAAAGTTAAATCTTTATCGGGAAGTAAGATAGGGAGATCTATGCTGACAGTTAGAGATAAGGCAGGTAAGATAGTAGTTGACTCAGGAAAGATCCAAGAGAGATGGAAGGAGTACATTAGAAGAACTGTATAATAAAGAACTTCGACCAACAAAGATAGACATAGAAAAGGAACATGACGTAGAAGAAGATAGCTTAGGTCCAGGCATACTAGACGATGAGATACAAAGGGCATTAAGAGAGATGAAACTTAATAAGGCCGTGGGGGTGGATAATATTCCCGCTGAACTATTGAAATGTTTAGGAAAATATGGGAGGAAGAGGCTATATGGGCTGATTCGTAGTATTTATGAGGAAGGAATCTGTCTGAAAGACTTTGTGAGATCAGTTTTAGTTCCTATTCCGAAAAAGGTAAAGGCTACATCATGTGAGGACTACAGGACAATAAGTTTGATATCCCACGCAGCTAAAGTTGTTCTCAGGATTGGTTACTTAGGGGATGATCGGTTTGGGTTTAGGAAGGGGAGAGGTGCGCGTGATGTCATTGCAGTAATAAGATTATTAATCGAGAGGAATGTAGAATACAATAAAGAAGCATTTTTATTGGTGGTAGATTTCGAAAAAGCTTTTGATAGGGTGAATTGGGAAAAACTAATGAGTATATTGCAGAAGATAGGAATAGATTGGAGGGAAAGGAGGCTAATCCACAACCTGTACGTGTCTCAGACTGCTCAGGTGCGAGTGGGGAACGGGGAGTCCGGTTGGGCAGTGTTAGGAAGAGATGTAAGGTAGGGTTGCCCATTATCACCGTTGCTGTTCAACCTGTATGCAGAGGAAATTGTAAAAGAGGCATGGGAAGAACTGGAGGTAGGATTAAAGTGGGCGGGGAATTCGTAAAATCAGTTAGGTTTGCTCATGACCAAGCTTTAGTTTGTCAGTCAGCCAAGGGGTTGCAAGCTTTTCTGAGTGAATTGGAAATTCAGTGCGACATGAATGGGATAAGAATCAATAATAATAATACAAAGGTTATGCGATTTTCTAAAAATAAAAAGACTAAGCTAACGTGATATTACGGCTTTTGAATGTCAGGTCGGTATTGAGGACAGCTAAACCAGTTGATAAAAACGAGATTTGGCTAGAGGAAATACAGCAATTTTATGGTTCTTATAGATGACCGAGTTGCAATTGAATTCTTCATAGAATTGGGTTTAGTTAAAGTACTTGTTTAAAACACCACAGTTCCTTTCGGTATGCAATGAATATATTAATCGGAGAGTATTATGATAAGATACAGATTTAGAAACTGTACGACTAATTCTTGCATTCGTAATTCTCGGGAGGGAATGTGGATTCAGACCATAATTTAGTAAAAATGACACATATGATCGATGTAAAAAGATGTAAAATAGGGAAGATGGTTAATGAAAGTTAAAGTGCGAGGTGTTTAGAGGAACAAATGAAGGGCTATCACCAGGCTGGAGAGAGCATTGTGAGTAGGAACGGAGAATTCAGCAACATAGAGAAAAAATGAGAACAAAACTGAAAAAGAAAATCGAAAGCAGCTGACGAAACTATAGGATCACTAATTAGGAAAAGGTTAGGAAATCACGGATTACAGATGAGGTGATTGCTACGTGAGGAGGTGGGCAATCAGTGAAGGGTGTAGGCAAGGAGCAAAGGCGGGGAGAACTTCGAAAGTCTAGGGAGCTCAAATATGAGAAATTCACTCGTGGCTCAAAAATTTAGATTAAACCGTGTGACTCCATCTCCCAGACGTGCGAATGGAGGCAAACTTTCTACGAGTAGCCAGCGGACGGATATTCTCTGTTGTTTTGCGATAGAGACTGGCATAGTTAAGAAAAGATTAACTCAATTCACAGAAACGCAGCTACGTAGTAATCATGTGATTTCCCTCTTACTCTGTTCAACACGCCTTCCAACAACCTCTGGCGAACAAAAGTGTTGTAACGCGATTTACCTCCATTGCTGTAATTAATAGTTCAACGTTAATCCCTCTCATGGAAGGCAACTAATTGAGTTTGTAAGAGAGTGGGAATGAGAGCGGAAGTGCCTTTAATTGTTGGATCCTCCAAATGGGGAGTAGATGAGAGGGAAGCCATTTGGCGAGGGGAATAGTGGAGGCGCCTACGTCCACTAATCTGACGAAACCGCGCGCCCTCTCGGCAGCAGGGCTCCTCCCCTCACTCGGTGGGAGGCAAAGGCCTCTCCATAGAACCCCATATGCACGGTCTAGATCAAGGTGAGAGTTGGCGGGTGTGATCTCTTACGGAGTAGTTTAAACAGAAAGTCCATAGCGTATATGTATTTTGTTGAGCTGAGCTGAAAACAGCAGTGAGCCCACGCGAGCTTCTAATATAGGGGCATCTAACAGTGAAATGGGGCAAATTCTCACTTTGCTTTTGGGATTCTCGAAACCCTGTTTGACTATTAAATGTGGATCTAGTCCCCATATGCACTGAACTAGGCCATCGCCTTCCTTCAAACTCCACATCACGTCTTTTAAGAATGGGCCCCAGATGGATTTCATTCCAATCTTTATTTTAAAAAGGTAATCTCCCTAAGCAATCGATTACGTTGGTGTTTTTCACCTGCTGGATAGAGAATCTCGTGATCCCATGTGCCCACGCACGTCACAGAAGGGAGCCGAAAATGCTCACAAAACAGAAATACAGAAACTGCGCGGTTTTAAATCGTTCCCTTTCCCTCGATCTCTTCACTTTCGGTCAGTGCTTTAACAAATAAGGATATCGAGGCGTTCTCTCAAACTGGAAATGTATGCGGTACATTTAAGAAAAATATTTCATAGCGTTAAATAGGGAGTAAAATACCTCGTTACAGCGCAACTTTGCATGACTGTGTGTTTAAATATTTTTTTTAAATTATTGCATATCACCACTCTTCATGGGTGACGAACTTTACACGGTGGAAGGTCTTGCTCGTATTTTGTGACCTAAGAGGTGTGCTGGTGGAAGCAGTGATATTCTCTCTGGTAGTGTCAACCTTACGATACTGGGCGAAGTAAGATGTGGCAGTGAGTAAATAAGATTACGGTTTAGGAAAACAGAAATGACCGCGGGGAAAAAGCCATAGAGCTCCGGAGAAGATAGAGGTTAATAATAACGAAGACTCGTTTAAAACTCTACAAAATATGTAGGTATGCATGGAAGATGCCCGGGAATTCAAGAAGTTATCATTTAGTCTACACTATGGTAAGGCACATATTTAGGGACAGCGTGAAAAATACCCTCAGTTTCCCGGTAGCGAATCGGATTCAGATTATAATTTAGTAAAAATGAAGTGAAGCATCCGGTTCAAAAAGATAAAGCAGGGAAGAAGGCTTAAGAAATGAAATGTAGAGGCATTAACCTGAACGAAAGAAAAGAAGAGTCGATTGGATTTGGAGAAATTACAGGGCGGCACCCAAAAGTGGTAGGACTGATTTTTTTACAAGACATTTATTGACGATATACTTACATCGACTTAATAATCTTCAAAGTATGCTCTTTGAGCTGCTACACATTTAGTATAACGTTGCGTTTAGTATTCCCCGTACGCCCGCTGGAAATTTTCTTTGGGGATGCCGTTGATGACCCTCGTCGAAGCCTCTTGAACGGCCTTTATCGAGTCAAAACGTCGTCCCTTAAGCTGTCTTTTCATCAGGGGGGAGAAGAAGAAGTCCGGTGGTGCCAGCTCGGGAAAATAGGGCGGGTACGGCAACGTGGCAACGCCGTATTTGACCAGGAGCCATTGGTCGACACTCAGAATTTTCGGCACCATCTTGGCGCACACTTTGCGCATGGCCAAATCCTTTGAAATAATGCCTTGGACGTTGGATGCAGACAGACCCAACTGGTCTGCAATTTCTTAACTGGTTAAGCGTCGGTCTGTGTTCAGCAGTGTCCTCACTCTGTCCACATTCGTGTCGGTTCTTGCCGTCGACGGCCGTCCGGAGCGATGGTCGTCTTCAACGAGCTCCCTACCCTCTTTAAACAACTTGTGCCACTCAAATACCGTGGAACGGCTTAAGGCAGTGTCCCCATAAGCCTGCTTGATCATGTCGAGGGTGTCAGTTGCCGTCTTCCCGAGTTTCGCACAAAACTTCACGGAATAACGTTGCTCTAAATTCAGATTCAATTTGTTTTCGACGCGGACAAAAAACTTGCTTCACTAAAAACGGTGTCCTCACTCAACGACAGCCCGCAGGCGACTGAGGTTGGTGTCGGTCTGTTGCTAAGAGCCCCCTCCACCTTACCCTGCCAGACAGACCCCCCTCCACCGCTCCGTTCGCGCCAGAGAAAATCAGTCCTACCACTTTAGGGTGTGATCCTGTATAATTGAGAAAAAGGCGTTGGGCACTATTGAGAAAAAATGTGAATATATGTAAAAAAAGGATTAAGAAAACGAAACTATAAAAACTGTAAATTGCAAACGAACAATAAAAAATCTTAATTACGGAGGAGATTATAAAAAAAAGAGCCGAAAGGGAAAAATTGAATAATGTAAACACAGAATTAGGTAGAAGGAAGCGTAAAGAGTCAAATACTAAGAGTATTTTGAGCCTATACAGTCAAAGTGGTAGGGACACAAGAGGAATAATTACGATTAGCAAAGAAGCTGTCACAAGATTAAGGCAATTGATGAAAAGGATATTGAAAAAGGATATTAAAAAACGAATCATCTAATAGATATTCTATTGTTTCAGGCTTCACTTCGTGGAAGTATTTAATATCCATACCAAAAAGAAAGACTTGTACTTTTCCACAGATTTAATCTGTGGGAAAGTACATGTCTTTCTCTTTAGAATGGACTCGTCTAATCCTTGATATGGGGCCTGGCTTAGTACATCACGGAAACATGGTCATATAGGCAAGGCGATAGGTATAGGCTTTTGAAATACTGGGGTGAAGAAGGATGAAAAAGGTGGCATGTACCATAAAGTGAAAGAGGTGGTTTGTAAGAAGAGCAAATGAGGAAGTGCTAGGCATGGTGTCGAAGGAGAGGGGATGAATGCAGAGCAATGGGGTGTTGAAGACTGTGATAGAGGGGAGAATATTAGGAAAACGAGGAAGGGGCAGGTATAGGTTTGATATATTAGACGGAATGAAAGGGGAAATTAAGTGTGTGAAATTGAAGAGAATCATATTGGGTTGCTGAATTTAGGTTGTGTTTTGAGGGAAAGGCAAGGGTTTTAGTTCTGCGTTCCCTGCTTAATCAGTAGATTAGCAGTAATAATTTGTTCCAAGTATATTCAATAGAGTCAGGCAAGATGTATTGAAAGTTCGTTCGCATGTGAATAAAAAAATTGCACTTTTCACAGATTTATGAATAAGTATTTAATAATTAAAAATAAATCTGTGGGAAAGTGCTAATTTGGTTTTTTTCATGATAATACTTTCGAGTAAAAACGAAATTGAAGGGGATCGAGATTGTGCGGGGGCTAACGTACTGGCTTCCCACCCAGAGGGCACGGGTTCAAATCCCGGCGGTGTTGAATATTTTTCAGAGGTATCTCAATCCCTACTTGAGGTGCTTTGTGGAGGGCACTTTGAATGAGTACGCCGTCCGTCGGATGGGACGTTAAACCGCGGATCCATTGGCGCCTTTCGTATAGAGTAGGCTAATGCTGACGCCGGGTTTCTCTCCACCCTTCATCCTTTCTATCCATCCCCTATGGCGCAAATGCCCCTAGCTGTCGGTCGCCTCCCCTAAAAACTATTACGAAATTGAACTGTTTTATAATATTCAATTATTCTGTGTGAAGTTATTACATTCGATTGTGTGAAATTACATTCGATTGAGTGCACATGCACACAAATCTCTCTACTTTTTGTCTAGTTTTGAATTTGGCAATCTTATTACCTTGCGCACACTTCGGTGTCCATTCCAATGTACGATGAAGTGCACTAGGGTGGTTGTGTGTCAATTTTCGTGTTCAAAGAACCTATATTTTTCAAAAATTATCATAGCTGAATAGCATTTTTGGAAAAATATATTTAGTATTTAGTAAATTGTAATAATTTTGATCATGATCATTGCGATATTATTTCATAAAATGGAAAATCGGTAAAACTTTTTTATTCGAAGAATTTGTAAGAGCCAGTTTGTTCGGCATACGTAATATTGTTCCACCTCAATACCAGGAGGTTTAATTTCAAATATAGGTTTTTAAGCATATGGCAAATGTAATCCATTGAAGGATTTTAAAATTATGACAAATATAAGAAAATTTGGTATCGATTAAAACCGCAAAACTACAAACTTATACTTACTATATTGTTGCTCGTCATCAATTCCATAAAATATTTCCATTTACCACAAACTATTTGTTAAACTTCAGACAAACAGGTAAAAACATTTCATTCCAATTCTTTCTCATATTAATCTAGTATAAATGATCTATCATGATTGCTTACCAGAAGATTTTCTATTCAAAATCCCTCTTATTTTTCGTCGTATGCCTGTTTTGAAGACATTTTTTCGATTTTTGAAATTCTTTACACTGCAGTGTTGCAGAGTGCAGCGTAAGAGGATTCATTCCCATTCTTCTCTTCACGGAGGGCACAGCATTGGGCGTGAGAAGAATAGAAGGTACTATAGGGGCACAGAACCCTTGAAGACCATTTTCTGGAGCCTTCGAGCGGTTGGTGCTCGAATGACGAGGGAATCTCAGATTGTGCTGAGAACTTTGGAGCATGGAGGAGATAGCAATAGGAGATATGGACGGGAAGCCAAACTGCAAGCCAGGGAGGAAGCGTGTTCAGTCTAATTCACAATGAGTCCGGACGAGCAATACTCTACTATATAATTTTGAAAAAGTAAAAGGTAGGAAAAAACAATGAAATCAACTTGATAAAGAGTAAAAATGGTAAAGATTCCTGGCAATAAAAGCAATACACTTCAAACAATTTAATTACGTTGCATGTTATTCAAATATTAAGAAGAAGTTTTGAATATTGGAATTGGAAGTAATGGGGTTGTAAAATATGTGACACTTGTTGTCTCCCGTAAAAATAATCTAATTGCATATTGAAGCGGGGGTGCAGATGACATGTGCTATTGCATGCTCAATAATTTTATTATGCATTAAGAATATATGAAACAAATTGAATTTCAATATTTCAGTTACCAGGAAGGGATGGTATAATATCTTAGTGTTAGTACAAATTGAAATTCTTCTGACTATATCGTGAATTAAGCAATTAACTTTGAGTTTGTTTTAGCTTCAGCAAAGGTTTCAGAAAATCCTCCCATTAAAGACATAATGCCAGTTCTAATTAGTTTGATCACATTAACAAAGTTGATGAGTGCCAAATTGCTTAATATTGTTATAATATATTTAAAAAAATGAGTAAATGTGAAATGATTGACTCGCAATGAATACTTGGAGTCTCAGATTTAATTTGAAGTGCACATGAAACAAAAAGCAACTAACAAAGTGCAAACGATGGATTCATAGGTTATGATGAGAAAAGCAGCGAGAGAAAATTGATTTTTAAAGAAAGTCGATTCGAATCATTTTAAAACTTTGAAACTGTCGCGTTGAGACTTGATATTCTAAACACTAGTTAGCTGAGCGTATTTTTAATGCTTCAAACCAACCATTTTAGTGATAACATTTTCAAACTAACACAGATCTTAGTAGTGTAAACATAGAGGCAAAATACAGCATTTATGTGAATTTATTCGATTTATTGATATGAGTTCACTTAATTAACAATTTTAATAGCGGCGATATGGCACAATCGTAAGGAACAAACATGAAATTGTAACTAAAATTACTTAACATTTTGCTGTAGTTTTCCTTCACATAAAGAACGTTCGCACTTTTAAAAGAATGAAGAACTGCACAGGGGTAAACTAAAAAAAAGGTGTAATATACGGAAAAGCTATTTAAAATGTTTTTAAAATTGTAACTGACAAACTTTTTCAGGGAAAAAATTAAAATGGTATTTCGGATTTTATCTTTAAGATATGATGGTTTGTATGGAAAAATCTTCTATGCCAAAATGTTTATGTAAACAAACTACTTAAATTGTAAAATAGTTCGCATATCATTTTATTTAAGAAATTTTATTGCTTAGAAACATAAAATTCTAATATTAATTTCAGCTATATTTATTTTATTTATTTCACCATTAGTGGTTCTAAAAAATCTTTGCATTGGAATAATTTCGTGAATTATATTATTAAACTTCTTCTCAAGCAAATTGGAACTTGAACGGGTTGCATAACTTTACTATATTTATGAAACGGTGAAGGAAGCATTTTTAAACTTATTTACCACCGATCCGATGATGGAACATTACATGTCACCAGCATAACATTGAGATAAACAAACAATATGAGAGAGGCCACAGAAAGAAACCATTTATCCATCCTGAACTGCTGCTTCAGTTACAGCCTCCAAATTGAATCCGTCCTATCCCTCCCCACTACCCCGTGTCTTCTTCCGATACTTCTTTCCCTGTTGATACGAGTGAAAGTCCTTGTAACCCACTTGACTTTCGCCTACAGTGAACTTCTCTCATAACAAATTTTCTGGCAAGGAAACTCTAAGCTTATGGTGGTTTAATAATAATGGGGCTAAAAATAAAAATGATGCATAATACGAGACATGTCAGCTTCTTTAAATTAGATAATTACCATTTTTACAGTGTATAATAAAACTGGACAATAATCAGGTCAAATTTGTATGATTTCTTGATATTAACGAAATAATATTGCTTTTGTAGAGCAGAAAACTTAACGAAATGATGTACTTTTCTTCATGATCAAGTGAAATAATTCATGTAAAAATTGATTTTCGTTTAATAAATACCAAAATTCACTAGCCAGATCTCATCGTAAAACATCTAAGTAGACGTAAAACTATGTGATGTTGCTATGTTTTTGAATTATTTATATTTCTGCCATTGTCAACAAGAAGAAATATCCTGTTGCAAAACCTTGAAAGTAGTCTTCTGTTTTAATATATTTCAATTTCGTTTAATTTCAATCTCCTTACGAAAATAGTTTTTTTCTATACCAGTGATGTTTTCCAAAGGCAGGGTAAGAGCACTCAAATCGGGCTGAAAAAAGTTGTTTTGCTCGAATAATTGATAATAATCCATCGCCCCGCCCCAAACTGAAACATTATTCAGACTCATCCTAATTTTTTGCAAGCTTTTTGTGTAATTTTCACCAAGTTCTTGTGAACCCCGACATTGATGTTAAGTTTTCCGGATCTTCCATTCCAATGCTTCGTAATGCGTTTGAGTAGATTGGACGCTAGTTGCTTATCTAGAAATCTCAGATTCTCCGGCATACGTCTATCTTTACTAACCTTGGACCTCTTGAGCAGCTTTATAGGCAATGGACATTTATGCATGACATTTTCCTCCATGAAACTATTTCTTTCTTGTGGAGTCCGTGTTGCAAGATGGATTGACAATCTTTAACTAATAGTTCCCAGAGGTAAACTGAATAAAGTATGTTGATTACTTGAAACAATAGAAACACTTACTCATGCCTTTACCGAAAATAGTACGACTGAGTCGATTCAAAAAAATAATTGCCCAAATTGATACATTTGTTCACCCGATAGCGCTCGCGGCACCAACTTGACACGCACCTTTCTCATGCCCATATTGTCGGTCAAAAGTCGACGAACATTACTTCTAGGGATGCCAAGTTCATCAGAAACCATGCAAACACTTAATTAACGATCCTAGTCCAGCAAATTCTTCACTCTTGCAAGATTTTTGTTACTTTATGGGGTCATAAGGCGTCCTGAACTTTCGGAGTAAGCATCTTTTTTACCCCACTTTACCCCAACAGCTTGGTCCACTCAAAAACACCTTATCTACCAATAGCGTTACCACCATAAGCTGCCTTGAGCATGTCACGAGTCCCTTTTCCATTTTTGCCCAGTTTTACGCAACCTTTGATGACATAGCACTGTTCCAATAACCGGTTCATGACGGAGCGTAACGAGGTCATGTTACAGAGGTTTTGCAAACGAACGATTCGCACTCCACATAGGCTGGGAGCACACTACCACCAGCCTTCAATCTTTTTTGCGACTCCCTTCCCTCGATCCCAGCTAGAGAAATTACTGCTCGTCCATTCGTCTATCCGTGGAAATAATAAGTAGTGCTACTTTCGGGACAGACCTTGTACGTATGGACAAGGATCAAGGGGTAATATGCATTTGTTTTCACACTGAATAATAATTCCCTGAGAAGTAAATACTCTTTAGACCTGGAACAGATACTTCACATTAAGAGGACTTAAAATCAGGAATGGCCATATAAAAGCTTCATTTCGCCCCACATAAAAACAAAAACGGAAGTGCGTGTTTCAGCACTTATCAGTATATAATAAAATACTGGCCAATGCAGCTTGCTTTGGTCCTGCGGAAAAACAGAACTCTCAGAATTGAAACAAAACTTTTGAAACTCTCTTAATATTGAAAATTATCACCTTCAGAGGCATGACAGAGAAAATAAATGCTCATGGTTTGATAGTTTTATGCAATAAGCTAACTAATTCAGTGATTTATCAAATGATGTGAGGGTTGTCCAAAAAGTACCTTCCGTTATAGTATAAAAAATATATTGGAATAGATACAGAAAATTTATCATTTTCATCTAAAAACTACATATATCTACTGTTTTTATCCATATTTTCCAGACATATTTGGACATTCTTCATATCTCTGAACTAGTTTTCAACTTCCTTCAGCATTGAATTTTCTGCCGCCTGAGATCGCAGCCAACCAATGACGGCATCTTGAAGTTTCTCGTCGAGACGAGCACAAAGCATGTAGTCACCTAACTTTTCAGTCGTTTTTCCATGCAACAGAGTCATAGAAAACTGTGGACAACTGTCTAAATATTCCAGATATCATAAAACACCGGTTTGCACGAAATTTTCGTCAAATTTCTGGTGAAGTTCATTGTTCGCCAAAGACGTGCGGCCACTTTCGTAATCATCATGGGGAATTGTGTTCACTCCAGAACAAAAGAGAACACTGATGCACAACTCTTTGTCACTCATCACATTTGGTCCGTACAGAGCACAAATCTCCCTATAATGGATGTCAGCAGCTTTGAAGCTTATTGCCAGTGCTAACCTTATCACTCAAACGGATTTTAGATTTGGCGGAATTCCCAATTGTATTGTTCATTTTGACTCCCTACTGTAAACAAACGACAAGCGACTTGGCGTTCCGGACACTGCAGATCGAGGCGTACTGACCAAAAGTGTGTGTGTGTGCCAATACAGCAAACATTCGGCTCCCCCCATTACTTCGCTCGCTACACGCACACGGAGGTTACTTTCTGGACATCGCCAGTATAACTCATATGATTGATTTAATATGTACTAACATTGAAAACGAGCATTAAATAATTTGCTTGAATAGAATTTCCGACTGTACACTACTTACTCTGATTTTAATTTAACCTTCTTAGAAAGAATAGCAACGCTTGTATTATATGCTGCTTAATTCTCAGCTTAGGTTATATTCATCGCTCTCATTGAAGACTTGATGCGAGGTGCTCAAACTCAATCAAATGCTAGAAAATAGCTTCACCCGGATTCGAACCCGGATCCCTAGATATCTGACCGTGTACTTTAGCCAGCTAAGCTACCGCAGCTTCCTCCCACACTCCTTCACTGGCTTAAGCATTCGACCAGACAAGTGACACGGGTTTGAATCCCGGTCAGGGCGAATGATTTTTACAATCTGATATTGTTACATTTTAATACAGATTTAGCGGATGGCTCCGTTAACTGCACGTTATTAGAGAGGATTTTGCTTCACTCGTTGGTGCATGTGTATGTCAGTTGATAGAATATGCATTTGCACGCGTGTAAGTTAAAATGTTTTTTTACGAATATATACGTCTCTGTGGGTTTAGATTTGCAAGAATTTGTTGGTGTTGCATGTAATTTTATTGTCTGTTACGGGTGATGACATAGCACTCCATTCACACCGCCGCGGTGGCTTACAAGAGGTATTACAGAGTGGGTTCTGAAAGTAATGCAATTATCATTTTTAAGTAATTTATTGAACAGATTTGCATAAACACTTAAAATTCTTCAAAGCACTTCTTCTACACATTTTCCCCAGGGACTCTGCCATGAGCAGTACGTGCCCTGGAAGGCGTAAGGTGTCTTTGGGGACCTCTCTCAAGGTCTTCGTCACGGCTGATTGGATCTACTTCTATGGACGAAAACCGGGTTCCTTTCAGGGCTGCCATAATCCAGGGGAAAAATAGTAGTCTGCTGGGGTGACGTCAGAACTATAAAAGGGGGGGGGGCAGCGTTGGCACCTGGTGTTTGGCCAGAAACTCGCGGACTCGTAGCGCATTGTGGCAAACACCTTGGGTACGAGCTTGGTGTACATTTTCCACAACAGTAGACGACGGGTTATGTTCCTTGGCAGCCATATTGATAGCCAACCGATGGTCAGAGTTCAACAATTGTCGAACACGAGCCACATTGTGGTCAGTTTTGCTGGTTGACGGCCACCCAGAGCGTCGTTCATCGTGAACCTTTTCCAGCCCTCTTTAAAGGCCTTAAACCACCTAAAAACTAGTGAGTAGGACAAAGAAGAGTCCCCATTAAGCCTCGAGAATCATTTTGTTAGTCTCCTCAATAAATTTTATTCAGTTTAGCACAAAACTTAGTAATCGCGTAACGTTGCTCGATCGTCGATTCCATTTTTTTCTTGACACGGTCGGCACGTAGAAGTTTACAATAATGACGTCCTACCACTTTTACAGCTTTGAGAGCACTGAGACTAGTCTCGGGGCATAGTTTAGTGGCCCTCCACCGACTCCATGTAGTTGCATCCCACTCGGATTAATACGAGTGGCGCGGAGTATTTAATTGCATTACTTTCGGAGCACCACCCTGTATGTAGATGTAGGTGGACTCCCGCCAAATTTCTAGCCCTTCCATCGCCTCCCTGCTTTAACAAAATTTTCACTTATAACACTTCCTTCAGTATTTCACTCTCTTTCAATGTGTTCTCCGTCCGCAATCTCAGACTGAAATTTTCCCAGCAACAAGACACATTCACCGATCCACATTTCAAAAGCCTTCAATTCAGTTAAGCTTACAAATATCGCATAACGTTAGGCTTTTTTCTAGAGGCTATTTTCGTATCTTAATTTTAGTGTATATGGAATCATTTTTTTCCTTCAGATTTATGGAAGAGAATGGAATATTTATAGGAATTAGATAGTTTATCTCAAAACAGTATAAGAAACGAAAAAAACCCTAGTGCAGCCGGTCTCTTCAGCTGATCCCCATGGAAATATAATCGCACCTCTTTTACTCCTCCCTTTATGCTCATGACATGTACTCTGTTGCTGATAGCAAAATATACTTATTTGCAGACGTCAAATGGGTTTGCACAGATTCTCACACTTCCGCCGATGAAGTACAATTAGCAGATGGGCTCAAAGCATCAAATCGTTGGCTTGACATATGACAATTAGAATACAACTGAACGCAGTGTATAGCAATGAACTTTAGGAATAGGATTCGTTTCCTACCAAACGCCTTAAGCATCGAAACCACCAAAATGGAAATTATAGACACGATTAAAAACTTAGCAGTTGCCCTTACCCCTGACTCATTCTAGTTTGAAGCAAATAAGGGGGCCTTTTGCACTAGCTATTAAAATATTTGGATTTAATAGAATAGCATTGCATAAATGTGATGAGTGGTTTAAAATGCGGTTCTCCGTTTTACAAGTTAGGCCTCATTTGTTCCTAGTTGATAGGATCTTCATGAAGTAGAATGGGGTCCGGAGTAAAAACCAGTGAAGCGTAGAAGAAGTGCATCCGTCAAACATTATCATAATAAAGTTAATACCATATCTAGATTGATAGAAGAATTAGGTCTCGCAGGAGGGAAGGCTAATTAAAAATTGCATCCCTTTCCTAAACTGGAAACATGTTTCAACTGCGATGATTCTGAAGGTCAATCATTCGTCCCCTCGTACTAAAGTAGAAGGAAACATATGAACAAGATTAAATGAATAAATAATTTTTTAAGACGTCATTTTATGACACTAACTGATTTATAATAATTCAGTAAAACTTAGTTATCCCGCAGTATATGCATTATTTAGACCCGACCCCAGATTTCAACGTCAATATTAGGCTTATTGATTTTAACGTCTAAACCCGGATCATGTCTAAATAAAAGAGTATGATATTACAGAGTTTTTGTTTTCATTATAAATGGGTAAAGTTCGGAGCCAAAAAGTTAAAGAAATCATTTATATCGCGTACAAGTAGGTGGCATAAGGGACATACGCAAGCGACCGCGCTAAGAGGTATTATTTTCCATTTTAAACAGCCTATTACGCTTCCCTTACATTTTTATTCTACATTTTCCAAGCAGCTCGTTTTAATGCATGGAGAAGTATTTTACACTTTGATACTGTAATGCATCAACTGTAGTTAACCAATCTCTGGTATTAGAATAATTTTTTCGCATAATCACTGGTAAATGACGATTAATTATAACTTAAATTTTGATATAGCTGACCCGGGATTGGAACACCCCCTACTGTCCACCTTTGCCATGGCTCGCAGGAAACTATAAAGAGAAAAACATTTCGGTCCCCCTGTGCTAAGGAAATATAAAGTTTTGAAGAGGAGGCAAGTGCAAAGGGAGGGAGGGGCGTTGGCGACACCTCTTGGGCCTCGGGAAGAAGTGCCCCCTCAAGGGAGCCACTTCGCCGGCTGACCTTGGATGACTCCAAGTGCATACTTGGAAACAAAAGCGTAGTGAGAGGCAAGGCTTTCTCCCCCTTCGGAGATCTCTGTGCGAGGGAGGCCAACTGGAGTGGTTCATCTTTCTCAAAGATAGGGGGCAGATGGGGAGCAGCGTGTGTGGAGAAGGAGAGGGGTGTATGAGAAGAAAACTCACTGAAAAGGCGCACACGTCGAGAGAACATGAAGGCCGTCTAAAAAACGGATAAACCCGAATGTGAACCTACATAAACCAAAAGGGACTAATGGAAATATTATGTGAACATTCATGTTAGAGTGTCTTCGTTTTTACATCTGTAACACTAATATATAACACTTTATGCATAAATGAATTCAAATATAGTAAAAAATAATGCAATGAATAAACAAAACATAACTATATGCAGGTGGATATACACTTTTATATTAAGGTTTTTGGAGAGGTGGCAATAAAGTTTTCCACTGGCTTGATTGCTGTTGACGGACGTCTTGAACGAGGTTTGTCATTAAATGACTTTTCATCTTTTTTGAAACGAGAAAACCATTTGTACACGTAAGTTTTTCCCACAGCACAATCCTTGTAAGTTGCTTTTAACATCACAACAGTTTCTGCAGCGTTTTTCCTGAGGAGGAGGCAAAATTCAGCAGCGGTACGCTGTTCACTTAAACCCGCCATGGCAAAAATTGAGATGTAAGGAAAATTGCTTTTGTAAAACGAATTGTTGTGACTGAAGACAACCTTCCTAGACGACAGCAATGCCAGCGCAGAACTCGGAACAATTGGCGCTATGCTCACCTAGCGGAAGAAGTACGTACTACGTAAGCTCCGCATACTGCAGCACTATTCCAGTTATATTTAGTTACCGCCTCGTATGTGTGGGTGTGTGTGTGTATAGGTCTTGAACTATGGGTCTTTCGACTTGCCGGACCGATGTTCTAGCCACTTGAGCTGTTGAGAAAACGTAATTTACACAAAAATCTGCGTGGAATTCATGCGACCCTGTCCCCCGATTCTTTGGCCAGGAGATGGCGTTATGGAGGTGTTTCACCCACCAAAGTAGAAATGGGCGACGAAAAAGGGAAAAGAACGGTAGAAAAATCAATCATACAATGCCATAAATAATAGAAACAATGTATTTCGTGGCACGAATATGAGAAGGAGACGAGCCATATTGGCCAAATACACATTAAGACACAAAAAACTCGCCGTACGGTGAACTAATATTAATACGCATGGATATAGATAAAAGGAAAAGGGGATGAAACACATGTAGAAGACAAACACAGGAAAGATGGGGAAGGCAGAACTGAGCAGATCACAAGTATAGAAATCTTTCCTTGACCAGGAAATTTACTGAATGTGAAAGCGATGAACGATGAGTTATTATATTTATGTGGATGGCAAAAGATTTTGGTAGTTGAAATAGTGGAGCACTTTCTACTTTTACAACAAAGAAAGAGAACGTCGTGACATATACATGCATATGTTACGGCATTATGAATTTCCATGTACATTACATCACCAAATCTGTAAATAACTCTAATTAAGAAAAAATCGAAAATCCACTTATATTTATGATGCATGTATTCTCAATATTTTTTATGAAGTAGTATTGAAATATAATACATGAAGTAAAAAGTTCTTTAAGAAATTACTGTTATGGTAATTTTTCCGCATCTTACATGTACAGTTCGTAAAACGGCTAACCCACGTATCTGATGGTTTCTGGCTCAACTTGGTGGTAGCTCATGTTCATTAAATGAATAGCACAATTTATTTTTTCACTGCTCTATATTTTGTTACTACTAGTTTCAATGCGTAGGCGTCAACATCAGGTACCTGATGATGATGCCTAAGCGTTGAAACTAGTAGTATCCAAATATATAGAACTGAAAAAATACATTGTGTTATTCATTTAATCAGCTAACCCACATTGGGGCTATGGCAACATCTTACAACTACGAGGGAAAACTTCCTTTCTGTTAGGAGCGTCCAAATCACACAGACTTATTGAGGGCCACAAGCGATATTTATAAATAAATCGTGAGCTTTATCAACCAAGTATTCCTCGTTGGATGAAATATTAAATGCGAAGAAACATCAATAGAATAATACCATTAAAAGTTACACCCACATGAATATCCACTAATAGTGGATGTTGTACTACTGAAACCACTTTCAGGTTAATTATCAGAGAAAATAAGAATTACATTTATTATTTAATTATTTATTTCCTAGAATACTAAGATAAAATTTAAAAGTTAGATATTTCTAACGTTGAAATCACAAGGAGTAATGCAGAACTTTAAATTAGCCAGAGAATTTAAATTATATTAGTAATAAAATGGGAAGATTAGTTACAAAAGGATACAGGTCTACTAAGGGATCTAAGAGCAAAAACATGTAGAGTGTACATTATCTTTTCTAATAGGATATCCCCGGAGTGGTTTGAACGACCAATATTCTTATCGCTTATCATTCCTAATGGAAGCATCACGGAAATAAACTATGCGCTCCGCTCAATACGTTTTTCTTTATGTTTATAACCTATCATAAAAATTGATATGATTCAAATGCTCACAAATAAGATAAACAGTGGACATTTTGCTGGAACATCGCTTGAAAGGACGAGGAATCGCGTTGTTACGTCCTTTCGGGGATATGCAGATGGACGATAAACGATGGGAGGCATTAAACCGCGTTATCATCATTGGTTGATTCAAGTCAAAGTCCCAGAGGTAATACTTTACGTTTTTTTCTTATTTCAAAGTCGTTAAAGATAATGCTTCAAAAGTTCGGGCAATCGATTTTCATGTTTCCCCCGTCCGAATCCAAAATGTCTACCATCATCGAACCCTGTCTGCTTTAGTCTTAGACTTTTATAATTTTTCCAGTCGATTTTACGACGGCAGCCATTCAAGCATTATTTAAAACTCGCAAAGAATTTGATGAACGTACCCTTATATTACCAAATCCACGTGAACTCATGCCGTGTGATCTCGTATACCACTAGTAAATTACATTTGGGTGTTAGTTGGTCAGCGAATATCCTAAGATAGCGGTTGAAAATATCGCGATGCCCAGTAATAATGGAACTCGTGCTGAAATGGCCTGAGAGACGTCATGAAATAATTTCCTTAGGCCCGCGTCCTAAAATCGTTCAATTAATTTTAAAAATTCTCCAGAAGCAATCCGATCTTAACACAGAATAAAAAATCAACATTGCGTGAAATTTCCTGAAGAATGCTTGCAAACGTTGCAATGGGTCAAATTTTGCGATTAAAATATCTTGGATTGCCCAGCTTCCAAAGAATTTGGTCTAAATCCCATCTTCAGAAAACTAGGCTCCTGGTAACGTTTAATTTCTTTCAGCACCTTCATTTGTTGTATCACAAATAATCATCCTAATTCATTGAAATTGGCTGTATCATTGTTCACCAATTTGTGATTCAAGATAAAAAAGTAACCGTAATGTTTTATTTCCTTGCCTTGAACGAAAGAAATAATTAATTATTCATAAACAGGCAAATCAATAATTGATTCCTGAAGTAAATCGTAACTGAAAAGCCCTTTCTTCGAATTTTTAATGGCTAGATTGGCTTTTAATTTTATTTTAATGTACAATTAGAGCGAGATATTACCATTATTGTTTTACTACTTCCCTAATAATTGGCCGGTTTTGTATTGGAAGTTTTCATAATTGTTTATGGCTTTATCTTACAAGTGGTAAAATATATCCATAAAAAGTTACCCTTCTGGTTTTCATCTATCGTATGAATACTGAGAGCTATGTATTGACATGTTTTAAGAATTAATACCTTCTTTTAGGATATTTTAGATCTTGCAATGATTTCATTTTTAAGTCACGTGTTCTAACCGTAGATAATAATTGTGAAAAAACTTTCAAAAGTGGAGCAAATACTTTTTGGTGAGATATAAGGATAGCGTTCGGCCTATGTTCCAATATATTACTAAAATGCACTCATCCGGGGTGAGTTTGCATTTCTTAGGAACATACCAAATTTTATTATTTGTCATTAATAACAAAAATTTAACCTAAATTTATATAAAATTTTTTCATCGGATAAATTCCAAATAATTGCTGGAGAGTTGCCACGACAGTAACTTTTAACTCACTCATCCACAATTACCGGAGTGCTTGAAAATGCCTCGGTATCTTAACTGGCTAAAGCACTCGGCCGGATATCAAGGAATTCAGGTTCGAATCCCGGTCAAGGTTATGATTATTGCAGTCTGAAATCGTCGCAATCCAATGAAGTTGTGAATTTTAGAAATGTAATTACTTTATTTTTAAAAATTAACTAATGTGAATAAATTATTTATTCAAAAACTGCCCTTCATTCACTGGATTTTTTTCGCTTATTGCTTTTAATGTCTCATAAAATTACTTCAATCGAATAATTATTATTCTGCTGAGTTTATGTAATCCTCTTTGTCGATGAAAGTGTATTCACTTAAACGGTTCTTCTGGAACACAGGTAATTATCATTAAATATCACTTAACATACATAATTATGTTCACTCTCTTCTAGTTAATGAGTGCAATTAAAATTTCATTGGTCATGAATAAATTAATGATTTGAGGTATTTTTCTCATTAAGCAAAAATAACTGAAAATTCCCATTGCAATTATTAAAAGCTACCCCCGTCAATGTCCGATGCAAGAATAAAAAGTTTTTGGGGATAAAAATACAATGTTTCATAGCACTTGTCTACTGAAAGCTTAACTATGATGAATGGTAGAAAAACTACAGTTTATGGGAATAGGTTAAAGAATAGCACATCACAGCCGAAGGATTGCTTAATAGTTGTCAATAGAATCACCTAATACTAAGCCTTACAAGGAGGGCGAAATTCACTCATCAAGAGGGAAAGTTCCTATTCCGCTGCCGCCTGTGATTTCCCAGGGACATCTGGTGTCCCTGGGAAGTCACCGGCGGCATCCATTAAAGCCTTATGATTGCGTAAAACTGACTGTACCTCTGCACCGAAGAGAATCGAACCGAGGTCCTCCCATTAGTCATTAATCCTTCTGCCCACCGGGCTGCAACCCACTTCAATTAAATAAATCACATTTAAAATTAATGCAAAGATGTGCGTAGGGATGCACACGTGATCCGAGCATAGAACCACTGTTTTAATTGATGAGTATCGGTTTAGTAAATTTCAAAAATAGAATGGATGAATTTGAACTCATTCAAAGACATTTTATGCAAAGTAAAAAAAGGTTGATAGCTCATATCTCATCATATACGACACGTGTGGAATGATATGCTTAGGGCCTTTGTTTTCTTAAAACCTGGATTTGTGGAAAGGAAGCACAAAAGTTGTTGATAGTCATAAAAAGGTTGCACGAATCAGAAAAATGCAAATTTCGTTAAAAGTTTAAATATATATAGCACGCCTTGGAAACTATTTCAATGCTTAAGGGGACTTTTTTCAGAGAGAATTCAAAGCATTTGTGAGGGAGGCATTTGGCAAGACAATTTCGTTAGATCAGAAATAAACAAAAGCACTGAACCGTAAAAATCGGAAAAAGTTAAAGCAGTATGCAAAGTCTTTAAAAAAATAAGTTTATTTTATACGCTACTTAAGTAATACTAGGAATGATCAATGAATGAATACAAAAGAAAGCTAATGCTTACTCAGTGGGATATTGGTTTTGGTTCACGAAGATTATATGCACTCGTGATGCCATTGAAGTAATGAGGTCATTAGCAGAGGCGATTATAGTACAAAATCGGCATGTATTTCTCTGTTTTTTAAATTTTGAGGAAGCATTTGATAGAGTGAAATAGCTGGAACTGATAAATGTGTTAGAGAAAATAGGATTAGATTGGAGGAATAGGATACCTCCGTACCCTGCGCGTGCCTCAGCCTCTCCGGTGAGAGTGTTGGACGGAGATGGACAGTGCTTCGAAAGAGGGTAAGATCGAGATGCGCACTGTAGTAAATTGTGCTTTTCTACTTAGAAGTTTAGAAAATGATGAAAATGACACGGAAGAAACTGGATAAAGAAGTGAATGTCGGCGTAGACTTAATAAAATCAGCTATGCTAGAAAAGTTTCATTGAGTCTTAGTTAGCCAGTTACAATATTGCTGAGTGCAAATTAAAATCAAAGTGATAAGTGTGGGATTAAAATCAATGTATAACAAACAAACGCTTTGAAATTGAAATGAAATGAAATTATTTACTTATTAATTCCACAGACTTTATTTAAAAACGCGACCCAAGTTTCAACGTTGAAAGTCATCAGGTTCACAGTGGACCGTGTATTTAGATAAAGTGTGTGGAATTACAAAGTCAATAATTTTATTTCATTTCAATATGCTGTGCAAATTCCACGAAGTTACGCCAGACACAACAGTTTTTTAAAAAACTTTATGATGTTTTCCTTAAATTCTTTGGATGTTTTCTTTTCCTTTTCTAATGGAGACAGGATAAGTTAAACACTAAAATTGGAGAGAATAAAACTATATTTGCTGGAACAGCTTACATAACTCGGAAGTGTCTCAGAGGAAGATGTTCACTAAGGTAAGAAGGATTGCGTTAGAGATATATGCATTCAAAAGAGGAAATCGATGACTGCAAAGTGAGGTATGGGGATTAAGAAAGTGCAAATGAAAACCTTGGCACGAAGCGCGGTTTTACTCGCCTCGGTCACTTGGCCTTGAAGAATAATATTTGACGCGTGATTGGATTTTCTAGAGATGGATGAAATAGGTAAAATGAGCAAATATTTAATCTAACAAAAATGTTTTACGTACGGTAGAGGAAGAGAGAGACTTAAAGAGGTCAAATGTAGACATGAGTAGCAAAAGAAGAGGGTTGGGACGCGATGGAATGGTAAATCCTACGTTACGCATTTGGAAGACAAAATAAAGGCAGAGAGAATTAATGTGAAGTAGAAATATAGTTTATAAGAGTGTGAGGTATCGGGTTTGGTTCTTATTATTCAAGGCTAAGAAATGTAGAGAAGCTCAGTCAGAGTATTTTTGGATTTCAATTCCTTGTGAGTTTTTTCAGTCTCGAAATCAAATGCTACAATTCTTATGCAATCCTAATAAACAAAATCTCTTCAATCCTTATTCAAACTCCCTTGGCTGTTATTTTCATAATATAACGTTTTTATATATTCTTAATATTCAAGAGTGTTGGAAGTATTGTAAAAAGGATCCATATGAAGCTATTAGGGGAAGAAAGTTGAGACGGATAAGGAAACTAAGTTGTCGAGCATCAAGGACCAGGTATATCTGACTGTAATAACAGGAAGGCTGTGATTGAAAATAGAACGAAAGAAGTCTCTCGGGGAATAAAACACCATGACTAAATGCCTACATCTTTAAAAAAAAAGGAAGAAGAAATAAGGCAATTTGTAGAATTTTTGAGAGATGAATTTGGATGGAAATAAAAGATTTTGTCAAATCAGCGTTAGTCCCCATATTTAAAAAGAGAAAGGTGGGGTGGGGTATGTGAAAACTAAACACCAACAACTATGATTTCCCATGAAGAATAAAAAACTTATGAATACAAATAAATTGACTTAAAGAGGGGATATAATTCCACAGAAAATTACGAGTCGATGAGGAGACAATTTGGGAAGGTAATAGATATACGCGATGTTATAGCCACAACAAAGATCACAAATAGAACATTGCAAATGACTAAAGATAAAGTGATATTTGATTCTGGAAAAGGACTAGATTAATTGAACCAAAGTCTGCAATGAGTCAAAAATATTTGTTATTGTTTATTTGTATAAAAGGTTGTGAGGTTTTTGAGAAGGAGGAAGAATAACTTGGACTCCGGAATTGGAGGGCAAAACGTGGAGATAGAGCAGTTTAGCATAGTAGAATAGTAGTTAGTAAGTTAGTAGTTATATTTACTATAGTACCGTAGCATAGTACTATAGATAGTCAAATTAATAGTGCAAAATGAAATAACTATGTGTTAAAAAAATATTTCAGAAGGATGTAGGCGGCAATTAGGATATTGACTAAAGAAAGGGCTAGAGAAAAACGTTAGATAAACAAAGGAAAGTGGTCTTGAAAACCTTAATGTGAGGCGTGTTTCGGTGAGGTGGGAAAGCATAGCCTTTAAAGCAAGGTGAAATAAGAGACTTTTGAAATGTGGGTGTGGAGAAGGGCGGTAGAGGTTTTCACCTCTACCGAGAGGAAAACCAATGAAGTTACAAGACATGATGGGGGAGGAAAGAGGATTGTTTGGAGAAATCAAAAGGTGAAAGTAAAGATGGTTGTGTAACAATTTGATAGGCGATAGGACTTTAAAAGCTGCCGAGTAAAGTAGGACATTGGATAAGTTAGGTCGGGGAAGGAAAAGGATAGGCATATAGTAAGGAATGAAGTAAATTCAAATATTTGCAGATTTGAGGAAAGACACAATTTATTGTGTTATGTCAGGTAAGATTCTAAGAATGTAAAAGTAATATACGATAAGTAACCCAGTTTCAGATGTAACATGGTGGAAATCCTTCATGACGAAAGAAGACACTTTGCTTTTCCACATCGAATATTTTTATTACGACCTAGAATTTGTCACAGCGTAACGTCTTCAGATGCCTGAACATGTTACGCTGTAGTAACACTTAGGGCGGGATAAAAATATTCAATGTGAAAAAGCAAAGTGTCTTTCATCATGCAGCCTGCAAATTCATCGAACCAAGATTAAAAGGTAGACTATCAAATAATTATTAAAGAAAAATATATGCCTGGAAATGGCAATTTCTTTAAAAAATTGGTGACAATACTCCTTTGCAAGCTCTTTATTTTCTGAAATAATTTAACAAGAATTTATACTATCATGAATTTTGAAGAACGAATTAGAATAACTAAATATATAGTAATAAAATGCGTGTACTTGGGCGTGCGGATGACCTTGCATCTAGAATACTCACTACTTACTCTTGATAATTGATAATCTCCTAAGTTAGTAAAAATAATGTATTAATTATTATCTCAGCCTTGGATACTCTTTATTCAATGATGAAACATGATGAGCGAATCAGTCAAATATCTATTAATTCATAATTAGACATGTATGCCATGCAAACAGAATCACGCGGGAAAATTTAATGTACTACTATATGTACTTTTTATTCAGAATTTAGGCACAATTGCCATCGGCTGCAATTGTGAAATTTGCCAGACGCAATTGCTACTAGTGATGAATGAAAAATAAGCTTTTTTTAATTACTTTAAAAGCTGATCTTCCTCAGAAATTAAACGAAGAAGATATCAAAGCTAACAATCTTCCTTAGGAAATTCACATTTTCAGGTGAACGAAATATAAATAAAAGGCTTTCATGTATAATTCGATAAAATACTCCTCAAAGATATGGAATTGGGATGCTGCACATAGAACGGTAGTTTTAGCTACGATAGGAAATTTGGAAGAAGTTATACTTTGTTAAATTTTCATTAAAAATGCACATTTTTAAGTTTAAAATTAATGAGCGAAAATAAAATAGACCAGTTATTATCCTCAAAATAAAAATTATGGGAATTTCGAGTCAGTTAGCCAAAAAGAAACCTAATGCTGCAGGTTAAAATTATTGATTGTTAAATGTTTATAAGTATAAGCAGAAGGACACGTGCTACACCAATAAAAGTTATAAAGCTGTAATAAACTCAACCCGACAAGAATAAAAAAGCAATTCTATAGCGACAATGGAACCCATTTTACCCAGGTTGCAAAACATACTTTATAAGTGAATTAAAAATATTTTTTTCTTACAATATCATGTTCCCTTAAAACGTAAAATTGTTCTAAAAGTCAAATAAAGAAATATATTTTACCTTAGAAACCTTCAAATATCATAAAGATGAAGAGTTGCATTATCCGCAATTCTTCTGTCGTGAATTCAGTATTATTTTATATCCCTGTAAGCGTAACTATTAGTACAGGAATTTTTCACACAATAAATAGCTCTAATCTTTTCATTTAAACGGATTACAGGTGAGTTTGGTTTGCTAATCATTTGGGAAAAATGTAACATCGTTGTCCTGAACGGAACAGTTGATGCATGGAGACTCCGAGGGGAAAGTGAATCAAGTGAAATGCCAAATTGAGATGCAAATTATCCGCAATCGGTCTCGTCTGTCAACCATCTTGTCGCGTTTGCTGCACTTTTTATCACTTTAATGTGTGTGCGTGTTTGGAATGACCAAAATGAAGGCCAGTTCCTTTACGAACTATTTCGTTCGTTTTCCCTGATGTTCTAAAAGTTGGCCTTATTTCCGGTGAAAATATAGAATTCGTTCAAACAACAGCGCTGTCTAGCAATCCATGAAAGAAAGTAAGCCAACGGTTTCCATATCATAGTGAACACTGCAAAATTGTTCATGGATGACCATTTCTTTGTAATTTTTCTTTTTTCTAGAATCTTTATTTGTCTTTCCTCAGAATTGGTTGACGGCAGAAACGTGACGTTTTTTCTTATTTGGAACAACGGAAATAGAGTGAATTGACTGAATGATCAGAGGTAGCATATTGAGCCGCCCCTAAAGCCTTCAACAAGAAGGTGGGTGGATTGCAAGCTTTGTTCCTTTCGACGTGCCGATCAAAGTGAGACTATGGTTTCAACCCTCTAGAAAATGAAATTGACGCATAACATGACAGCGGTCATGACTATTTTCGTTATAAAAATTTACTCCACCAAAGCGGGGGTAGCTTGAGTTTGGACCGAGAATCCTGGCGTTTGTGAGTGCCAGATCCCATAAAAATGTTTGAATAAACCGGATAGAATTCTTTGCTTTTAGTCAGAACATTTATATTGACACAGTGTTCTGGGTTTATTTGCAATATATTGCTTCAAAATACGTCTACCTCTGAATGCAAGGAGAAATCATCTCGAATGTCATCCTCAACTTCACTATCGGTACCTTTAGGATCTTTTATCGACGCCGCAATCCTTTGCGTCACAATCCTTGTTGCATCTCTCTGTAGAGAATCTGTGTGGCTCACACAACTACGAAATAAGAGAAATACTCATGTTATATCGAAGGTTCTATGCAACTAATATATATTGAGATAAATTAAAAAGGTACTGTAGTACATAATATGAAAATCCTTATGAAAAAACACATTAAAATAGGGGTCACTCATCTGGTTAGTTCCAAGAAATTATGCCTAAAATAAGACTGGCGTAGATACATACATAGATTCATACATCCATACATACATATACTGGCGTAAATAACTGAACACCTCACACAACCTAGGGAGTATAAAAATATAAACTTATAAAAAGACACACTTGGTGTAAAAAATAATATTTCCTGATATATCGCTGCATTTCCAAATTCATCCACCCACTGTGAATTTATATAAGTGCAAAAGCAACGTTAGGCAATATTATTACCTCGAATGCAACGATTTTGAAAAAAACAAAATATGAATGAATGTGCCTAAACTGATATTCAATTCAGAATGCACTTAATTATAATGCGGATTTGATAAAAGTAAAATAAATCCATTTTGAATGGAAGAGTTGTATAAGCGCTACTAATAGGAAAATATATCGTAAAATTTTCCTCATTCATATCATAGGTTGAAATGTAGACGGGATATGGAGAGAGATATAGGATGGCTGAAAGAATTAAATATTATCCCAATTAGTCCGATAAAAAAGAAATTGATTTCTTTCCAAAAATAAAGAAAATAATAATATCACTCCTTATTTGAGGCAAGATTAAAACTAGATAATCCCTGATCACACCTAAATCAAAACATAGGTATTAAGAGAATGCCTGGCTGGAAGCAAGGAAATATATCCGATGATAGAAAATTAAATTTTATTATAAATATTCAATATTTTAGAAACACATGAATCAACCCTAAGTTGTTTGAGTTCATCTCATTCAACGGCATTATTGGCGATTGAAATGCACGCATCAGTGCAAGGATTGGGTGCTGCAGGTCCTATTCCTCGGCCGCCTCTAGATTCTCAGGGAAAAAGTTCAAAAAACTAGGGTGGCAATGTTGATGCCCAAAAGTATGGCCCGGAATCGAATCTCTGGCTCTTCGGTAGACACCAAGCATTTTAATACATGAACTACCTTTACTTCTATTTTTCCGTAAAGAAACAATATTTTAACTCATGGTGCTTTTAATGGTAAAGTCAGCTCCCCTGACTCTTTTCTCTATTGCCTATAAAATACAAAATTGATATTTGCATAGGTAATGTTCATTTTATAAATATGTAACAGTGCCCGCATGGGGTGAAATATAAAAAAAATATTCCGGATCACCTAAAGGAGGAGACAGATATTCGTGATGCTAATTTATTGCAAGCTATCAACAGGATCACTTAACCTCGGAATTTCCGCAAATATAGTATTACATTTTAAAACTATGCTAATTTTCTTTATTCAATGTGATAAATAAAAAATATTGAATTTTACTTCTGTGCCTACGTCATAGATGGCTGTTTGTCTCCTTTGCACTACTTCCACGTATGCCGGAGCCATGAAACTTGTATCATACATGGAAGCATCGGATTCCGTGTTTTTACTACAGCCGCTCGACAACAACCGATGTAGCATGGCATGCTACATCGGTTGTAGTCGAGCGACTGATTATATATTATGACTTGTGAACACTGAATCCGTTTTACCGATTGCAATACGAATGGGATACAAGGATTAGGCATCAATATCGACATGTAAAAAAATCGTAAATGATTACCGTTTGAATGAAATGTTCCCAAAACCGATTGAGATAAAAAGGAAAATTCACTGATTAGAGCATTAAACATGTAAACTGTATTTTTATTGAAGAACAATGCCTGTGAATAATTTCATTTGGAAAGAATATTTGTTCGGGCGTTCATTGTCGATTTCCCAATGAAAGATTATGAAAAAACAAATCATCTTCAGCATTGAATACAGTCTTCTCCTATACTTAAAGCAAATTTAAACTAAAACTGTTCATCAAAAAGTAAAATTAGGGAAAATAAACAAACCGAAGTTACCTATATTTGTATATATAATGCGATGCCCACAATCGGAGACACGTTAATAATATCGTCAGGTTTTCCAAAAATGCAAGATCCAATTTCATCCAGAAAAGTTTCCATTAATGTTTCTGGTAATTATAGTTTTTTTGCCAAAAGATAATTTCAGCTAATAAAGAACTAAGATATATTTTAATGAAATAATTATGCGATCCATCATACCTGCTCCGGTACGGGAGTTTAGAGACGAGGAATATCAGTAATTCACTCTTCATTACGGCCTTTGACTTAGGCAATGAGTTGGTAGTTACGTATATACCATAAATTGAGTCATAATTTTTTTAACACCATCAATTGTGAGTGAAACTAATGATGATATGAATTGTTAACTCTTGAAGTACCTGCTCCGAAAAAGTTTGCATTAAATTACCCTGGATGGCCTAAAGGAATGGAAGAGGGCGCAGTGGATTAAAGGCGATGGAATATTATTTTTCCTGTCCGACTGTTAATGGAACCATTCGAATAGCCGGGTTGAGCCTTTGAGAAACGGGTGGAGGAGCTCTCGTGAGCGGTGTTAACGGGAAAAGAGGCAAGGATCTCTCTCCGGTGGAATTAGATGGGAGCCGAAACTCATCAGCGGCGAACGCAGGAATATAAAGAAGTGACTAGTATTTAGCGGTCAATGAGAGCATTAAGTCCCTCTTTTAGCACGGAAGTTCCTATCACCGGAAATATCTACCCCACGGCAAAAGCCACTTTATTTCCTCGGGTAATAAAGAAGAGGATCTTTGATCCAGAGGATTCTGGAAAGGGAGATCAGGGGAGAACAGATGAACGCGATCGGAGGGGTAGCTCGTAAGGTCAGTGAGCGATTGCATGAAAATTAAAAAGGCGACTTTGGATTGAAAGGAGAGGGGAGGAACGCGAGGGAGAGCTGCAAGTGCTAACTAAGACTTTTACAGCGTTTTTATAACCCCCATTTCCCACGGAGAACGCCCTCTACAAATGCTGTATTAATAGACTGTGCATGATGCCCAGGAAGCCAAATATAAAATGTGTGGCAGAGGGTTATTCAACAACAGGAATACATCATAAAATCTTGGTGTGAAATATTTCAAAGACTGTTGACGACGAAAACTACAGTTACATTAATAACAGTGAGTAAATGAGATATATTTCTCTAAGCGCGAGAGACGTACTCGTAAGAACAAGAAGGACAATAACTGAGGCTAGATAATGACAAAATGCTCGAAAATTTTGGTTCAAAAATTAAAAATACGTTAACCCACCGAGTACCATTGGCATTCTTGTTGTGCACTTGTCAATTTTATGGTCATTTTAATATGTATTATAATCATTTTCTAATATCAGAATATTTTAAATGAGGCCAAAATATTGAACAACAACATTTCTCTTCTTTATTAACGTCACATATTTATATTACTTTTTAATAAATCTTAATTTTCTGTTAGCCTGTACACATATTCGATGCATATATCACACTTCAGAAAGGTGTGTGGGTAAGGGTTATTCCTAAGTATTTTATTGAGGCAATACTTTCTACTTAGGTATTTTTTATTCGGTAGTGTTTGGGAGGAAACCAATTCTATTCCAAAGTTCATCACTGCACACTTTTAAGCCGAACTCTAATTGCCCTAATCAGATATCTAAAGTCATGCGGCAATAAATTCATCTACCGTCGCTAATCCATCCTTAGGAGTTTGGATATTTGTGTTAACCTCTGTATTTCATTAAATGAAGAATACAATGTACTTTTTCAATGTACTTTATTTTCATACCACTACTATCAACGCTTAGGCGTCGTCATCAGGTAAAAACCGCATAAGCGTTGAAACTAGAAGTATGAAAATAAAGAAGAGTAGAAAAATACACTGTGTTCTTCATTTAATGAACATTAACTTCCAAAATTGAGCCATGAACAATCGAATACAACCTCTTTCATGTTAGCAAATATCCGTATGTTGCCATTAACCTCGGAGTTTATGTCGTTCACATAAAGAAGGAATGAAGGAGTTCCGATGACGCTTCCATGGCGGACACCTGAAGTCACTCCAGCTGCATTGGAGTTAACGCCTTGGAAGCCCGGGAAGCTTTCATGGATTGCACAAAACTAGTCGCACCGCACAAAGTAAATTTGAAATTGTCGCTGCTTTCAATTCGATTGCCAAGAGAAACATTTCTCTGATCTCGCGTGTTATAAAAGTTATTTATTATTTTGCTTTTACAATATTGTAATTAATTGAACATTTTTTAGGCCAATTATTAAAAATGTTGACTATATAATGGTTGATGAATATGATGAACTAAATTCGAAGTTAATTAGATACTACCAGAGGATATCGTAGGAATCGGCAGGGTCGAGCCACTATGGCCAGAAACCACTGGGGTGAAGTGAACGGACAGGAATGTGCGGCGTTAGGAAGCAGGGGTTGTGGGTTGGGGACGGTTGTCAGAGGGGGGCGAGGGAGGCAGCAGCAATCAGTGCTGCCCGTTGGTGCCGGGAGGTGGCGGGCGGCAGTTGGGGAGAGGGTAGATTAAGGAGGAAAAGTTGAGGGGTGGCTACGAAAGAGGTAACTGATGCCACGTCAGAGGCTCTGGCGTGCGAGATTGTCAGGGGAAGGGGGCCGTTGAGGTCGTCCATTCGTTGGTGTTGCGGTGGGATGATTGCATAATGAGCGAAGGAGAAATCCTCGGCCGGGTGAACTTGATATCAATCAGCGACCACGCTGGAGGATAGGGGGAACACGAGCGCGGGGTATGTGCTAGGAGGAATGGGCTAAGATTGGGGAGCGACCCCCCTTCCTCCTCCCGGGCCGACCCGACCCCTACCCCCCACCTCCGCATCACCTTAGGATTGAAGCCTCGAAGAGAGAGGAGAGGGGAACTGCGGTCGCCTCGCCCGGGCGAGACCGATCGCCCCTTCCGATGGGCCTTGCCTCCTACCGCCGCCGAGTTGGGTAGAGGGGTGTGTGCAAGGGGTGGTCAGTTAGGGGGGCGAGGGTGGGTATGTTACGGAGTTACGCATTTGGGGAGATGACCCACTACCATGATCATTTGTACCATTAAGGAAAGATGGGTAATTCGTAAGAAAAAGGATCGTACAAGGATTGAGTTTAGTGGAGGTTGAGTGAACCCCGGCGTCCGTATTGGCCTACTCTCTACGAAAGACCCCAAGGGTCCCCAGTTTAGTGTTCTCTCCGGCGGGATATGTACTCTACTTGAAGCTGTTCCCGCGTAGCAACCAAGTAGGGATCAGGATGACGCTGAAAAATTCTGAATCGCATGGATATCAACCGGGCCCACGTGGTAGGAAGACATTACACAAGCCAACGCAAGTGATTAGATATAGGGAACATCAGTCAAAATAAAAACATTCCCATATTTTATTTATGATACTACATAGTGCTTGCTACCTTTGCGAGACGCGAAGTAAAATTTATGCTCCATAGTCCTCATTTTCTACGGCTCTTCTTCGTATTGGTCAGAAAATAAATGAAAACTAGAAAGATTTCAGGCCATTCCCATTCATAATTACTGTCAGGTAGCTCTTTCACTTTCTGCAGACGCTTTTGAAAGCCCCAGAAGTACTTACTGCTCAAAAATACTTGTTTTACATTTTTTTATTTTCTACGAGCAATTTATGTTTTGCAAGCATTCATGCATGATATTTGCATATCTCGAAATGAACTATACTTGCCTGCGCTTCTAATTAGATGTTTTGCCTACATTTTGCTACATCTGGAAAAAATATTCTCCGCATTCTATTTCTCTTGTCTGAGTGCCTTGGATTGTTCCATCTATAGTTTTTCATATTTAGTACTTTGTGCAAACATTAGATATAAATCTTTAGTGCATAGTATTTTTCCCTATCAACGAGAGTGGTCTGAAAAGTTTCCTACCTAACAAAGATACAAGCCATTTTTTCCGAAATTTTCTGAGGTCGGAATCTCTGCAGGCCAGCCTGGTATTTAAATAATAACTCATAAGTATCTATCACATGCAATTATTTTACCTATTTTTACTTTCTTTTACTGTGCTACTCATTCGCCAAACACAATGAGTTAGCCTACTTGGACAGAGACGCAGGCTTCAGAATAAGCAGATCGTGGGGGCGTCTCCTGAAGACAAGAGAAGTACTGCACACTATTGAGAAGGAGACACCAAAGGTGTTCCATGACGACCGGCCAATCAACGGCCACCTGACCCGCTCAAATCGCACGTATCAACCAATTATTTACAATGGTCTTAACTGCTGGCATCACATAATGGTGGCCGTCACAGGAAAAATCATTGCTTAGCGAGCAAAATAATGAACATTTCAATCTCAGATTTTTTTGGATGGATTATCGTGTTTTTCATATTTAAAGCAAATTATCGTTATAAAATTATTTCGAAATATTATTCGATTTACAACGATGCTTTTATAATGACGCACTCACTTAAGTTACTCAATAATAAAAATTGTATACTACCTTGATCAAAAAGTTCCCGGAATAACCACCGTGTGGCGCTCCCATCGTTCCGATTTGAGTTCTGTTTTTTTTGTTAAATTGGTACATCTGTTTTTGATATTCCCTTTAAATCTTAGTGTCATAACTTGACATTTGCAAAAGTTACGTAGCCAAGAGTACATCTATCTCTGTGTGTGTTGGCGATTTTTTACAATTTCAGAAATGGATTTAAATTTTCAACAACGAACTTGTATTAAATTTTGCGTAAAAAACGGATTTAGTGGCGCACGGACGTTGGAAATGTTGGAAAAGTGTTTCGGCAACGATTCTCTAAAAAAAACGGTCGTTTACCAGTGGCACGAGCGGTTCAGAAGTGGTCGTGAGTCAATCGAAGATGATGAACGCAGTGGCAGACCATCGACATCGAAAGTCGGTGAAAAAATTGATAAAGTAAAAGAAATGTTGGTCAATAACCGCAAATTAACCATCAGAGAAATAGCGGAGGACTTGAACATTGCCTATGGATCCGCCCAAGACATTGTGGTTAATGATTTGGGTTTCCGTCGTGTAGCAGCAAAGTTGGTTCCAAAAGACCTCAATTTCATGCAAAAAAGAGACCGTGTTGACGTCGCAAAAGACATGATTTGCGAGGCTGAATCCGATCCCACATTCATCAAAAGGATCATTACTGGAGACGAGACGTGGGTTTATGAGTACGACACGCAATCCAGACATCAGGCAAGTGAATGGCGTTCACCAAATGAGCCGAGACCAAAAAAACCACGTCGTTTTCAGTCAAAAGTTTTCATGGATTACAACGGTGTAGTGCATCATGAATTTTTGCCAGAAGGCCAGACAGTAAACAAAGAGTATTATTTGGGCGTTATGAGACGTTTGCCCCTCCCCGGACTACAACCTTGACGTGGTGGAAGGGCTTGTGCGTTCCGATGACCCCTAGAGCTGTACTGGCGGGAGTAATAAAAATTGCTCCTGGTAGGGTCACCCATGCCAGATAGGTCGAAGGTTAGGAGCAAGACGAAAGGTAGTCCACGCAGCGTCTGTTCCTCAGTGAGGCGGCTGCAATGGCGTCTGACCCCAGTGGGGCGGCCAGTAAGTGATGGTGTCACGTTAAAAACACTATTGAGGAAGGCAACGGGAAACCACCTCAATTATCATTCCCAAGAACAATGTGATGGACAATAGAGATATTTTGAGTCCTGGCAACCACGGGGCTCGGCCCAATCGGCCGTGTGTCGTGCCCGGCAGCGGGGGAGGCAAGGCTTCCGCGGTCGTCATCCCACGAAACCCTTGCAAGGGAAAACCAGCAGCAGCAGGACAGAAGACGCAGGAGAAGAAGACCAAATTAGTTAGAATAGGAACGTGGAATGTTAGGACAATGATGAGGACGGGGAAATTGGAGAATGTTAAGCGAGAGATGGAAAGGGGAAATATAGATATTTTAGGTCTATGCGAGGTGAGATGGAAAGATAGCGGGGATTACTGGAGTGATAAGTATAGAATAATATACAGCGGTGGGGACGAGAGCCAACGAGGGGTTGCCATAATATTAAATGAAGAGGTAGGAAGAAGCGTAGTCAACATAGAGCAGGTAAATGATAGAATACTACTAGTGGAGATAAAAGCAGAACCGACGAACTTAGTTATTATCCAGGTATACATGCCACCGAGCAACCATAAGGAAGAAGAGGTCGATAGGATATACGATCAGTTAGAGGACATGATTGCATGTGTTCCTGCAGGGAAACATTTGATAGTGATGGGGGATTGGAATGCGACAGTAGGCGAAGGAAGAGATGGTGATGAGGTGGGGGACTACGGTTTAGGCACGAGGAATGACCGCGGGGAGAAAGCAGTTGAGTTCTGCAGGAGACAGGGGTTAGTTATCACCAACACTTGGTTCAGACACCACAAAAGACGCAGGTATACATGGAAAATGCCAGGTGACTCAGGAAGATATCAGCTAGATTATATCCTGGTTAGACACAGGTTTAGGAACAGTGTGATAAATTCCCACAGCTTCCCGGGAGCGGATGCGGACTCAGACCACAATTTAGTTGTTATGAAATGTAGCGTACGTTTTAAAAAGATAAGGCAGGGGCGGCGAGTTAGAAAATGGAATGTAGAAGCATTAAATGGGTTGAAAAGAAAGGAATACAAACAGGCGGTAGAGAAAATCATGGAGGACGGTAAAGAGCTAAGTACTATTGAAGAAAAATGGGAATGTATCAAAAAAGGGTTGTCTAAAGCCGCAAAAGACACTATTGGAACCGTTAACGCTAAAAGGACTCGTAAACCATGGATCACGGATGAGATGATTACAAAAATGGATGAGCGGCGAAAATGGAAGAATATAAATACAGAATTAGGCAAAATGAATTACAAAGAATTGAACAATAAATTGAGGCGGGCAACAAATAAAGCAAAGGAAGCATGGTGGAAGACGCAGTGCGAGAATATGGAAAGTCTGCAGAGGAAGGGGGAAATCGGTGCGCTTTACAGCATAGTTAAATCTTTATCGGGAAGTAAGAAAGGGAGATCAACGATAGCAGTTAGAGATAAGGCCGGTAAGGTAATAGTTGACGCAGGAAAGATCCAAGAGAGATGGAAGGAATATGTAGAAGAACTGTATAGTAAAGAGCTTAGACCAACAAAGTTAGACATTGAAAAGGAACATGACGTAGAGGAAGATAGCTTAGGTCCAGGCATACTAGACAATGAGATAGAAAGGGCATTAAGGGAGATGAAACTAAATAAGGCCGTGGGGGTAGATAACATTCCCGTGGAACTTTTGAAATGCTTGGGAAAATGTGGGAAGAAGAGGCTATATGGGCTGATCCGTAGTATTTATGAGGAGGGAATCTGGCCGGAAGACTTTGTGAGATCAGTTTTAGTTCCTATTCCGAAAAAGGTAAAGGCCACGTCATGTGAGGACTATAGGACAATTAGTTTGATATCCCACGCAGCTAAGGTTGTTCTCAGGATCATAAACAAAAGGATAGAGAGTAGGGCAAATGATTACTTAGGGGATGATCAGTTTGGGTTTAGGAAGGGGAGAGGTACGCGTGATGCCATTGCAGTAATGAGATTATTAATCGAGAGGAATATAGAACACAACCAGGAGGTATTTGCCTGTTTCGTAGATTTCGAAAAAGCGTTTGATAGAGTAAATTGGGAAAAACTAATGCGTATATTGCAGAAAATAGGAATAGATTGGAGGGATAGGAGGCTAATCCGCAACCTGTACATGTCTCAGACTGCTCAGGTGAGGGTGGGAAACGGGGAGTCAGGATGGGCAGTGTTAGGAAGGGGTGTAAGGCAGGGTTGCCCATTATCACCGTTGCTGTTCAACCTGTACGCAGAAGAAATGATCAAAGAGGCATGGGAAGAACTCGAGGTAGGAATGAAAGTGGGCGGGGAATTCGTAAAATCAGTTAGGTTTGCTGATGACCAAGCTTTAGTTTGTCAGTCAGCCAAGGGGCTGCAGGCATTGCTGAGTGAATTGGAAATTCAGTGCGACAGGTATGGGATGAGAATCAATATTAATAAAACAAAGGTTATGCGATTTTCCAGAAAGAAAAAGGCCAAGCTTAACATTAAAATAGGAGGGCAAAAACTAGAGCAGGTAGAACAGTTTACGTATCTCGGTAGTGTTTTGGACCAACACGGTCAAAGTAGTAGGGACGTAAGGAGAAGAATTGCGCTAGGCAAAGAGGCTTTCACAAGGAGGAGGGAGTTGATGACAGGGACTTTGAGTAAGGATGTTAAGAAAAGACTCGTAAAAACTTTGATATGGAGCGTAGCTATGTACGGAGCGGAAACGTGGTCATTGAAGCAGGAGGATAGACGTAGATTGGAGGCTTTTGAAATGTGGGTGTGGAGAAGAATGGAGAAGGTGAAATGGACAGAGAAGAAAACAAATGAGGAAGTACTTGGTATGGTGGGCGAAGAGAGGGGTTTGTTGGGAGCAATCCTATGGAGGCAGGAAAAGTGGATGAAGGGGGTGTTGACCGGCAGTGGGATGTTGAAGACTGTGATAGAGGGTAGAATGTTGGGCAAAAGAGGAAAGGGAAGGAACAGGATAGGGTTGTTGGACGGGATGAAGGGAGGAAGGAAGTTCTCAGAGATGAAGAGGGACCTGATATAGAGTAGGATGATTGATTTTGTGTTTTGTTGGGAGTGATAAGGTGTTTGTTTGGTAGTTGTGTCAGTCCAAAAACCTACCTTAACCGGTAGATTACTTAAAAAAAAAAAAAATGAGACGTTTGCGTGAAGCAATTCGCCGAAAGAGACCAGAAATGTGGGCAGAAAACTCGTGGATTTTGCACCATGATAACGCACCGTCGCACAGTGCTATCATTATTCGTAATTTTTTGACGAAAAATGCAACAAATACCATCCAACAGCCACCGAATTCACCTGATTTGGCTCCCTGTGACTTCTTTCTGTTCAATCGAGTTAAAAAACCATTACGGGGAACGCGTTTTAGCAGCCGAGAGGAAGTAATGGAAAAATCGCAGGAAGCACTGATGGACATACCGAAAACCGACCGTAACTTTTGCAAATGTCAAGTTATGACACTAAGATTTAAAGGGAATATCAACAACAGATGTACCAATTTAACAAAAAAAACAGAACTCAAATCGGAACGATGGGAGCGCCACACGGTGGTTATTCCGGGAACTTTTTGATCAAGGTAGTATCTATGATATTCAAAACCTAATTGGAGGTGAACGTTTTAATAGTATTCATATGAAGTACGTTGCAATATTGAAACTACCTACATAGCCCATGAAAATAAGATTCCCTCAAAGTGATCTCACTATTTGAGAGCAAAATATTTTTAAAATCGTGCCTGTTCATATCAAACCAGTGATGTTGCTCTTTATGTAATTAAGCTAAACGCGGAAATCTGTGCCTGAAATCATTAACCGCAATAAATCACCCGAGTTTGTTACATAATTAAAAAAAGAAACTCGTATAAAAAAGAGATAGCGTCCAAAAATTCAATGTTATTTGCCTGAGGAAGCACATCCAACAGCCTCTATAATTTTTAATAATTCGAAATCACTTAGCAAAAGATCTGTACTTAATAGCAGGGATAGAGAATAACTCGGCTTTATCGTATCTCTCGTTCCTTTATTTAGATCATGAAACGCATTCTGCCGACCTATCTCAGAAAATGAGCCATGTATGCATAATTTTTAATTAAAATATATTTATTATATTAATTAGAATTGATTTGATTCCATAATAAACATAAAGGGTTGCCTCAGGGATTGTCCCTGCTTGAATCAGGCAGCAACTTTTGAAACTTTATTTTCGTTATTTCAATGAAAATTCATTGCAAAAGTATAAAGGTGGAATATATTTTTGAATGTCCTTTGCTTTATAATTGAGGGGTTTTTCTTTTGTGCGCAGACCCAAGGAATATTAATGAGCTGTGATTAGTGGACTGAGGAAGCTAGATCTACGTTGAGGTGGCAATGAAAACTAAACTCTACTGTTTTAAATAGTTCAACGGATGTGCGTCTCGAAAAAAAACTTCAAAGGGGAAACAGGATGTTAAAAGAGAACAGGAGAGTATATGCATACATATCCTCAAAAGCGCTTTGGTGTGAGCATCATATGCAGAAACCCCTTGAACATTACAGTTGGGCGTCATAGTGACTCAAAAGAAAATAACCCACCAGAGAACCTATGAAGGGAGAAAAGCGGTGATTCTGTTGCCTACTAGTGGAAATTATTCCAATCAGGTTTTCCTTGACAGTGCATTAAAACCGGTAAAGCATAAAATGAAGTCCGTAAAGAAACTAATGAGTGAATGAACGACAAAGTAATAGGGGTGTTGCATAAAGGAGAAACAGTAGGCCTTCAGTACATCAAAAGCATCCATGTCCTAAGGTTCGGAAGGTGCTAGGACCATATTGCAATAGGAGAGTTTTTAAGACTTTGAATCTTACTTTGAAAGTGCATAACAAAATTAACGACAAGAATACTTAGATTTCCAAGGTGTTCTAGTTAAATATAACGTTGTTAATTTAAAGCAACAGTTTCAGAGTGTAAAAATCATTCACCTTGACTGGGATTCGAACCCCGATCCCTCAATATCCGATAGAGTGCTTTAGCCAGTTAAGCTATGGTTCAATTTAGTTTTATTCGGTCTAGTGTGTTACACTTCTAGTGTTTACATTGTACACATTGTCAGCTTACAGATTATGGTTACAGCATATATTTTTCTTTATAAATATATGTATGCATATATATATATTCATAGACATAAATATGCATATACACAATTACATAGACATACATTCATATACATTGCATAAAAAAATTGAGACCATGAACAATACTGTGGAAGGAAATAATGAAGGCAGGGTTCACAAGATATAGAAGAAAATATTTGGATTAGCATTTGGACATTATATTTGGTTGGAATTAGTGACAGCTTTGAAGTACAATTATTCAGAAAAACAACTTTTTAACCACGGACGACGTGTGTCCGGTACCGGGGGCAGCCACATCTGTTCCACCAATGCTTCCATGCCTTTAGCGGAGTGTTTATTCGCGGTTCTCAAACTGTGTGAATTCCACGATTAGGGTGGTCATTATGAAGGATTTGAAGCTCGGAAAGGGCCGAAAGTTCAAGGTGATCAGAATCATGTCGGTAATGGCACCACCACCGAACACGTCCCAGGTTTTATAGATCTTTTTAGAGCTTCCCATTCTCTGATTATCGTTGCATCCAAGGATCAGATGCGCGACGTTGTCTATTCGACCGCATGCCGGACAAATGGGCGAATCGGCTAGCTGTAGGTGATGCCTCACTTCCCTCGTCATGGCTGTGTTCGCGATTAGGTTAAAGATTCCACTACTTGCCTCATCGTTCGCCCGTTTGGTCGCCCAGTTTTTCCAAGAAACCGTTCTTTAAGATGTATATTGTCGCTGCTCGGTAAGCGCTCTGACATACAGGGTCTTCACCCTAATTGCTTCTCCATCTCCCAGGAGAGAAGCGACCTTTTCGTTTCTTCAAATGCCCTCCGGTGGCATTCGTCGCGCGCGAGTTCCTGCCACGCGTCCTTGAAGAGTGCCTTGCGCCACGCGACGTCACCGCCGAGGATGCGCAGGCTGAGCTTCGCGTAGACCACCTTCGCCTTTAGAGCTGTATCGGTTAAAATGAGACCACCCTGCTCAAACGGGCCATAGAGCTGGTTTCGGGACACTTTCTTTACGTAGCAATTCCGGATCATTTAATTGGTCGCTCTAATAAAGTATGCATTGTATTTGGCGGGTAATGGCCACAGATCGGCCACATACCATAGCCTTGGGAAGACAATCTGTTTGAGGAGGCAGACGCAGGTCACGATTGGTTGGGAAGGGAGTGAAAGCTTTCCAACACTCCATTTTACGTGATGGTCAATAATTCCCCAGTTTCGCTCAATCGTGGGAGCCAACTCCTTCTCCCACCAGAATCCCAAGATTTTGAGCGAGGGCGCTTCTGACCAACCGATGGAGGTCGAGGGCCGGTCGCCCTTCAGCAGCAAAAGCCTGGATTTCCGGTTGTTGAGGAAGATACCACCCTGCTCATATGACGTTAATATGTCGTGGGCTAGAGCCATGTGGGACGGGTCGTCTACGAAGAGGGTTATGTCGTCAGCGTATGCGACGCCCAGGCAGACGGCGCCGTGACGGCGTAACCCGATTCCACTGCTCTGCAGTCATCTGAGTGTGGGGTCTAAGGCAAGGGCGAACAGCAGCATTGACAGCGGGCAGCCCAGCCGAACGGAGTTACTGACGGGAATGGGCGGCGAGGTGGCATTCTTTATCCTAATTATAGAGTATGTTCCGATGTACATCGTTGAGGGGCACAAATGAAGTAATCGGGGAAGGCCATCGTCTTGAGCACGATTAGAATCCATTCGATCCGGACCAGATGAAATGCTTTCTCAAGATCGATAGCTAGCAGTCATAAAAAACGATCGCCATACAAGGGCGCGGGAAAAATAATGCCGCGAATTAAAAGTGCTGCATCTAAGATGTTTCGCGTTTTCGACACGGCATACTGGAATGGAAAGAGGACGATGTCGGCAACAGCCGTCATTCTATATCGTAGGACGTGCGCCAATATTTTATAATCTGCGTTCAAAGGGGCGATTGGCCGGAAGTCGTAAACGACTTGTGCCGCGTCTTCTTTGGTATATGGGTTATCACGGCGGTCCCCTGACTTGCAGTCCGAGAGCTGCTAGTTAAAATGCAGTTAAAAAGGTGCGTTAAAATAGGTTTTAAAACATCCCAGTACGCTAAATAAAATTCAAAGGGTAGGCCGTCCAGGCCGGGTGCATTGCCCTTTGGGAACATAGATGAGACGGAGTCCAGTTCGTCTGAACTTATGTCTCGACAAATTTCGTATTTTTGATCTGTTGATAGCGTAGGGAGAGGGGGAGAGAGGGTGTGTCTCCCTCCTTCCATGGAGGATTCCTGTTAAAGGCATTTTGAAAGTGCCGGGCCGCTTCCCTTGGGAGGTCGGTGTCACCGGCGGCAGATTCTCTGAAAGGGATTCTGTCTATTTCGGAGCCGGAGTAGGATTTAATCCAGCGTCGAAGCTCAGATAGCGTCAGGGTGGCCCCTATATCCGTGTCCAGCTCTTTTTGCCACTTTTGGGGAGCGTATTTTTGGAGCTAGTGGCCTAGTATAATTTTTTTTAGGGACGACACTTGGGCGTGGAAACCCTCCGGCACCACATCCTTACTCAGGAGCTCATCTAGCGCTCAGCGGTAGAGCTCCTGAGTGCAGATGAGATGTTCCCAAGGAGATGGTGTAATTTTTTTTCCCTACGCCACTCAAAAGTTTGCCTTTTGATGTGGGTGACAATACGGGGTTTGAAAAGCTCGTCCCACCATACAGCGAGCTCTGCACCGGGATGGAGAGCCGCGATCAGTTCACACATCCGGGTGCGGATAGAATCGAGACGTGTCGCGTCCTCCAGCACGCGGAGGTCCATGCGCCACACGGAGCCGCAGGGGTGAGCGTGCGCGCCCGGGGTTGTGTCCGGGCACGTATCTCTCATGATCACTGCGCAGTGATCAGAGAGGGACACCGGGAGGGTGTTCACTGTCTGGACGTCATTCTTTAGGGATGACGATAGGAAGAGATAGTGCATCCGCGTCCGAGAGTTAGGCCCTGATCGCGTGAAGGGGGCGGGACCGGCGCAATAAGAACGCACTGCGTCAATCGCTCCAATGGAGTCGCGCATCAGTAAGAGTGCCCGGCTTGGATAGTATGACACCCTTTCCCTGTTCGAGGCACTATCCTCTCGGCGGTAGATGGAGTTAAAATCTCCGCCCAATATGGCCTTCCCCGAGAAGGAATACAGGTAGGGGAGGAGAAGTTCATTAAGATATGTTTCGCGCTCTGCCCTCGCGCGCTCACCGGAGGTAGCGTAAAGGTTTGTGATACGGATACCATACACGATAGCGGACGTTATACGCCCCGAAGGGTGGCGGCGAACATGAAAAAACGGAATGCCATTTCGGACTAGGGTGGTGGTGCCAGAATGACTTTCGGCAAAATTGCTGATAGCCTGAAAAATGTTTGCATTCCAGACTACTACCTTGAACAAAAAGTTCCCGGAATAACCACCGTGTGGCGCTCCCATCGTTCCGATTTGAGTTCTGTTTTTTTTGTTAAATTGGTACATCTGTTAAATTCCAAAGAAACTGCGGGAGATGCCGCAACAGTAACTTTTAACGGAGTCATCCGCTAATGTGCATTTCAATGCAACAGTTTCAGAGTGTAAAAATCATTCGCCTTGACTGGGATCCCAGTCAAGGCGAATGATTTTTACACTCTGAAACTGTTGCATTGGATTGGTGCATCTGTTGTTGATATTCCCTTTAAATCTTAGTGTCATAACTTGACATTTGCAAAAGTTACGTAGCCAAGAGTACATCTATCTCTGTGTGTGTTGGCGATTTTTTACAATTGCAGAAATGGATTTAAATTTGCAACAACGAACTTGTATTAAATTTTGCGTAAAAAACGGATTTAGTGGCGCACGGACGTTGGAAATGTTGGAAAAGTGTTTCGGCAACGATTCTCTAAAAAAAACGGTCGTTTACCAGTGGCACGAGCGGTTCAGAAGTGGTCGTGAGTCAATCGAAGATGATGAACGCAGTGGCAGACCATCGACATCGAAAGTCGGTGAAAAAATTGATAAAGTAAAAGAAATGTTGGTCAATAACCGCAAATTAACCATCAGAGAAATAGCGGAGGACTTGAACATTGCCTATGGATCCGCCCAAGACATTGTGGTTAATGATTTGGGTTTCCGTCGTGTAGCATGCCAAAAGACCTCAATTTCATGCAAAAAAGAGACCGTGTTGACGTCGCAAAAGACATGATTTGCGAGGCTGAATCCGATCCCACATTCATCAAAAGGATCATTACTGGAGACGAGACGTGGGTTTATGAGTACGACACGCAATCCAGACATCAGGCAAGTGAATGGCGTTCACCAAATGAGCCGAGACCAAAAAAACCACGTCGTTTTCAGTCAAAAAAGAAGGCAATGCTGACGGTTTTCATGGATTACAACGGTGTAGTGCATCATGAATTTTTGCCAGAAGGCCAGACAGTAAACAAAGAGTATTATTTGGGCGTTATGAGACGTTTGCGTGAAGCAATTCGCCGAAAGAGACCAGAAATGTGGGCAGAAAACTCGTGGATTTTGCACCATGATAACGCACCGTCGCACAGTGCTATCATTATTCGTAATTTTTTGACGAAAAATGCAACAAATACCATCCAACAGCCACCGAATTCACCTGATTTGGCTCCCTGTGACTTCTTTCTGTTCAATCGAGTTAAAAAACCATTACGGGGAACGCGTTTTAGCAGCCGAGAGGAAGTAATGGAAAAATCGCAGGAAGCACTGATGGACATACCGAAAACCGACCGTAACTTTTGCAAATGTCAAGTTATGACACTAAGATTTAAAGGGAATATCAACAACAGATGTACCAATTTAACAAAAAAAAACAGAACTCAAATCGGAACGATGGGAGCGCCACACGGTGGTTATTCCGGGAACTTTTTGATCAAGGTAGTATGCCCTCCTTTACTTCTTGAAGGAGGATTACATCAGCCCTAAGATCGCGGAGAAAACGTTTGAGGACTGCAATTTTTAAAGCGCTATAAAAGCCAGCAATATTAAGCGAAATTATATTCATTGGTGGAATGAGAGGACAGTTAGGGCACCGGAAATCACTTACCAGAATCCTGGTGGTGGCTTACGTCGCTTCGGTCGCGGCTCGAACCCGGGTGACGAGTGCTTCGCCGCTTCCCGGGACGCTTCGTCCGACGGGTTGACGATTGAGTTCTCGAGTTGTCACCGCATACCTCCCACTCGACCTCGTCCGAAGAGGAAGACCCAGCGGTGGTATCTACGAAGAGTGGGTTACTCGGCAGCGTTCCACGAGGGGAATTCTTCGAGCGAACACAGCTGGGGACCGTCCCAGCCCAGGAGGTGGCCTCAGGGGGGGCCGGGGTGGCGGACTGGAGGTCATCTGCCGAAGGGGCCCCGTCGGGAGAAATCAGACGAGATCGGTCGAATTGGTCCGCCTCTAGAGGAGCCCTGGGAAGATCTTCGAAAGCTTTGCTGTCCTCAATGGAGAAGGACGATAGCATGTCTGGGATTGTTGACGTCAACAAAGTTTTACTCGTACATTTGTCAACTTCCGCGGCCGTTGATACTTTCTTGAGTTTCCGTGATCACGGAATCGAGGGGCCCACCGTTTGGGAAGGGGACAATCGCAATCGGATGCATCCTCCCCCGCTGTCACCCGTGATTCTCGGTGAGTTGGAAGGCCGTGTTGCAAGGATTGCGGGGAGAGCGCGTCGGTGGCGTGGCCAGAGAAAGGAAGGACGCAGGATGATCCGTCCTCTTTTGACGGGGTCACGGAGATAGGGGCCGGTGGTCGTGAGAGTATATCCGTGCTGGTAAGGACCGCAGGTTGATCGATTTCCGAATTCAGCAGTGCAGTGTCGTCTTGTTTTTCGGATCCCTTTCTTCCTTTGTCGACTTTCGCTCCCTCTGAAATTTCCCTCCAAGTGGAGGGAGATGCGGAGGTTCGGTGGGAACAGCTGGGGGCGCACCCTCGATGAGTATTAGCGACCGCGCCCTCTCCTCTACAGCCGTCTCGGGCCCATCCACCTCCTCAGCGGTTTTCGGGTAGGAGGCCAAAAACATTGCCTCCGCATAGCTCTTCCCTCCCTGGTTCCGAGGGTAGGTCTTGCGATCGTGGCCTTCTTGGTTGCAAAGGGGGCAGGTGCGTCGCTGACCCTCGTAGATGATGATCGCCCGGTTGCCGCCGATGTGGAGGTACTAGGGAATATTTCTTTCGACCGTCATCCGCACCACTCTCGTACCTGTCAGCACGCGCGCAATTTTGTCACCCTCCCACCTGTTCTCCCACGAGCGATGGATTTTTCGAAAACGTTGAATTTCGCCTGTTAAATCTTCCAATGGGGTCTCAATGGGGATACAAAGAACCCTGACATTACAAGGGCTACCGGAGGTCTCGTCAATCGTAATCGTTGTCCTCGGATCCTTTAGGGATGGAAATGGTAGTTTTCATGGGATATTATCTAGAATCCTCTTCATAGTAGGTTCAGTTGCCAACTTTAGGAATGCCAAATGGCGGTTATATCCAATTTAGATCGCCACAATCTCTTTGGGTGCGATGCCCAGCGACTCTAGTGTTAAGAGGTGGACCTCCAACGGAGTAGGGGGCTTTGCCTTCTCATCAACTTGCAAGGCGAGTTTGGTCACGCGACGTACGACCATTTTGAAACAAATCAAATTGAGCACGCCAGCGCGAAAAAAAGGGAATGCGCACTGAAAGCACTCCAAGAAAGAACAAAAAACACTCGTGTGCACTCCCTCCCCACTACACGCACCCGGCGGCAGCAAATAAAAAGGAGCCTAAGCTCTACACCAGGAGTCAAGGTCAATCTTGATCCAGTAAACAGAACGAAAGCACGGCCTTCCCGGCAGAAGAAGTCGACAGTCAAACCGCACGCTTCTTGATGAACTAGGTTGTCAACCGCCGCTCGAAACAAAACACGATCGGAACCTCGATTTCTGAGAGAATCCGGCAGTGCCGCTCTCCAAATGCCGGCGGCCGAAGCCTCGGGCGCCGACGAATTTTACACACTCGGTGAACACAGGCACGGCCTGCTATCGAGGCTCACTCTTAAACTCTGAAATTATGGGGCTTTTAAAGGAACAAGATATTATGACGAAATACCGTACACACAATGTCATAGGCCTCGATAGCCTAACTGGTTAAGGCACTTGACCGGATTTCGAGGGATCTGGGTTCGAATCCCAGTCATGGCGAATGAGTTTTACACTTTGAAACTGTTGATTTGAAATGCATATTAGTGGATAACTCCGTTCAAAGTTACTGTTGCGGCATCTCTCGCAGTTTCTTTGGAATTTTTGAATCAAAATGAAAGATGATGAAATTATGAAAATTGCAATATATTTCCTCTGCAATAATTACAATGCCTTCCTAAATATAAGTCATATACTGTCCACCATGATTATACCTTTTAGGGGAAGTAGAAATATAGTTATGTGAACTCCACTAAGATTTAGATTGAGCCAAAGAAAACGTAGTTTTCTCTTTAACTCTGAGTTTTTATAGCAAAGGAGGAAATTCTCATGCAAAAGCAGGTCTTTGATAATTTAAAAGAACGGGTAATAATGTCTCTAACAATACGTGATATAAATATTGAACTCCAAACCTGATTACTATTATTTATGAATTATTATTTCACCAAAAACTAGAAATAGCTTTTCATCACCGAAACTGGGAAAATGCCACTATTGAGGACCTATGGAAGAGCCCCTACTATTCTTAATGCCTGCTTATCATGAGGAAACATATCTAATTAATTGACAAATACACGGTTTGAACAGAAAATCAAAGATCCTGGCTGACGGACGGACTAATTTCTTGTGAAAATAAAACTGGTGCGAAGAACAGGGATTAGAATTCCTAGGGTAATGATTTTTTGGTTCAAATAAAATACCAATAAATACGGTACAAATTATTGATGTAATTTAGGAACTGAAGATAGTACCTTTAAGTCATTCTTAATCCATATCCAATTTACGGAGCAAACGTGTTTAGAAAGAATGACCGCTTCGATTGAAAGAGTCTTGACTTTACCAAATAGATTACAATTGATAGAAGTAAGAGAAATTCAGGATATTAACTCATTCTCGTTAAGATTAAACTGTAATTACCCAAAATATTACTGCATTTGATAAAAACACAACTTATATAAAATATTAATCTTGAAAATGGAACAACTGGCATCTGAAATACATTGATTGTAAAATGGACGTAAATATCACCATGTTGCGGAGTAAACTAAGATGGGAGATACTTAAGTAAAAAATATAAGCTTGGTCGACTATCGTTACTTCTAAACTTTAAGAGCCAGCATTTAGTTGCGGACATCCTCATCACACTCAAAATTCATTTATGAGAACCTCGCAATTTTATAAAAAATTTCACTTTATCCCAACGCCTTCAATAACTTCTTTGAAAAACTAGAAAAAAACAGCTTGACCTTGATGTGAAAGTTGGAAATATTTTTCGTATACCCGTGAATATACTTAAATTTAATAGTTTAATTAATGGGTGACAATTTTTTGATAAACAAAAGCATCAATTTCATCCTAGCGCATATCTTTTTCAAAAATTAAGTCGTGTGACTGCAGGCACAATCCGCCCGAATAATGTCACGCGGCGGCGCCCCGCCCACTGGTATCAGGGAGGGCACCACCGACGGAGGGCGAGAGGAGAGGGCGCACTCTGGAGCTAGGGAGCACATGACACATCTCTTAGAAATTCTGTTTACCTTACGGTATTGTTTTTCAGTTTCCTCATTGAATTTGCCAAATACACGTATAAAACCTACGGCTTAAGTTTGAATAGGTAGACCAGACTCATGTCCCTTGTCCTGGGCAGCTTCCAACATGAGGACCACTTTCTTACGTCTGTTACTCAGCACCCTTTCTTTCCTGCCAGAGTCCGTATCGACTTCCGATTCATCATTTGTTCGTAAAAGGTTATCAATCGAACAAAGGAAGCCGTGCCACGGTATCTGAAAACTCAAAGAGCCCTATGGGGTTTCTACAGTACTTTCCTAACACCCAGCCCAGCATTACTTCAGCAGTAAGTTTTTCTTACTCTTTGCGCTACGAAAAACTAAAACTTTCATATATTGGTAAATGATATTCCCTCTCCTAGCACAAACTTCAACGTACTCCGAGTACTGTCCAGAAAGTAACCTCCGTTTGCAGTTAGCATGAGAAAAAGTGGAGGAAGCCGCATTGTCGCTGCATTAACGCACACGGTAGGTCAGTACGCCTCTAGCCAAAGTAGTTGGAAGGTCGGGTCACGTGTTGATTGCTAACAGGAGCGAGTCAAAATGAACAATAAAATTAAAATACCCACCAAATGTGAAGTCCGTACAGTAATAAGGTTTTTGCCACTAAAATAAATTCAAATCTGCTGACAATCATCGAAAAATTTGTGCTCTCTACGGCCCAAATGTGATGAGTGGTTGGCGTTGTTGGTCATTGTTGTCTTTCGTTCAAAAGTGAATACAAATATCCGTGATGACGATAGAAGTGGCCGCCCGTCTTTGGTGAAAAATGAACTGCACTTGAAAATTTACGAAAAAGTTCGTGAAAACCAGAGTTTTACGATACTTACTATCTTTAAAAACCTTTCCACAGATTTCTACGACTCTTTTGCATGGGGACACGACTGAAAAGTTTGGCGACTACAACATGTTTTGAGCTCGTCTAGATAAGGAACTTCAACAGATGCCGTCATCGGTTTACCTGCGATCTCAGCCGGCAGATTTTTTTTCTGAGGGAATTTGAAAACTAGTGCAGAGATTTGACAAATGTTTAAAACTGTTTGGCAGATATGCATAAAAATATGCGTAGTTTTGAGACCAAAATAATGATAAATTTTTTGTATCTCTATTCGAGCGCATATTTTTCAGCATAACGGAGGTTACTTCCTGTTTACAGTCCTCGAACGAGTTGTAAATATATCTTCCGTCTATGTCGTTGAAGATTACAGAAATAGCGGAAACTTAATCTTTTTCGATTATGCTTCAATTCTTGCACTTGATACGCTTAGTATAATCAGATGTTAGTGATTCACAGCTCAAAGTTTTAGTCACCGATCACATCAAATAAACAACCCGTCCGCCTATAGGCGCGCTGCACGACGAAATTATTAGCCGGGTGACGCGGTGGGTGAGCGGGGGCCACATTCGTTGAGAACGGAGGCAGCGCGTGCAGAGTCGGCGTCCGCGGGCACCGCGTCGCCATACACTCGAAGTGAGGCGAGAGTAATAAGGGAGAGGCGATGAGAATGCCCGCTCGAGACGGATCGGTGCGGAGTCATCGCCAAAGCGCGCCGCCTCGTACCAGCGCCGAAATGCAATCGGTTAGAGTGTGCATGAGATGACACCACCAAGAGATGGCGCCATGATGCTTCCTTTCTTCCTGAAGCGTCGAGCGATTGCGCATTCAGATGTACCGTCATGCGGACGCGAAGGCAGATAGATATCAGATTCTTGTGTGGCAGGGATTGGCGCCCCGATCGCGGATAAGAGAGCTCCTGTTGAGGATTGGGTCCGCATGCGTCACGCTCTGTAATGACTTGGTCGCAGCGGCTTTACCACTCGCCTCGATTCCTCGAACAAAGATCAGCCAGATTAGAGATGAGATCTGGAAGGCGTGATGTAATGCAAGGTGACACTGTTTTGGAAAGTCCCTTCCTTTTAGGCGTTCATTTCAGGCTTACTTAGTTCCCTTTTTAATGCCATTATTTTAAAATGATCCTTTTTGTCTTCGGAAAGGAGGCTACTTTTAGATGTGGGTGTTCTTGCTGTCTATGTTGTGGTAGTGATATGCCCAAGTATTTATAAATTCCAAAAAGAATTTTTACAGAATTACTGTTCGAACAAAGTTATAAGTCCTTCCCATTTTTGAGATAAGTCTCTGACCTTCAAGTTAGTGATATTTTTACAATATATTAAAGTAAATACGTTTTGAAATGGATGCTTACTTTCCCTGACATAGATAGATGCTTGTATAAAACATAAAAAACATATTTCTGAGTATTTCTGAGTTTTCATAATTGCCTCTTTTTTCATAATTGTGCCTCTGTCTTCTTTCTGTGTTCACTTTTTTATTAATTTTGATTTATTTTAATTTTTGCCCTGGTCAGGCAGTCAACTTAAGGTAGCCTTAACTCCGTAAAAGTCTCAAATGTTGGGAAGATTTTCATCGCCTTATTTTTGAGCTTGATTACACCGTGTTGAAAATAAATGAATACACGTATTAATTGGCGTGTACAAGCGTTCTTGAGATTACAGATTGTTTTGATGCATATATTTAGAAATAATGAGTTGTGAATTTCATTATTTCACTATCATGCCCAAACAATTACTGTTCCAATGTCAACATTAAACATTTATCTGCTGATTGGGTAACGGATACGGAATCAGGAAAATGGACGGCAAAGCAAACGCACGCGTGGGGATCGCGCACTCGCTTGGCCCGACGAGGCCGATTGTCGAGGGGCCTCCCCGTGATCACCGAGCAGGGACAGTCCATTGAAAGCTCTTCCCGTGATATTGAATCCAATCCATAGAACACCATCCCGGGGCCGAGCTCAAGATATGCGTAATATCGCATTTGCACCAATTCATCCCGCTCGGCAATCCTCCCTTAGCACGGAGGATCGATGGAATAAAAAATAGGCGCGTGAGATATGTTCAGTCTTAAGCTAGTATTTATATCAGTGTTTCATAGACAATGTGGTATCTTTTAAACCTTACCCTCCATCTCAATTTCTCAAAGATTTTGATGCTCCGTTTAGCATTACAGACAAACCATTTTTGGAATAATAATAGTTATGTAAGGACGTCAATAAAAAGTGGAGCTTTGGCGACATTGTTAAAAATTGGCTTCCTTCAGTAAATATAAATTTGACCAACAATAGCTTACATTTTAACAAATCTGCTATAAGCAGATCAAAAAAACCTATATTATTATTTTTCTGAAAATAATTGAGTTGCCTCCCTAAAATTATTCGCCCCTGATTGAAAATACCGGTATTGATCATCTGCATCTGCATAGTACCCCGTTAGCCGCCACAAGGGCGTGTGGCGGGATAGGTCACATACATACGGGATAGGTAACATACACACGCCTATGAATATAACCTGTCTACGCAAGGTTTAATCTTGTCCTGACATGCAAATAGAATGTTTTTAATGTTTCTGAGGTGGCTTTTGTTTATCACTATTATGATTCCTAATTGTTCGGGGAAAGAATGAATATTTGTATCTATCTGTACTTTATTCTATCTCCCTTATCTTATCTTTATGGTCTGATTAACCTAAGTATTGTGGGGACATAATAATTCCTTTGGTGTCATTGCTAAACTCGTTTGTTCTGAACCTTTCTAAATGTCTCAGTCTCGCTTGTTCTCTTCGCATCGCAAGTGCCTCCCAGTCTAATTCCTTCAAAAGGCCTGTCACATTCGTCCTCTTGTTATAACAATTTTTCACGAATCTGGCGGATTTTCTCTGGACTTGTCTAATTTTTTTTGCCAAATGTTCTCCCAAGAATCCTAAATACTTGCATCATATTCAAAATGAGGTCTAAGTAGACCAGAATAGCATCTCTCTTTACTCCTTTACATTTCCCTACCACCAGTTTAATGAAGCCGAGTTTTTCTAATGCGGATACGCATATTTTCCTGATATGTGCTTCCCATGAAAAGCGTGGTGTTAAAACTACCCCTAAATATAGAATTTGATCGCCCGTAGTTAACACTGAACCCTCTATGTCATTATATACATCCTATATGTCACTTCCTTAATTAAAAAAATTCAACACTGCGCATTTGCCTCTGTTAAACACTAATACCCATTCCTTGCACCAAATTCCATATTGTGTCTAAGTCTCCAGATAGTAGAAAGCAATTTGATTTGCCCCTAACACCCCACCACTGTATACCACTGTATCGCCAGCAAATCATCTGAGGTTGCTAATAATGTGTAACCTTAAGTCATAGTAGTAGTTTTTAGGGGAGGCGACCGACAGCTAAGGTCATTTGCGCCATAGGGGATGGACAGGAAAGGATGAAGGGTGGAGAGAAACCCGGCGTCGGCATTAGCCTACTCTTTACGAAAGGCGCCAAGGGGTCCGCAGCTTAACGTCCCATCCGACGGACGCCGTACTCACTTAAAGTGCCCTCCACAAAGCACCTCAAGTAGGGATCGAGATACCTCTGAAAAATATTCAACACCACCGGGATTTGAACCCGCGCCCTCAGGGTGGGAAGCCAGTACGTTAGCCCCGGCACCATCTCGATCCCCCCTTAAGTCATTAATGTATATTAAGAATAGAAGCAGCAGTGTTACATTTCCCTGAGGAACGCCCGAAGTTACATTTATGTATATCCGCTGAGCACAACCCATCGATTGAAACTATTTGTCTGCGATTTGAGAAGAAGTCTCTAATCCAATTTATTATTTTCTCGTCGTTATCATAGAATTTAATGCCATAGCATAAGGGCTAGCTTACAATCGCAAGGAACTGAGCATACTTCGATCTTAGAAAAACAATGTCAAAAAACGAGGCAATATTTTCAGATAATTCCTTCAATATTCTATCAGGTATATCTTCCGGACCTGGTGCTTTTTTGGCTTTGCTGCTTACGAGCTGGCGTTCTATTTCTTTCTTGGTCAGTGTTATTTCGTTCATTTGTTCCCCGGGTGGGTGTGGAAGCTGGTTTGGTGCTTTTGGGCCTTCATTGTAGACACTTAGGAAAATATTCTTTAAAATATTTGCTTTTTCACGCTGTCTGTAATCATTTCACCGTTTTGCCTTTTTGTAAAATGCACAGTTGGACATTAACCCGGTATTTCGCTAACATAGGAATAGAATGACTTGGAGTTTTCCTCAAGATATTTGCAAAGCATTTTTCATTTGAAGGAGTGTAGGGCTTTGCGCGTGATACTTTTTGTGTTGCTATGAAGTACTTTTTTTTTTCTTTTTGGATGCATTCATATTAGCAACTTCTTCACTTTTTTAATTCAAGTTAGGTGTTCTTAGCGGGAAAAGTAATATCTGACTCGTATTCACCTTAAGTATTGGTTCCCATGCGTCTCCTCAATATGATAAAAAGTATCTTCCCAGAAAATCTGAAATGACGATGCAATTCTCTAGGTTACCTCGTTCCGTTTCTGCACTTCCGGCGAATATTGTCCGTTGGTGAAGAAATGCTATCGAATTCACTCTAATGTCTCCCATCTGCATGTCTTTGCAACTTGAACTATTTGATATTTTTGAGATTATACAATCTAAAACCTATTGCTTATTAACGTTGGTAGATGTTATTCGACTGTTTGCCATCATCATATATTGCCGAATATAGACAGTAAACATAGTTCTGAAAGAGTGGCGTTCAAATTAATCACTATTGTTCCAAAGGTTTTGGTGAATGCTTCTTCAAAAACGATAATTTAAGTTTTTTGAATACGCAAAAGTGTTTTCCGGATTATTGATTTGAGATTTCAAAATCGAATTATTTCACAAATCTATATGGTGGACTCTAAAATGGTCTAGAGAAGCAAAGTATTAATGAATGTCTATTTTTTATTGAGAAGGATTAGATATCAAAAACTGACTTATCTCTTTACGGGTAAAATATCAGGGTTTCTCGAAAATTGCGGTAGCTTTGGAAAATGAAATTAGTTTAAAAACATCTATCCTTAAGATGGGTATTTTATACTATCTATTCGAGCACGGCTCATAGACTTAGATGCCTAATTACCTTGTTACCAGATGCGTACGCACGCACGCACTTGCCTTATTACTCGTCTCGTTTCCGACATCATTCTCTTTCGTTTGGCCGGGGACAAGTAAGAAAGAGGAAGGTGCGGTGCGAGATATCGTCTCGCCGAGAGCGGGTGCAGCTGCCGCATGGCGAGAGAGGAGGCGGGCGGTGGTGGCGATGGGCGCGAGAGAGAGGGGCCGGGGAAGGCGGGGGGAGAGGGGTGCGAGTTTCCTTCCGAAGGGATGCGCTCTCCTTTGGGGTGCAAACAACCCCTTTCATAGGATTCTGTCGCGGAGACAAAAATGCGCCCCACAAAGGAATTTCCGAGAACCACTTTTGGACGCATTCAGACATTTCCTCCGGGCGGTTGGGAGGGGAGGATGGTGCTGTTTTTGAATCGCTGGCGCTAAAAGAAAGGCCTCGCCCCGCAGGGGTGGGGAAAGGCCGCGTGCCACGAGGGGGGAGGGGAGCTGCAGGAGAGGAGGCCTTCTGGTGGGGGTGAGGGAGGGAAATGGGTAGGGTAGGGGGGTAACGGGGATTTATTCAGACGACGAAGCTCTCAGCTTGGAGAAGGTAACTCGGAAGGGGCTGTCGTGCGAGCAGCGGGGGGGAGGGGGGAGAGGGAAGGGGGTTATTTGGGGGGGGGGGAGGAAGTGAAGGCGCGCTCTCGCAGCGACAAAAGCAGCTCGGAGATACAAACAACGCATACTTTCAGACATACGTACGTGGAGGCAAATGAATGCGGATTCGCTTCAAAGGCAAAATATCCAATTAAAAAAAACGGTGGCAGTGAATCCCTATTCTCCTATCTCGACGAAAGTTTGACGTTTAAGTTTCAAAGCGGAGACTTCCACTTTTATGCTCTTATACGAGCACTGGTACACATTTATATTTTTCAACAAAGACTGGGAAGGAGGGCGATCGGCGAATCACCGAGGCGGAATGTTATTTGAATCCCGTTGCCAAGTTTGCCTCCGCTGTCGCAATCCGCGACGTGTGTGTGTTCAACATTGCTGAACTTAGATATGCACTCATGTCTTTATGTTTGTGAATAAGGTTATGTGGAAAGAGTTTAAATGAATCTCGATTACTTTGGGTGAAAGTAACGGTGTCGATATACGAAATATGGGAAAAGATGTGAACTCTGAATATTGTATATGCGAGACCTTGATAATCTTGAAATCTAATTGGTAGCCGAGCAAGCTGTAACACAGGCATTTATTGTATAGTAAACATCATTGTATTAAACACTGGTTGGGTAAGTTAGTGAATATTATATGAATAATTTTTGACTTCGGCTAAACTCTCCGATAAATATTCTCTTTTTACTTAACTCAATGTTATAATTTCTATCAATATGCTTCTTAATTTGTGCTAACCTATATTATCTTACTTAACATTATCTTTCATCTCTAGCCATCAGTACTTTTATGATTTGAATTGACCAGAATCATTTTTCAATTAATATATTACAACTGAATAGGAGTTTTTGACGGTCTGCTGCGACAATTTACTTATGCGCAACGGTAGAACTGCATTTTCTTTTGCTCCATAGCGTTTACTTTCTTCATTTCTTCAAACATTCTGCCCAACTTCATGCTAAATAAAAGGCTGCCTTCACTTATCTTGCTTGCCAAATTCTATTCAAAAACCTACCATATTTAAAATTTCTACAATCTATACCGGCTTGATAACAAATCTAACTTCCACTATTAGCCCGCATTATTTAACTCCACAGCATATAGTATTCTCCATCCTATGTGTTATCTCCATTATTTGGGAAAAAAACTTCACAAAAGTCTCCAATCTACGCTCATCCAATTGCCTCAGTGACCAGGCCTCACAGCCACAAAGGACTACGCTCCATATTATAGTTTACTCGCACGTTTTATCGTATCTTTACTCAGCCTACCCGTAAACGGTTATCTTCTTTTTGCAAGTGTCTCTTTCACTAATACGAATTTCAAAGAAAATGTGCTAGATTCGCCAAATATTATTGCGATAATAAGGCAAGCGTGACAGGTCCTTGGGATAAATTAGACTGGAAGTCACTTAAAACGTGAAGAGAACAAGCGAGACGGGTTTTAGCTGGGGTCAGAACACACGAGTTTAAATACAAAGGGAATTGCATTTTATGGGCCCACACTATTTAGGCAAATATAAACCACAAAGATAAGACGAAGGAATTTCACTCCTGTACAGATAGTTAAAATATTCAATCCCCTGGCTTTTATTTGAATAATAACTAAGATTTCAACAAAATGATATCTAATTTTATCTTGGCATTCAATAAGTTGTACATTAAATACGTAAGAGTTAGATAAGTAAATAAATATGGTGCTTTTTTTGTATATTTTTACAATAATAGGTATGATTATAATGCTTAAATATGCAAATAATTTTTCCTGGCTTGGAATCTAAAAGATCTGCAGCTGGCCATGATCATCTTTTGAGAGGAAAACCGAGAAAATGGCATTGAAGGCAGATACTTTCCAGCTAAATTAGTCGAAATTTGGTTTGGAGAATGGGCACAATTATTGCATGTTGAGATCCACAAAGTCATGACCACTGATAACCTTTAAGATGTAAGCACTCAAGTCCTACATCTATATCTACTTAATAACCCGCAAGGTGCCGCAAGGGCGTGTGGCGGGGCATGCTAGGGCACCACCCGTATTAAAATAAAATAAATACAATCGCATGAAAAAGCCCACAAATTGAAACAGTACCCAAGCATAAACATGGTATACATTCATACAAAAACCCTCACATCCCAAAGACATGCAAACACACAAACTACCTATCAACTTTAGCCCTAATAGAATCCCAGTCTATACCGGAACTATCCTTGGTTTTTTCTCTCCTAGGATTCATTTACGACTTAAAAACGCCTTCAAACTTAAACGACTTGAAACGCTTTACGACTTAAAAGTTTATTTTCATTTCAAAATACACTAAACTGAAGTAGCGTTAGCTTAGGTTTATTAAAATAAAATATATTCATGATCTTTCAGCCAAGAAAAAGTTTACACAAATGCCTTTCAATCGTCAATATGGTAGCATTTATTGGTATAATATATGCAATTACATAATAATTTATAAAGTGGGTGGAGACCCAAGTTATTGTTAACATATCTAATTTATACATAAATAGACGAGGATTTTGACAAATCAGTAAAAAATGCATTCTTTTCCCAATGGAGAGGCAAAATAAAAATATATTCTTATCAATGAAATGAAATGTGACGACCCAACAACTGGGAAATGGCCACTTATCAATGGTTTCTATCCGAAAAAAAACACCAATCGTTTATTGTTAACAAAAGAAATGGTGGGTATGTAAAGATTGAAGTTTGAATAGATTCCGAGGACACATCAAAGTCACCCTAGCAGATATATTTTCCCAGAAAAGAAAGGCACATCACACAATAGCTGGTCTTTCCATTGTATGCAATTCAATATGCACTTCCTCTTCTAAAAAAATTATATTTAGGTCACAATGGTCTTCACTTCCACACAGCATTTTCACCTCTCCCCGCTTCGTTTTCCTTGTACGCCCTGCCTCACACCCGAAAATGGCAAATGGCCGATCGTTCCCCGCAAACCAACTTCAAGAAAGGAGAATTCTCCACTCGCCATGGCGTCATTTGAAGCACGGGAAACATCATTTGCGTCGTCTTGGCAAATAATGCAGAACAACGACGGAGATCATTATGACCTGCGCACATCATGTACAATTAATTGCGTCGGCTATTAGGGAACAGCGAACGCGCTTCACCCGGCAGGGGTGTCTTAGCATGGGGTCCCATCACTCTGCCACCCCCCCCCCTTTGCTCCACACACTCTCTTTCCCTCTTGACCCAAATTTCGCCACCTCCATCCCCACACAGCAGTGAGTGAGTAAGAGCTCTCCCCTCTCACCACCAAGTGCACTCTCCAACCCCCCTTCCCCCTGGGCCACTCGAGACGCACAAAGCCCTTGGCGCGCCTCAGGCCACGTCGTTCACACCACGTGAAGCTCATGCAGCCCGCCGACGATTCTTGCTCTGGGAATTGGACGGCGTCGAGGAGTGGCGATGGAGGGACACATGTCTCCCGCCCTGTCACGCCGGCTTTCGGTGCTCTTTATCCACCGACTCCTTCCCTACCACACGGGGCTTTGCCCTCCGGATCCAGACGCTTGGTGTTCCAGAGCGTTACCCGTAATAGGAGAGACCTGGTTTGACTCTTTGTTTGAAATATAAGGTTTGTAGAAGCATTATTGGTAGCATATTTTTCCTGGCGTATGCGTAAAGTGCGTAATTCAGACCGTCGATTAAGTGTGCGCATTATTGCAGATCCTATTGCCATCGGTAAGATGACTATGCACACAATTATTAAATAAGGCGTTGCGAAAAATCCGTGCAGCTTTGACTCATCCTCCGGAAGGTTTTTGGGCGGACGGCCAAAGGCAGAGTTGAGTGCCTCCTTGCGAAGACCTGCAACGGCATCGCGAAGATTATCCAACCCCCTTAAAGTCCCGAATTGGCACCAACAGATCTTTTCCTATTCCTAAAAGTGAAATATTCCCTCATAGGACACCACCATGGGACCCTAAGGGTCGCCAAAGAAGTTTGAACGCGTACCCTTAAGGGCCTTCGGGAATCCGTCTACCAGGGAGCCTTCAAGTCGTAGCAAAACCGCTGGCAAAAGTGTGCGGGCACTCAGTGCATGTACTTGGAAGACATTTGAGGAATTGCAGCAATATCTAAAAAAAATATATTTACCGAGTCATTTAAACAAAGTTTATTTGATTGTTACATTTCCTTCATTGCCCATTCCCATTTCTTCACATGGACCCTTCAAATATAACTGACCTGCTGAGAAATGATACTAAGAAAGTACTTGTGACAACTGTGATTTGAAGTTTGTTTTTTTGACTTGATCTTTGAAGCAAACATGTGGTTACGGGGAAGGATGGAAACGATAAAATGGATGGAAAGAAAAACAAACGAAGTACCTGGCTATTTGTGGGAGGGAACAGCTCTAAGAGATGCAGAGGATTTTGATTAATTATAAAATGCAGTTATAGTGGCGATAAAAAAATGTATGTATAAAATATCTGTATTCATAAGTAAATATATATATTATTATAAGGTAATCTATCGGTAAAGGTAGGTTTTTGGATGGACACAGCTACCAAATAAAACATTTTGTGAATCCGAACAAAATACAAAATCCAGCATCCTACTCTATACCAGGTCCCTCTTCATCTCTGAGTACTTTCTTCCTCCCTTCATCCCATCCAACATCCCTATCCTGTTCCTTCCCTTTCCTCGTTTGCCTAACATTCTCCCCTCAATTACAGTCTTCAACATCCCGCTGCCGGTCAATACCCCCTTCATCCATTTGTCCTGCCGCCATAGGATTTCTCCCAACAAACCCCTCTCTTCGTCCACCATACCAGGTTCTTCCTCATTCGTTTTCTTCTCTTGTCATTTCACCTTCTCCATTCTTCTCCACACCCACATTTCAAAAGCCTCAAATCTACGTCTATCCTCTTGCTTCAATGACCACGTTTCCGCACCGTACATAGCTACGCTCCATATCAAAGTTTGTACGAGCCTTTTCTTAATATCCTTAATCAACGTCCCTGTCATCAACTCCCTCCTCCTTGTGAAAACCTCTTTGCCTAGCGCAATTCTTCTCCTTACGTCCCTACTACTTTTTACTAGTTTTTACACTCCTATTTTAATGTTTAGCTTAGCCTTTTTCTTACTAAAAAATCGCATAACCTTTGTTTCATTAATATTGATTTTCATCCCACATCTGTCGCACTGAATTTCCAATGCACTCATCAATGCTTGCACCCCTTGGCTGACTGAAAAACTAAACCTTGGTCATTAGCAAAACTTACTGATTTTACGAATTCCCCGCTTTCCCCACTTTCCCCACTTTCATTCTTACCTCCAATCCTTCCTATGCCTCTTTAATCATTTCCTTTACATACAGGTTGAACAGAAATGGTGATAATGGGCAACGCTGCCTTACACCTCTTCCTCACACTGCCCATCCGGACTCCCCGTTCCCCACACGCACCTGAGCAGTCTCAGACAGGTACAGGCTGCGGATTAGTCTCCTATCCCTCCAATCTATTCTTATTTTCTACGATATGATAATTAGTTTTCCCCAATTCACTCTATCAAACGCTTATTCGAAATCTACGAAACAGGCAAATACCTCCTGGTTGTGTTCCATATTCCTCTCGATGAATAATCTCATTACTGCAATGACATTACGCATACCTCTCCCCTTCCTAAACCCAAACTGATAATACCCTTAGTAATCATTTGCCCTACTCTCTATCCTTTTTTTTATGATCCTTAGAACAATTTTAGCTGCGTGGGATATGAAACTTGTTGTCCTGTAGTCCTCACATGATGTAGCCTTTACCTTTTTCGGAAAAGGAACTAAAACTGATCTCACAAAGTCTTCCGGCCAGATTCCTTCCTCATAGATACTAAGAATAAATAAATAAATAAATAAGTAAGTAAATAAATAAATAAATAGATAAATAAATAAATAAATAAATAAATAAATAAATATATATATATATATATATATATATATATATATATATATATATATATATATATATATATATATATATATATATATATATATATATATATATATACAGGGTTCGTCCGGAAAATAAGTGTACTGATTTTTTCCCGCCGCTCCAGGCGCGCCCAGCAGCAACAATAACTTCATTCCGACAGCTGCCATCCTCCTTACACAAAGCGCTCCATCACATTCTCACTCTCTATCCGTGGCTTCCGTCTCTGCAACAACACCCCCTCCCAACAGAAATACTTGGACCAGCTGCATGAATCTCTCAGAAAATGTGGGTACCCTGAAAAACTACTAAATAGTAAAATCCTCAAACCGTCAACCCAATACACTCCCCTCCCCAAATCAAACCGCCCAAAATGCCCTAATCTTATCACCACTTTCTTCCCCGGAACACACAAAATTAAACATCTAATCCGTGACGTCATCCCAATTATCAATAACACTCAGTCCACATCACTTTTATTCCCACACTGTCCCTCTGTTTCGTTTAATCGCCCGTCGAACTTGCGAGACATCTTCAAGTCCAGAAATCCAACTTCAAGCACCCCCGTCTCTCCCCCGCCCCTATCCGTACCATGCAACCGCCCACGCTGCAAATGCTGTCATCTTTTAAGACCCTCCCCCTCACTCAGTACCAACTCCCAACCACTCGCCACCTGTACCTCAAAAAATATTATGTATCGCCTCTCCTGTAACTCCTGCCCTGTCTTCTACGTGGGCGAATGCACGACCGCACTTTCCCTCCGCATGAATAACCACCGATATTCCACCAAATCTCCCACCTTTCTTAATTATCCCATCCCTACTCACACCGCTTCCCACAATCAATCTTTTGACGACATCTTCTCCGTTTCGGTGATTGAAATCCTTCCCAAATCTGCGAGTATAATAGAGGTGAGAACCCGCGAGATGGCGCATATCTGGGTGGCCCAATCATTCAAACCGCCCGGGCTGAACCAAGCCCACTGAATGCATCAATTGGCTGCCTACATATCCCCCCCACCCCCTTGTTCATTTCCTATTGGTCCCTTTGCCTCTCCTTCCCCCACCTCTCCCCTGCACATCCTCTCCGCTCTTCCCCGAGAACGCCATTCTGAAGACGACAGCCGTGCTGTCGAAACGTCATATAACAAATTGTGAGTGTTCTTTCTTTGTGTCTTTTTATTCTAAAAATCTACATCTGTGTTTTTATATATTTGTGCGTCGCCGAAGAGCGTTCCATTTCGAAGATTTTATATATATATATATATATATATATATATATATATATATATATATATATATATATATATATATATATATATACTTATGACTTGATAATTTCGACGGAATTCTACTCAGACGGAATTATCAAGAAATAACGTGTGAGTGATATCTTTTTTTGTTTCTCTATATTGTTTGTTACTGTGTAATGTACTATTCGGCACTTCCGTGTTATGTCTACGAAAGTATATATATATATATATATATATATAGAAACAGATATAAGGAAAAGGGATAGGAACCCACATAAAGGACGAACATCGTCCTTTATGTGTGTTCCTATCGCTTTTCCTTACATCTGTTTCTATATAAATGAGTATTTGTTCGCCGTTTGGCGGTTTTTCGTCTTTCAATGTATATATATATATATATATATATATATATATATATATATATATATATATATATATATATATATATATATATGTATTTATACACACACACACACATACATCTATGCGTGTATTCAATACGAATCTAATTCCATTTTAATATGCCTGTCGAACGTTGTTAGTAATCTCGTCTCCTGAAGCCAATTTATCAAGAAACCTGCCGCTTTCACCATCTTCCTCCCATCCTCGAAGGACCAGTTCAAGTGGGGTTAGGAGGTACACGGAGAGGTAAAGCTCCCTGTGTCGACGCAGCTATCTTTTGCTGTTTGCAAACAAAACATCTCGCCAGCCATTAATCCGCAGAACACATCCCCCTTTTCCTCCCGTCTCGCTCCCCCTTCCCTCGGCCCCTTAAAATGTCTTCTTCAGTCTCCGATCATAACCTCATCTCTCCGACCGCCTACACCCCAACCACTTCCCCGAGATCCCCCCACCCCTCCATACAAACCGCCCTCCCCTCCGACAATTTGCATGAAAACGAGCGGCACACGAGGGGGGGGGGCACTCATTTGCATGACAGAGAAGACTAGCGAATGGAAATGGCAGGGGGAGGCAATTTTGCGTTTTCTTTGCCAACCCCGGTCTGGGAGCGGCGTACATGTGGCCTTATCTTGAAGGTAAATGATTATTTAAATTTATATAAATAACCATACTTATTGTAGAAATGTGTGTCGACTTTGCTGATATGGCAGCTATTTATTAATATCTTGGAATAGTAATTCCTCGAACATACCAATGATTTTACGCCATAAAATCATTAATTTCTTAGTTTTGAAGGGGGAATTAATAATTCAGCAAAGCTATGATTCCAAAATATGCTGATAATGGATATTAGACAATATAAATTCTACATCTCCAAAATACCCCGAAAATTACCTCAAGGTGGTGTGGAGGGGGTTGTTAGAACACCACCTGTTAATAGAATAGATTTTTTCATATGCATAGTATTAGGCAAGTCACCACAAAGATGTGTGGCAGGGAGTGATAATTTAAGAGACTTCTTATGAACTAGAAAACGTTTTCCTCCCTAGCGTGGTTGGTCAACGGCATTCTGATCCCTTACTGTTCATGGAAGAAATGGCATCTTGAATCTATATTTCCAACACTTAATCTCTCTAATTTTACTGATATGATCTCGCCTACCGCAGTATCATGGAGGTAATAATACGTTTTCAACGGCATTGCTAAGGAAGTATAGTTCCAATTTATGCAAGAAAATTAATCTGCTAGTTCACCTTCACCTTGTTAGTGATTCTCAACCTTGATTCTCTAAGTATTTTAATACGCCACCCAATTTGTGACAAAAATATTTTGCAAGATCTCGACCCTCTACGCTGCACGCGATCCAAGTAGGCAATCAATCCAAATCAATTGGCAATCAATAAATTTGAAATAAATTTACCAAAAATTAAATGTCCCTGCTATCCCTGGCGGCATTTTAATTTGGTTGCTCGGGTAGGGTATAATATAGAACAATACGGAACTTTAATATTTTATGGTTGCGAGCAGAATGATGGTTGTTTTTCACATTTATATGCAGCGGCAGCGTGAGCCGAGGTTGAAGGTTTGTGGTGGCTTCACTCTAGTTTCCTAAAAGTACGTAAGTCAGATCAACTTTAATCTGAACTCAATCATATTGGCGTAATTTCCACAGTGTGGCCATCCAAATTCATTGACGACCTTCTTCTCTTGCAAAACTCATAGTTACCGTTAAAGACTATACTGCCAAATTATGAATAGCCTCCACATTTTATGCGCCACTACTTTATGGCACTTAAGTGTCTTTCAATGTAGGATTTCTTCCATATCGTCATGAAAACGTTTTTTTGGTCTTCTTAGGCATTCATCATCGTCCAACTGAGCTCATTACTATTGGATTCTTCATGAGCCTCAACTATATGAACCATTTGGCTAAGTGCATCGGCAATTAGTTGGAACACACGAGGTTTTTAAACAACTTTAAAATCAAATTCAGCAAAATAGTGTTCATGACAATACATCTACTTCATCTACATCTACTTAATACCCCACAAGCCGCCGCAAGGGCGTGTGGCGGGGGGTGTTAGGACACCACCCGTAATTTAAAAAAGAAAAAAAACCGCATTCAATAACCACAAAATCATATATCCACAAAAAAAACATGGCATGCATTCATGCATGAACACTTACACCCCACACACATGCAAACACTCAATCTACATCTTACATACACATGCACCTGAAAGTATACTTAACAGCTTTGCAGTGTTTAACTTTGCTCCGACTTGCAAATTCAATTTTTTCAATATTTCTAAAGTGACTTCGGTTCCTTACTATTATGATTTCTGATTGTTCGGGGAAAGAATGAGTATTTGTACCGATCTGTCCTGGAATCTATCTCCCTTAGTTTATCTTTGTGGTCTGATCTACCTAAGTAGTGTGGGGCCATTATAATTCTTTCAGTGTCATAGTTAAACTCGTTTGTTCTGAACCTTTCTAAAATTCTAAGCCTCGCTTGTTCTCTCCGCACTTTAAGTGGTTCCCAGCCTAAATCCACTAAAAGATCTGTCACACTTGTGTTCTTATCATAACAATTTTTAACGAATCTAGCGGATTTTCTCTGGACTTTATCTAAATCTTTTTGCCAAATTTTCTCCCACTGATCCCAAATACTTGCGGCATATTCCAAATGAGGTCTAACTTGAGCAAAATAACACCTCTCTTTAACTTTTTCATTACATTTCCCCACCACCCGTTTTATGAAGCCAAGTTTCTTTAAAGCTGATCCGCATATTGTCCTGATATGTGCTCCCCATGAAAGGCGTGGTGTTAGAACAACCCCCAAATATTTAACTTGATTTGCCGTAGTCAATACTGAACCCTCTATTTTGTAGTTTATATCCTGTTCCTCGCTTCCTTTATTCCAAAATTTCAAAACTGCGCATTTATCTATATTAAGTTTTAATCCCCATTTGTTGCACCATTCCGAGATATTGTCTAAGTCTCTAGAAAGTAGCTCGCGATCTAGTCGGCTCCTTATTTCCCTGTATACCACCTACTGGGGTTTAATAATTTCAGAAGCAGTTTTAAACACTCATGCTTAGTACTGCATTAAACTTCCTCTCATGCAGATAACATCGAAAGTAACTGATAAAAAATATCATCTCTATAAGTTATTTATCCATCGTGGAGTAATTAAGTTTGCGCTCCTGGATATGACAACCGGCTCTTTGAAATCGAGATAGCTCTTTATCATTACCTCTTTTAAGGTCTTAACGGCGCGCATGCGATCGGGTTTTCAAACAAAAGCGGTCCCTCTTGTCAATAATCTTGTGGGAAGCCTATTGAGAACGTCAAAGTTGTCTGCTATCGCCGATAGAAATTTGCGAGACTGAGAAAAGATTGCAATACCTTGGCACAAATTGACGTAGGAAACCTCTTTACTGCCAATTTAAACGGAATTAGATATAATTTCTGCTTCATTAATTTAAGGTTCAACATATCAAATTCCGTCCACCAAAAAATGTCAGTTCTCTAATTTCAAAGATAAATTTCGACTCCTCAGTTTCTCAAATGCATGCTTCAAGCGTTTCTTATAGTGTCCCGTGAGAGATTAAATGACAGCAGTAACCTGCAATATACACTACGCATTTTATGGGTTTTAATGCAAGATGCCCGTCTATCATATGTTGAAAGGTAACGAACACGTTTTGGGGTAGAAATGGTATGCTAGTATACCGATAGTGACCCGCGTCTACGCTAAACGCTGTCTTTTCCTGCGATTTTGTATTTATCGTGATCTGGTTACACCGTTGATTAAATCTTATTTTGAACACTCTCATCATATTGGGAATGGGGTACATATAAAAAATGATCACAGCACTGAAAAACACAAAATACATACAAATTGATTATGGACGAATATTTTTGGATGAAACACTTAGAGGGTCCGCAGGGGTTCTTATTGGGGACGATTATTCCAGAATGCGGCTATTTTCCAAGAAATTTTCCCTTAAAAGTCCTCTGACAGCATTAAATCTGATAGACTCGACGATACATACGATAATTAAAAAAAACGCAGGTCGGATACTTTTCGGACACACTTAGTAGATGCCCAACCCCATCGGAGTAAGATGGATGTCAAAATTCAAACCCGGAGGCGTTTCCCTAGCAGAGATAAATTCGTATATTCTTCCAACACAGGAGATACTTTCCTATTTTCTTTAGCTCTCAGTTGATTCAGCTTTTCTAAAAAGTCAAAAATATTCTTTCTCTTTCTTTTACCAGTACTCTTCATCTTGTTTTAATCTTCAATCTACTTCTTCTATGCTATTCTGTGTGGTTTATGTGACGTGTTCACTTGTGCAACTTCATGGCTTCCTTATCAAAAGTTACCAACTAAATAAAAACAGTTATGTCACCCGACAGTTCACAAAAGTCACTGGCTACTTACAAACTCTAATTTAAAAAATAAGCCCCACTAATATTTTTGAATAGCTACTCTCCTGGCTTTCATCCTATTTTTTTATTCCATTATTCTTTTATTCAATAAGGAAATAATTAATTCCCTTTTCGATGGTATTTTGATGACTTGTACTTCTTCCCTAGAGAAATGGCGTCAGTTTGCTATCCTTTTCACAAACCTCCTTCCATTATTGCTTCCTACTTATCCCTCCTGGTCCTCCGCCGTTATTTGCATCATAATTTTGTTTAGGTCCCAAATTACTCGTCGCAGTTTGACTACCCCACTCGTCCAATTGATTTGACCACCCACTTTGATGCTTAAAGCACCTTTGATATCAGTAACCCAGGGTTATTGGTTCACCGGATTCCACCTCCGACAATAACTGTTATATCAACCGACGGACGGCATGGGTCCATCCGTTTATTGAACACAGGGATCAGGAGTCTATAGACATAACAGCCATGAGTGACAGGGCTAATGTAAAAAAGCAAAATTTTATAAATAATTCTTCTAAAATGAATGTGGGTGACCCTTAAGTTTGAATAAGAACATGATAAGATTTTCATCACAATATGGAAGAAATTTGCAGTCAACTTTTGGCTTAGCATCTTAGCATCTCTAAAAATATGAAAAATATTACCATATAAGTCTGATGTATTCATGAACCGATTAACAGGTATAAACCGAAGCATTCCTGAGACTTATGGAAAATATAAACCTGGGCAAACGGAGACTCTTAGAGTAGGATTTTATTTAAATTCGATATTTTGGATGTTAATCATAAGAACTGTTATTTATACTATTTTGGAAATATGAAGAATGTAAAGTGGTGGAGTGGAATCCTACATTGTAAATTCCAAGGATCCAGCTAGCTTAGTGTCAGGAGAAACAGAATATTAGTAGTAAAACTATCTATGGCGTTCCGCGCTCCTCTAAATGAGAGGTGACATTACCATACCCCGCCATCTCTTCCCTAGTTAGGAGCGCCTCTGTGTCAATTCACTATTCTGAATTTACGTAGGCTATCAAATATTGCAATGATTTTTTGCAATTATGTTCGCACTCCCTGATCATTTCCGTCTCACCTAATTACCTGCCAAGACAGAGGGTTTGCGTCTAAACCAATTGAAGAAGTCAGACCATAAACGTATAGTCTGTCACATCATAAATGCATGGGTTTGACCGTTGGTATGATTAACGTGAGATCATCAAACTGTTTATCACCAAAGGATGCACTTCCATGAGGGGTGGATGGAGAAGTAAGGTGATGGTGGAGGAAGGGGGAATGAAAATGCAATGGAGGAGAGATAAATTCTGTATTAAAAAGAAAACGGATTTCCCCGAGTTTTAAATGAAAACTCATGAGAGAGGATGGTATTGGTTGGAAAACTACCTAGTAAACACTCTGCTGAATCTCGCTTTGGTGCACGCAAGGTGCAGACGGACCGGATTTTGACTCGACCTTTAAGCACTAACTCTCAGCCAGCCTTTGCTATGAAATTGATGAAAAATCAATAGGTGACAAAATATACGGGTCAGTTACACACACTCTCTTGTTTTCGCTGTCTACCTTTGCGGAGAACATCAAACGGTGTGTGTTGGGGTAATCTCATGAAAAGGTGAAGCCGAAATATTATCTTTCGCGTTTTAGGCTTCATTTAAAATATTCTGTAAGTACATCAATGCGATCCTCTTGAAATTTTATTAATTGATGAACTAGATGGAGTGCAGCATAAATTTATAAAAGGTGGTTATGATAAAACTATTAACGTATCCTAAATATTAGAGGAACTATGCTTGGAATCATTCATTGAGCGAAGGCTAGATTACAGATTCCATCTCAAGAATAAATTGGAAGAATATCTCTTTAGCAATGATGTTGAAAATTTGTTATTAACCCCAAAGTATTACGGTAGGAGAGGTCATGTAACTAAAATTCGAGAGATTAAGTCAAGAACAGATATAATTGAGAGTAATCTTTGCCACGAACGATGGGGAATCAGAATAAAACTACGTTTGCCCTTGCGCGCTACGAGGGAAAGGTATTTTGGGTCAAGGATAGTCTAATGTGTAATCACTCCATATGACACACCCTAGAGGTGGCTCACAGGGTACCTACTCTTCGACTAATCATCGATATACAGGTACGATATCGCTGTCAGCCCACTCAGCGAAGATAAGCGAGCAAAACCACTGTGTTTTCCGCAACCAGCAAGTTTGAAATGCTACTTAAATTGCATAAACTTAAGGATAACACCTCCTTGACTGGAAATAGTCAGCGCAAAAGATGCAGGTTGAACTCGAAATATTATACATTTATATGTTGTGTTCCTTGAACGTCACTACTATCTTTCGTATTGTATCTAATCATTCATAAAAAGGCATATTTTATTAAAATTATGTTACCGTGATTCCGTGATTACTGGGTAGCAAATGCTAAGAAAAACGCGAAGAGAAAATATAACACCGAATATCGTTGTCTATTAATCTGATCAATTAGAAAAAAAATAATCAACCACTCTTTTTCCCTTTCTTTTAAGCAGAAAAATATGCTTTTAAATTTGATGTTAATTATTTCATTGATTTTAAAATTTCAGCATATTTGGCTTTTAAAACCAAAAAATATAAATGACTATTAATGAAAAAAAACATTTTCCTGTAAGGGAATTATGCTAGCTAGCTTTTTTTTTCTTTTTACTATTTAATACTTAATGTTTTTCACTTTTGCGGCCGAGGTAGGCACGTCATTACTTTGAAAATACTGAAAGGCAATATTTTGTTAAAATGGCAAAATGTGTTTATTTACATAGAGCATGTTTCTATTACACTAATAATTCATTGAAGTGCCTGCAACTCAGCATTGCTTTCACGTTTACCAATCGTGATCACCTAGTATCTATCGATTGGCTCATTAAAAATTACACGTCCGTGTTTTAGAAACTTCAAGTGTAAGAGCTCTTGGTCTGGGAAAAAGGGCACTCATAGTCATATCCAATGAACATATTCAAATAGTTAGTTAACCATTTGCTACGACTTTCGCTATGATTAAACTATAATATTTGCCACATATGCCAATTCCGATTACCAAATATTGTATTTCGTGCTCTACTATTTGTGCATCACATGGATATTTATTTTAATTATAATCGAAACATTCATATAAATTTTGAGTAAACAATATATATTCATGTCCTGATGAATTGTTTTTCATTTTGAAGTAGACCTAATTCGTAATGAGTGCTTTTTTTCGTTATTGAAGTCTGACTACTCTTGTTCAGTTGGACTTTGTTATCATGTGATAATTCCCAAAATATCATTTGAATATTCTAACATTCGGTCTTTAAATTTAATAATTTTTCTTTGAGCATATTGATCTTATAGATACATGCTATGATTTTTTTTAATTGTAGAAGTTTATTGGCTTCAAATTATAGACCGTTACCACAAGCTCCAAATCTTCCCTGCCATAATGTCTGGCAAAGCAAAGAAAACGATATTTTTCTGCACGAACACACCTCCTTCCTTAGATTTAGATCGTAAAATTCTAGAAGTAAGCGTTTACGATATGATATAGCCAAACCTGCCTCTCTCTCTTCTTCAATATTTCAGCTTAAAATTAGAAACTCTCTTTTCTTTGATTGAAGACCCCACCAGATGAGAATTTCCTACTTCACCAGATATTATGTAATGATATCTTAAAACACTTACAAAACACATGTACAAACGTCAATCCATATATAATCTATAATCTCTATGTACCTTAAATTCAGAAATAACTTTTATGCAATATTTAATTTTATGCACCTTATTATGTAGCCTTCATATTGGATTTTTTCTATTCTTCTGTGGCTTATTCAGATCCTATAGGCACCTAAGTCTTTGTGTTAAGCTGCAGAGTAATTTTAATGCAGCAGTGAGTGTTTACTACAGTGTATAAAAAAAATACTACCTCTTCCATTTAATCACCGGGTATATCTACTATAATATGAGGCAATATATATTCGTCAAAGAAAAGATTGGAAGTGCTCAACAAAAATTTTGACATAAACCATGCAAAAATAGCTATAAAAACTTGCTTAAATGAATTCAAGTCCTCAGCGACACAGCTTGAGCTTTGAGGTTTTGAAAAATCTTGATCAAGTTTGGAAAATCACGATATTATTATCTTTCTAATACTAACATCCGGAATAAGTAGGTTCATTTCTCTCCAAAGGAGTTACGCAATTAACGTCTTATAATAACTAAAACTGTTCTAATCCCTAAAATAAGATTTTTGTATAAACTTTGAATTCTTGGTTATAAATAAATAAGCAGTTTCTTCTCATCAGCAAAGTTGGAAGCAAAACGACAAAACAATACGTTCCTATAGCATTTGTGGTCTTCCACATAGCAGCGGTATTAAAAACGCAGAAATTGATTAGAGACTGATTTCCTAAGTTTGAATACGTATTTTAACGGTAGATTTCCTAAAGGCTGGCATAAAACGCTTTAGTTCTTACTTATACCTTCACTACTTAATTCAAGATTTTAACGGGATTCATTGAATGTAATGGACAATGATCTAGTTAAGCGGATCCGAAGGAATCATGCAACATATTTTTATTACATAACATTATCTTTTAAAATAATACTGATTGTAGATTATTCATGTACGAACGCTAAATATTTTTACTGCCTTATGTGAATGATTGAAATGTTTTGTAGTAGCTCGTCTGCCATACACCGAACGTGATCCAACAGTTCATCTACGGTGCATAATTGCCGTGCCTGCACCCCCTGTCACACGCCCTCGTGTTGGCATGGAGGTGAATAAGTGCAAGGAGGAAGGTCGAGCGTATGCTTCGGTCGCACCCGGCCAGCTGCTCGCGACGCTGCCCGCCCCTCTCGCGAAATCTTGCCCGCTCGGGAGCCGTCTCTCGGGCAGAGCGGGTAGACGGCGGGGGAGGCGACGCGCAGGGTGCGGAGGGATCGATAGTGGGGCGAGGAGGAAGCAACCCCGGGTGGAGCGGCCGGGGCGGGAGGAGACCCCTCCGGCCACCGCAAAACGGTGGCCTCCCCCTGTCCGTGGTTCGCACTCTCCGGGGTGAAGGGAAGAGAAGGCAGAACACTCACCGGGAGCGAAGTTCCCTCTTTGATGGGCGACGATTGGGAGTGTGTGCGTTCGCCACTTGTCCCCTTTACTCTCTCTGCGGAGGACGCAGGGTGTGGGTGGGTGCGGGATGGGCCGGGGGGGCTCCATCCACACACTCCATGGATGACGAAACAACCTGGGCGTGTGCGGATCCCATCAGCCGGGAGCGAAACGGCCGCTTCTTACTCGAAGTCCCTCTCCATCCGGAATACTTTCGTCGAGCAAGTGAGCGAAATCAGTTTCTCCAATTGACTTCAAGTTTTTGCACCGTTGATTTCAAAAGCCTTGGAAACGATTTTTCGCTTCATATCCCTTATACGAGTATGTGGTCGGATGTTTTAAAATATGCACTAATTATGCGTGGAAATGGAAAATTTTCGGCAGAGAGTGGATAGCAGCCATTTCAACCGGATAAGTAAGTACGTGTTTCCTGCTATCATCCGATGCTCATAAAGCTTTCAGCTTTTAATTTCCTTGAGAACAATTAAAACCAACCTGTTTTATCTTCAAGAAGTGTAGCAGACCTGAAATGATGAATTCTTTGGATATTGTTCGCTTTTAGCACGAGATGCTCCTCACGAACTACGGAAAAATTCGGATTTTAATGTGATAAATAGATTTATGGTAGGAATTTAGGAGTCGAAAAAAATTCCAAAGATTCATTAATGTCATTTAATTTAAATTATTTACTAACATGTATGAAAATTGTTAGAATGGATATTTGAAATGTGAAAATTTTAAAATGAATGGCTTTAAGGAAATATTAACTATATCCATTCGTGATATTTGTTCTACTAACTCTGTTCTCTAATTAGAGAGAAATAAAGGTCTCTATTATTATTGCGTGGGCTATAATAATCGATTTCCTTGCCATAATTTCCTATGTTAGTACTAAAGATCCGCAGTTTTTCTTTTTCTATCTCCCACATTTCCTACAAAATACTTTGACAGCAAGAATAGTAAAAGCCGGCAAAAATTAATTATTTAAAATTAATTTTAAAAAAATTGGGCAAAGAGTTTATTTTTTTGAACTGAAAGCTTAGTAGTGCGTTGGGGTAAAAGTAGCATAGGATCTCAAAGACTGGGAGGACATAGCGATAAGGGTAACTCATGCTCATTATTTACGCACTCCCTAAATACTAAAGAAGCTTATGTATCAAGCAAGGAAGTTTCAAACGTTGGCCCTTCCGTTATTCATTCGGTCTGTCTCGAGCATTGTGTCTAGACCAGTCACTCTAAAGTTGGTCCATAATCTAAAGGTATTATCCTGCCGTTGGCAGATACACTTTCTTCGGTTTTACTGTCCTCCTTTCGACTGTACGGAAGCACGATATACGTATAGTCGGTTACTTTGCTCATTCTTGACCGCTACGTTTTATTTCCTTATTCGATTACGTGTACTACTGAGTTACCTTAAACATTCAATCCAGGAAGTACATAATAAAAAGATACAATCCCTACTTTGAGATTGACTTTTTATAAATGAAATACATTTCCTCGTAAGTATTTGTAAATCTAGAAAGAATATGTCCCCCATTGATGTCTCATATTTTTCTTCAGAAAAATATGAGACATAAATGCTATCTTTAATTTGGAACTGTATGAATAACACTGAAATAGGTACTAGCGTTACTAAAGATAAAAATCCATAGCTTCTAAGAAAGTTTTAGATTTTATACAAGAAAAGATTGAACGCTATATTCACCTTCAATCACTTCTTCCTCCGTGTTCATTGGGATATTCACTTACACAGTTATTCATGCAGTTGATTTCATTAGAAGTTCCCGATATTTTGCTTTCCACCCCCATCATTCACCACATGGTATCATGACTTATTCCTGACTCAATCCCAAAGTGAGTTGCCTCACAATCTGCCCGGGAATCAATTACTTTCGTTATATTCTCGAAGAGAATCACGCCCAAAGGAAGAGTTTAAAAGCCGCTTATTTGAAATGGAGAAATGGCGGGAGAAGGGAAGCAAATCGGAGAGAGGCGGGAGCTTGGGGCCGGAGAGAGGGCGTGAGGCCCGCGGGGCGGCGTCCACGTCGTTCGCCGAGCGTCAGCACACTCGCTTGCGGCGGGGAAGAGGTGAGAACTCCCCAAGGGGGAAGGGGGTCGGAGAGAAGAAAGGAAGGGGGTGGGAGAAGGAATGGTCGGGGTGAGGCGTCAGACGGATGTCTTCATTCCCCGTGCAAAATGTACGCCATTAAGTCCCGCCCCCACCCACAAAGAGTTGCTCATCAAAAATACAGTCTATTTATATGCATAGGAGAGGAGGGTGTGCGGGGGTTGAAAGGAGGGAATAAACAAGGCCCCTTTGCCTTCATGCGGAGGATATTTAGTGCTTTTGCAGGAAATGGCCGGCGATGGAGAAGGGAACCCCGCGTAAAACGGCGAGGGGCGTTGGGTCGTGATACGAGGCCGCCCCTTAAATTCATAACAATCGCACGGAATGGCGTAATTATATTTGCGAGGGCGACGTGGGAGGGGTGGCGAGCAGGGGTGCTCGGCCTTTGAGTTACAATTGGGGGTGCGAGTTCAACGCCGCTGCCTCATCTACCCCGCGAACCTTACCTTTTATATTCCACTAGACGGATACCTGCATTGTAAGGACTAACACAATTCCAAATGCACAGAACTTTGTTTAATTAACATTTATTATAATTCTCATTGAATTTCGAGAAATTATTTGGTGTGAATTAAAAATACCTACTTATCCTTCACTGATAAATATGTATTACCACGACCACAGACACAATATTAGTTTTGAATCTTGACACTTTTACTTTTAAATTGAAAAGCAGATTTCGGGCACTTAAGTCCGTGTTCATGATCTGGGCTTTGAAACAGGTTTATTTTTATACGAATATCAAAGCGTCTTCATGTAATTTGCGGCTCTTTGTCCATCATATTAAAAATTAATGCGTTGTCTAATTTTTGGGGCTTGGACGGGGAAAGGGATGAGAGGAGCAGCATCGGCCCGCGTCTCGCCCGGGTTGGAAAGGGCCTTGTGATGGAAGACGGCACCGGTTAGGGGATCTGCATTTTTAAATTAATTGGAGCGCGAAGAATCCATAATGGCGATAAATTACTCTTCTCAGTCTTAGTGGCCGTAGATGTACGTGAGGTGCCTCGTCACTCGTTCCCGAGGAGATATGGGAAAAGTGATGACGAAGTTAGGCGCTTCAATTAACAATTTCGTGGCCGTCATCAATTCATCACATCCAAGGGATTGTTAGCACTGTTTAACGCGCTTGCTTCTCAGGTTTCGTCGATGCGAGTGTACGAGAGAGAGAGAGAGGCAGGGAGTGGAACATTATAATGCCCCAGCAATTTGCATATTTATGAACATCGAAAAGAGAAGCCCGCTCACACGTAAAGCTTCTAGCTTTGTGCCGCATTAGTGAATGTGTTACGCGTGAGAAGTTGAGGCACTCTTTTTCTTGTTTGAAGCGAGAGTTTGGGCTTAGGAGTACATTTCAATAATGCGAAGGGCGATACACCCCATGTAAGGCGATAACTCAAACACTAATAATACGCTTATTTCATAAATTGAGACATTAAGAGGGCAGAGGCTATCTGACTACGGTCGTAATTTATCACAAAATGATGATGACTCACTATTCTAAGGAATCACCAATGATTTAATTTTTTATGGATGAATATGAGAACACGCATTTTAATTACTTGAATAGTGAGAATTTTAATGAGAATGAAGTGTAACACTTTCTCGAGTTTAATAAAGATACAGCAAAGATACACATACTCTTCCATATATTATTTACTTCGCGTGAGGTCATACGACATAATTATGGATAAGTTCAAATTCAAATAAATTTTAAATGACCGACAAATGCTTTCATGTATTATGTATTTAACTGCACGATTATCATTATATAAGTAAGTAAAAGACGCCTCTACCACAATTCCATTGCAAATTTTATGAATACAATCTAATATGAATAGCGAAAGTTCACCCTTGGAGAATACTGTTACCAACACTTTCTCCGTTCAGTACTGACCATGTAAAAGCTATCCTTAAAGATAGCTAAGATTTGTTTCCTGAAAAAAAGTTTTACCCCAGAAGTAAAAATTACATATTTTGCAATTATTGCATGTTTTCAAGTATTACATGTATTGTAAGTATTGCATATTTTGCCGGTATTGAATGTTCAATGATTTCTTGCATTGTGCTTCCGATTATATTATCGTCGATCCAAATATTCTGCTGACCGTAGAACCTTGAACAAAATGCGATTATAGATACTCTCTGGTAAAAGATGAACCATTGGCTTTTTATTTCAAGTATATACAAGGTTTGTATAAAAATTATCGGTAACAATTTTTTCCAGACGTGTGCGTGAAATGCTGAATTCAGGCCGTCAATTGAGTGTGCGCATGATTTCAGATCGTATATTGGTATTGATAGCACTGAAAATTTGGTTGTGCGAAAGATCTGCCTCGAAGGTCTTTACTGACAACCAAGAGCCAAGTCGAGCGTCTGCTTGCAAAGACCTGCTGCAACGCATTAAAGAAGACTCTGACTTTTGGAAATTCCCACCATGGTACCAGAAGGCTATTTCCTATTCCCAAAAGTGAAATCCTCCCCCAAAATGCATCGCCATAGGACTTTAAGTGTTGTCAAAGAAACTTGCACGCGTACGCTTAAGGATCTTCCGGAATACGCCTACCAGGGAGCTTTCGAGACGAATTTTTCCATTTGCTGATGGAAAAAGTGTGCCGACGCTCGAGGGATATACTTTGAAAAATGTTGAGGCATTGCAGCAATATGTGAAATAACTCTATTGTTCCGAAACTTTTCCCGTTACTTTTCATGCAAACCATGCATAAGTATATTCGTCTGACAGATGAACTTCACTAGAGTAATGGCTATCCGAACGCCCTTCGGATTCTAATTTGAATATATCCGAGATTCTCCCTGGACTGATGTAGACCCTCACGCATTAGATCTTAGAATATACGTAAACAAGACATTGTCTCTAGAACCTCACGTTCCTAAGATTAACAATCGAATACCGACTCCACAATAAGGGCGATTCTGAGAATTCGATTTTACCGAAGGCCCTCCTTTTCACCAACGCTGATCGTATATCCCCGCCAAGTCTCTCAAGGACAAATTTTTACCCCCGCGGCCATAAACGCATCCCTCTTTCGGTCTTTCAATCGTTTCACAGAGGTCGCCAGCCGATTTGCCGCCATTTACTTGGCCCATCTCCAAATCTAAATCAAATAGGCGCATTTCTCGGATTGTGCTAGCAGCAGGCGGCCAAATGCATGCATGTAAGAAACCCATTGCATTATTTTAAATAGTTTTTTCGGGAAAAATACAGTATTTCGGGGATGTAGCACCTTGAAAAATCATATTAACTTCAAGTCATAAGTTGAACAAACGGAAATTATTTTTTCTCAAAATACGCAGACATTTGTACTCTTAGCGCATGATCAGAGTTATGCGGTTTTTATTACAACTCCTTTCGGAAAAATAAGATTTAGACTACGATTAGTCCTTGATTTCCTTAAAAATTAATCTTTACGAGACCATAGCGCAAGATCGGCAAAACCAGTTCATCATCCTCTGATCAAATCCAAAGATACGAAGTCACTGGTAACGATGCGTTGAAATGAACTCTTGCTTAGCCGTCACCTCCATCTCGTCATCGACGAAGATGTCAACACAACTAAGCATTTGATACATAAGCCGTATTTTTAACTTTTATCTTTCCCATTGAAATTTCCCCCAGTATCTGCTGTGCATTGAAATAACTAATGGCTGATTAAAGAACGCCATATGTGATCCCGATTTTAAGACATGATGTAGGTCAAGGGAGTCTCCGCCGCTGTAAGGCAAACAAGCGGTCGGCCACACTGCAACTGGGGAGGGATGTTAGGCGGCGCCGACGAGAGCGGTGCGCGGAGCGAGATGGCGGAGGGGTTGAGAGAGGAGTGTGGGAGGGATGCGTGGGAAGGGCCGGGGCATTCTTTCCAGGATTACCTCTTTCGAATTAGATTAGTGTTAAATTATCCAATCATTGGATTTCTTTATTAGTATCATGGCGATTTTTATTTCATGGCCGATTAAAGAGTCTTGGCTTAAGTGAATTAAGCTAAAAGAAATGAAGTTAAGACGTAATTAAGTACGAATGATAAAATAAGAGTAGTGATGAAATATAATCTATTAGCATAAGCATAAGCATAGCTGAGAAAACGGAAGACCTTATAGTATGGAACATAACATAATTGGCATTTAACAAAATAATAGAAGCTCATGTGATTAGCAGAGAGCTATTATATGTTAATAAATCAACAATTCTTCGCGCAATATTTCTCATTCGTGCTCAGGTAGGTTTTACAACCATGTCATGAACACTATAATTTTTTATTTCATCTAAGCCATATTTTAGTAGAATGTTATCATTTTACACGACACGTCTTGCTTCTTAAAATTCTTCAAAAAACTGCTTAGCCTCTATTTATACTGAGACGTCGGTATCAAAAGATGTTAGTGAAATTTCACATTAAAATGATCATTAACTCCAAGAGCAAATGCTGCTACACATTTGATATAAGGAAATGTTTTTTTTTCCAAGCCTCTCATGGACTAAAACATTGAAGTTAGTGGAAGGAGCAATTCGATCAGCCCTACAGCTGTCCTGGCAACTACGGGAATCGCCCGAGTCGGTTGTGTGCCCGGCAGCGGGAGAGGCAGGCTTCCATGGTCGCTATCTCACGAAATCCTTGTAAAGCAAATCCGACAGCATCAGCACAGAAGACGTAGAATAAGACCGAATCAGTTAGAATTGGAACTTTGAATATTATTAAAATGTTGAAGGAAGGAAAATGAGAGAATATAAAGCAAGGAATGGGAATAGGAAATGGGGATAGTTTAGATCTACGAAGGATTGAGGGGATTATTGCAGGGGTAGTTATAGAATAATATGCAGCGGTGGGGACTAAATCCAGCAAGGGGTTACCGTAGTATTGAATAAAAAGGTAGAAATAAGCCTAGTGAACATAGAGAATGCAACGGATAGAATGTTACAAGTAGAAATAAAAGCAGAACCGATGAACTTAGACAATGTTTAGGTACAAATGCCGCCAAGCAATCATATGGAGAAGATGGCAGTAGCGTATACGATCAGTTAGAGGATATTATGGAGTGTGTTACGTTCCTACATAGATATTATATGCAATAAAATAAAATGGGGTTGATGGGGGATAGGAATGCGACGGTATGTGAAAAAAGAGATGGTAAAGAAGTGGGAGATTGCTGTCAAGGTGTGAGGAAGTGTCATTGGAAAGAAATAAATTTAATTCTGTAAGAGACGCAGGCTTGTCATCACCAACACTTGGTTTAGACACCACCTTACCATTTCACCTCTGCTTTGCAACATATAAGTGAAGGAAATGACTAAAGGGGCATGGGAAGAATTTGAGACAAATGAATTTCGGTGGGGAATCCATAAAATCAGTTAGGTTTATTGATGGCCATGCTTTATTTTGTCAGTCAGCCCAGGGATTGATAGCATTGCTGAGTACAATAGGAAATTCAGTCCAATGATATAGTTAGATGGGTATCAGGCGTAAATAAATATAAAAAAAGTGTATGCGATTTTTCAGGAAGAAAAAAGCTGAGGTGAAAAAAAGGAGGGCAAAAATTAAAGGAGGTAAAACAAGTCACGTGTCTCGGGAAGTGTTTTGGACTAAAATGGTGTAAGTAGTTGGGACATAAGAAGGAGAATTGCACTAGTCTAAGATGCTTTCACGAGGAGAAGGCAATTGGCAAGGACGTAAGTGAGGATTTTAAGAAAATGCTCGTTAAAACCTCGATGTAAAGCCTAGTTAAGTACGATGCAGAAGCATAGTAACTGAAGCAGGATGATGGGTGTAGGTCGGAGGCTTATGTAATGTGGGTGTGAAGAAGGATGGAGGAAGTGAAGTGGGCAGAAAGGAAAACAAACGAGGAAGTACTGAGTATGGTAGGCGAGGAGAGAGGATTGTTTGGAGGAATCATAAGGAGGAAGTAAAAATGGATGAAAGTCATTTTGATCCGCAGTGGGATGCTGATAAGTGTGATAGAGGGGAGAATGTTGGGTACTCGAGGAAGGGGCAGGAATAGGAGTGAGATGTTGGACAAAATGAAGTGAGAGTTTAAGTGTGTGGAATTGAAGAGGGACAGACTACTGTCAACATTTCAGTAATTTCTTGAAAACTGTTATCCCACTTCACCAAAACGCTTAATGTTGATCGGTTGCACAGTGATTTCGTCAATTTCCATTTTCTACAAACAGTAAAAACAAGGACAAAAGCCACTAAAATTACTGGCACCGTACGCATAGCTAGACGATCCGCCAAGCACCGACGGCTCATTGGGTCTCAGGAAACTAGCACCGCTAGTAGATGGGGCTATAGTCCGCGTCATGGCCGTCCAATTGCACTAGTTCGCGAATTCACTGCACAGACCAAGTAGCTCTTACCATCTATCCTGAACATCTTGATCATATTCGTATATCCAACACGCTACCAATTGCCACCCAATGGCGGTATTAGTAGGGGACAGCCGAGCGATTGAGGGGTTTTCGACACTATAGATTAGCGCTTATGCACTATCATAGGTTACCTTTGTTGCATAGGTTAATTAAACCCACTCTTCCCTTACCCTCTGCCGCCCTTTTTCACCTTTCCTGTTTCTCATCTTTTTCCTCTCTTCTCTCCTGACCTAACGATGGTTTCAACTTACTATCTAGGACATAAATATGCTAGAATGTGATGAAATGCGTTGTAACACGTAAAAATATAACTGCGGAGTTACAAAATTGTATTTCATCATGTATTTCTTATTATTATCATTAACACAAAATTTAGCCACAAAACTCAGGCGTTTTATATGCTACAACAATTTTGATTAATTTGAACATGTTTATATTCTTAATACTTAATAATTAAAAAATTAAAAGGCAGGATGTAGTTTTGCCTAAAATTCAAGGCATACAAAGAATTTGTAGCCAAAGCACAGTATAAAGATGACAATATCAATATTTTGACTGTAAATAAAAGAAATATTTCTCCCAAAAAAATATTTGTGTATGCCCTTAAACGTACCCCTTATATATCTCTCAACTTCTCATAAAGTGAGGCATTTCTTGGAAGAGAATCGCAATTGTGCGAGTTTGCTGTAATTTTGGTCAGCAGACACTAACAGCTGGGTGTTCGAAGAGATTTTTTGAGCACTTAGTCGTAAATTAGAAAAGCCGTTCCCTTTAGATCCTTGCAACTCTCCCTCCTCGTTGGACTCGAAAGGTCAACGGCAGCGGTGCCCCTCCATTTTTCGCGCCTCTCATATTTCTACGTGATTACTCACTTGGCAAATTTGTATCCCCATTGTGCATCAATCTGTCTATCATCATTCGTCGCTATCATCCATTTTCGTCATTACTTTTAGTAGAGCTTCATGGGGCGAATCAAGAGAGCGTAATATTCCGACTGATGACGAAGGGTGTTTCCTGAGAAATTTACCGTAGCCATCAGTATATCCAACGTGCCATAAGTAAAGCGTGAAAGAAAAATTTTGTTTTTTATGCTAAATTTGAATAAATAATTTCATGAATGAAAAAATCTTGATTTTTTTGCAAAATAAACTTCGACTGCAAATGTGGATTCCATGTGAGGGTATGATTTTACAAGGTACGTTCTTAACTACCCTAAGCAGGGAGTCATGCGAAAATGAATTGAATACTCAGCCCTTTTTGTCCATTTAATTTTTTGTTTTGAAGATTTCACTAACCTTCTCTTGAGTCCAAATGAAGGGAAACATGAAATTTGGAGATTATGTTTTTGATAACCACGAAACAAGCCATATTACCCGAAACATTTATGCAATGGACGGTTCAGTGTTAACTACGGCAAACCAACTTAAATATTTGAGCGTAGTCGCTCATCACACCATTCATGGAGTGCAAATATCATAAGAAATTTCGGATCCGCCTTAAAGAGATTCGGCCTAATTAAACGGGTGGCGGCGAAATGAAATGCGAATGCTTCAAGAGCTCTTTATTTAGCTTTATTGTCCTTTATTTCTTCAAGAGATTTTATTTAGCCCTAGTTACGCGAATGGACCGCAAGTATTTATGATCCTTGGTAGACATTCTTGATAAATAATTTAATGAAGTTCAGAGAAAAACCGTTAAAAATTGTTAAGATGGGAAGAAGAGTGCGGTGAGGCTGGAGACTCAGGCTGAAAGGCGCGGGAGAGAGGCGCAAGAAACAAGCGAGACTTGAGACTTAGACTTTTAGCATGGGTTTGCACAAACTAGTTTAACTACTACGCGAAAGGAATTATTAAGATCCCATAATGATCAGGTAGGGCTATAAAGCAAAGATAAGATAAGGGAGATAGACTCCAGCCCAGAGGAATATAAATGTAACAATTTCAGGGCATTAAATTCATTCGCCTTGACCGGGATTGAAGGCGAATGATTTCAATGCCCTGAAATTGTTTCATTGAAATGCATATTAGTGGATGATTCCGATAAAATGTTACTGCCTCGGCATCTCCCGCAGTTACTTGGAATTAGGCAGATGCACATAAACATTCATTCTTTTCTCGGATCATCCAAAACCATAGAAGTAAGAAATCGGAGTGGTAGTAAAACTAGTAAAAATATAAATTCCAAGCAAGGAAAAGATTAAATGCTGTTTGCATATCTGGTGCGTTCGTAGGTCGATGCGCTTCTGCATATTAATTGCTTGCATGTATGTTTACATGTATGTTTACATGTATGTAATTTAATAATAAGTTTTATATGAATATTTTCGACTCTATAGGTGTGCATTAGCATTTTTTAGTTTCTTTTGAATGTAATTCCATTCTTTTCTGCGGGTGGCGTCCTAGCATTCCCCGCCAAACGTCCTCGCGGCTGCTAGCGGGGAATTGTGAGCATGAAGATGAAATATCTGCTTGCGTATATTATTGATGTAGCTATGTGAAAATTACCTTCATTGTACAAGTTATTTTATTAAAGGTCCTATTGCCCACTGTGGAATGGGTGTATAGGTGGGGATTGAGAATAAAATGAAGGAAGAAAAATGCAAATTGGAAACCTTGGTCAGTTATTTGATCATTTTGCCCTGAATTTGTGGTCTATGCCCGGTGAATCATTCAACGGCACGGTGTTAACTTTTGACACATATCGTGTTTTGAAGTGGCGTGGATAATATTGTCTGTGGATATAGGTTTAAGGTAAATAGCAAAAATGTGCTGTCTTTTTTAAAAGAGATGCTAACCTAAACTCACATGCATGGCCTATACCTATTCATAGTGTCAAATGAAGCACTTAAGTGTAATACAGTACTCGATATAATATTAAATGAAAAACATATATTTATGTTTGAATGATTTCATGATAAATAGTTGAATTAACATGTGCACTCCTCTTGAATTCAATAATTGGTTCCAAAATCATTTGAGTGTCAGAATTTTTCCCGATGTTGCATCTCCTGAATGGTGCGTGACTTTTTCCGTCCGTGTGCTGTGTCCTGGTGTGGATTTGCCCCCTGCCGAACACCTTCCGAGTGGCTTGCAGGGTATTATAGAAATTCATAAAACACGAAACACTCCAAAAATAGTCACCGTTTCATAGCACGATACATCTACATAATAATCCACATGCCATTGTAAGGGCAAGGGGCGAGGTTATATTAGGTCGCCAGCCATACACGCAAAATCATTACATTCAAATAGATATCAATTCAAACATTCAATCAAACAAAGCTATTCTCCACGCAAGAAGTTAGTCAAAAACAAAATAATTCATTAAAATGCAACATTGAAATCATGCCGGAACAATATTTTAAAATGGGTTTATTTAAGATGCATGAATGATATCGGAAAAAAGGGTCCGTAAAGTAAGTTTAGGGGCTGGTTCCAAAAATCAAAATTTATTGCAGTTATCATTACATTTACTTAATAATCTTCAAAATACATTCCTCCAGCATCGATACACTTAGCTCGGCGCGTCTGCTACGCGTTAATAGCCCGCTGGAAGTATGTTTCCGGAATACTGTTGAGAGCCTTTGTCGTCACCGCTTGCACCGCCTCGATGGAGTCGAACCAATATTCTTTGGGGTCCCTTTTTATTCGCGGAAACAAGAAAAAAGTGAGGTGGAGCCAGGTCCGGGCTGTAGAGGGGGTGAGGCAACGTTGCTACGCTGGATTTCGTCAGCAGCTGCTGTCTGTTTTTGTTCCTTGCTCAAGACTACCACCTGTCTCAACGCATGCCCGGAGCCGACTGAACTAAAGTGCGCCTGAGTGGTGGGGGACCCCCTCTAGCGAGCCGACCGGTTGGACCACTGCTCCATTGAGGCTACAACGAACCAGTCCCGATACGTATAGAACGGACCCTGTATATGTACAACCAATCCTAATCCCTTTTGCGCCTGCCATTGTATATATTTTTATCTCTAACACTACGAGGAAAAAACGACATTTAAAATCTATCCGTTTACTACTAATCTCCTTGATTTTACCTACGTGATCTGATCTACGATAGTAAGTCGAGCCTTGTCATATGTCTTTTACATCCTCAAATAAGTGACCTGCCTCAAATATGTGCAATGAACTTAAACTGTATTATAGCATATGGTCAACTGGTGGCTCCCATACTAAGCCTTCCAATATTCTCACTGCTTCGTTGTTCACATATAACTTTTTACAAACCTAGCTGCCCTTTGTTGCACTTGATCACATCTACATATACGTAAGTCCCCTCGTTGCCACCGAAAGGGTATGTGAAGGGGGTGTTGGGTGATTAAAAGTTCTTAGAATAAGGAAAGACCGTTCTAAAACTAAGCCTACCACTTGAGAATCCTATTCGTCCTTAGCATACTCTTTGTTGGGCCTAGGAGGTGGCTAATGGTTGAAAAAGGCACATAATCGACGATTTGCTTGCAGAAAAACAGAGGCTAATTCACATAGCGGAATTTATACCTCCCAGCCCACGGAACAACAGTGTTGGCGTCACATAAAATATACAGGAAAGAATATAGTATTTCCATCAACGTAGACAAACTCCTCAAAGACTTCAAAACCATAACAGCCTTTTACTACGAATAGAATTTGTAGAGCCTGATCCGTATGGTGAGGAGTCCTGTGGAAAATATTGAGCAGAGTGGAGTTGAGTGCCACTCCAATGTACGGATTACGCGGCGTCCGACATTGGACGGACGGGAAGACGCCTTCGGGTGCGAACAGAGGAACAACGCCGCGACTTCAACGAGAAAACAGAAAGGCCGTTATTGGCAGCCCATTCCCTCAGCGAGAATCGCAAGGCAGACTTCTTGCCGAATATGATCCACAAAGAGACGAAAGGAACACGGAGGGAATAAATGTATGATAACAATTTGCCATATCGACCAATGTACGGAAGAAGGAAAGTGGTATCAGTAACCACCTTTTCCAAACCCCTGGTTATATTGCGATACAATTATTGTTTGCATATATTGGTATATATATTATATGTGGGCAGGTTGTCTACGAGGGTCATCCGGAAAGTAGTACCCGTTCGTGCCGCATGAAGTGCTGACGACGCGAGTAGCCGCTGGACGAGGTCAGATAGCTTCAGTGGCTTGTCTGCCTTCTCTGAGCCAAGTTGCGTGACGCTAGCATTGCCTGTGTTGTTTCTGTGATTGTTTACAATGTTTAAAAAAATTGAGAACGCCGCCAGTTGTGAAGTGAGGGCAGTGATTAAATTCCTCAATGCAAGAAACGTTCGCCCATGTGATATTCATCGCCAATTAAAGGAGGTGTATGGAGACAATGTAATGGACGAGTGGTCTGTTCGGCGGTGGTGTCGCAACTTCAACATGGGGAGGGGGAACACACACGACGATGAGCGTTCGGAGAGACCGTCTGTCATTACAGACCAACTGGTGAGCTCAGTTGACGAATTCGTGAGGAACGATCGGCGCGTCACAATTGATGACATCTGTGAGCATTTTCCCAATGTTTCTCGAACAATTGTTCATGAAATTGTTAAACACCATCTGCATTATGCAAAAATTTGTGCAAGATGGGTCCCTCGCGTATCTCAATGAGCTGGCGGCGAAGGACTATGCAGCAGGAATACAGAAACTTGTCACACGTTATGACAAATGCCTTAATTTGCTTGGAGATTATGCTGAGAAGTAGTTTAAAGTATCCTCTTTCAAATAAAATTTTTTATGTTTGTTAATATTTACTTTTGTGTCTTTATTTCACGAACGGGTACTACTTTCCGGAACACCCTCGTATATTGTGTTATAGCTCGTAATTGAACTAGGCCACGAATACATTTTTTTGCTTTTTGTTAGTTTTAAGATATTGCACGTACTAATTTTATCGCTATTTATGTATACTTTGTGAAATATATGTATATTAATCTCCTAAATATGTGTTAGGTGGCAGGAGAGTCTTCATAGTCTCCACTTCGACCGAAAAGAGAGACAATTATGTATCTATTCCCTTTCCACCCCCCCCCTCCTAGACATTCCCCAATTACTTCCGAACGTAACTCTTGGGGATCAAATATTCGTCTTTCCCCCCGCCGGAGGACCCCAGTGACTAGCCATAGCACACGATAACTCTACTTCCTTCGTGCAAATTCGATGAATTCAATGGTGATCGGATTAAAAATAAGAATTATGCTCCTGGTTCAGGATAATTTTTATTCATACGATTGGTCGCTGTAGACCCTTGGTCATGGGTAATGAATTAATGATGACGAAGGCGATGTGAAAGGGAAGATTCAGATCAATGGAAAAGAATGAAATATGAGTAAATCCGTGTTTTCAAGAAAATAAGTGTCAGTGGTAGAGAGAGAGAAAGAAGTTTATGCAATGTAATAGATATAGCAGAAATACTATATTCATGTGATTCATTGCAAAGAGTAGCCAAAAAACATCTTTAGGAATCATGGTATTCTCTAGTAATTCTAGGAAAAGCTAGAGATCCCATTTCAAAAACTTACTATAGCTTTAGGAAATATTTTTCTAGGGTCGACGATTTGCATACATTTTGTAGCAGGGTTGTTCAAAGAAGGATCGCTCATATATATTTTTAATTGCATGATTTTGGTGAAACAAATTCAGTTTTAGCTTTACATATATGTTATACTTGTTTCATAAATTGTACTACTGTATGGCGTCAGTGGCACACACTTTCCACATGGTATGCCTCCCACGGCCCGCTGCCAACAGCAGGGCGACATATTTTCTACCTATGCTTCTGGTGTGGGGAGCGTGGCCGAGGGTTAATAGAATTTTTTCCTTCCTGCTTCCCTGTCTTTCATGACATGTCTTGGTTGTCTATAGTATAAGTGGTTGCGGTTCATTTTAATTCCCTTCTTCTTAATGCACCCGAGAACTTCTCTAGTGGGTGAAATTGAAACTAGTTTTCAGTGAACGGGTTTGCACTACTGTGCACGTGTTTTGAAGGATTTTGAGTGGATTTCTCTTCCCCTTCCATCCCCCCTTATCCCTTGCCCTTTCCACATGGTGCTTGCAACCCCCTGCCGGACAAATTTATGGTGAATCGCGGGGTATGTTTGTAGATCTTGATGCATATAGCAGTGTCAATATTTACCTCTATAAGAGAAAAGACTAAAGTTCCGGTTTTATTTTCCTTTGAAATAGATTTTCCCCCTCTTTAAAAAGAGCAGTCTTTATAATCCTCATCCACTCTTACTTAGGCCTCGAACTACGAGTTGTTAAGGCGAAAAGAAAATTCCAATGCAGCGTTGCGCGTTTCCTCCATCGCTCCTTTAGAGAAATCACATTCATCATCTTCAAACGGCTGCACCTTACGCAATACAAGAGTGAAATCTACAATTGTAACCTTCACTGCATATGTATTGCATATTAGCCTTTCAAAATATTATAAACGACACATTAAAACAATAATAATGAGGATAAAATCATTTAATCATTCTTTTTTAGACCGAAAGGGTATATTAGGCATGAATATTAATTTCACAGCGAGTAAATCATATTTTTACTAATTAAATTTTATAATTCATGAATTCGATCAAGTTTTGATATAATTTCCCAATTTAATTATAATAATATGAAAAAAATCACTTTTTATTTTACAAAATATTTCCATGGTAAGCTCACGTTTTCGAGGGTAGTTTGCTTCCCAGACAGGCCGACTGAACACAGTGCACGGAAGTAAACAAAGTGTTGCTAGGCCTTCTCCTTTTGCTATTCCAGCAAATAAGCACACACTGTGAACGAACTAGGCTAGAGCAGAGGGGAGACAAAAATATTGCTATTGCTTGCAGATTGAGTGCTGGACTTCCTATTGGAGGAAATGGTTTTTTTTTTGGAATACAACTCCAGGCACCACAAGCTATAACCAACCACGTGATTTTTAAATGCTCAATTTTTTTGGGAAACCACAGAAATCACAGGTAAAGAAGTCCCCATTTTTTAAGAATTTCTCACGCCGCATAGGGTTTAGTATTAGTACTACATAGACAATATCTAACCTCTGCTACCGAACCAATCTTATAACTGGTTTCCTATACTTACCAGTGATTGAGCGGAGAGCGTTAACTTGGGTGATGCGAATGGCGTAGATACACTAGGATAGGAATCCGTGACCCTTCTGTTCATATTTTGCATTCCTGCCTCTGCGTGACCTAACTTGTCTCAGAATACATTCCGTGCATAAATATTATCAATTTATCTTAAGTCTTGTGGAGGAAATAATAAATGTAATGACTAGTAATAGTTTGAGTTCCTATTCATACTTACCTTAGAGAAAAAGGCAGTAGTTAGACGGGGTTCCCTGAGAAACTAGGAATGTGAATCTATCCACTCACAAGAGGCAGGATATTAAGAAGACTTTTGAAAGACCATGCAATAATAAGGCTTAATATTGACTCCAAAAAAGGAATTGTTAGGGATTTCAATCGGCAAATAAATAAAAGATCAAATCTCTTGCATAAATTGGAAGGAAGCCTCTTGGGCAATGATGTCGAAAATGTATTATTACCACCATCGTACTACGGTAGGGAAGATCATGCCAACAAAATTAGAGATATTAATTGTAGAACAGTTAGATTTAAGATGCCATTTGTCTCACGAACAATAAGAAATCAGAGTAACATAATCCGACCGCGGTGGGGTCATATTCAGATCAAGACTAGTGTGGCGTGCATTCACTCCCTGCCACACACCATAGCTGTGGCTTGCAGGGTGCTAAAATATCGAACAAATATTTGAAAAAATAAAACAATAACATATGAATGCATGTAATATGACATTAAACTCCAGCACGGACAAGTAAAGTGTTTTTATTGCCTAAAAAAGAAAGAGTCATAAAACTCGAGGAACGGCAAAATTGCGCATTTATTCTTCCAGAGCGAAGTAATCTCATATTGTGCTCGTATGCATCTCAGTGACGCAGGCACCAGTCGCGTCGCCATAGTGCGTGCAGAGACTCCATTCTGCGTCTCTGTCATTCGTAGCACGGCGTCTTCGCTCCCACCCCTCTCTCAACTACCCCTTTGAATCCTCCCCTTCTCTCAAGAGGGGGGGATCTCGCCCAGTCTCTGACACTCGCACTTCGATGCATTTTGAGACGATTGGAGTGCTCGACAAACGTGGCTTATTAAATAAAATTAGCGTCGGTTACACTTTCTTACTCTTTCGACATTTCCAACTCAGGTAGTCATTTCTTTTTTTTATTTTCAAGATTTCATCAAAAAGCTAGAATGAATATTTACGGGCGTTAAAACTAAATTTCAATTTTTAGCGGCATTTGATTCAAAAATATTTTTAGCATTCATTTTGAGATCACGTAATGATGTGGAAAATGTATTTTTACCCCCATCATACTACGGTCGGAGAAATCATATCAATAAAATTAGAGAAAGATTAAATGTAGAACTGTTAGATTTAAGATGTCATTTGTCCCACGAACATTAAGGGACCAGAGAAACATTATCGATGCTGTTCTACGTATATGTGGAAGAAATGATTGAAGAGACTTGAGAAGAACTAGAGGCCGGAATTTAAAGGCGGAGGGGAAATCGTAAAATCAGTTAGGGTGGCCAATGACCAAGCTGTAGTTTACCAATCAGTTAGCCAGATTATTTCAAAAAATAATTCTAGTAATTTACACCAAATGGAAGAATTCATGTATTCGGATTCAAAATACCGTGAGTTGCACTTGATGAGAACGCTAATCACGGAAAGGTGAGTTGAAAAAGAAATATATCGGATGATCCACTACGGTAAAGGAAGCCAGTTTGGTTGTTAAGTAGAGAGCTCACCTTACATGTGCTAAATCAAACAATTGTCCTTTATATTCGCACATTAACATACGATACATATAAGATGGGTGCTACTTACTCTTTCGATTTGCTTTCCTCGGGTTCCCAAGCACCCGAGCCCGAAAAATCACAAAAATTCTCGATAAGATCGAGGTGGACACCTTTGGAAATGCAACGCTTGTCCTCCAATCAGTATTTCCTTGCAATATTCCATGCAGTAGCACAATTCAGAGGCTATACAGAAGCTGTTGTAGAAAACCGAATAACCGAGGTGCCGGAATGCTTATCCATAAATGTTTGACATCTATTTGAGCCCAAGGTTTCTGACGGGATCGAAGGACTGCCGAATCCTCTCAAAGGCAGAAGTGTGCTCTTCAATCGCGTACACACCCGTCCTCCCCGGCGGCGCCAACTGCTCTGGAGGGTCGTCCCCCGGCGTCTCGAGAGTCGCCCCCCGAGATGGCGCAAGGTGAGGTGGACTGCTGTTTTCGAAGGAGAGAAAGAGGGAATCGATTTCCAGTGATGCTATCAACGGCCGGCGGGGTAATTAATTGTCCGATGCGGATCTGCAAAAGTGGCCCGGGCGTCGCGCATTCATTCCCACCAACGGACAACAATGGGGTGCCCCCACACTCCTCGTGGATGAATGGGTCGCCAGACAGAATGTAATCCGCTGCGGGGTGGGGGGGGGGGAAGGGAGGGCCTCCCTCTGGGTGGGGGAGGGGTTTCCACTGCCAACAAGTACCCCGAGGGATGGGTTTTGGAACCGACGGAGCCAATGGGGAGGGGCGCGCTGGAGAAGGGACGAGACTCCTGGAGTTTTTGTTTCCCAGTCTCTGCACCTGATTAAATGCCGAGGGCGAGCAGCCGTGGCTTAAGCGGGCTCGTTGTCGGAGCATTACAAAGGGTCCAAAACCGTGTCTCTTTTTTACCCAGGAGCGGCTCAAACTCCACGCAGGGGAGTGGTGTACGTTTCATGGTTCCTTTGAAAATTTCCCACGAATTTTCTCCGCTGATCCTAGAAATGGAGGGGATTTATATGGATGTAAGAGATTTTTAGTCCTTTCTTTGTTAGTCGGACTTATTAAAATAAAACTGTTTCAAAGGTGACCGAGAAAGAACACCTATTTCGACTCTTTTAGGAATAGCGTTCAGACGGTACGATAGAAGCACGGCCAAGGGGTCTCGTTTGCAATGAAACGTGAAGGACGTTGATCGAGTGCCGCGCACCGAGTTAGCACCCATGTCTTCGGGGGCAACGAGCCTTGGTCGGGGAGATATCGGGGAGGAGTGGGTGTGAGGGGGGGAGGTCAGGTGTGCGGCCCCCCGGCGACCCTGCGTGGGGGCCGGACGCACTCATCCGAAGCGTGGAAGCAATCTTCGGGCCGGGGGTCGTCCATTAGGTGCCGAAAGACTCTAGACGAGCCATTTAATAATGGATGGATGGCCGTCTGAAAAGAGCCATTCGTTTTAAAGAAAGGAGCATCCAGCAGTTCATAAAACCTTTTTTCCAGGGTTTAGTGCTGATTTAAGTTTCAAAATGGTCGATTTCAATTATTTCTTGAGATCAGCTTACTGAGAGGGAGATTTTAGCAGATAATGAGGAAAACGCATCCCCAAAACTATTTAAAGATAATTAATGAGAGAAAAGAGGACATGATGAAATCCTCCTTCCTGGCTTTGTGATTTATAAAAGGATTTTAGGACTTAAATGAAAATGTTACTAAGCATTGAACAAATTTAGAAAAACTCCATTATTCATTGGTGATACCAAAGACATTTGTTAGATACCAATAATTATGGAAAACATCCAATTTTCTGACGGATTTCAATACTAATTTAACACATTCTTGGTGACATAAATTGCTTGGACTAATTAATCCCTTATGTAATCATAAAGAACGTGTAAAGAATAGAAATTTCTTAATACCTGTAATAGTAGTTTGGTCGATATTCTTTGTCCTCTTCGTGATCCTAATTATTGTTGTTTCAATATTTGCGTTTAACTTATTCAGTTTTCAATTGGTCAGCCGTTTACTTAGTGATCCTTTGGTGGATCTTCTTTTGAATGACGTTTCGGCTCAAAGAGTGTGTTCACTTTTCAGAGTGGCTATAACCGTTCCATCCATTCTTAACTGTCTTCTTTGTTTTTTACAATTCAGAAATAATTTTTCCCGAACATTACCCCAAACTTCTCGTGGCATATTTGTGATGTGGCCTGACTTAAAATATCCCCTTAAATTTATAATTCGAATAATAATACCCGGTACTTTTGAGAGAGCCAATTTTTTAAGCCAGTCTATAAATAATTTGAAAGTGCTTTTTACCATACATTGTCCAGCGCGACTGTTTAGTGTTAGCGAGACTTGTTAGTCTTTTTTTTTAATCCTTTAATTCTGTATCTTCGGAGCGCCCAAGTAAAAGGGATGTGTTTTTATTCCAGGGAAATTATTTCTAAGTTCATTATTTTACCTGGAAAACACACTTTTAACATTAACCCGTAGTCATAGTGAAATATTTCATAAGGTCTGACTGTCCGGCGATACAGTGATTGACACAGGGATAAAATACTTCACTGACAAAAAGGTCTCGCTTCATAGACAAACTATTTCAGGGTAAATTAGACATTAGTGACATTTTATTTCAAGGCATAAAAGTAATAAGCACGAAATTTATGCAAGCAAAAATGACATAATGACATCAGGTTTTTCAAAGTAAGCAAAGAAATTCGAAGCTATTATTTACGACAAGTATTTTTTTGCGAGTGCATCCCAGAAATAATGTCGTGTACCCTAAAGCATTTTAACTTGATTAGCCTTGTTGCAGAAAGATGCGATACAAAATTTAGGAAAAGATATACCTAGCCTTCGTTTAGACAAATTTGGAAAATCAGACAAAATAATTGGAATTCATTGCTGAAGTAAAATGCATAAAGGACCAGCCAAATTTGTAAGTTTCGCTATAATTATCAGGAATTTTTTTAATAGTTCACCATATAAACGTGACATTTGATTAAATAACGTAGATAACTTCCACTCACTACTGAGTCAACGTGCATAATCATGCTTAAAAGGCATAATCTCCCCTAAAGACTAATTTCCTAACGCCACCGACGGCACACTCCCAAGACTACTCATAATCCACGACACGGATGGAATTACAGTGAGCCATCCATTGAAATGCAGCTACTGAACATTGTTTTCAACAACATTAAAATTATCCTGCATTAATAGTTTTGCTTTTACTAAAGGTTATTCGCAAAATCATATTTCATCTGAAATAGCTATTAAATTAAGTATGAAATTTAATTCAACTTCATGACAGACTATCGTGGATTCCTATAAATTGATCGCGGATACAATTTTCGGTATTAACTTTCCATTTTTAAGTCAAATGGCAAATTTTCAAGCCATTCTACTTTTTAACGAAATACATCTTTTTCCAAAAGAAAGGTGCTATTCTCTTTCTTTGCAATTGATTCTAGGGGGTTGGTAATATATAAGCTTTTTAATTTCCTTATTTTATAATTAATATTAATTTCGTTCATCTTAAATACTTTAGTTCAATCAGATCTGAAGCTTCAAAATTGTATTCTGGATTAATATTTGTTAATTGACGTGATCGAAAATGGAGCAGTGTACGTTGTTAATGAAATGGTAGGGCACTAGAATTAATTTTTTCAAATAAATGAATTAATAAATAATAGTGCTTCTCAGTTTTCTCAGTGACCATTAGAGGAAATTGGTTTTTATTAATGGGTAATCTTCAAATATATCTTGTTCACGCGCAAAGTGAATAACATAGGTTTTTTAAATTGTTTCACCATAGAAATGGCTCTCTAGGGTCATATGTTCCACGACCGTCAAAGCCCTTCAGATATGCTTAGAAAATCAGACCATGGTCGTCATCTACCCTTGTGACCAAAGCATTCGCAGATGCGCTGTATAGGGCTTCATTTATTATAATATGCTGCTAGTATATTAGATCCTTCAACGAAGTTGAATTGATTGCCGAATGAGATTGCTTGCAGTGTAGAGGAGCTAGATTTGTAAAATGCTGGTATGATAAACTGAGTAGCGTATCCAACCAATTCTTCTAATAGTTTTTCTTACTCTCTCCGACCTCTCACAAATTTATGTAAAGGTACCACACGCTTCAGCTAATTATGCTTTACTCATGCAAACTGCCTGGAAATGTGCCTCATGGTTTCATTCGGTGAAATGTACACTAGTAACTTTCAAAAGAATTTCAATGGCAAAGAGTTTCATTTATGGTATCGTTCCAAGTCTCGTCCCAACAATTAAATTGACATTAAATAAGCAGAAAAAAGCATCCCATATGTTTTTCGCAAGCATATTACCACAGCATCTGAAGGTATTATATTAAGTATGAAATATAAAGTAATATCTTGGCAGACTATCATGAGTTCCAGTAAATATATCACGGCTACTATTTTCGGTTACCCTGTTTTCATTTTTAAGCCAAATGGCTAATTTTGGAAGGCATTCTACTTTTAACGAAATATATCATTTTTCAACAGAAAGGAGCTATCTTCTTTCTTTGATTCTTTTCAATGAATAAATTTTCCTTATATTCATGTATGTTGAAAATCAAGAATGCCAAAATATTCGTTATCGTCAACGGGGTCCATTTTTTCATCAAACCTTAAGCGTACGTATAGTTTAATGTTAAACCTCAGAATGATTAAGAGTTAATATTCAATTTCCTGATTTGAGCGTTGAAATATTGATGAAAATATTTTAAAACTGGTAGTAAGTATTGCATTAGAAGGAAAAATGGAGAAAAATGTAAAAAAATTAGCAATGGAATGACCACCCGAAGAGAAGCGCAGCCTCAACTGTAAAGCGCTACCGTATATTTATAATAAAACTTAATCAAAAAGCAAAACTTTCATGGTAAAAAAATCATACGCCTTGACCGGGATTAAAACCCGGGTCTCTAGATGCCCGGCAAAATACTTCAACCATTACCAAGGTGTCTTGAAACACTCCGAGATTTTGGGGCCTTTAAAAGAGTATGTGACGAAATACCGCGCATGTAATGTCACAGGCATTCGTGTGCAAAGCGCAACAGTCAACGAGGTTAAAGCCAAATTTCTCTGGAATTTTTGTATTGAAATACATATTTAGGAGATTACTCCGTTTTATTTATATATTTATTTTAGTTTTTAGCAAGCCGCCTCTAGGCTATGTCGCAGGGGATGAATTCACCCCAGACTAATTTAGACCCTTTTTTGACCCTACCGCGATCGGACAGTGAAATTCTGAACCCATATCGTTAGTCAAAAGAATAACAATATAAATGTATCTATTTTACACGTATTCTATCTAATTTTATTGGCATGATCTATCCTATCGTAGTTTGATGGGAGTAATAACACATTTTAAACATCACTGCTAAAGAGACGTCCTTCCAATTTATGAAAGAGATTAATCCGTTTAAATCTACTGTCGCGGCATCTCCCGCAGTTTCTTGGAACTCGATAAAAAAAATTCACGGTTTATTAATGAGGGTAGAGGGTCAAATATTTGTGAACTTTAAAGAAAATAAATGGGTTACCATGTCATTGGGATAATATGTGTCGAGTTATAAAATGTGAGAACTGACTCCCACAGATTTTCGTCGGCGAACATTCGAAATGTTTCATTTCCCTCCAAAAATCGAAATATGATCCGGCGTGTCACACTTACAAGGGTGGTCGCATCTGGACAGAAAGAGGGGGATGAACGGGGATATTCCGCTAAGTACACGCTGGACTCCAGCTGGAGGCTTCTGTGGAAATCAGCATTCAACCTCAAAGTGTAGACAAAGTTAGAAGAAAATGATTAAATTCAACACACTGCAATTAAAATAAATATGTGACACCACCGAACATATTCGTTAAAGGGACTTTTTGGTACATTCTGTGGTCACCAACATCATATCAGATAATTTACCAGAATATACTATCGTAAAAAAATATTTACTCATGGAAGATGTTCACATGCGCAAAGCGTAACCGACCAAGTGTACATATAAGTGCGGGCAACCTCGGGAATCATTGGAAACCCCTCAACCATAGGGACCCGTGAACATCGTCGTTTACCGTACTTTGACCGGTCCCCCGCCCCCGCTCCTCGCCGACCTCCCGAGCACCCACTGACTCGCCCCGCTGCACTCACGCACCCAGCCGTGAAACACGGCCACACTTCTCGACCCACCACATCCACTCCCCTCCCCAGATCCCCCTCCCCTAACCCTCGTGGCCAAGGCCATGACATTTAACCTTTCTGGCACAAAGTGGCTGTAGGGGATTCCATGTGAAAATGCGGTCGTGTCGAAAACAAGTTCAATAAAACCACAACTGGCGATGCAGAGCGCATATTTATGGATGGATAAAGGGAAAGACTTAACCTCGAGAACTTTACAAGTCGCATGTATCTCACGAAGAGAATTTAAGCTCTTGTGCTCCTGGGACGGAATACAGAGTCGTCAAACTTAAGTTTATGAATATTTCATTGCAGATATTTTCGGTGATTTGACGTTCGTCATTGATACCCCGTTAGATTTGACAATCACTTGCGTTTTACTTCTTTAATGCAGTATCATAAATTCCAAATAAAATGCAGGAGATGCCGCAAGAGTAACTTTTAACGGAGTCATTTACTAATGCGCATTTCAACGCAACAATTTCAGAGTGTAAAAATCATTCGCCTTGACGCGTCGCGCACGACTACGAATGCCTGTGACATTATATGTACGGTATTTTGTCACAACATCTTGCTCCTTTTAAGTCCCCAAAAAAAATTCATAGTATCATAAACTTTGATGACGATACTTAATAAATGGAAGACAAAAACCACTTATTTGATGTTTTTAAAGTAATTAATGTTTACAGAGAAAACGATCATCAAAGAATGCTAAACATAAAAAAATCTCAAATGCCAACTTTTCAACTTATTTTGTAGTATCTATGAGAAAGGAATCTGACCGGGAGACTTTTTGTGTTCAGTTTTAGTTCCTATTCCGAAAAAGGTAAAGGCTACATCATGTGAGGACTACAAGACAATAATTTTGATATCCCAGGCAGCTAAAGTTGTTCTCAGGATCATAAACAAAAGGATAGAGAGTAGGGCAAATGATTACTTAGGGGATGATCAGTTTGGGTATAGGAAGGGGAGAGGTACGCGTGATGTCATTGCAGTAATGAGATTATTAATCGAGAGGAATATAGAATAAAGCCGGGAGTGGTTTGCCTGTTTCGTAGATTTCGAAAAAGCGTTTGATAGAGGGAATTGGGAAAAGCTAATGAGTATATTTCAGAAAATAGGAATAGATTGGAGGGAAAGGAGGCTAATCCGCAACCTATACATGTCTCAGGCTGCTCAGGTGCGTGTGGGGAACGGGGAGTCCGGATGGGTAGTGTTAGGAAGAGGTGTAAGGCAGGGTTGCCCATTATCCCCGCTGCTATTCAACCTGTATTAAGAGGAAATGATTAAAGAGGCATGGGAAGAACTGGAGGTAGGAATGAAAATGGGCGGGGAATTCGTAAAATCAGTTAGGTTTGCTGATGACCAAGCTTTAGTTTGTCGGTCAGCTTAGGGGTTGCAAGCATTGCTGAGTGAATTGGAAATTCAGTGCGACAAATATGGGATGAGAATCAATACTAATAAAACAAAGGTTATGCGATTTTCTAGAAAGAAAAAGGCTAAGCTTAACATTAAAATAGGAGGGCAAAAACTTGAGCAGGTAGAACAGTTTACGTATCTCGGTAGTGTTTTGGACCTACACGGTCAAAGTAGTAGGGACGTAAGGAGAAGAATTGCGCTTGGCAAAGAGGCTTTTACAAGGAGGAGAGAGTTGATGAGAGGGACGTTGAGTAAGGATTTTAAGAAAAAACTCGTAAAAACTTTGATATGGAGCGTAGCTACGGTGCGGAAACGTGATCATTGAAGCAGGAGGATAGACGTAGACTGGAGGCTTATGAAATGTACGTGTGGAGAAGAATGGAGAAGGTGAAATGACAAGAGAAGAAAACAAATTAGGAAGTACTTGGTATGGTGGGCGAAGAGAGGGATTTGTTGGGAGCAATCCTATGGAGGCAGGAAAAGTGGATGAAGGGTGTGTTGACCGGCAGTGGGATGTTGAAGACTGTGATATAGGGGAGAATGTTAGGCAAACGAGGAAAGGGAAGGAACATGATAGGGATGTTAGACGGGATGAAGAAAGTACGCAGAGATGAAGTTGGACCTGATATAAAGTAGGTTACTGGATTTTGAGTTTTCTAGAGTCACAAAATGTTTTATTTAGTACTTGTGTCCATCCAAAAACCTACCTTAATCGGTAGATTACCTTAAAAAAAAAAAAATATATATATATATATGTGTATATATATGTGTGTATATATATATATATATATGTATATATATATATATATATATATATATATATATATATGTATATATATATATATATATATATATATATATATATATATATATATATATATATATATATATATATATATATATATATATATATATATATATATATATATATATATATATATATATATATATACACACACGAGGGTCATCCGGAAAGTAGTACCCGTTCGTGCCGCATGAAGTGCTGACGACGCGAGTAGCCGCTGGACGAGGTCAGATAGCTTCAGTGGCTTGTCTGCCTTCTCTGAGCCAAGTTGCGTGACGCTAGCATTGCCTGTGTTGTTTCTGTGATTGTTTACAATGTTTAAAAAAATTGAGAACGCCGCCAGTTGTGAAGTGAGGGCAGTGATTAAATTCCTCAATGCAAGAAACGTTCGCCCATGTGATATTCATCGCCAATTAAAGGAGGTGTATGGAGACAATGTAATGGACGAGTGGTCTGTTCGGCGGTGGTGTCGCAACTTCAACATGGGGAGGGGGAACACACACGACGATGAGCGTTCGGAGAGACCGTCTGTCATTACAGACCAACTGGTGAGCTCAGTTGACGAATTCGTGAGGAACGATCGGCGCGTCACAATTGATGACATCTGTGAGCATTTTCCCAATGTTTCTCGAACAATTGTTCATGAAATTGTTAAACACCATCTGCATTATGCAAAAATTTGTGCAAGATGGGTCCCTCGCGTATCTCAATGAGCTGGCGGCGAAGGACTATGCAGCAGGAATACAGAAACTTGTCACACGTTATGACAAATGCCTTAATTTGCTTGGAGATTATGCTGAGAAGTAGTTTAAAGTATCCTCTTTCAAATAAAATTTTTTATGTTTGTTAATATTTACTTTTGTGTCTTTATTTCACGAACGGGTACTACTTTCCGGAACACCCTCGTATATTATTATATATTTTATATATATATATATATATATATATATATATATATATATATATATATATATACCGGATCCACTATAAAAGTAATATTCACACGCAATCTTTGGGAAAATAGATTAATTTCATATTTGCACAGAAGCTTATATTTCTTCAAAATACTCTCATCCTGCATCAAAACACTTTTGGAGACGTCGCTGTCATGCCCGGAAAGGTCCCAGAAACTCCTCGACGGGAATGTCTCTCAGGAACATTCCAACATGCTTTTGGATGTTTTCCACGTTCTCCCAACGCTTTCCGTAAAGCGTGGGTAGAACAAGCCTCCTTTTGTTGGAGGAAAAAGTCGCACGGAGCCAAGACGGAACAGTAAGGAGGCTAGGGGACAAGCTTGGAAAATTGTTGAAAATGAAGGTCGTGTGGCTGGAGGCATTGTCATGGTTGAGCTTGACTGTGTCTTGGATGTGAGCCCTCAAACGTATCACCCGACGTTTCAACTTTATGAGCATCTCCAGGGAAAAGGCTGATTTTACACTTTCTTTCTGCGGTACAAACTCTTAATGGACGACTTCTCGAACGTCAAAGAAGACAATTAGTATCGTTTTGATGTGAGATTTGCTCATTCGCGCATTCTTGGGGCGGGGAGATGATTTTGTATGCAACTCGCTGCCTTGCCTTTTCAATTCTGGGTCGTATTCGAGCGTCCAGGATTCGTCTCCGGTTAAGGCAGAGCTATGAAATTCCGGAACATTTTCAAACTAATCCAACTTTTCTTGACAGTGTGAAATTCGAAGTTCTTTCTGGACTTCCATCAACACTTTCGGCAAAAGCTTTGCGCATACCTGGCGCATTTCCAAATCCTAGGCCACTATTTTGTGTACCGCGAATATGGACATGTCTAGGGTGTCAGAAATTTTTACTATACATATGCATATATATATATACATATGCATATATATATATACACACGAGTATATATATATATATATATATACACACGAGTATATATATATATATATATATATATATATATATATATATATATATATATATATATATATATCTCTCTTGTACAAAAGCCTCTCGGATGTGAATAATAAGTCAAGGGAGCGAGATGTCAGTGATCAAACCATATTCATGTATGTTCAAGTAATCGCTCGAGTTGATTATTTATTACCAATGCTAACCTCACAAAATACCTTGTTATTTACACATTTGCATGAAAATGAAAACTACGGTCGATAGGATGGTTAATGTGCCGATCAGGTAGAAATAATCCCTTAATTCATTCATTTTACACTTATTACGGTTCTCCTGCCGTAATAACTTTCTCCTTACATTTCATGGCCTTTGTCCTGCATCTTTGCGTGGGCACCCGTGTCTAATTATTACATGGCATGCATGCATAATTTTAAGAACGTTGAAAAATAAATATAAATATAGTAGAACACACATAAAATAATTTATTTTTTGATACATTTTCACATTAGTTAGCTCATATTTTTTAGTTTAATTTAGGAACAACAAGAACAGAATAGACCTCATCGTAATTATTAAAATTTTGGAACTATCCATTTAATACCGTGGGTATGCGGTGTTTTCTCACGCCAAATTTATTAATGAAGAAGATTTTCCGTCACCTTCCGTGGGAAATGCTCAGATATATGTATTATAAATGTATATTTCCTATAACTCTTTAACGTTTTTAAGTGGTAACTCTGGAATCACTCCAAAATATCATTAAGGGAAAAACATCACTATTTTGAAGAAAAGAAGCAAAGTGTCAATGAGTTTTAGCATCATTGTCTTAAAAGTCCGCCCTTAGATATTGCATATCCATACCTAATCAAAACTTATTGTCTATTGACGCCGGGGAAATGATGACAATGACACTCAGAATTCTCAGGGGCACAGCAATCGCATTCCATAAATTGCTTCCACTCTGCGACGGTGCCTGGAAGGGAATGCCGAGATGGTGGCCAGAAAAATATATAGCACATATATCAGTCACTTACATTATAATCTCGCAATTGTCTTTAAAGATTGGGACGGCGGAGGGCAGCAAGGACTGGAAGAAAAATTTTCCAAGGAAATGGTTACCAGGAAAGAAATCGTGATCAAACATAACACGGTCTAATCTCTGGAAATAAATTAGGTCGGATTTTTCCTCCACCTCCTCTAGGAGAAACGATATACTTACCTATTTGGCAATTCAGTGCGCAACGAGCACATTTCGCAGCCTTACATAAATCCAGGGCCGCGACGCGTGACCTGGACGCAAAGATGGCCAACTCCTCACTCGCCCCCCCGTCTCTCTCTTATTCTCTACTCACGAGGCCGAGCGACGCACGAGTCATCCCTCCCTCTTTCTTCGCAACGACCCCAATGGGGGGGGGTTTGAGGTCCACCACACGAGATCCTTCCCACTGTATATAGACACACACACACACGCACACACATATCATTCCTCCTCGCATCATTCCCACCCCCGAAGAAAACAACAGGATGGAAGGGGCGGCATCACCGCCTGCTCCATCGTGACTTGCCCCCTACCGGATATCCTCACGTCCCTCCGTAGACGTGTATCCCGAAAATAAGAGAGACAGTTATCACGATCAAGTCACCTATCTTCCATTCAATGACACAACATCAACTGATTACAGATGTGGGGGCGTGTGTTTCGGGAAATAGAAGAATCCAGAGGGGGGGGGTGGCGTGACTTCTACTGTATCCACCCTGATATCTCCCAGACATGACACACTCCCACATTCCGGCTGACCCATGTTGCGGCAGTAATTAAGCCTGAAGAAGTGCCTTTATAAGAGGAGCATTCATTGGTCACACGAGAATCCATCGAACGACTATGAATATCACAGTCTTCAATACAAAGAACTTTTAATTAGTAAACTAGTATAATTAAACATTTCCTTGAATGCTGTAGCAATTTATTAGGGAAGAGGTGAAGGTAAACTTAAATAAATATATAAGAACTGATAATTTATAACATGGATTATCAAACCTTCGGCTGTATCGCATTTCTTATCGCAATTATGTAAAATCTAAAAATTGGAAAGTGGGAGGTCACTGAATTTGGTGCATTTTTCTTCCCATCTGGCTTTCATTTGGCTCCAGCAGGTGGGAGAAAATGTTTCAATAGTTTCATATTGACTTGAAATAAAGATTTTTTTGTCGGGAACCACTATTTGTCAATTATCACACAAAATATAGAATGAAGCTGACAAAACATTAATTCAGAATTTTTTCGATAAATTTATTCATTATATTTTTACATCATATACTTTCGTATACTATACTTTCGTGCGTTTCTTCGTAGCCACTGCTCAAGCCCATTGATATCCAATATCTGATGTAATCCCATTTTAAAAATTCTTTTTACTTCCAGATATTCAGAATCCTAGTACCAAGGCGTGTATATGTATATTAGTAGGATGGCAGTACGTTTAGTCGCTCAACTAGGTTAAGAAACATAAAGGAGGTAGCAACATTTTCTCATGTTACTATTACCATTTGGAGTTAATATAATACTGGTATTAAACCATTTTCAATGTATGTGAGATTTAAAAAATTATTGCATTCTTTTTACATAAAACAACATTCTTAACTGCAATAAAAAAGAATCATCATGCTAAAATTTTCTACCACAGGCCAGTAATTTACTTTCTAGATCACTTGGAAGCCATCCAGCGCAATGGACTGGTCCAATTCTCAGCGAAAAATAACAAAGAGGGGCCCGAGTCCTGGCTATGCAAGATGACCTTTCATAGTTAATTTAAAAAGTTACTTTATTAATTACTTCAAATTTCATGCAAAGACAATAAATTAATAATAGTACCATTTTCGATAAACGTCTAAATATAATTTGAATGGGCTTATTAATTGTTTACGACTCTTAATCAATGATCAATTATCTCACGTGAACATGAGGAACGCAGCATACCAGGATGCATTGTTTTGTGAAGTGGGCGGTATTTCCCGTTAAATTTGGGCAGTTCTGAAGGCTTCATATCATTACAAAGAAGGCGAGCGAGATTAATCTAAAAACTTTTTATTAATATGAAGTACTATTGATTATTCAAGTAATGACATGATTACTCAAGTAATATATTTAACTTGAAATTGAAGTAAGCCTGGAATTATTAGGGTCAACTCAAGTACTTCTTGGTTAAATAAAAATGTATTCTACATCTACATCCAAATAATACCCCGCGAGCCGAAGCAAATACGTGTGGCAAGGGATGGAAGGTATTAAATGGTTAGTAGTTGTTCCTGTGCCAACAAAAAAGAAATAATAATTAAAAGAGGACAGGCACTAATGCATTTAAATTACATTGCACAAGCGAGTGGGGAACTGGGAGTCCGGTTGGGCCGTGTTAGGAAGAGGTGTAAGGCAGGGTTGCCCATTATCACCGTTGCTGTTCAACTTGTATGTAGAGGAAATGATTAAAGAGGCATGGGAAGAACTGAAGGTAGGAATGAAAGTGGGCGGGGAATTAGTAAAATCAGTTAAGTTCGCTTATGACCAAGCTTTAGTTTGCCAGTCAGCCAAGCGTTGCTGAGTGAATTGGAAATTCAGTGCGACAGGTATAGGATGAGAATCAATATTAATAAAACAAAGGTTATGCGATTTTCTAGAAAGAAAAAGGCTAAGCTAAACGTTAAAAAAGGAGGGCAAAAACTAGAGTAGGTAGAACAGTTTACGTGTCTCGGAAGTGTTTTGGGCCAACACGGTCAAAGAGACACTCACTCATTTCCAAATTTTCGGTGGTCAAATCACCTTTCTCAAGGGAGAGAAAAAGGAATTGAGGAGGTTTTGAAAGAATTGACCGGAGACGCTGGATGGAAGGGTATAGACAGGAAAGGTTTGCCAGGGGTGGAGTTGAGAGGAATACTTTTTTAAATGTTGGAATAATGTGAAAGGTTTTGGGAGTGGACGGGGGATAAAAATATCTGAAGGTTGGGGTACCTAATGTCTAATATTAATACTTGAATCATTCCAGGAATGGAGGAGCCAGATGAACGCCTATTCTATTGTTTTTAATTTTAGTTCAGGGTCAGAGGATGAAAGGGATGCTAAAATGGAGAGCCTAGAGTATTAATTAAAGGGAGTGTTATATTCAAACGCGTGTTTTAGAATTTGGAGGATCCCATTCAGGGAAGAAATATTTGCATGAGGTAGGGTGGTTATTGATTCTAATATTACGGGGTGTAGTACACAGTCCAATATATGCGGCAGGGCTTGCATTTGGCACTTCATAAGGTAAACTACATTGCTGGAAATGAATGATGAGCAGATATTTGTTGGGGTAGAGTTTAAAAGCGGGTGGGAAATGGATGGGGTTGGTGTTTTAAAAGTAGTACATGTTTTGAATCTAAGTTTATTGCAGAGTAGAGGATTGGCTTTACGACGGGGCGGAAATTTAAGGAGTGGATTAATTGATTTGAGGACATCTGATAAGTTGCCTAGGCTTTTGAAAATAACGGATGGGCAGTTGGGAAAAGGGTTGAAAGTGGGCCTATGGTTTTTGAGGACAGAGTTTTCATTTATTCGGATTGATCTCTGAGACTCTAGGCTAGGGAATTATTTTGTCCAAATTGGAAGAGGGTTGGTTTCTGAGGTGGAAGGTTTGGGGGTGTAAGCATGTCTTCCGATTCTTTTGTTTAGGAGGTATTCAGGATAACCTCATTTGAGGACGGAATGGCGTAGATTTAAGAAAAAATTATCAAGAGAGTCGGGTTGGTGTAATATGGGTGGCAACTGTTATAACATAAGTATTTTTGTTTGTTGTTCTGTTTTATACTTATGAAAGTGGGGAATATTTCATTGAGAAAGAAGAGAAACGAAGCACTGAGATTTGAAATTAAAGTTTTCAGGGAATCAGTACCGTGTGGCCGGAGAAAGAAATAATCATCGATATATCTGAGTCACAATAGAGGTTTCAAGGGTTGTTTTATCAGGAATTTTTTCTATATATATATGTCTATATGATATGGAGCGGAAACGTGGTCATTAAAGCAGGAGGATAGACTTTGACTGGAGGCTTTTGAAATGTGGGTGTGAAGAATGGAGAAGGTGAAATGGACAGAGAAGAAAACAAATGAGGAAGTACTTGGTATGGTGGGCGAAGAGAGGGGTTTGTTGGGAGCAATCCTATGGAGGCAGGAAAAGTGGATGAAGGGGATATTGACCGGCAGTGGGATATTGAAGACTGTGATAGAGGGGAGAATATTGGGCAAACGAGGAAAGGGAAGGAACAGGATAGGAGTGTTGGACGGGATGAAGGGAGGAAGAAAGTACTCAGAGATGAAGAGGGACCTCATGTAGAGTAGAATGTTGTGTTTTGCTAGGAGTCAAAAATTATTTAATTAGTAGCTATGTCTTAACCGGTAGACTCAAACACAGTAATCAACCCGAAGGTCGGTTTGGTAGGTGATGGCGGCAGAGTTCACCCAGTACTAAGCCCGACGACGTGTGAAATTTACACATCAGGGTAGGAGGGCCAGTTCCTTTCCCTGTGCCGGTTATGGTTTCCCAGGAAGACCTGGTACCCGAAAAATCACATAGCTTGGGTGGAGCTGCATGTGCTCAGAGTGCCTCGCCCGGAAATCGAACCCGAGACCCTCAGCTCAGTAGTCCAACGCTCTACCCCCTGGACTAATATTAACTATTAAATAATAATAAATATTTCTATATGTATTCATATACATATATACATATATATGTACATATATATATGTATATATATATATATATATATATATATATATACATACATATATATATATATAAATGCAGGGTTCGTACAATAAGTATCGTGACTGGATCGCTGTAGCCTCAACGGAGCGGCGGATCGGGGTCCGACCCGTCGCCTCGGTAGAGGGGTCCCCCATCACACAGGCGCACTTTAGTTCAGTCACCTCTGGGCATTCATTGAGACAGGAGGTGGATTTGTGTGACGTGTGATTGCTTGTTGTGTCGTCGCGCCAGTATGGAGCGCACCGCCGAGCAACCCTAATCTTTGAAATTTTGCGTTAATCTCGAGAAATCCGCGTCGGAGACCCTTTGAACTCATTGGACAGGCTTATGGGGATGATGGCTTAAGCTGCACAAGAGTTTTTGAGTGGCACAAAATGTTTCAGGAAAGTCGGGAGCTCGTCGAAGACGAGTACCGCGTCGGACGCCCGGCGACCGCTCGAACCGATGCTCAGGTGGCATAGGTGAAAAATGTTTGGAGTCTGACAGCCGTTTAACCACTACCCTTATCAGTGAGGGGGCCGGCCTTTCTGTCGGAACCATCCTCTTCGTTGTAACAGAGGATCTTGCGATGAGGAAAGTGTGCGCGAAGCTGGTGCCGAAAGTCTTGAGCGAGGAACAAAAACTTTCGCGGGTGGAAATTTCGCAAGAAATTTTGGACGGCGTCCAGAAAGATGAAGATTTTCTCGATAACTTTATTACCTAAAAGGATAGCTCAAAAGGAGCTCAAAGTATATCGGTTTGACTCCATGGAGGCGGTTCAAGCGGCGACGACAAAGGCTCTTATTATTCCGGAAACCGACTTCCAGCGGGCTTTTGACGAGTGGCAGACGCGCCGAGTTAAGTATATCAACGTTGGAGGGATGCACTTAGAAGATTATTAAGTAATTGTAATGATATCTGCAATAAATTTTGATTTTTGGAACCAGTCCTGATACTTATATGGGGGTATCGGGACTGGTTTGTAAACAGTCCCGATACTCCCGACACGGACCTTGTATATATGTATATATATATATATGTGTGTGTGTGTGTGTGTATATATGCATGTTTTTATGTGTGTACGCATGTATTTTTATGTACACATATGTATATGTATGTTTTTTATGTGAATTACACACTTTTTTGTAAGCCCATAACCTATGTTTTTCTAAAAAGAGAAACATTTTATGTTAATATACGCTCACTCTTGGATATTCTGATTTTATTTCTGCACAAGTAACTTAGTAGCTACTGATAAACATACATAACATAATGTTTTTGACTAACTGAAATTTAGATTAAAAATGCATTCAGCCTATAGTTCTCGAATGCGAGAATTTAGCTTATAGATAATTTTTCACTAACATGATGAAATCTTGGCGAATACATCATGAAGATAGTCACCGTCAGCGCTGTTATTTAAAAACATTTATATTATATTATTACATTATATTATATATATTATTAAATGGATGTCCTTCATGAATTGATGTTAAAAAAGACATTTTATTATTACAATGTTATACTCAAGAATATTGTCAAAGGGAAGAGAACATTCTTAAATGTGTCTACTCTAAAATCAATTTCTTTCTTTTCCTGTAATTCTCTTCCGCCGATCAGGGCAGCGCTCTTGAGCAGGACTTGGATAATAATCGATGCCCTAAGCAAAAACACTCAATTGAGATATTTGAAAAGAACTTATAGCAACTTATAAAATTTTTGCATCAATTCCAAATACTCGACGTACATATCCTGAAGTTAAGTCAACCTGAAAGTAAAAGTCTCCTCACTATGTCGCTTAGTTTTCCAGAAATACGTTGCTTTATGAACCGTGGTAGCGATAACTGTTTTACTTAAATCAGATTAAATACGAGAAAAAAATTATAGTATTTTTTTCATAACATTTTTAATATTAATAAAAATGTATCATATTAGGTTCACCCGGTTTCGCCATTTGGGGATTCTTTTTAGCGTGACTATGCGGATGCGGATTAATGGAGGGGGGGGGTAGTCGGGGGTTTCAGCATGTCGTGTCTCTAAAGGGAGGGTCCTCCTCCCTCCCCCCCCGCCAGCCATCAGACCCCTAATCCCCCGCCTTAGCCGGCGTGGGAGTCTCACCCCCTGCGGCACGCGGTCGATGGCGCTAACCACGACCGGGGAATGTGTGCCGGAGAGGCTGACGCCTTTGAGCCAAAGACCTGGGATGATGGGGGGGGGGGGATCGGGGTTCGGGGGGCCTCTTGCGGGTTGACACCCAGGGACGTCCAAATCCGCAGCCGTGTCGCAGCGACCGCGCAAACACCAAGTGTCCATGAACACATGATTAATACTCCTAAATACAGCTTTAAAAATCTATTTCGCACGCACATAAATGCAGGCGTTCATGCCATTCGGACCGTTCCTTTTTGGGGGAGGGGAAGTCAAAAAGACCCGAAGTTATTTTAGGTGTTCACTCCATTTCACTAATTTTTTTCCCAACTTCTCTTAGGTACCCTAATTTCTCCGCCTCTCTAATATTCAAGCACCGTTCTCTTCGGTCCCTGACAAAACCTCGTTGCCTCCTGTGATGTCAGTTCAATGCATTACCTCCCGATGGCGATGCGCGGGTTAGCAGTATGAAGTCTTTCAAACTAGACAAAGGGATAATATTTTATTTGGAATAGTGGGAACGGGCCGATGGTACTGCAACTCACTCGCATGTCCATTTCGAGTCATGCTGACTCGAACGCAATAAAACTCACGGACATTGCGACGTGACGGATATGGAATGCTGCATGTGGCAGGTCAAACACAAAGGCATGCATTGCATATCCTGCCCTTCACTAATCAGGAGAGTTAAGCATGAGCCTCGCGGTCAATTTGTGACTAAAATAAACGCATGAACGAATATTCGGGAAATGGGAGACGTGAAACATGACTTGAATTTTATCTTCAGCCCAAAAATCATGGAATCGATGATGGCGGTTTCTCGACTGGGCGACGACTCCCATGATAAATACGCGGAAGTATTGAAGAATGAGCGAAGGAATACTATCCACGGTTTTCATGCATTTACGCTCACGCTAAATGTAACTACATCAAAGTAATAGCGCGTGCTGATGTTCCACGACTTTCAAGAGTAGTCGGGGGAGTGTAAAACGTAGATCGGGTGCTCTGGTACTTGTGGCCGAGGGTGCATTTGTGTATGGGGGGGTCAGACGAGCAAGGGGGGGCAGGAGGGGGGACAGGATTGCTGGGCGGGGTGAACCTGAATGCTGGACAGACTTAGTGCGCGTTACCTGAGAGTGCGTGGGTGTTGGTATGAGGAAGTGTGGCAGGGAGGGTGAAAGGAAAGCAGTAAAGACGGGGGTGGGGGTTGAAAAGAGGGCGGGAGGGGGGGTTGGTGGGCAGGAAAAGGGTCGCACGCAAACGATGCTTTATAGGTCCAATTACGGGAGATTACGGGGGCCCCCACTAGGGAGTGTGGAGGGGAAGGGCTGGGGGGGGTGAGGAGATTCGGACGAAGTTTGTCCTTTGCAGTAAGGATGTCTGAAAGGGGTGCAGGGGGAGGCGAGGGGGGGGAAGTATGAAAGGGGATTATTAGAGTGTGGAGCCAAGTTGGACAAAATGGCGATGGGGGAGTCTTTTCACTGGAATGGGCTCTCGCTCTCTCGTCCTCCCTCGCTGTATTTCAGAATCACGTGAGGGAATGCGGGGGAGGTCGAGAGGGAGGGGGTTGGGATGGCGATAGGAGAGAGAGGGAGGGTGGCGGAGGCGTCGTTAGCGCCGAGGGAGGGATTTGGGGAGAGAACAAGTCTGCCGATTGAAAGACATGTACGGCGCCGGGATCCTGCAGTCCACCTCGGGGGACGGATAACGAGGAAATCGTTGGTGCTGTTCCGAGAGCTTTGCGACGTTACTTTGCATTTCCTGATGAGTTCGCGAGAGAGCTATTTCGTATAGATCTTGCCGAGGACACTGACGATTCGGCGCTAATACGGCGGCACTCGTATCATGTTCCCAACTCGGAATTTTCCTATTTTCTGGATTTAGATGCACTCAAACCGAATGAAAGAGCTCAAATATTTTAGTTATTACAACATGAATCAAGAAAACGCTGAAAAGAGGATATTTTTAAACATTAAGTAAATATATTTTAATAACCGGGACTTTTTGCTCACCGTTTACCTTCAAAGAGTAAAGAAATTTCATTAGTTGAACTCATTCATTGACTCAGAGTCGTCAAATTTGAAAAAAATGTCGTCTTAAAACAGTCTAAGGTACAAAAAGCAACGCGTTCACATTCAAAGGAAAACGGTGTAGATAACTCTCAACAGGTAAATTAAGTCTTTTGAATTTACTTTGAGAGTGTATATAATCATTTATATCCTTGAGTATACGTCAATATTTTCAAATATTTTAAAGGACTAATTTTAGCTTGTTTTCAATGATACAGTATAAATACATCTCTTCATTTCGACAGCTCCTGCAGTGTGGTTGAAATTACGCAGTGATACGCATCTGAAACAAAATTCACCATTTTAAGGGAAAAACATGTCTGATTCTCACCCTCTTTCTCATTCTTGACCTTATTTAATCGCATTACTTTACTTTCATAATTTCTTCGATTAATTATATCCGAAAGAGCTTCTTAAGGCTCCTCGACGGTTGCTTAATCTCACAACATCGGAAAAAGATAAATTATTACAATTAACGGGAGCGGCTGTTTGTTCATATGCGATATATGTTAAGCTAGATTTCCTTATTAGTTAGGCTAGCAGAAACAAATATTTGATATTTTTAATAGGTCCTTATTTAGCAAGCTGTATTAGTTAGGTTCTTATTTAGCAAAGGCCGTAATTTCAGTCACGTAAAGAAAAGTATTCTCAATAATACAACATAGAAAGAAGGGTTCAAGGTGGTTTACTCATAAAAATATAGGTTTTCATTTCTCGATGCTAAGAGCTCACAAACAGGAATCAATCCATCCTCATTACATGGCTCTTTGCGCTGACATTCAGTCACTTCCTCACAGTACAACCATTACAGCTCAATCGAAATCCCTCGATTATCTCCGTTGCCCTGGTCTCCTATAGCCTCGTAATATCTTAGAATATTTTCCGTTAGTTGCCGTTATTATTCCTTTTTCATTTAACTTAATGACCTTCCTGAAACCATATTCATAAAAACATTCTCTGACTGGTCAATTTCGTAGAGCTCTTTTGTTCATTTTATTAGTTCTGGACACGTTGGAAAAGTATAGTCTGTTATCAGAATGTATAGGGGCCTTAAAAAAGGATGGGTAGCATAATAAATAGAAATTGAATATTGAGAAATTGGTAATGAGAGTAAAATGTATGGTAAATGTGATAGAGGCAAGGTTAAATATGAATCATGAGCAGAATCAAGGGTGCCGTACGTGTGGAGTTGAAGAATATTCTAGTACAATGAAGGTTTTAGAATATTTATTTAGCTATCTGCAAAGAGGAGGTGATAAATCATAAGCACTGAATTATCGGTTCCATTAAATAACTACCTTGACAGACACACAAACTTTATTGACCTAATACTAATAAAATGTAATTCTTAAAGCTGTTGCTATAGGTGGAATATATTTTAATGCAACATTTGCCTTCTATTAGGAAAAAAATAAAATTCAAACTGCAAGCAATAGGGCTGGAAACTCAGAGCACCGACTCAGACACAAAGTTGAAAAGGGTTTTTTTAGTTCTGTAAGAGACGGAAAGACTCGCATATGACGGAAAAAAGAAGTTTACTCCTCTAAAATTGCAGCACGTTAATAATGAACGACAAATATTTTTGAATTTGGTTAGCGGATTGGTGATCATAAAGCATCGAATGCAAAACTCTCCTTCTGTGTTTTAAAAAATCAATTCGTGAAAGAACACTTTACTATTTCAAAAGGGCTGATTATGGTTGTTTTAGCTAACTGACCGATTTCTAAAATTCCAAGAACTAAGCCACGCATGTGGAATTGAATCAGTGTGGGAATCCTTGCTTGATATCACCATTTCAGAAATTGAAAAGAAGAGGCGTAGAACATTAGAGCATATGGATAGATTTAAGATGTCGTTTTCTTTTGAAAACAATTAGAGACAGTAACAGCTGCTATTCACATGAAGGGATGAAATAGAATAAACATTACCTATATAAACATATGTAGTCCTGTATGTGTGTGTGTGTGTTTATGTGCATACGTATTTTAGTGCTTGAATACCTATGACATGTTAGCATCTGCGAGGGTGTGTGTGTGTGTGTGTGTGCATGACGACGTATACCTTTGTATGCGTACGTATATTATGTAGATGTATTCAAAGTAGTTAAGATTACATTTTACATGAAAATTATCACTCGTATACCTTGACTTAACTAGAAATAGTGGTGGTACAAAATGCACTATCCTTGTTTCTGATAAGTGTAATTGCATGTGAATTTTTTTCTACGTATAGTGAAACTCATGCATGGTGCGTGACCTTATTTGTGCGCTGTGCATGCCTAGTGTGGGCACATTCCCTGCCACACACCTTCCCAGTGGCAGGGAATGTGTCCACACTACCAATGTATTTTGTAGATATTATGTAGATGAATGATAGTAAGAAAGATCGGTTATGGTGAAGTTCAGAAAATAAAGTATATGACTCAAATGAAATAAACATAAGTTTAAATTCTAAAATAAGAACAACTAATGAAGATTTAGGAACCGAATTTCGCAGAATGACCATCAAAATCTAAAGAAATCATGCGTAAAGACATTCCTTTAAAAGCAGAATAATTTGAGAATATTCAAAGAATAACGCCAAATCTTTTGTTTTAAACTAGAGAAATACTGAGGAAATGCCCCATTGTTCATTCTTTAGAATTAAATAATGACAAATTTTTTTGGCTCCAGGAAAATTGGCTGATATCCCAAAAAGTTTCTTCCGGATTGTTAACCCAAAAAATATTGGAGGAGAAAATGAAGTCACCCACACACTTAAAGAGCTCCTGAGACCTTTCCTTGAAGGAATAGGAAAAAAGCCCGTAATATAAAACCTAACGAAGCCCTAGATCTGGAAGAGATTTCCAGTAGAATACTTAAGAAACTTGCGGAAAGCATTTTACTTAATCTGAAAACGGATTTTTACCTGTCGACAGAAGCAGGTCTCAATGCCTCGCGAGTGGCGGCTAGCTCACTTAACCCATCTCTACGAAGGAGCCAATGGGGTGGACATTAAGGGATACAAGCTGATTTATCTAGCATCAAAATCTTGAAAAATTGTATATCATATCATATCTAACAATTTAATGGCCTATCTGACGTTCGTATGAATGGTCAAATTGAAGTCTGTAATAAAACGGTAACTTGAGTAACACTCCAGGAAATTTCATGGGCAAAAGCAATAGTAATTTGGTTAAGAGGAATTCCTCGACAACATTTTCCTTGAAACCTCCAGAGGAAACTGATTGATCGACCATTATCAACTTGAGACATGGCGCCGAATTCGGGCGTCAATCTGTAATTGAAACGTGAAAGCCCTTTGCCGATTCCCATTTGAGATGTTTAGCGAACATTAAATTATCCGTTAGAGGAGATAACACTCACCAACAATATAAAACCTCCTCACAAAAACGTCCATTTCGTTTGATGATTGTCGGAACTCACTCATTCCTCACTTTAACTGGCTTCATTATGGGGTTTAATGGGGAACAAATGGGAGCAGCCGCCGGCTGACAACACCCCTCCCACTCGACACCCATCCGCCTGACGCCCTTGTACTCAAAGGCCTCCCTTTCTCTGACGGGGGACGCGTGTTTAACAGCACGCACGTGAGGCGACGCACGCGATGACTCCAATATCAGTTTGAAGAGATGCTTTCGCAGTCCTCGAAGTGGTCAAACGAGTGGACTCGGACCCACACGCGAAATCTCTTTTTGACGAGAAACTCATTTTACATTTGCCGCACGGCTGGTGGCGCACGGTAGTGATATAAACACAAGTGCATACTGCTAATAAAATAATGATGATTTTTAACATTATTTAATACAGTTTTGAAGAAAATTGTAGGCCACTGCCTATATTTTAACATGATTTATGCTTGCATTACCTTGAACAACCTACCGAGTCCCCTGTGGCTTTAGGGGCGTTGACCATGATTTGATGTCCATGTATTAGTGGGATATCCCCTTCTTTCTTTTCAATTCTGCATGGCCTGTCATGCCATGGCCGAGGTCAGTCGTCGAAAGGAATGAAGAAGAACCGCAACCATTTGCGGTTCTTCTTCATTCCCTTTTTTCGCATGGCAAATTACTAATTTGTCACATAAATTAACCCTAATATTGAATTAAGTCTTCCTCCAGAACGTATACAAATTTTCTCGTTGTTTGATAGATTTTAACGAATATTTTTCCATTTTACCTTTCTCTCCCATTACCTCCCTTCTCACTTATCCTTCCTAACTGGTTTCTTTTTGGTGGATCGCAGGGTATTTACGAGTACATTTATGTCCCTGTCGAACTAAAGAGTACTCCTTCACCACCCAGTCACTGTAAGAAACATGATCGGGCACCATTTGATTAGATCTAGGATTTGAACGTGTAGTTTGAGAAAACCCAGAGGAAAATGGAGGAGCTCAGATCCGTCTCACTTGGTCAAATACCCAAATAAGATTACGGAATTGCCTTATCCGTATAATTTATTACGACATCGGATGGAAAATCGTGCACTTAATCTTCACCCGTTGTTCGGGCACCTCATTTGCACCTCGACCCTCGACGTTCCATTCCAAACGATTTGCAAGGACGTTTCCTCAATCAGTTTCCCGTTTCAACTCAATGTCGCTGACCACTTTGTGCCAAAGTCCGTCAACCCACTCCGCCCGCCACCACCGCCGAAACTCCGCTGCAACTTCCGGTCCGCTCCCAACTGCATATTGCTCCTTTCCCACGGCCTCCTTTTGCACTCACCCGCCAATGGTGTCTCACCCCCCTTGCTATGTCACAGCCACCCCTGGAAGTCCTTATCCCCTTTGCGAAATGTTTACGTAGCAAGTAAAAATTATTTCCTTGAAGGTGATGCTATTTGCTTCGAGCTCTGCTGCTATCGCTTCAGAAAACGAGAATACAAACTCGATTTTCCACGTTAGTGTGAAAATCAGAGGGTACCTTCCTTATTTAAGGCAAGGGGATTGCCTTATTTATTACGAATAAGAACATTATATTTGTTAGTATTCCGTTAAATTGCTTACAGTACATTTCATTAAGAATCTGAATGTAGACGTTACATTATGTAGTACATGTACGAGTATGAATTATAATAGTGGCAAAAATGTTCCTCAATTTTGACTCTCGTCTTTTCTTTCTTGCTGTGGCTTATTTAAAGACGTAAATGTCTCACTTCTTTCTTTAGAATAAATGTTAACTTCTACGAATGAATGAATGCCGAGTTCCGATCGGAATTGGTCGATTTCGAAATAACTTATTTTTTAGGAAGTAACAAAATCTAATAATTTGCCATTTGGTCGAGGAAACCAATATTTACATTTATTGTGTAGTGTGCGTAGCCTTTTGGCAAAATTATCTTACTCTTGATTGATTTTGTACTGAAAATAATTATCTTTGGGCAATTCCAATAAATATTGCGGGGCATGTGCATTCAATGAAAACTTTTCTTCGGTCACTTCATATATTTCAAAATATTGTATATGCCCACACAAAAATATAAATAAAAAACAGTATATAATGCAATTTCCAGTTAATTCGTGTATTGAAGTGATAATACAAACATAGGGAATTCCTTATTCACATTTAGTTGTTGTTAAAAAGAATATATTATCTAAATAATCAGCAAGTTAAAAAGTTGCATGGCACCTAGTATTTATTTCTGACAAAACATTATTATCAATTGGCTGCTAAAATATTGTTTGAGGCTGTACAACCCATAATGTACAAATTTTTCAATGCCAAAAGCATAATGGTTACATTAATGAATGGAAAATTTCATACCTTAACAGTTTCCTCGAATTCACTTAAAATATATGACTTATTTTTAACAACACATAAAAAATGCTTTTCATATCCTCCTTAAAATGATAGAAAATATTACGTTATTAATATGTTTCAATTGATAAACTCTAGAACGGACTAGGGTATATTTACATGCTTCTCAGGAACGATATGGGATAATATTTGCTCGGTAAATGATTTTTAATACTAAGATGCCTAGTTTGATGGCATTATTCTACCTAGCTAATGCTGCACACCTTAATGGTAACTCATCTCGTAGACTTCATGTATTGAACCCTAATATTTTTCGGGCTTATGCTACCTCTAAGTTACGGTAATATTCAACAGTTTGAAAATATTTAAGAATATATTTGCGAACGAAATTTCATGAGAACAAATTACCTTGATTGAAGGTTGTAAATTATCGATTAGCCTTTTATTGATATTAATTTGTGCGTTTTACCTATATTTGTCCGTTATATTTGCGCGAATCACTCTGCCTATGCCCTGAGGAGAGACCAATATGCCATTTCAAATGCCTCAATAAGATGGCATGGAAAAGTTGAATGTTTCCATATTTCTGTGCCATGAATAGCTAGTTCTATGATGCCAAGTTCAAAGCCAGGAATACGAAATCAGCATCTGGTAGAGATCAATAGAAAACATTAAATTATAAAATATGTCGAGAATATAACCTAGCTCCGACGTTTAACAAGGCAGAACAATTTTTTTTCAGCAAAAGCAGATTACTAACAGTCTAGTGGAAATTTAATTACGTTTAAAAAAAATTAATTAGTTGGTAGTTATGTAGAATAAGTAAATATGTATCATAATGCGTACCATAGTAAGTGTATTATAGGTATCGCACCCATTAATTTTTTTTTATTTACGCAACTAGCAGAGAACTTTTTTAAATTACGTAATTGACATGACACTGAATCTTGTATTTACTCGAAGCCTAGTTAAGTTACAAAAATTTCTCAATTGAATAGTTAGATTCACGAGGTTTAACTAGAGCTAAATAAGGAGTTACCGAATACCTGTGGGCGTAAGTGCCAATTTCCCTGACATTGATGTTATTTCGCATCGAGGGTCCGCTCGGACCAAACGTATAAGGATTGGAGGGATGGGTGAGGCGGAAAGGGAAGGGGGTCGGCCCTTTCATACCAGGTGGGGGGGGGCGCCCTGTGGCAAACAGCATGCACGCCTGCCCCACCTCCCGCCTTCCCTCCCGCAAAGACCGCCGCCGCTAGCAGGGGCGCCTGGCTTGGGGGCAGAGATATGAGGAAGTGAAGACGAATTGTTTGCGGCTACGCAGAGGCATTCCCTTGGCGGGAATCCAGGGGCGTGTTCGCGAACGTCCGGGGGTGGGGGGAGGGTGCCGACGGTCGCCCACCGTGTTTATGAAACGGAAACGAAGGATGGGGTTCTTCCCCGGGATCTCCGTCGAGGCACCGAGGCCTGCCTCTCCCACCAAAGCCCCTGCACAGAGGGGGGCCCGAGTCAAACGCCAATTCTGAAGGTCATCAGAGCTGAATAGAACTTTGATTCTCAGGAAGGAATTTTGCTTCTAGACGTTTACTTCATAATGGTTAATTATTTTACGGAGGCGCGGTCGTTGGCTTCCGCAAGGGATGGTAGTCTTGGAGCGAGAAGAGAAAGAGTTCATGATCCCACGGGGGAGTTCAACTTCAAATACGGTAGAATGAACGGTGGAAAATAGGGAGGAAAAACAGATTGTGGCAATAGACTAGATGCATCTGGTAGCAAGACGAATGTTGTTACAAGATATAAAATATGTCTTACTTTCAAAACCGGGATTCCATACCTCTCCCAATCACTTTTAAACCCTCTCCCACCAATTACATACTCCTCGTGCACCCCCAGTAATGTAATTTACCTTCCAAAGTACCAATTGTATCCTTTCCTCTATGCCTTATACTCCAGGTATTTTCATTCCACCTCCGCTCCCAAAACCTTACATATCAATCACATGGGGGATCGGAATGGTGCGGTGGATAACGGTGGATACTAGCTTCCCACGCAGAGGCCCGGGGTTCGAATCTCAGCGGTTGTAGATATTTTTCAGTGGTTTTCCGATCAGTACTCTTGAGGTGCTTTGCGGAAAGCACTTTGAGTGAGTACGCCTTCCGTCAGATGGGACGTAAAGCTGCGGACTCCTAGGCATCTTTCGTAAAGAGTAGGCTAATGCCGACGCCGGGTTTCTCTCCACCCTTCTTCCTTTCCCTAACATCCCTAAAGGCGCAAATAACCTTAGCTGTCGGTCGCCTCTCCTGAAAAAAAGATATCAATCCCACTCTTCCAAACCTTCCCCTTCCAACTCTTCCCCGCTCAACTCTTCCCCTCCAAACCTTTCTTTGCCTTCCCATTTACACGATTAAGAACGGAAAAGCACAAATTGTGGGCAAAATGAGTACCAAAATTGCCTACTAGCCAACACATAGACTAAGGAATGTTGAGTGGAAAAGCATATTTGGACTACTATAGACAAGACGGAGATGACGTGACCTTAAATCTAGCGACTGTTTCCTCTTCTTGGACTTGAAATAGCGGCTTTTGGGAATTGCCTTAAAGAAGTCTAGGAACTCGAGGCTGCCGTTTTTAACTGGCTCAATTCCAAGCCAGAAAATTTCTGTGCGTGGGGATGAAAGAAGTTGGAGTGGCGTTACAGAAAATAAGTAGAAGTGACCGGCAATTCCGATGAAAAGAGAAGTATGTTTGCAGAAAACTAAAACAAAAATTAAAAAAAAAATATTTTACGAAAAAAAGGGCATAACCTAAAAAATAACCGTCTTACTTTGATAAGCACCAGTGTAATGGACACCCATGTCTTACCCTTATTTGCAGCTCTACCCATACCTACGTATTACCCAATCGTTCCTTGCACATGAATATTTTTAGATTTGAACAGATTGCGGATAAAACGCATATCTTTCCAATTTAATCATTTTTTTCTGCAATGCATTAGCTAATTTTAGCGAATTCAATCCATTAGGCTTCTTCTTGTGATCATAGGAAACAAAGTAAAGTAGTCACACATCTAAGCCTACAAAAATACCCCACAATCCACCAAAATGGCATATGGCAGTGAGCTCAAGCACCAGGTAAAAACGGTAAGGGATAAAGAGTCATTTTGGCTAAAAAAAAGAGTCATCTTGATTATATTTCATATTAATTTTAATTAACGAATGCGTTATTGCTTTTGAATCACGCGTATCCCTTCCTCAACCATACTGATCATCTCTTAAGTATTCATTTGCCGTGCTCTCCATCCTTCCATTGATTATACTGAGAACCACTTTAGTTGCATGCAAAATCAAACTTATTTTTCTACAGTCTTCATAAATGGCAACTTTTCCCTTTTGTGATAGATACGACCTTGTACCAAGACCGATCAGACGAAATTTTGCGGCCCAAATCCTTCTTTATAAGTTAAACGAATTGCTGGGGGCCCCAATAGTCGTGAATAGCTGGGTGACAGAATTAGTCTATAAAACCTCTTCCTCCAGTGTTTACCTAAATCTTCAAGTAGGTCCCCGTTATGCTATTTACTTTCACAGCCTTTATTGACTTTATCTCCCTGATTGCTTCCCAATATCGTAATCAATAATGAGTGGACCTAAGTTATCCCTATGTACTCGTACATCGCATTTCATTTCTATGCCAAGAGTTACTATATGAATTTATCGTGTACATAGTTATTCTAAATATTGCTTCTACATGTTTACAGCCATTTTTTGTCGTAATACTATTTTTCTGACGTTTCCGGATTTTGTACACTGATTTTCTCTCCTTATCTCTTGACAGTGTTTTCAACCCTCTATAAAACCCACAAATTTTACCCTTTCGTTGTAAATTTTCCATAACTACGCACTAGGGTTTACCACCACCCATCTTTCACTCCATTTGTTTCCCCCTCGATTTATTATTAAACCTTATACTTTATTCAACCTAACTCCGTTTATTTTTTCCATTTTTTTCTCGTATGTCGTTCTAATAGTCTTGCCTGAAACCCTTGATTTTCTTCTCGAATTCTTATTTACCGTCCATTAAGTTTTGTGCATTCAACCTTTGATGCAAATTCTTTGATATGGTTTGCTCTTATTTTTCTTAAGTATCCATCATCTTTTCCCCACTCATAATTTCATCTCCAGGCACCTTGTGTAATTCTAGTAATACCGTCCAAGTTAATGCGTTTTCATTTCCTCGACCTTCTTTCTTTTTGTATCCTCTTGAAACTGACACTTCATTAGCACTGAGTTATGATCTGAATCAGCGTCCCCTCACGTGAAAATGGGCGAATTAAATACGCTATTCGTAAATTGAAACCGAACAATATTACAGTCTAACAGCCATATTTACACATTCCAGGGCATATTAATGTTCGTGTACGCCTGTTGTGGGGCCGAAATCAAGTGCTCATTACGATTAACCCTTGTCTCCTGCAGCCCTTCTTGCTTTTTCCCCGAGGTCATTCCTTGTTCCCAAACCATTGTCTCTCACTCCACTACAGACTTATCCCTATAGCTGTAACTGAATTTAATTCATATTGCTTATTGATATATAAGAAGTCTGTTCAAAAAGTATCGCGAATTTTGTGTTTTTTCAAAAAATATTTTTTTATTCATGAATATCCCCGAAGCACTTCAAAAATTCATTTTTTTTGATCTTGTTCAGCTCCTCCTTCGATGCATGGTTTATCTCATAAACCATAGCCTAGCGCCGTCCTTTCATGGGCCTCTTCAGTTTCGGGAACAAGAAAAAGTCACTGGGAGCCTGAACTGGAGGAATACGGTGGCTGAAGTTATAGTTATTAATGTGTTGCTTTTGGGCAAAAATTCGCGCGCAGGTAGCGATGTGTGGGCAGGGTCGTTGTCATGGTGCAAAAGCTAATTTTTGTTCTTCCACAAATCTGGGGGTTTGTGGCGCATTGCTTCGCGCAAATTGCGCATTACTTGCAGGTAATATTCTTTATTTACCCGACCACGTTGTGGCAAGAACTCATGATGCACCACGCGCCCGCAATTGAAGGAAACTGTAAGCAAAGCTTTCACATTCGACCGAACTTGGTGCGCTTTTCTCCGTCTTGGCTCGGGCTACAGCTTCCATTTGGATGATTTAGCTTCAGTTTTCACGACATAACTATAAGTCCATGTCACCAGTTATAAGGAAATTTGGGTCGTCGTGGACAGAGTCATTAGCAATGTTACCAATGCGTTTCTGTTTTTGGTCAAAATTGAGCAATTTTGGTACCAATTTCGTGGCAACCCGTGTCATGCCCAAATAATTGGCAAAAAGCGAATGGATCGAGCAAATCGATATGTTTCGGTCCTCTGTAACTTCTATAACGGTGATTTGACGATTTGTCAAAACTATTTTCTTCACTTCATCAATTTTTTCGTCTGTCGTTGATGTGCGCGGGCGTCCGGCACGTCTTCGTCGTTCACATCTTCTCGGCCCTCTGAGAATATTTTGTACCACCTATAAACGTTGCTTCGGTGCAAGGTAGCTTTATTTTTCCAACTATCCTCTGCAACCTCTCCTGTGGCTCCGATACATTGACGACATCTTTCTACTATGGCCACACGGCATAGATTCCCTCAATTCCTTCATCTCCAAACTCAATGATTCCTCATCTTTGTCTTTCACCTCGACCATTTCATCCTCTCAGATTACCTTCCTCGATGTTAATATTTCCCTCAGCAACAACAAATTCCTTACCTCTGTTCACACCAAACCTACTAATAAGCAGCAATACCTTCATTACAGCAGTTGTCACCCCTCCCATACCAAGCGCTCCCTCCCTTACTCTCTTTCTATCCGCGGTCACCGCATTTGCAACCATCCCGAATCCCTTAACAAATACCTTAACAACCTTCACCACTCCCTCCTCCAACGAGGATACCCTGATTCTCTCCTCCATAAAAAAATACTTAAACATTCCTACACCCCCAAGCCTGCGTCAACCACAGACTCCCAGCCTCTCTCAATCTGTACGACCTACTTCCCAGGCATTCAGTCTCTCAAAGTCATCCTCAAAGACCTATTCCCCATCCTCAAAAATCACAACACTTCCTCCAACCTTCTCCCCAATTGCCCCTCTGTCACCTTCAAACGTCCCGCCAACCTAGCAGATATCCTCAAATCCACCAGGCCACTCTCAAAATCCCCTCACACACCCAGAGCCATACCCACTCCATGTCATCGAGCAAGATGCAAAACCTGCCCTATTTTCACCACTCCACCCCACTCCAGCCCACCATTCAACTCTCTCCCGCCCTTCCCCTATTCCTCTTGCACTTCCAAGAATGTTGTTTATCTTCTTACCTGTAAACTCTGCCCGTCCTTTTACATAGGCCAATGTTCCACACCACTTAACATTAGGATTAACAACCACCGCGCCTCGTGCAATCCCTCCTCCCCGTCCGCGGGTCTCCCCATCCCTAAACATGCTTCCCATCATAATACCCCCTTCAACCAGTGTTACAATGTTTCCGTCCTAGCGTCCCTTCCCACATCCGATAACCCTATAGAATTAAAAACCCTTGAATTGGCTTTCATTTACATCTGTATGGCCTATCAGCATCCGGGCCTCAATGTCGTTCACTGATGGGAGTGGCCTAAAACTGTTACTTCCACCCCTTCCCTCTCCCTTTCCTCTCCCCAACCATTCCTTTCACCCCTCCTTCGCCTCCCGTTCTCCCCTTCCCCTGGCCCCCTTCCCTTTCTCTCGCACCCCTCACCTCAACAATTCCAGCAGTCATTACTTCTACATCTTCAGAGGAAGACGGATTGTTTCCGTCGAAATATCAAGAAAATACGTGTGAGTGTTCTCTTTTTTTGTGTTTCTATATTATGTGTTACTGTGTATTGTACTATTCGGCACTTCCGTGTTACGTCTATGAAAGCATATACTATATACTGTTGCTATGAGCAATCACCCTGTCATCTTCTGTCAACGTGCTGTGTCTACGGTTCCAGTATTGTAAGCTGAAACTACCTTTCTCAGTGTCCTATCCTTCCCTTCACTACTGTTTCTCTATTTTTCCTCTTCCACTTAATCACCATCCCAACACCCTTCCTTTATATATTTTTGCACCCTTCCAATGATGAACGACTTTGATCCCACATCATCTTGGTTACGCCAGATTCGGAAATTTTCCCGCAAACTCGCCCAATACACCTGCCATTCTGAATTTTTTTCGGCATGCATTGCATTGGGTATCATTCCCAATGGCTTATGCATTAAGTTCCCTATATCAGGCCTACCTTCCGTCCTGCACCCCAGTCTACATGCACTCAAGTTTCAACAGTCCTTTCTTTTTTGCACGTTCATCCGAGATCAATACAATGGCCTCATTCACAAATATCACAATTCCACACATTCCCTCATCAACATTCTTTCTCTCACTTCCCCACATCTCCTCCCGAATGTAAACCGAATCCTCAAATCGGCTCTCCGCTCCCTTGAGTTCCGACGCAGAAAAGCCTTAAACAAATTGTCCAATCTTTGCACTTCTTACTTCCGCCAAGGCCTTGCCTTACCTCTCCAACTTGTCAAACCTAGCCCTCCTCCCCCACCCCTTTACCTACAGAAACCGGATTTAGCGACTATTTTCCACCTACCCCCACCTTCCCTACCAACACCAGGAATTCCACCGAGCCGTTGCCACCAACAAAACCCTTCTCAATCCGTCCCTTCCCCGCCGGCTGACCAAGCAACAGATACTGCCGAACACGTGCTGAACCTCTCTAGCACAACGCTGAATGAGCACCAAACCTCTCTTCTGGGAAAAGGCCTCTCTTTTTCCCCCACCCCCAAGGTTAATCACGTGACCATCCTCGCAGACGTCATCAATTTTGCCAGAAATCTTAGATGGCGACATTTCTGGGCGATGCAACCCGCCACTCAATCCCCCGCACACACACACAGCGCTCTCACCAAGTTCCGGCCGCCTTCCCACCTTGAGCCTCCACCGCTCCCTCCAAATCACCCGGTCGAAATCTTTATCAATCTTCTCCTGTCCAAAACATCTAGTCCTTCTTTCCTTAAATCTCTAAATCCGAAAACTAATCTCTCCCCGGCCGAATTAGCTGAGTTAAAAAAACTCACACGCAACCCCAACCTAGTCATCACTTCTGCCGACAAGGGTTCGACAGTTGTAATCCTAAACACTACAGACTACCTTCAAGAATGCAACAGATTACTCTCCGACACTTCCTCCTATCAACATATTCCTGCTGACCCTAACCCCGCATTCCAAAAAGAAATAATCGCTTTCCTCCGAGACAATGGCCCTAAGGAGAATCTTTCCCCCAGGGACATCTCCCTCCTTTCCCCTTCCCAACCTCACACCCCTCACTTCTACATCCTTCCTAAGATCCACAAACCCAACAACCCAGGCCGCCCTATAGTCTCCTCGCGTAGCTCTCCGACCGAAAGAATTTCCGCCTTCGTGGACCACTATCTCCAACCTTTAGTTCACTCCCTACCCTCCTTTATCAAAGATACCTACCACTTCCTCAGATTGCTCCACTCAACTTCACTCCCTCCTGACACCCAAATTACTATGGCTACAATCGATGTCACCTCCTTATACACATCCATTCCTCACCAAGAAGGCCTTTCTTCCCTACGTTACTTCCTCTCCAAACGCCCTACCCCTCAAATCCCCAGTACCGATTTTCTCATTGATCTTTCCAACTTCATTCTCACCCGCAACTCCTTTTCTTTCAACAATAACCATTACCTCCAAATAAAGGGCTGTGCCATGGGTAGCAGATTCAGCCCTTCATATGCAAACCTCCACCTCGGTGTCCTGGAAGAGAATTTCCTTTCCAACTATCCTCTGCAACCTCTCCTGTGGCTCCGATACATTGACGACATCTTTCTACTATGGCCACACGGCATAGATTCCCTCAATTCCTTCATCTCCAAACTCAATGATTCCTCATCTTTGTCTTTCACCTCGACCATTTCATCCTCTCAGATTACCTTCCTCGATGTTAATATTTCCCTCAGCAACAACAAATTCCTTACCTCTGTTCACACCAAACCTACTAATAAGCAGCAATACCTTCATTACAGCAGTTGTCACCCCTCCCATACCAAGCGCTCCCTCCCTTACTCTCTTTCTATCCGCGGTCACCGCATTTGCAACCATCCCGAATCCCTTAACAAATACCTTAACAACCTTCACCACTCCCTCCTCCAACGAGGATACCCTGATTCTCTCCTCCATAAAAAAATACTTAAACATTCCTACACCCCCAAGCCTGCGTCAACCACAGACTCCCAGCCTCTCTCAATCTGTACGACCTACTTCCCAGGCATTCAGTCTCTCAAAGTCATCCTCAAAGACCTATTCCCCATCCTCAAAAATCACAACACTTCCTCCAACCTTCTCCCCAATTGCCCCTCTGTCACCTTCAAACGTCCCGCCAACCTAGCAGATATCCTCAAATCCACCAGGCCACTCTCAAAATCCCCTCACACACCCAGAGCCATACCCACTCCATGTCATCGAGCAAGATGCAAAACCTGCCCTATTTTCACCACTCCACCCCACTCCAGCCCACCATTCAACTCTCTCCCGCCCTTCCCCTATTCCTCTTGCACTTCCAAGAATGTTGTTTATCTTCTTACCTGTAAACTCTGCCCGTCCTTTTACATAGGCCAATGTTCCACACCACTTAACATTAGGATTAACAACCACCGCGCCTCGTGCAATCCCTCCTCCCCGTCCGCGGGTCTCCCCATCCCTAAACATGCTTCCCATCATAATACCCCCTTCAACCAGTGTTACAATGTTTCCGTCCTAGCGTCCCTTCCCACATCCGATAACCCTATAGAATTAAAAACCCTTGAATTGGCTTTCATTTACATCTGTATGGCCTATCAGCATCCGGGCCTCAATGTCGTTCACTGATGGGAGTGGCCTAAAACTGTTACTTCCACCCCTTCCCTCTCCCTTTCCTCTCCCCAACCATTCCTTTCACCCCTCCTTCGCCTCCCGTTCTCCCCTTCCCCTGGCCCCCTTCCCTTTCTCTCGCACCCCTCACCTCAACAATTCCAGCAGTCATTACTTCTACATCTTCAGAGGAAGACGGATTGTTTCCGTCGAAATATCAAGAAAATACGTGTGAGTGTTCTCTTTTTTTGTGTTTCTATATTATGTGTTACTGTGTATTGTACTATTCGGCACTTCCGTGTTACGTCTATGAAAGCATATACTATATATATATATATATATATATATATAATGGGCTGACACAATATAACACAAATAGAAAAGAATAGACACATTTAAAAGAACACTCACACGGTAAATTGTTCGAGCTTTCGGCCCTCTCAGAGGCCTTCTTCAAGAGAGACTATATACTAATATGTATATATATATATATATATATATATATATATATATATATATATATATATATATATATATATATATATATATATATAACGATTGTACGGAAAAACTCATACGAGCGGCACAATAATTGGCTGACACAACATAACACAAATAGAAAAGAATAGACACATATAAAAGAACACACGGTAAATTGTTCGAGCTTTCGGCCCTCTCAGGGGCCTTCTTCAAGAGAGACTGAAAATATGCTATGGAACAGGAGAGGGGAAAGAGTTATGGGCGTGGAGGGGAGGTGTGGAGGGGAGGTGTGGAGGGAATGCTGGGAGGGAAATTAAATATGGCGGTTAAGGGTGGGAATTTTAAAGGAACGGAAGGATAGTATGTAGGCGGATTCACGAGTTCTCACCTCTATGTTGGTAGCTGAATCAGGTAGGGATTCTAGGATGCTGAGGGAAAAACACTGGTCGAATGAAAGGTTGTGGGAATTGGCGTGTGAAGGGATAGGAAGAGAAGAGAGTGAGGCAGAATTACAGGAGTACCGGTGATTATTCATTCGGATGGATAAGGGCGTAATGCATTCACCTATGTAGAAGGAAGTGCAATGCTTGCATGATAAAAGATAAATAATATTTTTTGAGAGGCAATTAGCGTGGGAACGAGGTGGGGGGGCTATGAGGGGATGTAGGGAGAGGGGAGTAGGCATAATAAGAGGACAGGTTTTACATCGGGGGCGGTTGCAAGTTGGGGAAATATTGGGAAATTTGTCACGGGGGGGCGCCAAAGGGTTGGTGGACCTCAGAAGGTTTTTGAGATTGGCGGGTCGTCTATATGCGATAGATGGGCATTGGGGTAGTAAGGATGAAGTCGCGTCATTGTCATGTAAAATTGGAAACAGTTCTTTAAGGAAGGTTTTCAGTCTGTGTGATCCGGGGTAATAGGTGGTGCAAAGGTTGAGTCCTGCGTCAGATGTGGGTTTGTTATTGTGTGGTGTGTGTGGTCGGGTGGAACGGTGGATTTTATTTCGTAGCAACTTTTCTGGGTAACCGCGTTTGAGGAGTGCAAGGTGTAGATTGGCAAGGTATTTGTTGAGAGTGGCTGTGGTGTTGCAAATTCGGTGTCCGCGGATGGAGAGAGAGTTAGGAATCGAGCGTTTTGTGTGTTGAGGATGACAGCTAGTGTGGTGTAGGTATTGCTGATGGTTAGTGGCTTTGATGTGTACTGAAGTAGTGAATTTGTTGTTTTGAAGTGAGATGTCTGTGTCAAGAAAGGTGATAGTGGAGTCTGAAATGGAAGAGGTGAATTTAACCGTGAAAGATGAATTTAAGGCGGATAAGAAGTTGTTGAGAGAGTCAGAGCCATGTGTCCAGAGAATAAAAATATCGTCTATGTAGCGGACCCAGAAAAGAGGTTGAAGGGGTTGCTGTGACAGGAAGGTCTCTTCGAGATGGCCCATGAAGAGATTGGCGTATGATGGTGCCATCCTCGTTCCCATCGCTGTGCCTTTTGTCTGTAGGTAAAAACAATTTTGGAAAGTGAATGCATTTTTTGTAAGGACGAAAGTGGCAAGATTGAGGAGAAATTTACCGTGTGTTCTTTTATATGTGTCTATTCTTTTCTATTTGTGTTATGTTGTGTCAGCCAATTATTGTGCCGCTCGTATGAGTTTTTCCGTACAATCGTGATATTAAGCTACCTAGCTACTGTTCCTGTCTCTTCTGTGTTCGTCGTGGGATCCAGCACCAGGTTTTGCGCCGCGGATTCTGCTCTATTTTGAATGTGCTATCCTTTCCCTCACCACTGTCTTCCTTCGTTTCCTATTTATTTTCCACAACCTTCTCAATCGCCTAAAACATGGACCACCCTCATCCCATTCCGTCTTGGATCCGAAATTTTCGCCGTCACGCCTATAAGCTCGCCAAATACACAAGCCACACCGAGTTTCTCACCTCCTGCCTGTCCTTAGGAATCGTTCCCAACGGTCTAGTCATTTCCCTACCACTATCTGCTACTCTTCCTGATATCCACCCCATACTTAATGCATTTTCTTACCAAAAATCTTTAGAATACACCCACCTTATCCTTATGCAATACCAATGCATTCGTGAAAAACACAAATCAAACCTTTTTTCCCTCTTTAAAATAATCTCTTTGGCTTCTGCTCACCTAATTCCACAACTCAACGCCATAATTTCGTCTGCCCTACGTTCCCTCCAACAAAAACGTCAAACTCTCCTTAAAAAGCTGTCCAACTTGTATATTTCCTACTTCCGAGTTGGTCTCAAAATTCCACACTCTCACCCTTTCCCGCCACCTCCTCCTCAACCACCCCCACTCTTTCAATATAAGCCTGACCTCCGCAGCATTTACAACCTTCCCCCTCCTCCCAAAGGCCCTCCGGTTTTTCCAAAACGCCAGCCACCACCGAACAATCCCAACACCCCCCCTCCCTCCGACAATGCCCATGACATTGTAAACCTTTCAAACACCAGCCTTTCAGACAATGAAATATCCGTTCTTAGCAAAGGCCTATCCTTCTCCCCTACACCAAAAATAAACCACATAAACATAGTCACTGATACCCTCAATTTCTGCCGAAACCTTCGATGGCGCGCCTTCTGGAAATCACAAAGTAAACCTTTCAGTAACCTAAAAACCAATCTCGCACTTGACAAATTCCGCCCGGCTTCAACTCATGAGCCAAAACCCCTTCCTAGTAACCATCCTGTCGAAATTTTTATACGTCTTCTCATCGAAAAAGTTTCCAATCAATCCTTCAGAAAACATCTCAGACCGAAAAATAACCTCTCCATGAACGAACGTCATGCCCTAAAAACCCTACAGTCCAATCCTAACATCGTTGTTACCTCCGCCGACAAAGGCTCCTCTGTTGTAATTCTAAACACCAAAGATTATATTTCCAAAGCCCTCGCTCACCTGAATGATACATCCACCTATACCACTCTAACCAAAAACCCAACACAAACTTTCCAAACCGAAATTCGGTCTTTTCTCCTCCACTCCGGACCAGAAGAAGGCCTCACCTCCCAAGACATATCCCTACTTTCACCCCCAAACCCCAGAACACCCCAGTTTTATCTCCTCCCAAAAATACACAAACCCAACATCCCCTGTCGTCCTATAGTTTCCAGTTACAATTCTCCCACCGAAAGAATCTCCGCATTCCTTGACCACCACCTACAACCACTTGTACTCTCCTTGCCCTCCTTCACGAAAGACACGTACCACTTCCTCGACCGTCTAAATTCCGTCTCTATTCCCTCCACACCCAACCTACTTATGGCCACCATCGACGTTACCTCACTCTACACTTCTATTCCCCATGCAGAAGGTTTATCCTCCCTCCGGCATTATCTTTCTCTGCGCCCCCTACCCCAGCGCCCCTCAACGGAATTTCTCCTCAATCTTGCCACTTTCGTCCTTACAAAAAATGCATTCACTTTCCAAAATTGTTTTTACCTACAGACAAAAGGCACAGCGATGGGAACGAGGATGGAACCATCATACGCCAATCTCTTCATGGGCCATCTCGAAGAGACCTTCCTGTCACAGCAACCCCTTCAACCTCTTTTCTGGGTCCGCTACATAGACGATATTTTTATTCTCTGGACACATGGCTCTGACTCTCTCAACAACTTCTTATCCGCCTTAAATTCATCTTTCACGGTTAAATTCACCTCTTCCATTTCAGACTCCACTATCACCTTTCTTGACACAGACATCTCACTTCAAAACAACAAATTCACTACTTCAGTACACATCAAAGCCACTAACCATCAGCAATACCTACACCACACTAGCTGTCATCCTCAACACACAAAACGCTCGATTCCTAACTCTCTCTCCATCCGCGGACACCGAATTTGCAACACCACAGCCACTCTCAACAAATACCTTGCCAATCTACACCTTGCACTCCTCAAACGCGGTTACCCAGAAAAGTTGCTACGAAATAAAATCCACCGTTCCACCCGACCACACACACCACACAATAACAAACCCACATCTGACGCAGGACTCAACCTTTGCACCACCTATTACCCCGGATCACACAGACTGAAAACCTTCCTTAAAGAACTGTTTCCAATTTTACATGACAATGACGCGACTTCATCCTTACTACCCCAATGCCCATCTATCGCATATAGACGACCCGCCAATCTCAAAAACCTTCTGAGGTCCACCAACCCTTTGGCGCCCCCCCGTGACAAATTTCCCAATATTTCCCCAACTTGCAACCGCCCCCGATGTAAAACCTGTCCTCTTATTATGCCTACTCCCCTCTCCCTACATCCCCTCATAGCCCCCCCACCTCGTTCCCACGCTAATTGCCTCTCAAAAAATATTATTTATCTTTTATCATGCAAGCATTGCACTTCCTTCTACATAGGTGAATGCATTACGCCCTTATCCATCCGAATGAATAATCACCGGTACTCCTGTAATTCTGCCTCACTCTCTTCTCTTCCTATCCCTTCACACGCCAATTCCCACAACCTTTCATTCGACCAGTGTTTTTCCCTCAGCATCCTAGAATCCCTACCTGATTCAGCTACCAACATAGAGGTGAGAACTCGTGAATCCGCCTACATACTATCCTTCCGTTCCTTTAAAATTCCCACCCTTAACCGCCATATTTAATTTCCCTCCCAGCATTCCCTCCACACCTCCCCTCCACACCTCCCCTCCACGCCCATAACTCTTTCCCCTCTCCTGTTCCATAGCATATTTTCAGTCTCTCTTGAAGAAGGCCCCTGAGAGGGCCGAAAGCTCGAACAATTTACCGTGTGTTCTTTTATATGTGTCTATTCTTTTCTATTTGTGTTATGTTGTGTCAGCCAATATATATATATATATATATACATATATATAGCAAGGATATTCTTGCACTATCAGCTCTACCTTAGGATGTTATGCTTATAATGAAACGGGTTATACTGTACCAAATTTATAAATTAAATTATGACTTTAAAAAATGAGATAGTTATATTTAAGAGGCATCTTTAACGAATAATTTTTAAATAAATTCTCACTTAATTATGACCTGAAAATTACGGAAAAAATTCTTTTGGGAAATTGTCACATTGTCGAAAGGTGCTCAAATTCCATGCACACATGAAGGGGGAGTGCACCCCTTCGATCTTCAGGGGTATATATCCCTCAGGATCGCGTGGACGACGATTAGAGAGAGGGAGAGGTGCGAAGTGAAAGGTAGTGTGGAGCCCAATCGAGGAGGGAGCGATAAAGAGGTTTAGGCAACGGGGAAGAAGCCACCCTCTCCCGAAGTAATTCGCATCCCAGGATAGGGACGCGCCCCGACCAGTCAGCATTCAAGCAGAGCACCGTCGCCGACGGTTCTATCGTGCTTGCCGGCACCGCAGACGAGCGGTTCGTGTTTAATTCAGGACGCGGAAAGTGGTGCTCGCTCGAAAGAGGGGCCCCATTAAATCACCGTCCCTCCCGTTTTCCGCCCCGCCCGCTCCTCGCCGCGTCTTTGACTCCCCGCGGGGTATTCCCACGGACAGGAAACCCCCCCCCCCCCTTGCTCGTCCTAAGTGATCGCGCGTCCGAGGGCCCATCGGGGCCCGCCCGGATTCTACGGGAAGGAGGGAATAGGAGGCATCCCCCCCCCTTCGACGCAAACTGCCCTCTCCCCTTGCATCCACATTGTAATCCCTCCCGTCCACAGTTCGGGTCTCTAAACGAAAAAGATTCGCTGGACCACTGGGCCTCGCCATGGACGTGACGAAACCGCGAGTTTCCCTAAATACCAAAAAGTGTCCGACAAAGATGCAAATCTCATTATTTATATATCATGATAGTGATACCGTATTGTTTAGGCTTTTGTGCCCAAAAATTCCTCAACTAGGTTAATTTAAAGGAATTGGTATATGGTATACCGATGAATAGAACGATTTAATGCTATCCGGAAGGCCCGGTTTCGATTCCAGGTTACATACCTCACAAAAGGTTCACCCAAATATCGTGATTTTTCAGGTGACAGAAAATTGTTTTAAAGCTACTAGTAAAATAATTTTTTTCATTTGCACACACGGAGTCTTTTAATAAATGCCAAAGAACTCATTTACTTTCCTGAATTACAAAATTTCAATATAAATGTCTGTATTGCACTCAGAAACATGATCAAAGGGCTTAGCAATCAATATATACAGTATTTCAGAGAAATGTACAACTTTTCAGAAAACCGTATGAGTGACAGGGAAGAGAAATAAAACCTTTATTACATCTTAATCTGCTATTGTCCCACGTGGTTAGGATTAGCATTGAATGAGCTCTATCCTCACTTTCCCAACCAACATTAAAATTGAATTACCCTGTTTTCTGGCACATTATCATTCAATTGAAAGGTAGTTACCCTTTTAGGTCATCAATTATCCTTATTATTTATCCCCGTCTCCAATTTGACATGGGGGAATATACGAGGGTCATCCGGAAAGTAGTACCCGTTCGTGAAATAAAGACACAAAAGTAAATATTAACAAACATAAAAAATTTTATTTGAAAGAGGATACTTTAAACTACTTCTCAACATAATCTCCAAGCAAATTAAGGCATTTGTCATAACGTGTGACAAGTTTCTGTATTCCTGCTGCATAGTCCTTCGCCGCCAGCTCATTGAGATACGCGAGGGACCCATCTTGCACAAATTTTTGCGTAATGCAGATGGTGTTTAACAATTTCATGAACAATTGTTCGAGAAACATTGGGAAAATGCTCACAGATGTCATCAATTGTGACGCGCCGATCGTTCCTCACGAATTCGTCAACTGAGCTCACCAGTTGGTCTGTAATGACAGACGGTCTCTCCGAACGCTCATCGTCGTGTGTGTTCCCCCTCCCCATGTTGAAGTTGCGACACCACCGCCGAACAGACGACTCGTCCATTACATTGTCTCCATACACCTCCTTTAATTGGCGATGAATATCACATGGGCGAACGTTTCTTGCATTGAGGAATTTAATCACTGCCCTCACTTCACAACTGGCGGCGTTCTCAATTTTTTTAAACATTGTAAACAATCACAGAAACAACACAGGCAATGCTAGCGTCACGCAACTTGGCTCAGAGAAGGCAGACAAGCCACTGAAGCTATCTGACCTCGTCCAGCGGCTACTCGCGTCGTCAGCACTTCATGCGGCACGAACGGGTACTACTTTCCGGATGACCCTCGTACTCAAACGTAAACCACACTTCCATTGAGATCTGCTCCTAATGGTAACGCCTAGGGTTGTCTCTAACGACCTAATGTTAAAGATATAAATTAGGGCGAAAGGTATTCTCTTGATGTTTTAGAGTTAACACCATGCCAAATTAGGCCTGACGCAACGGTGATTAGACGAACTAAATAAACAGACCGCAGTTCTTTTTTAAAGTTCACCCTGACAAATTCGGATATGCAGTACTTTTGTGGCTTTAAATAATACTTTAAGGATTAAAAATAGAACAATAAATTGTGCATATGGATTCGTGTCAACGTACACTACTGACGTGGGTGAAACTGATTCTATTTTTAGATTAGATCAAATGTCTTATAATCTGGGTACTGTATTCATATCTGCATTTTACTTACTTATCGATTTCCATGATCGAATATGAAATGCTCCATACCGTAAATTTATTTTCTTAGAACGCAGTAATGCGGTGGACTCGCGTCACTAAACCCAAGGCCTGGGCGATGGATTTGCGGGGCTTGTACGTTTAGATGATGAAGGATTTCTCTTCGAACTATGTAACCAATATACTTGGATGAAGAATTATTACCGACTTTAAAGCGTATGCCTTTCCTGATAATAACCAGTTCAAAGAGGGAGCGTCTGATTTTCATGTTTCTGAAACCATTTCCCATTCATAAAAATATAAGAATAGAGATGAAAAAACATATTTGAAAGTGCAAATGTAGATATCTCCATAGAAACTGAAAGTCGGACTCACAGGAGATTAAGTAAACAGTAATGTTTTCTCGAAAGGTTTCATCCTCTTCCGAGAAGAGAGCCTAAATCGAATTGCCTATTTCCGGAACATATGGGGGCGGAAATTAAAAGTAAGCAAGTGGAGCGGTCAACCTTTGGCAATAAACTTAAGAAAATAGTGACGTGGGCAAACGGCCTCGGGACCTATTGTGCCTCCGCCCCCCCTTCACCACACAGTTGAGTGATTCTGTTCAATCAGAATATATAGGTAGAATAGATAGGGAGCTCGTAAACACTGCTTAAAGTCACTATACTCTCAGGACACTATTGGTGAACCCAAAAAGCGTACCTATGGTTACCAAAAATTAAACTACTGTTGTAACTGGAAGAGAATTTGCAAAGAGAAAAAGAAGTGCTTAAGGATCATATTTATCTGAACAAAAATATGTGGTATTATCTCCAGTTGTTTGTTAAATGTCTTGCCGTATCATTGGAATACACGCACACCTTTTTTTTAATGTATGCCAACAACGGGTAATAAATACAACTGCTATTGTTTATATATGCGCAGCACAATACAACGTATGCAATAATCATTTTAGCCTGAATGTGATCGTAACAATTCCGCAGGAAAAATATTCCAATAATCAGCTCCACCATCACATTTGAGTCTAGATTCAAAAGACTGTTCGGGGTTCCTTTTCCAAATTCAGAAACTAAAAAATTCGATTTAATTATTACCAATAAATTAAAGGCAACAAATTGCTGAGGATGGAAAGTTGCTGCCTAATTTTCTATCTATCAGTAATTGGGAAGAGATAACTAACTAAGCTCCCTCGCCAACAGCGGCCTCAAACTGCGTCCAAACTGGTTAGCAATCAGGGTGCTTGCCTTTTGTTACCTTAAAGTAATTGAAAAACATTTTGAGTTTGAACGGCCTATGAAATACTACTCTCATCTATGTAGCTAATAATAAGAAATTTACACATAACAAACAGATCTAGATTTTCAATATAAATACAAAACATGATATAGGATGAAGAAGATAGTAATGGTATTGAGATAATTGGCATAATTTTGCAAAAAAGAGCAGTTAGTGAACATTTGTTAATTGACAATTAACTACAACTTAACTTGGTAATTTTAGGAGTGGCTTCGTAGAACCGATTTATGATCAAACTAGTGAAATAAATGGTGATTATTCAGAATATTTATTTGATTATAGGGTGAGGAAAAGTACCAAGCCTGTCAATTCTTTGAAAATAAGTTCTATTTTACTTTAACAAGAAATGAGGTTGGCAATAATTTAGGGTAAGCAGAAGAGACATTTTAGAACACATTTTAAAGTGGAATTATATTGCTGCAATGTGTATTTTTATTGTATGATATTTATCACCAGGTCATGTAGATCTGGTACTGATGGAATTGTGATTTCGATGACTCTGAAAATATCTGCCCTCATTTCAAAACCGCGTCTAAACAATATGCTGAGTGTTATTTTGCATTAGAATAAAGTCATGCACAAACCGCGTACTTGCTATCTCCCTCCATACCGCCTTAAATGCAAACTCTCTCTCTGGCTCCAACTACCTTGCTGTCCAAATATTCTCCCGTCTTTCTTGTCTCTAACATGCTGTCATCTTCTCCGTCCATTCCCCTCTCTTCTCCCTGTTTATCCAACCGTCATCCTCTTTCAAACCTATACATTATTCCTTTACTTCCCATTCCATCCATTGTTTCACAACTCCTTCTCTTCCACATACTCCTACCTCCGTGGGCGACACTATAGGGACAAGGTAAGGGGAACTGACCGATTGCTGCAAGAAATCGTTTTTGCCTCGTCCACAATACAAACATTTCACAGCAGTTGAAATTATAAGTTAATTATCCGAGTATCATGAATTACTCACCAACAATTGCTTACATTACAAGTAAAGAGATACTCAAACGCGGTCCCTGGGGTCTAATTTTCTTGACATCAGACATCAGGGTGCCATGCTTAAATCCGGATCAATTTCAATTTGAATTTGCCGCCGTATAGATCCACTGGAGGTCGCAATTGGCGCTCTTGAAAGCTATAAGAATCTAGTAAACAGTCATAACCTCAACATGGCCGAGATGTTACGTACAAGTGCTGAATGAAATCGTAGAGCCGCTATTATCGAAAGTGTTTGCGCTGAGCGTTATATTTCGAGATAGTTTGATTCTTCTGGTACCCCAGATCAGCTGTTTACGATATTGTGGCTAAATATAATGCTTTGGAGAAGTCTTGGTAAGGTTTGGCTAACCTGGCGAGGAAAGCTTATTCGAGGAAACGCGTGCTTATCCGGATTTCAGCGTTGCACCCTGTGTATACCTGGTGTCTGATTTCAAGGAAAAGATTTTAATTGTCGCGTATCTCCAACCATCGGGTAACGTCTCATCGATTCTCTCAATCGACAAAGTTTGAAAACTATGAAACATAAATCTTCAATGCAAGGTTTTGCAAAAAAAGTTTTCTTTGCGTATTCTCTAAGTGCTTATGTATGTCTGCTTATAAACACATCTTGATCTGGAGCAATTGCTCTTCTGGCACACATTAATTGCATAACTTAAACATTCTTTAGTGCACTAATATGAACTATTACTAATACACAATGGTTTTACCGAAGAAAATTGAATGAATGATTCCCGTTCAACCACCTGTGGTCTCTCAAGCTGCATGTTCATGCTCTTCAAACGCGTAGTTCTGCATGTTATTAAGAAACGAAAGGTCGATGCGTATCCTCTGTGAGCTGGATACTCTCCCATCTGTCTTCTAAGGACGTCAACTAGCCGAAGACGACGTCCTTAAGTGAGGGCGATACGATCCCGCCGATATCCAATCAAGGCGGAGGCGGGGCCAGGATCTGATTTCGAGTGAGAAGTGCCACTCTGCCCTCTGACCCTTGCCCCCTTCCTCCGCCATCCACACCTCCATTCGCTCACAAAGGGCGTTGGGGATGGCATATCGAATCCCCAGTGCTTGTCTCACCAATCCGTAACTTAAAGCGTCGGAGGGTATGGGAAAGAGTGGAGTCCATACTGACGGAAGGTGAAAGAGGCCGCAAGTTTGGAGTGGGCATCACTGGATGATTCCCTTGAAAAAGAGTTAGCCCTCCATTCTCTTTAGCTTTAAGTACTTCTTAGGAGGAAATTTAGCACTCTCATTTCAATGGCTTACAAATCCCTTTAAATCATAGTTTAACATGCAATCTCTCGTGAAATATTACGCAGTAATTTTTCGGGAATGGCCGTACAAATAGGCAGGAACACGTTCCGTAAACGAGCAGCTGGTTTACAGTTTTGTCTCATATAACTTCAATAGCATCTGATTTTTAATATTTTATTCTTAATGGCAAATATAAGACAATAGAATAAATAATAGGTTGTAATGGTTTTAATTTAAACAGAGACAAGGAGATTATATAAACATAAATGCTAAGTATTAATCATAAATAAACTAAAGGGTAGAACATTGTAGAGCCACCTCGAAAGCTACAATTGATAGGTGGAAAGGGGGTACTTCAAATGGCATTAATTTTCTGGACGAGATAGATGGACGAGGCATGCACCAACTAGCTAACAGAAACTTAAGTGGCATGAAGAGATTACGGGTGAAAGGTGACGAGCAAGTAAAAGAGGACTTTTCACAACTCTTTGTCAGCTCCAATATTCTGGTCGTATATAGAATGATTACGAAGCCATTGCGATTTCCAAATTAAAGCTTATGTTGCAAATTGTGCCTATAGTTGCTTTATTTAATTAATATGACAAAATTAATTGAGCGACTAAATTGAAAAACTAGGTTTTCAATTATTCATGGGTCAAAGATTAGATATCTACTGACCAATGATAAACTACAGAATATATTTATTGCATAAAATAAAATCAGAATCATGTTTGACGAAATGAAAAACGAATCATCACCACAATATTATACGGCCTAAGATATCATAAATGTAATATCAAAGAGAAGACGTAGTAAGAATTCAAAATGTATACTCTATTTTTCATGATAGATTTACGCATGCCATATGCTCATTTCTAAAATTCACAGAATACCCCGCAAACTGTAGCCAGCATTTGCGATGGGAAAGGTAGGGCGCCACTCATACAAGCACCACATACATGCGTATGAAACCATTGAAGCGTTTAAAGTTCCAAGAATGTTTCCATTATCGATGCTTCTCTTTATTCATCGTTATACTGACGGAACATACGCAAGAGCTTATGAGATGAATGACGGAGCATATGAAATTGCTTTCCCATCCACCTAAATTCGCTATAAAACCGGTTCATCTGCGTCCGCACAGTGCTCTGCAAGCCTCCGCTAGGGCGCACACCAGAGATTGATGCAACTCCGGGCTTACAAAATCAATAATTGTAGCAAAAACAGTGAGTTTTTCGTAATTTTAAGTTATAATAAATACATAATATAACTCTAATTACGCAGTTTAATATACTGCAGGCACATATGAACTATGGTATCTATACGTAATATACTTCTCTATTTATAACAGGTACTAGTAAAATTATGGACAGTAAAATAAGGATAATTGAAATAATGACAACATATTAGGCTGCTGAAAATTAACTGAAAAAGGAAAATACTCTCTATTCTATTATCTCTGTTGGATGAAATTATTCTGACACATCATCATTCATCATGGCAGTGTAACTCTTTTAGCTCTACACTTTAGCTCCACACTGATCTCTCTCTCTCTCTTATTTTACTAACATGATCTCTTCTACCATATTAAGATAAAGCTAATTATACACTTTAAACATAATTGCTAAAAAACCCTGCTTAAAATAATTAAAGAGATTTAATCTATAATTTAGCCTTCGCTCCTTCAGTGATTCCCAACCCAGCAGTTGATATGATCTTGATACGCTGCTAATTTCATAATAACACTATACAAATCTGCCATCTCATCAATGCACGCGATCTAATTAGGCAAACGATAAAACATTAACTTCTCTCTTGGCCCTTGTTTTTCATATGTTTTATCAAAGAATGTATCAGAGAGCTTTAGTGGGAGTTTGAATTCTTCATCTACATCTACATCTACTCAATACCCCGCAAGCCGCCGCAAGGGCGTGTGGCGGGGGGTGCTAGGACACCACCCATAATTTAGAAAAGAAAAAAAAAAAAAAAATCGCATGCAATAACAACAAAATCATATATAAAAAAAACATGGCATACATTCATGCATGAACACTTACACCCCACACACATGCAAACACTCAAACTACCAACTAACATACACATGCACCTGAAAGTATACCTAACATCTCTATAGTGTTTAATTTTGTTCCGACTTGTAAATTCAAAGTTTTTAATATTTCTAAAGTGACTTCGGTTTCTTGCTATTATGATTACTGATTGTTCGGGGAAAGAATGAGTATTTGTACCTATCTGTCTTGGAATCTATCTCCCTTAGTTTATCTTTGTGGTCTGATCTACCTAAGTAGTGTGGGGCCATTATAATTCCTTCAGTGTCATATTTAAACTCGTTTGTTCTGAACCTTTCTAAAAGTCTAAGCCTCGCTTGTTCTCTCCGCACTTCAAGTGGTTCCCAGCCTAAATCCCCTAAGAGACCTGTCACACTTGTGTTTTTATCATAACAATTTTTAACGAATCTAGCGGATTTTCTCTGGACTTTATCTAAATCTTTTTGCCAAATTTTCTCCCACGGATCCCAAATACTTGCGGCATATTCCAAATGAGGTCTAACTAGAGCAAAATAACACCTCTCTTTAACTTTTTCATTACATTTCCCCACCACCCGTTTTATGAAGCCAAGTTTCTTTAAAGCTGATCCGCATATTGTCCTGATATGTGCTCCCCATGAAAGGCGTGGTGTTAGAACAACCCCCAAATATTTAACTTGATTTGCCGTAGTCAATACTGAACCCTCTATTTTGTAGTTTATATCCTGTTCCTCGCTTCCTTTATTCCAAAATTTCAAAACTGCACATTTATCTATATTAAGTGTTAATCCCCATTTATTGCACCATCCCGAGATATTGTCTAAGTCTCTAGAGAGTAGCTCGCGATCTAGTTGGCTCCTTATTTCCCTGTATATCACCGTGTCGTCAGCAAATAACCTTAGATTGCTACTAACGTGTGTGCTTAAGTCATTTATGTATATTAAGAACAGAAGAGGCCCTATTACACTTCCCTGGGGGACGCCCGAAGTAACATCTCTCTCCGTTGAGCACAACCCATCTATGACTACTATTTGTTTGCGGTTTGACAAGAAGTCCCTAATCCAATTAATTATTTTCTTATTGATCCCATAGTATTTAAGTTTGTGTAACAATTTATTGTGTGGGACTTTGTCGAAGGCTTTTTTGAAATCCAGGAATACTGCATCGACTTGGGTGTTGTTTTCTCCCGATCTAAGTATATCGTGAATGAAGAGACCAAGTTGTGTTTCGCAAGATCTGCTTTTCCTAAATCCGTGCTGGTTATGGATTAGTATTTTCCTACTATCAAGAAATTTCATAATGTTAGTGACAATAACGTGTTCCAATATTTTACAAGAGATCGATGCTAAAGAAATGGGTCGGTAATTGGTTGGTTTATCCCTATCGCCGCCTTTATAGATGGGAGTTATATGGGCTAGCTTCCAGTCGCGAGGCACTGAGCCTTCTTCTATCGATTTTAGAAAAACAATATGTAAAAATGGGGCAATGTCGTCAGCTAATTCCTGAATTCTTGTTCACAATCCTTCATTAATTTTTCTCTCTCCGTTCTCACAGAGTGAACATATTACTCTTGTGTTGGTGCATTCAGTTGAGATTATTTTCAGTAACTTGAATACTCTTTTCTAATCCATGTTGTGGAAATTCTCCACGAATGCCGACAAAAAGGAATGAAATGTTGGCGTATTTGCAGACAAAGATTTCTACTTGCTGGGAATGGAATGGCAGTATATTTGAAAGCAAATGAAATGAATGATCGGTGACTAAGTTCTTTACAGACGACGAGAAAAAACAATAAATGAGCGTAAAAGTTAGCAAGAAATATTTAAGGACTGGTTGAAAAAAATGTATTCCCTAAAACTATAATACAAAAGGTCACGATTGCACTTATTAATTCTCACGAATAAATTTTTGTAAGATGATTTTAGGGATAAGTTAAATGGTTGTAAATCGAAATATAACTGCATGAACCGCTTATTTGTGAGTAATGTTTCTATTTATGTCGGCTAAGGTAGGCGTACTAATGCCAACAGATGGCAGCAAATGGTGCCTAATTTAATAATATATAAACGCACAAAAAGTATTAAAGCATATAAACGGTCGCCTCTTCACAGAACAGACGACTAAAGGTTCGTTTCTCGGGGTAACGCGAAGGCCACGCTGCAAAGGGGATTGGTGCCTGAGGAGTCTGATTCCCTCCTCGTCTCCAAGAAGTGCTATCGGATGAGGCCACCGTCGTGCCTCCAGCCCCTACCCTGAGACCATTGTCTAGGCGATTCCATTAACTCAAGGGAAAAAAGGTGATTATTGTGACGGGCGGCTCTCATTTCCCGGTGTATCATATCTCCTCTCCGTCGTAGGGTCCAGCGGGAGGGATGTGTTATCCTGGCGGTGAATAGCAGTGAGCTGGCTGGGTTCCTCAGGTGACACAGGTGGTCAAGGCGACCACGCTGGACGTGGATTTTTCCAAGGTTTAAATGGAAGAACGTGCAAGGTCCAATGATCATCATTGGACCTTGCACGTGCTTGCAGCATCACTGATCACCGAAGAAACTACGCTTTCTTTCGACCTGAGTGTGGAGGTGAAGCGGTTGAAAGCCCTAGTAAATTGAAGTATTTGTTCTGTCGTGCAGCGAGTTCACCATGTTGATATGGCTTGAAGGTTTAAACATCAGCTTGGAAATTTTTGACTGAAAATTGGTATGGAATTTATTGATCTGTCGTTTCATGTTGTTTGCAGCCACTCTATTGTTTCCTACCCGAATGAGGCATCGCAGACGATAGCGCGTTGGGTAAGCCATCAGAGTACAGCGTATCTATTAGCTCGGTGCATTGCCCTTTGTCTTAAGAAATTGATAGTAAGAAAAGTATCTTAAGTCTTTTTTAAATTTAGAAGAAACTTCAAACGCACGTGGTCAGCAAGGTAAAACACGAATTAAAAAAGTCTAGGACAAATGCATCAACATAATTACACTCAATTTTCGCAATACTAAAAAAAAGATCCGGAGAACGTTCGTCACAATCAAATAATTTAAAGTCTCAAATCATAAAAACAAACAGAAAAAATCTATATCTTTTTGTTGTAGACCTAAGCGAAATGACCAATGGCTCATTGGCCATGCATTCATAGATAGTCGAAGGGGTAATTTACCTCAAAGCCCTTATTGCAGAATTGCATTCGCAGGACAATTAAGACGTGAAACCGGGGCACTATACCTTAGGACATAATCTTTTCTGGAAAGGGAACGTTAAGGGTTAAGGATTAACGAAGTAAAATTATTTATTACTAATTCACAACCATGGAACTAAAACCAAATGGAAGTGTTTCAGAGACTTCATTTTACACATAATTGAGACATATATTCCAAGCAAAATAAAACATAAATACATCGATAGCCAGTTGTGAGAATAAAGCGATTTAAGAAAACGAAGGAAATTATGTCTGAAATAAAAAATAACCTTTAAATCCAGGATAAAAACACCTTTAAAATACACGGAAAAATTCACAACACATCGCAAGGAAAGAAAGAGCAAAGCGCCCGACCAAAGTTTAAAAAGAAAAACTTCTGGCGACTGCTTGAAAGACGACCCTATGGTACTCCATTTAAAAGTATTTGAATTGTAAGGGAATTGTCAGTAAAAGTAGGAAAATTTTAAGGAATACATCTCTCAACTTTTGGAATCTTAATATATTTAGAGACAGAATCCAAAAGTTTCTTTCAAATGTCTATGCTCACGGCACAAGCAAACCCAGTAAGATTCATTAGGAATATGGATGACCTTATAATTAAGCGCAAAGGGATAACACGGCAATCCTGGGCCAGCAAATATTTCCACAAGAGTATTCAAAGAGCTCACGCCAGAAATTAAACTTCTCAGGAGATATATTTAGCACTTCGATTGAGGAATTTGTAGCTTTCCTGGACAGTAAAATAGCTGATCGAAAAAATGTCTTTGAAAGCGAAAATGAAGAAGACCCCAGTTAAACCTCCCAATTTCTTTAATCTGCCTCTATTGTAAATCCCAATAATATCACTTTCAGCAACGTTATGATATTCCTTGACTCTCAAAATCTCATTTACAGGAAAAAGGAAGGATTTAGAATGAACACATCATGAGAAGCCCATTTGAGGCTTTAATAGACGAAATACGTTTTGGCATTTAAGTAAATAAACACGCACATAATAAAATATCACATGCGATTGACCTGGGTTTTGAAAAGTTTCCTTGATAAAGTCCCAAACGCCAAATCAATACTTAAGTTGAAAACATGCTGAATTAAGGATGCAAATATTAATAAAATGAATTCAAGACTTTTTTACTAACCTAATTTACTAACAAAAATAAAAAATAAGCTCTTTTTTTGAGTACAAGTATCGTTCAGTGAGTAAAGTCCACTGAGTAGCATACTAGACCCTTAGCTCTTTCTTACTTAAACTAATGATATACATTCAAAAATAAGAAGCAACATAGGACTATTTACCTTTGGCCGGGTTGCCACCATCGCGTCGGATTTCACACAAAGAAAGCACATAGGCACTATTAGCGGAGTTGCCCCAAAGAAATGGCATTCATTGAACATATTGTTGGAAATTGTAGAGATGAAAAACCAAAGACCTGCAAGAAAGTTTACATATTTTCCTTGCTAAGACCCCAAAGTGAAAAGCGAGGAGCGAATGGTTTCCATCTACAAAACCACTGATGACGGAATTGAGCAAGCAACTGGGAAAGGCTGCAGCATTTGTGAACATCCGACCAAGGGAACACAATACGTCACATATTTCCAGCAAGACCTGAGGTGTGAAACTTAAGTTATGCGAAGACTGAGACCTAGATTAAACCTTTCACAATTACCAATTATGTGGGTATGCTTCAACATGGATGATATAAATCAGCCACCAAAGCACATTGGCAGGACAAACAATTTCCATACAATGAGATATACAGCCAAGTGGATAGTTGCCAGTATTCGTTTTCCGATCTCTATTCTTGACAATTATCAAAGAATGAAACACTTGTAAGGGAAAAATTGGACACTGACTAATGCAGTTAGGAAGGTACAACTAACATCCCTCCTCGACTCATTTCATCACTGGTGACTTAAAAATCTCCGCTTGGGCAAGCCAGGTTATGGGGTATAATGTCAATAATTTTGTAGATATTTGTGAATTGTCCATCCTGCATGAGTGAATGGAGTGCATCTGGTTATTAGTGACTGTGTTGCAAGTGATCCCATTCTTTTTAATGAGTTTTCCTGTTAGTCATGGTGTAGGAAATGGAGTTGTTACCAACAGTATAATATTCAAAATGTGGATGTCGGATTTTACTAATTCCACGCGCCCTTTTGGTGGATCGCGAGGTTCCATTCATCTGTGAAAGTATTTGAAGGGAAGCTGAATGGCTGATGACCTAACACTAAATATCCGGATAAAGTACCAAATTATTTTAACAGTTCTTGAATTATTAATTTAATTCCAAATATTTCGTAATTTACGCACTGCCCGCCTGGACCTGTCGCATGAGGAGTTAGTCTATCAGCCACTAATTCCACAATCACGCGGCACTCCGCGATCCATTGTACGAAGAAAGGAGGAGAATCGACACCATTCATGCGACATTGATTGCACACAATACGAATATTTAACAGTCACTCACTACTCCACAGAAGATGCTAACAAAACAAATAAGGAAACCCAATTAATATGGCAGCCTCAAGTGCACCGACGTAATTACTAGGTGACACTACTCCTCTGCTTATAAAGGATAGACAGTTTACAAAGACATTAGCTCTACAACTTTATTTACACGACATCCCGCCACCCGGAAAAAAGGCGGAAGGCAGAGGGCTTTGGGACCTGAGGCATGCAGTGAATTGAGCGGGAATGTAACATGTAACTATTTTCGCCTGCGCTTACTCATTTCTATGGTAGTTTCTGTCCTTCTCATTTCTTTCTTACTCATGCAAGTCTTTTCACTTCCAAAATATACCCACTTCCATATTATGTCTTGCAAATAATGGATCGCTTCTACGTGCTTAATACGTCGATGTATTTACATTAAAACAACTTTATATTCACAAAACTTTTGTAATAAGTCGCTTACCGCTACTAAAACAACCAAAAATAAATCAATTCTAATTGATTGATAGTTTTAGCATATACTTTAGCTCATGTTTTACGAAACTAACTTTGGCGTTCAAAAAATATTATTTTTTAATCGGTTAGTCTAATCCAAATATCCTCCATCGGCGAGTAGGAAAACTATCTTCATATGAAGTCATCTTTATTTGCATGACGAACTGCGATCAAACCGGTATAATTTAATATTTTTAGCCGTATACACCGGCCAAAGAATACTATGCGCAAATTTTTGCTAGCCTTAGTGCCAAACTTTACTTGTAAATTGACTGATATTAATGTTTATCTAAAAGTGGCTAACTCTGCAGTTTATTTCTTCCTTGAATGCTGCACCTATGTACAGCTAATAGTTGAACAGGCCCGAGTCTCACCCCTGCTGCGGGCCGGGCTCTTTCGCAGGCCCAAGGTGAAGCCGGGGGAGCGGGCCTCTCCTTGGCGAACGCCCTCTCGAAGCGCAAGAAGTGGGCCTGGGGGATCCAACCCCCCAACTCCCTCGGCCGTACCTACCACGCCCCTTGGAACCCACCCCCTAAAACAATACCCTCGTCCCCTGGCGCGCGGCGGCACTTTGTTTAAAGGAGAAAACTTGTTACGACTTATACACCCACCTGGGCAAGGGAAGAGGGGAGGGGGTGGATTTCTTTCCCAAACAAGTCACGATCGCATCCTCGAGTCTGTTTAGTATTTCATTGGCGCAGCGAGCGAACCCCTTCCCCTGCCGCCCCTACGCCCGACGCCTGCTTGATGCCTGACCTCGCCCCCCCCCCCCCATACTCCCGTTTTCCTCGCCTTCGAATGCTGAGTCGGTCGACCAGGGGGGGCGGCGTGGGAGGAAAGGTCGCGGGGAATGGGATGAATACGTATGAAACGGGGAGGAGGGGCAGGGGGCGCACGACCGACTGTCTTTTGAAACCCCGCCACCCACTGCAAGCGATGCACACCTCGTTCGCATGAATGCGGCGAACATTCGCGTTTCCCCGCTCCAAGTTTCAAAGCAGATGCGGGGGGAGGGACGGGGGGGGGAAGGCGGGAATGGGCGGTGAGACTCGGTCGGAAAACATCCCTGCTCAATGCTCTGCATTGGATGACGGGCCTCGCCCAACACTAAGCAGCATTGTTCGTGAAGTCTCCAGAGTACCCCTCTGAACCACCTCTAGAGTATACGGCAGGGGGGAATTCCACGCAAAGCATGCAACTTTCAAAAAAATATTTTTCTTATGCGTTAGATTGTATTAAAAAACAAGCTTAAAAATAAAAATATCAAATAAACCTCCTGGTCCAGAAGTAATACTCGCTGGAATAATTATGGAATTTGCTAAAAACGTTGCAACTTATATGAGAATAGTTTTTTAAGAATCGACAGAAGAAAGTTCATTACCTCACGGTTGAAAGCTTGCTCGCACACTCCCTCCAAAAAGGCAGAGAAAGAGACTATCTGAGTATTTAAGGACCGATTTCTTTAACAACGACATCATGTAAAACTCAAGAACATATCTATGTCTGAATGATAACCTGCAAGCAACCAATAGGGTGTGTGGTATGGAATGACTTCACAACGGAGATGTAGAAACCATATTTAGTTTTTCTCAAATATATGTATCCAAATAAAATTAGACATTTTGCAAAAATGTAGCTCATACTAACAAACAATATTTGCTTCTGTATCTAGATGCAAAATACTTCTCTGCGCATGAAAGGTGGACAACTAGTAGTAAGAAGAACATGTGTATATATATATATATATATAAACCATAAAAAAATATATGCATATAAGCATTTTATGTAACCAAAATACATATATATATAATTATATACATACATACATATAAATATATATATATATATATATATATATATATATATATATATATATATATATATATATATATATATATATGATTAATTTATCTTTGTTAGCGATGTAATAATCTTCCTCTGCATTTGGAATATGCTCGAACTCTACCATAACGAGCACCGGTTTATTTAGAAAAATATCAAGTGAATCGCAGTTAAGGTCTTTGTGCTCATAATATCCTGAAATAGAGAATTAGCGTGTACATAGATGCTACTAACACCTTTGGCAAGTTATTATACGAGGGTCATCCGGAAAGTAGTACCCGTTCGTGAAATAAAGACACAAAAGTAAATATTAACAAACATAAAAAATTTTATTTGAAAGAGGATACTTTAAACTACTTCTCAACATAATCTCCAAGCAAATTAAGGCATTTGTCATAACGTGTGACAAGTTTCTGTATTCCTGCTGCATAGTCCTTCGCCGCCAGCTCATTGAGATACGCGAGGGACCCATCTTGCACAAATTTTTGCATAATGCAGATGGTGTTTAACAATTTCATGAACAATTGTTCGAGAAACATTGGGAAAATGCTCACAGATGTCATCAATTGTGACGCGCCGATCGTTCCTCACGAATTCGTCAACTGAGCTCACCAGTTGGTCTGTAATGACAGACGGTCTCTCCGAACGCTCATCGTCGTGTGTGTTCCCCCTCCCCATGTTGAAGCTGCGACACCACCGCCGAACAGACGACTCGTCCATTACATTGTCTCCATACACCTCCTTTAATTGGCGATGAATATCACATGGGCGAATGTTTCTTGCATTGAGGAATTTAATCACTGCCCTCACTTCACAACTGGCGGCGTTCTCAATTTTTTTAAACATTGTAAACAATCACAGAAACAACACAGGCAATGCTAGCGTCACGCAACTTGGCTCAGAGAAGGCAGACAAGCCACTGAAGCTATCTGACCTCGTCCAGCGGCTACTCGCGTCGTCAGCACTTCATGCGGCACGAACGGGTACTACTTTCCGGATGACCCTCGTACAAGAAATTAATACGAAAAGCAAGCTATTGTGGCATTAATGAGAATGTTAGCAAAGGGTTCAGCAGTTTCCTAACTAACCATCAATAAAGAAGTAGTCGATGGGTTACGTTAATTAGAAGCAGCTTTAACTTCAAAAGTACCGCAGGGAAGAATTATAGAGCTCTTTTCGTTATACCTACATTAACGACCTAAGCTACATAGCTAGTAGCAAGCTCAGATTATTTACAGAGGACGAAGTGGGTTACAGTGAAATAAGGGCACCAGGAGTTTGCGTGCTACTCTCTTACGATGTAGAATACATATTAGAGTGTCGTAATTAGGACGGATTAGGAGGATATACCAGAAAATATACGTTACTTACGTTTTAAGTTTTTGTAAATTACAATATAGATGGAAAATATCATGCAGCGGAAGTACTTAGGTGCAACACTGTTGACAAATCTTTGAAGGGGTGAAATACATGTAAGTTAGCCTTAAAAAAACTGTTTCATTAGACGGATTGTAGGAAGGCGTAAAAGAGAATTATTTTCCTACTATGGTTAGACACGCAATAGGGAATGCAACAATTTCAGAGCGTAAAAATCATTCGCCTTGACTGGGACTCGAACCCAGATCCCTCAATATCCGGTCGAGTGCTTTAGCCACTTAAGCTACCGAGGCGTCCCACCCGAGGGGACGCCTCGGTAGCTTAAGTGGCTAAAGCACTCGACCGGATATTGAGGGATCTGGGTTCGAGTCCCAGTCAAGGCGAATGATTTTTACGCTCTGAAATTGTTGCATTGAAATGCACATTAGCGGATGACTCCGTTAAAAGTTACTGTTGCGGCATCTCCCGCAGTTTCTTTGGAATTACGCAATAGGGAATATCAAGGAAGCATTTTTTATTGACGGGTAAAACGTTTATTATAAAATTTGAAAACATCCAGGGTATTTCCGCTAGAAATTTTCAAAACTGCTATGAGAATATAGTAAGTATGACGGGTAGGTCGAAGGATTTACTATGTTCGTAGCCCATCTATTGACGCAATGAGGGGGCAAGGTTAATGATTTTGAAAGGAATCATTATGGGGTCATATTATACTGGCGGATTTGACAGCGGAATTAAAATAAGAGAGATTGATAGATTCAAGTATTCCTTCCTCCGTTACTTGACAAAGAGTTAGTAGAAAATCAAACCCATGAATTGAAAATATTAACTTGAAGAAAAATATTTCACAATTTATTCAATAACTATATGATGTATATGAAACTTGAATTTGTGTAAGTTCAAAAGTATGTTGTTAGCATATGGACACATCTTAAATAGACTAGGAGATGCTGCTGGGATTTTCATAAAGTTGGTATTATTGACGAGTTTTATTGGGTATAATGTAGAGAAATCAGGTTCATAAAGCATTAATACCATATACTGAGATAAGTATCAAGGTTATTTAAAGAGATAAAGTGCAGAAAACATTAGTTTTAAATATCATTTTCCCCACGAGCAAGCCGAGCTCAGCATAGCTGCATCCGAACGTGCTATGGATGAAAAAGTATATTTCTTTTTTCATTCTAAATAGCGTGGTATATCATATTTATCTCATGGTTTTAAATCTTGAAATATTTTTATGCATTTTTTAAGAAAAACTAATTATGATAAACAATCAAATAGGTTTTAGGGCAAATAATGGCAACGCACGTGGATACATGATATTAAAAGCTTTCCTAAGCGCACTTTCCGGCATTTATTCTGATCACTAATCGTTTTTCGGAATTTGATATCCCGGATTTTACGCTTCTGATAAAATCTGATGCACGATGACTGCTAATAATAATAATTTTAACTTCATCAAGCAAGATTTTTGCTCCTAATTTATTCAAGGGATTTAAATTCCTGTCGATCTATTTGTAAATTTAATAGCCTATAAATAGTATTGTCATGTTTATCGCAAAAAGTTTAAAGAATAGCTCCTATTTACTAAAAAGTAAGTGAACTTGACAACATGGATAATTCAAATGTAAATGGTTAATTTGAATGAAACTAGAAATAATATAATATTCCAATAAAGGAACTTGGAGGGAAGTAATTACTGCAATTTATGGTCTGTTAAATCAATGCCAGTGTTTCCAATATTACTTCGATTATTTTACTGGCTTCATTTTCTCTCCTCAAAATTCTGCCTAATGCTTTTGCCGAGCCTGATATTTTTGCTGCTTCAAATATATAGTATTACAACAACGGCTAAACATTAATACTGTAGAGTAAGTCGTAATTTATTTGCAACAAATGCCACTTGTTTTCCGGAATACGGAGAAAGAGTTTTAGGGCAACCAAGTCACAGCGAGAACAACAATTCTCCCTCAGAAATCACCTTGTGGGAAGTAAAAAGTCTTTAGATTATGTTCCTTCACTAGAGCTCAATTTTAATTCCTTAAAAACTTCATAAAAATGTTTTGGAACAAAAATTCTTGGCTGCGAGTGGTAGGACAAGCATAGCATACCTTGAACTTTGGGATTGGTATCTTGGGCGAAATCATATCCTAAGATTCTAAATTTAGCGAGCGAAGAGTGAAAAAGACTAGAAAATATTTTCAATTTAAATAACAATATGGTTAATTAAACATTGATATAAATGGCTTACGTCAGAATTCGTTTCATTTAAACCTTAAATACACACCGCTTACACATGGATACTAAATATTAATTTAGGCAAGATACATTTTGGTACGGAAGTTTGTGCGCTAAAGCGTGGATTTTAAATATAATGTTAATGTTATCATACGCAAATTGCTTTTATAGCACAATAATAGGCAATTATTTTTCAATCATCCCAGAAGGTTTCTAGTAAGAAAAAGGCTTAGACATTTTCAAACATAATCATGCGCATAAATATATATAAATATTTTAAGTAAGCAGAGTGTAATATGGCCATTACAGAAATGAGGGGTTTGCTAGTCACTGGGCTAATGTAAGTAAAGAGAGCAGTCGAGACTATGCAATGAACTTAAAGAGGAAACGCGACACCGGGGAGTAAATCAATGTGACCCAACAAAATTTCGGGAAATTAGACCACATGTGAAAAATAAATCGCCCTCTACTTGCAAGATCTACTTTCGCAACTAGAGTAACATCGATTCATCTACATCTACATCTACATAATACCCCGCAAGCCGCCGCAAGGGCGTGTGGCGGGGGGTGTTAGGTCACCAACCGTAAAAAAGAAAAATACCACATGCAAAAAAACAACACGGAAAATTACACCCACAGCAGCGCACACACTCATGCAAAAATCCCTTTATCCAATACTCATGCAAACACATATACCGCAAAACAACTAAAAAACTGCACCTCATGATGCAGCACGAAAGCCATCCAACAACACGCAAGCCAGGACAAAACAAGCAAGAAATTGAAACACCACATGAAAATGCACCACGAAACACTCTATCCCCAAGAGTCTGTAAAAGGCAGGAAATGCGACCCAACGTTGCAGGTAGCAGGAATTTCCCCCCGCGGAGAGGGACGAGGGATTGAAAGGGAAACTTAAAAACAGATGAACAGAACACGAATGAGGTCATTCGGAAAGAATGGGTTATTACAGCAAAACACATAAGGTTAGTGGAAGAGCATGCATTTAAATACAACTAATTATTTTTTAGACGCTGAGGGTGGCAAGTGGAATTTTTGCTATCTATAACCCTGCAGTTGCTATCCCGTATTGTCCGTGGGAAGAAGGAGTCCTTGAGTCGGCTAGTTCTGGCATCTATTTCCCGAATTTTATATGCATGATCCAAGCGACTAATGTATGTAGGAGTACGAATAATTTGCGAGACCTCGGTGCTGAAACATGCGGATCTAAATTTATTTAATAATTTCAATCTTGCATTGAATCGTCTCTCAGCCAATGATTCCCACCCCAAATCCATGAGCATTTCGGTGACGCTTTGCGTTTTATCGTAGGAATTTTTTACAAAACGGGCTGCCCGGCGTTGAACCTTCTCAATTTCCCGAATGAGGCCTTTTTCACTCGGGTCCCACACGCTGCATGCGTATTCTAAATGAGGCCTTACAAGAGCGTGGTAACAACGTTCCTTGACCTTCGAGTCACTTTTGCCGACAATGCGTCTAATGAATCCCAATCTTTTATATGCTTGACCGCAGACTTTACGTATGTGAGTCCCCCAAGTTAAGTCTTTTGTGAATGTGACACCTAGGTATTTTACCGTATCAACTACTGCCAGGTCACCTCCAGCTAATTTGTAAGCAAATCCCGTTGATCTTTTAAAGAAATTTACCACTGAACATTTATTATAATTTAGAGTCAATCCCCAGTTAGAACACCATTTAGTAATGCAACCTAAATCCTGCTCTAGAATAAAACGATCCTCATCCCCAGATATCTCCCGATAGATCACCGTGTCATCCGCGAACATCCTAATTTTACTTTTCACTTCGCGGTTCAAATCGTTAACAAAAATCAAGAAAAGCAACGGCCCGATCACACTTCCCTGAGGTACCCCCGACGTGACTCGAACGCTGTCGGAACTAGCGCCATCAAGGACTACCCTCTGTTCCCGCTCTGAAAGAAAATCTTTAACCCAACTTATGGCGCCCTTGTTTATACCCGCGACCTTTAATTTATGAATGAGTTTACCATGTGGGACCTTATCAAATGCCTTTTGAAAATCTAAGAAGATGGCATCCACTTGCCTACCTCTCTCACCCGATAAAAGTAAATCATGTGTAAATAATCCTAATTGGGTTTCGCAGGACCGGGTTTTCCTGAATCCGTGTTGATTGTCACTTAAAAAGTTAATATTGTCAAGGTGTCTCATTATTGAACTGACAATTATGTGCTCTAAGATTTTGCAGCAGATAGAAGTGAGAGATATAGGTCTGTAATTACTGGGATCCTCCCTGTCACCACCTTTAAAAATAGGCGTTATTTGCGCGGTTTTCCAAATCTTAGGTACTTTGCACTCCTTGAGGGATTTTTTAAATATAAACTCAAGGTACGGGGCAATGTTTGGAGCTAAATGTTTTATCACCCTAGCTGGTATATTTTCGGGACCCGGGGATTTGTTGGGTTTAATCTCGTTAAGCAATTTTAGAATTCCTTGTTGGTCCACTGTTATTTTTTCCATGGGTGGAGTATGTATTGTTTCTTGGAGATGTGCGGTGGCAACATCATTCGAGAAAACGCTTTGGAAGAATGAATTTAGGATGTTAGCTTTACCCTCACTGTCTGTATGAATTATATTGCTACAATCCCTTAAGCAAGCCACGGTTTGTTTACTCCCATTTACTTCCCTAACATATGACCAGAAAGCTTTGGGGTCAGTGTCCAAGTGCTCGCAAAGTACTTTGCGTTTAAAGTCCAGTAAGGCGCTACGTAATTGTGTTTTGGTTTCAATTTTAGAGGATCTATATGTGTCCCATAATTGTTTATTCTCAGGGGATGATGTGTTCACGCCTGCCCTCTTTACCCTAGAGTGTAGCATTCTCTGCTTTCGAAGGCCTTTTCTAACGTCTTTATTGTACCACCTGGGGTCGCGATTTGCTTTAACGTGTTTTATAGGTATGAAATCTACGATTCCTTTTTGCATGATATTGACAAATTCTGTCCAAGTTTCTTCCACGTTGACATGACTTAAGCGGGTTTTGAACTCGGGTAGTGAAGAGTTTAATTGATTGGCAAAAGATTCAAAGTCTGCTTTATGGTAATTATAAATTTTTCTTTTTGGTTTAACAATCATTTTTATTTCTATGTCCAAGTGGACATTAATTGCTTTATGGTCACTCAAGCCCTCATCAGTTGATACACTAATAATACGTTCAGGCGTGTTTGTAAGAAATAGATCCAATATGTTCTTTCCACGGGTGGGCATGCGTACTGCTTGATGGAGGGAGTTTCTTTGAACCAATTTTATCATGGAATTGCAAGATTCGCGATCGCGGGTCCCAGATTTAACGATATTGTTGTCCCAATCTATACCAGGGAGATTAAAGTCGCCACCAATTATGTTTATGCTGTTATTATATTTACGTGTAAAATTGTAAATTTGATCGTTGAGGGTGTGAAGTGTTTTCAAATCTGAGTCTGGAGGTCTGTAGAAAGAGCATAAATTTATGTTGGGTTGATTGGTCCGTATTAAGGTGCACCAAACATTGGATATATGCAACCGCTAGCTCACCGTATCTGGTTCGAATATCGACGGTGGTAGCATTTTTCAGGCTATCCCAATCCCTAGTCGGTTTACACTGCACTTCTAGTGGGCCACGCCTTTCGTCGGAGTGGACTTAGTTGCTAGCCTCACTCGACAAAAGACGCAATGTGTCATTCCTTCCTTTCTGCTAACGTCACCCCGGTTGTGCAAGGTATTCGCGTGGTAACGGCGTCGACGAAACTTTAAACTTCCTTACTGCCGTGTAAAACACGCGCCCTATTGAAAATATCCTCCATTGATTACAGATAAGCATTGTACAGTAAAATTATTTTTAGCCCAAAATTACCTTCTTAAATATTTCAAATTTTTCTTTGCCTTGATTTCTTACGACAAACAATCTCTGTCAAATATAAATCCTTTTTTTCTTCATTAAGTATCTTACATCCTTGCACCTCAATACGAAGCGTTTCAGCTAGGAGGTCGTGAGCGGCCAGTAGTCGACTTAATCGTAACCCACGGAGTGTCCAATACTATTCTTCTCATTTGCTTCTACTCTGTAACAGGAATGAAACCAGCATGCGAGCGATATTAATTTGCAAAAAAAACACTTTGCCTATGGTATCTATTCCCATACCCATTCATTGAGGAAGGTCAAATAAATTAATTTTAAATATTTGTCCCTCACATGGTGACGGAATAAAAAATAATAATAAGTCGTCATGACTACGGGACTTTCAGCAGCAAAATGACTGAATTGAATTTTCAGGGCGTGTGCCTTGCATCGCCCTAAGGAAGTGTTAAATTTCGTCGACGCCGTTAACAAACGAATTCCTTGCACAACGGGGGTGGCGTTAGCAGAAAGGAAGAAACGGAGAAAACATTCAGAATGGGAGTTGAAATGTTAAGGCAGCATTTGGCAATTGAGAATTTCAAGAGGGAGATGAAGAGAGGGATATATGTTAGGACTGGGGGAGGTGACATGGAGGAAGGGCGAGGATTACTCTAGGGATAAGTAGATTAAGTGAAATGTATGCACAGCCGGAAGGAAGGGAGGGAGCGTATGTATGGGCGAGGGTAAGTGAGTCTGAAGGGGGATACAAATTGCCTCACTTTGCGCTTCCTTAAGAGGGGATTGAGGAGGTAAGCGGAAATAATTTCCCCGTAAATCACCGCACAACTATAAACTTGTAGTTCACTTTTAAGAATACTTTTTATAACACTATTAACGGTCTAAAGGTACTTTCTCCTTATTTTTTAAGAATACGGAGTCACACTTGAGCCACACGAGCGGGGGGGGGGGGCGCTAGATGTTACTTGTGCTTAATCAGAGCTTCAGAAATTTATTGGATCTTTTGCATGCGGTTAATAGATATGTCCCGAATTAGTTTATTGGATGATTGTTAAAACGGTACCCTCATAACTTGTGAATCGATTTAGAGTTTTGGATTATAACAAATTCCTTTTTGAAATCCAAGAAAATCGCATTTACTTATTTGCAACTTTGTTTTGCATGATGCTGTGCATAAAAAACCCTAATTTCGTTTCAGGTAATGTTCCTATTCTATATTCGTGTTTTTTATTGGATATGAGATCACGAGTGTCAAGGAATGTCATGCGGTTGCTAAAATGACATTCACCTGGGTTTCAAAAGAGAGAGGGGACTCACTTGAACTTGGTCAGCAACAACTGGGGCTTATCTTTATCTCACTCTCTTCAGTTAGGTATGTGGTTAGCTATTTTTTAGTTCGGGGAAAATATAACTTCCTTAATCAAATTGATAAATATATCTTTTTAAGAGAGTGTAATTTTTGAATCAGCCCTATGAGTACTTCTGCTAGAATATTGTTTGGTCCGGAGGATTACTTGTTTTAACTTCGAAGAGTATGTAATCCGTGTTATCTCTTTGTCGCGTAACTACCATAATGCCGCCTGTTTTTCTTATGTCTTTAACGGAGATTTCGCTAGAACATTTTAGTGATGCGTACAGGCGCTTTGAAAATGTATATTTGAATCATTCGCCATTTGAATACTGCGTGTACATAAGTATGTATTGAATTCCTGATGACGGTTTTTACATGGTAGGTGTTCAATCAAAAGTCCTCAATCCAAAAGAAAGTGTGCGCAATTTGGCGGACCACTGGAGGATATTGTTCACTCAATTTCAGGGCTAGGCAAGAAATTCAAATGTCTTTACCCCAAAAACAAATGTATATACGAACGATATACCGACTGTAATACAGTCTATCGTATTAAAATCGGCAGAGATTTCAATTTCTCACTTATTGATTGGGGCATATGTAGTTTTTTTTAAATGTGGTTAAAACAAGGAAATTTAAGAATCGCGAAAATGTCCTACTATGTTGAATTCCATGCATCATCTTACCTCTTCACTAAATAGAATTCATGCTATATTAACAACAAGGGTACTCGAAAAGGTCTTAAATATAAAAATGAATGAAATAATAATATAATACAGAGGAATATATGCAATTTTCTCAAACAAATGAGGTCAGAATTAAGATGACCAAATGAAAAATTAAAATTTTTTAAACCCGGACCATAGTGGCTTGAAATGTATGTTAAATAGTTTGTTTTTAAATTTTAAGAAAGACAATGAACGCCCAATTTCTGGGAAAAGGCTGAATCAATTGCATGACATTACGCGTCCACTGATAAAAAGGTTGACTCCAGGTAAATTTAATACAGATTACAGCGAACCGAGTTGATACAACACGGCATTTAGTAAATTGCTAAGAGGTTCAGGTCTATGTCACGCTTCATACAAAATACATTATCTCTAGTGGCGAACAGGAACAGATCATTAAATACCATAAAATATATATGGATAACGGCGTCAAGGTATTTTGGAAAGCATTAAAAGAATCAAAAGGGAATATATAAGCTGAAAATTTTCATTTAAGCCAAAAATAATTTTATCCTATGTCATATTCAGAGAAATAAATATACGGATGATTCACTCAAAAATGATAAAAACGAGAGTGACTAGCATTTTAGAAGTCTTAATCAAATTCTTCCTTTCAAAAGTTTTCATTAATGTCGCTCCGAAAGTCCACGATAGCATAGCAAATCGTTTCCGTCAACCAATGCCCCAAATTTCACAAAATAGAAAATGACATTCGCAGAAAAAAATTAACCCTAATAAACCCTACGGACCCGATCATATACCAACTTATATATTTAAGGAACTTGCGTCGGAATTTTCATGGCATCAATCAATCGCATTTGAGAAGTCCCCAGTAATAGGTTCCCAGTGACTGTGAACCGGCTAAAGTAACACCTACATTTAAAATTGGACAGGAAGGAACCGAATGTTTAAAGACAAACTTCCCTCTTATTATTGTAATGAAAGGTCATAAAACTCTTTGTTCGATAATGAGGCACTTTGATAGTCATGTATTATTGATGATAAACTAGAATATGTTCCAAAAGGGTAAACCCTGCGAGGCACAACTTGAATTTTCTGTGCATCGCATTTTGAATTTGTGAGAAAATAACTTGTCTAGTGGACGTGAATTATCTAGGCTCTAAAAAAACACTTCTAAGTATCTCCTGATAAAGCTACTCACCAAGCTTAAGCTCTGCGGCATTGATAAAATATAAATATAATTTAAACTAGCGAGATGGAACTGATAGATTTAAGATTTAAAATTTTCCACGAACGTTAATGGATCAGATGACATTGTCCAACCGTTGTAGGGGTGAATAATTAGGGTTACAATTAGTCTGGTGCGTAATAACCCCCTTCCACACACCCTAGCTCTGTCTTGCAGGGTACTAAAAATATAAAAAGGCATTTTGAATGCTCGAGGACAAATGGTAGTCATAGATGGCGTTAGTTCTAATGTAATAGAAGTCACTTCAGGTCTTCCTCAAGGGAGTTCCATTGGATCTATTTTATTCCTTCTTAACGTTAACGATATTGCCTCCGTGGTTTATAGTAAGAAACTCTTATTTACCGACAAACTAGTGGATTACATATGTATTCGTTTCCTTAAGGATACAGAAATTTATCAGATCTCCTCAATGCATTACAATTTCAATGATGCTCTTGGCAACGAGAGTTAAATTAAAAAGGTGTGTAGTGATGGATTTATGGAATAGGGGTATTTCCCCCAAACTGCACCCAAAATACCGAAGTAGGAAGTGCAGGCTAGATTAATTTATTGCACGCTACCCTCGGTACGGCCTCTTCCGTGTAAAACATATACGGGGAGTATATGCACAAATATAGGATTTATTCGAAGTGAATTGGGGAAATGTGACCAGAAGATTAAAGAGTAATCTTACCTTCAGTGCATTAGAGTTTATGCTCCACTCCAATATCTCATTTCAGGTGCATATTAATTAGAAAAGTAAAATGGTAATTCACAGATCAGGTTTATCAATTTATTTAATAGATTTCTCAATATTCTTAACAGTTTCTTTATGTGTTTTCGCTGAATCAGAGCCAAATGAAGGCCGAAAAATGGATTACGATGTGTTAAAGTTAGCTAAAATTTAATCATAAAAAATCCGGAACATATTATTTATTTTTGCTCATGTTATTAGCTTTTGTATTTGAGGTACTGGAAAAATTGCATTAACTAGGCAATGCGGTAATTGGTCTTTATGTATTCAGGGAATCGCAAAACTTCTTTATAAAACAAATGACAAAAAAATTCCTTGAAAAAAGCAGACAATCCAAATTGCAGTTCGTATACTTTAATTTATTCTTCGTGTTCCCAGAGTTCGAGCACATAGGGGGGAACTTGCTCCTTTTTACGGCTGGTGACCAAGCACCCCCCGCCACACGCCCTTGCGGCGACTTGCGGGGTATTATGAAGATGTAGATGAAATTTATTTTATGCCATCGGAACCTTGGGTAATTCGATTGTACATGCATATAATTAGTAATTTGAAAAGCGTCATTGCAGGTGCAGAAGTCATTAAAATTCAGCTGTTTTGTATCTTTCGGGAAACATTGAAACAAATTAATTGTTTCAGTTCATGGTGGAGGTAAAGGGATAATTTTGGAGAAGAACGAAAATACCTTAGGCAACAGGAAAATCACGAACTAAGCCAGTTATTATTTGCACTACTTGTAATGGAAGTGAGAGGGAACTGTCTAACATAAGCAGGATGTTTGGTTATCTCCATATTTTGTGATATTAGACACAAACAGGTCATAAGTTAGTGAAAGTGTATCTGACAATATAAGAATGCAGATATGACCGCTTTATCCTGAAACTCGGGCCGTTCTAAAAGGAAGTCAGGTGGCAGTTATTTTGTTTGGTGAAAGCAAGTATGCAAGAGCTAAAATTAATGAAGGAATAAATTAGAACCGCGCACTATCACCTTGATGGCGTGGCGTGGTTTACGTGACATCTGCTGTCAAGCCAGAACTGACTGGCTTAGTAGGTCCAGAATGAGTATTCCATGTAGACATTTTTAATTTATACTACTATTATATGTTATGAAGATCATATCACTATGGTATTTGGTAAAGATTGTCTGTGACTGTATGTTGTATTAATTGCCTCAATTCTTTGTACGTCATATATGATGAAGATTTTACTACAATTGTAAATAATAAAGAAATAGCAATAAAGTAAAAGTTCCATATGCAAATATTTAATGTGTACACTGAGCAGGCAACTATTGGGACTCGGGATACGATGAGAGAGCGTACGAAAATCGAAGAGAAAGAATGATTGTGTGGCGATTTTGGGGACTTCAGGGTCTGTTCCAAAAGTATTTACAATGTATTTTTCGACTCAAAAGGCGTTATTTATGAAGTTTTCGTGCTTAAGGGACAGGCATTCAACAGTTAGTTTCTCAAAGGAAGCCCTAGAAACCCTGCGAAAAAGAATGCAACCCGTCAGGAAGTTGACCTTAGCCCAAATGATGGTTGAACCACAACAACGCCACCCCGTCATACACCACCTTCCTCGTTAAGCACCTCTGGCCAAGCACGAGGAGGCAGCCCCACCCTACAGCTGCCCTGCAGCCCCGATATGGCACCGCCGGTCTTCTTTTTGCTCTTAAGAGTAAAATGAGATTAAAAGGCAACCATTTTTGAACGCTGGATAACGTCAATGAAGGCTTGAACGAGGCTCCTGTCAACAACTCCCAGAAAGTGTACCGCGAAGAAGAAGCGCTGGCATCAGTGTGTCAATACATAAGGGCACTATTTCGAAGTCTTTTAGCAATATTTACTTTTATAGGCAATAAATTTTGCTTACGCAGTTTGGGTCGCGGTAGTCTAGTAGGTAGAACGTTGGACTGCTGACCGGAGGGTCCCGGGTTCGATTCCCGACTCTCTGGGCACCTGCTGCTCCATCCAAGCTATGTGATTTTTCGGGTACCACATCTTCCTGGGAAACCATAACCGACACGGGGAAAGGAACTGGCCCCCCTACCCTGATATGTGAATTTCACACGCCGTATAGGGGCTTAGTACTGGGTGATCTCTACCATCACCTACTAAACCGACCTTCAGGTTGATTATTGTGTTTATGGTTTTTTTAACCAGTTTATTCTACTTATTTTTGGGACAGTCTTCTATCATAAAAAGACATAAAAGAAAAATGACATTTCAACATTACTATCATGTATTGAGAGGTATTTAAAAAAACTGCCTAAATATAGACAAGTTTAAAACTAAGGTAACGGTCATCAGGCAAACCGAGAGGAAAATCGTCAAGGCTTACTGGAACAATTTAATAGTGGAAGTCTTGTCATTTAGGTGGCAACACAGCCCGTGAGAGAAGAAACAAGAGGGATATTAAAAACAGAAAAGGAATAGCGGAGAAACAGAACAAGCAGCTACCAACGGCAAAAATTACTAGCAAAGGCAAAAGGAATGGAATATTTAAAATCTATTAATGGAGTGTACATTTTTTAGGTGTTATGTTTTAGACGATAGGAACAGAGCAGAAATAGAGGATGGAGGCGATGAAAATATGGTACTACCGACGGATGATGAAAATCATATCGATAAACAGAGAAAAAAATGTAAAAATAATTTGAAACATTAATATAAATCAAAGCCACAGAAGGATAAAGGCCTAGAATAGTTATCAAGAATACAGCAATGGCAATTGCCATAGCAAGGAGTTGTGAGAGAATAATTATGCTGGCTGCGAATAGGATCGTCATGAGAGACGTGACAAACCAATCCATGGATTTTTTGTCACAGAATCCGTGATGAGGAGTGAGGTGCTGCACAAGAGGCGATTGAATATGGGACGGTGTATTAAGGTGGGCAGAGATGAGAGGGATCAGGGACCCACGGCTTGGCCCTTGCACCGCAGGCGAAAGGGTGGGATGAAGGCAGGAGCAGGACGGTAGGGGGTCCACCCATTAAATCGTATGTTCCAATGAGAAGAGAAGAAATAGTTTATCACGACCAATGCATCGCGAATATTAATTAGTTTATTTTAGGATCATTCGTAGACGTTTGACATATAAAGAAGAAAGAAAATATCCTTTTATTAGCAAGTGGAAAGGTGTGGTTATGCATTAAATTCAAGTTCATATACATAGCAATTCGATCAGTAGACATTTTCAGGGATTTTTTAATTGTTTTCGATTGACTTGGCGCGTTGGTAACTTGGTTAATACAGTGCATTACTTTCTTGCACAAAAAGATATTAAAAGAAGGCAATTTAAAGAGAGAGATGATAGGAGAAGTTTGTCAAAATCTTTGATATGGAATATAAAGTTACGCGATTCTAAGCCTCACGGGAGTCGTGGTGAGAATATGAGCGTAGAAAGGAGGCCTTTGAGAAAATGAAGTATGGAGAAGAATTAAGAGATTTTTTCTGTAGGCTATCGTAAAAGATGTTTATGAAGATAAAAGGAGAGAGTTCAGAGAAGATATTGAAAGCCAATGGGACGTCTCGTGATGGTAGGGCGAATGATAGGCAAGCCGGGGGGAGGAAAAAGAACTGGAGAATCGGCCAATAGGAGGCCGGCAACATAACCTGGAGTCACACAGGACAGCGAACTTTGGAGTAGATAAGTCCACCAAGACCCATCCACAAACAACTTCCCATAGATATGGATTCTATTTCACATCTAGGAGGATAATTATCAGCAAACATAACGGAATACAAGGTCTGTCCCAAAAAACAACTATAACAAGTCCGGGGTAAAATAGTAGTGCCTTTAAAAGTATATATTACTAAGAGTCTTCAAAACAGCACCCATTTGCATCAACACGATGCCAGCGCCTCTACCAGTTGCGGTACACTTCCTGGAAGGTATCGACGGGAACCTCATTCTGGTACCTCGTCGTGATCTTTTTGACGTTATCAAACGCTCCAAAATGGTTGCCTTTCAAGCTCCTAATTACTCATGGGTACAAGTGTGTTCAGTAAATACGTTATCTAAAACATTTTGGTCACCTCCACAGCAGTTAAAGAGATTTCTACGAGAGTATCGCATAAGCAGCGTTCTGATCTTCCGACAGAACCTTAGGTGCTAAATTACCATACAACTAATTCATGGCTAAATCCTGTGGAATAATGCAATACACCATGGGTTTCGGAGTATTCTAGTCTTCTGCTAACGTTTTGACACTCAGGCGTAAATCTGAATAGAGAGGTTCTCTGACCATTTGCACATCTTCGTCGAATTGTGACGTTGACGGACGTCCAGGGCGTTCCTCATCGTCAACCTCCTGTTCATTCTCCCGGAACATCTTTTGCCAGCCAAAAACCCTTAAGTGGGACATTCCTTCATATTTGTAAGCTACCTTCACCGAAGTAATGGTTTCCCAACCCGATTCTTAGAACTGAAAGCTAACAATTGATTATCTGACCTCCGTTGAACGTGCAATCGCGAATTCACGACGCGATCCGTGAACAGAAGATCAGTCTAGCAGTGATCCTCTCATTGTAACGGCACATAAACAACTAGTGCAGGTCGCGTTACTTTGCCTAAATTTTCAACCACCTCTCCCGTTAGAAACTGTCCAACTAGAGTATTGCGTGTTTGTGGGACAAATAATTTTACTTATTTGTGAGACATATCCTGTAACTGACCCAGAATCTTTAAGAATACAGCATCCACTCTTATTATTTTAATGAAACACTTTCCCATATCATTAAACCACTATGGTCAGTCTTCCTTGAATGCTCGTAGAGGGTTGACGTGTTTAGCGGTCGCTCCGTCCCACTTTCACTCCCAGACAATACTCGCTGCTGCAATGCCTCCCAAGGTCAACCATAACGGACCAAAGGACGATCATTTCCCATGACCACGCCGAGTTAAAGTCCATGCTGGAAACAATAAACAAAACCATGGCGAGTTTCCAAGAAGAGCTGGAAACTGCAAAGAAGGACGGCTCCGAAGAAAAGATGGTGAAAATTACGTCGCTCGAAGAAAGATTTATCAGCTTTCGAAATGGAATCAACGGAGACCTAAAGCATCTTTCTGAAAGGTTGAAGGACATTGAAGAACGCGTCTCCAGGTTTGACTACCGCCTCGATGATCTTGAGCAGTACTCGAGAAGAAATTGTCTTCTTATACATGGGATCAATGAAGAAAAAGGTGAGAACTGTTTGCGTGTAGCCACAGATTTCTTCATTAATAAATTAAAGGTAAGCGTGAACCCCATGTCCCTTGACCGAAGCCACAGGATAGGTCCATTTAAGGAATCCCACAAGTATCCTCGACCCATCATCGTAAAGTTTATCTCCTATCAAGATAGGGATCAAGTGTGGAGGGCAAAAAGAAACCTAAAAGCGAGCGGGTTTCTCATAACAGAGTCACTCACAGCCACTAGGAAGCGTCTGCTACTTGCCGCCAAAGATCTCGCCGGGCCGAAGAATGTATGGACACAAGATGGTAAAATAACTATTTTAAAACCTGATGGCTCCAGGATTTATGTATCAAATGAAGGAGACATGCAGCAGGCGAGTGTTGATTATAACTCTCGCAATATTTCATCGAGGAGCGGACGCCGCTAACCCAGTGTGTGAATTGCCTTGAAGGCATACTTGCCTACCACGAGCATTTTTGACCAACCGCTTGCAGATAGATTAAAATAATTAAATACAGTGATTTGTGACTTGCCAGTGCTCTCTCTACTACCGCGAACACATTCCCTCATAGTACCTTACCGCGCCGCACTCTTACCTTTTGGTACTCGAAATTCCTGCCTTCCGTGCTTTGTGCCTCTACATTCTCGTCGCCCACTCTCCGGAAATTGCTCCTGATCTGCCTTCTTTCATTCTGTGATAGTGACTTCCCACCACATCTTACTCCTGCATCTCTAACCTTCTATACCCTGTTGCTGCTTGATCCAGCTCACCTGTTCCTGATCTACGTTGCGAAGTCATCAAGTGAAAAGTGATTTAGTGTCAGTGCCCAGTGCTTTTCCCCTAGTTGTCTTAAATAGTGCCTCCCTTTTAAATAGTGTCTTATATTCTTTTTCCCATTTGAATAATCATCCCGTAGTGCTGTGTTTAGAAGTAATTTAGTGAAAATTTATTTAGTGTCAGTGCGTAATGCTTTTCCCATATCTCACTTGATAGTGCCTTCCTTTCAATTGAGTTTGCAGGATCTTTATTTACTTGTTTCCTGCAATTGTTTAGTCTTTGCGTAGTGCAGTGCTTAGCGCCTATCCCATCTAGTGCTTTTCTGAACAATCTCGTAGACTACCTTAACAAATACAGTGTATCGCTATTAACGTACCAATGCTTTTAATCTTGTAAATACTTAGATCTTTAATATGTTTAATTCTTTCCTCTTATGCTTCTGCTTGTGTTAATCTAGATAGCTTCGCTATTTCCAGTATTTATCTAAGAAGTATGATGAACCCCTCTTTTGGCTCTCAGGTTCCTAAAAACATAACTTCCCAGTCGTCACCCGTAAGCCATTACGCCTTCCCAAATTCCCAAACTCATTATCGCATACCCACTACCTTACCCCCACGGCAGGACACCCTCGGCCATACCCCGCCAGTAACACCATCACCGCAGGATGCTCTCCCACTCCTTTCCACTCAAAATACCTTGACCCCCACAGGTAACATCGCTAATCCTTGTCCCTCATACACGACTGAATTCCCCGATAATGACCTTGTGTCATTACATTTTACCCAGCTACCCACAAAATACCGGTTCGGATTTTCCCAAACCTTTTCGCCCTTAGACCCTTTTGCACCAGAATTCTTCCCTAAAAGCCACCACAGATCCCTAAATCCTCTGGCACCGGAATTCGTCTCTTTCCAACTTGAAGGTAAAAATACGTCTCGAAGACTTTCCTCTGCAACCATTGATCTACGTGAACGATACGTGGCTCCAAGTAAATTCTTTAACAATCAATTAACCTTATGCAGCATTTTTAGATCTCACCCTCGTTCTTTTCAAATAATTTACCTCAACGCCCAAAGTCTCTCTGCGCACCTTGACGAATTGTGTCAACTTCTACCTGACAACGACGTTCATGCAATTTCCATCGCTGAGACTTGGCTTAAGCCTCATATGCCTACCTCATCCATCGACATTCCTGGCTACAACTTCTATCGACATGATCGTATCGGCAAGGGTGGTGGAGGCGTAGGTGTCTACGTGAGAAAAGATCTCTCATTCAAAATTATATCAAAAAGTTCTTCCGTTTACTGCAAAAGACCCGAGTTTGCATTCTTAGAGATAACCTTCAACCTACAAAAAATTCTTTTAGGCATAGTTTACCGCCCACCCAAGATAGGTTATTTTTCCGACTTGGAAGAAGCATTATCTTCCCTCATTCCGAACTATGACCATGTTATTATTACTGGTGACTTCAATGCCAACTTTCTTTCCTCAACTCATGACTCTAAAACAATTACTAACTCTATGTCATCCCTCGGTCTTAGTATACTTCCCCTAGAACCTACCCATCATACATCTTCATCAGCCACTTGGCTTGATGCAATAATTACAGCCAACCCTGACAAAATCACAACATATGGGCAACTTTCTGCCCCAGGAATATCCATGCATGATGTGTTATTTTTAACATACTCAGTTAGATGTCCTAAATTTAAGCAGAAATTCATTCTTACTCGCGATTTCAAGTCCATAGATGACAAATACCTGGTATCCGATGCGGCTACCATTCCATGGCAGTCTATAGAATTCATCAACGACATAGATAAAAAAGTAGAACTATTTAATACGTTCTTAAATGATCTAGGAGACAAACATGCACCGTTTAGAAAAATCCGACTGTCCAAACCACGCTCCCCTTGGATAACAGATGAAATAAAATACTTGATGCGTAGGCGTGACGCAGTCTATAGCCTGTTTAAAAAACATAAAAACGAAAATGTATTCAATATCTACAAAAAACTGCGTAACAAAACTAAACAAGTCGTTAGAAATTCCAAAATCAGATATGCCTTCCAAATATCTAAAGAGCCCCCGTCACATATTTGGAAAAGCTTGAAGTACCTTGGTGTTGGAAAAACTAAAAATCAACACTCCCTACCTGCTGACATTTCTCCAGACGACCTAAACCGTTTATTCACAACCCCACCGACGGAAATCGACTTTAATGCAAAAAATGAATACATATACAGTTTGCAAAATTCTGAACCAACTCCAGTTTCTGCTGGAAGCTCATTCAAAATTTCTCCCGTCACACAAATGGAAGTCCTCCAGGCCCTCAAAAAAATCAAGTCCTCCTCAGATGGAGCTGACGGAATTTCAGCTATTCTCATACAAAAGTTACTTCCCATTGTACTTCCTGTTTTAACTCATATCTTTAATTGGTCTATTTTAACTGAAACATATCCCTCCCTCTGGAAACGTGCCCTCGTCCGTCCCATCCCCAAAAAATCCACACCCACTAACATTGCTGAATACAGACCAATCAGCATCTTGCCTCCTTTATCAAAAGCATTCGAGAGACTCATTCACAAACAAATTTCAAAGTTTCTGAATGAAAATAACTTACTTGATCCTCTACAATCTGGCTTTCGGTCCTCTCACAGCACAGCTACCGCTCTCCTTAAAATAACAGATGACATCCGACTATCCATGGATCGCAAAGAGGTGACAATAATGACTCTCCTAGACTTTACCAAAGCCTTCGACTCTATTGACAATGATACTCTCTTAGCAAAACTTCAAAACCTGAATTTTTCTTCCTCGTCTTTACTGTGGATTCGCTCATACCTAAGTAACCGATTCCAAAGTGTCACTACACCTAATTCATCCTCTAACTGGCTTCAAATACACAGGGGTGTTCCACAAGGATCCATTCTTGGACCTTTGCTTTTTTCCCTGTATATAAACGATATTAGTAAATGCATTTTAAATTGCAATCATCACCTTTATGCCGATGATTTACAAATATATCACCATTCCCGCCTTCAAGACCTACCTACAATTATAAACGAAATTAATGCAGATCTGGCTGCTTTGTCACTATGGGGAATAAAAAATTTATTGAAAATAAACCCAATCAAAAGTCAGTCCATCATAATTGGATACCATAAAATACATTCTAAAATAAGTATTGATAAACTACCACCACTAAAATTGCAAGGATCTATCATACCATACCTAAGGACAGTAAATAATTTAGGCTTAACCATAAATGAAACATTATCTTGGACTGATCATGCAATTGCTATCTGCAGAAAAATTAACTCATCCCTGCATTCACTGAAAAGGTTAAAGCACATTGCTCCCCCCTCCTTAAAGATGCTTCTTGTGTCCACTCTTCTCATACCCCACTTTGATTACTGTGATGTAGTATACCAAGACCTTTCAGGCGAACTAAAAACCAAACTCCAGAAGACCCATAATTCCTGTGTGCGGTTCATATGTGATCTTAGGAAGTACGATCATATTTCCGACTCATTTAATAGAATATCCTGGTTAAAGCTAGAAGGCCGCAGGCATTTACATATTCTTTCACTTCTCTACGGAATACTTTCAAAGCACACCCCTAATTATCTATACAAAAACTTCCTCTTCATCAACTCAATCCACAACAGAAATACCAGGGGTAATAACAAACTTCTTGTCCCACACCATCGCACGGAAATCTATCACAAATCTTTTCATGTTACAGCATGCCGTCTGTGGAACTCTCTCCCAGATGACATAAAAAACTCTTCATCAACAACAACATTTAGAAGAGCACTTCACAAGTTCATTTTCCTCAGGTACTTAACTTAACCAGTATCCCTCCGTCATTCCACTCAGCTGTTATACAGATCACTGTGTCTACTTTGTTTTTTACCCTGCTTTTTGTTTTGTCATCTCAAGCGGTAGGAGTTTGCGTAATTATTTTTAGAAACATCAAGCTTCTCATTACTCCGCATGTGTTGCCAATGTATTTAATTTCTCCATTTCAATTTCAGTAACTTAATAATATGTATACTCTGTAAAAATGATTGTTACAATGTACATGTATCTTTCCTCTAAGTAATAGGGTTTTCGCAGGTTTTTCACACCCCCCTTCTCTTCGTGGGTGTTTTTCCTGCGTGGGTTTTTACTAGTTGAGCAATGCCACGCTCTCCCTAGCTTTTCCCACAAACCTCATTCTTTGCTCAGACTTTCCTCATTTTATTGTACTGTTGACTTCACTGTCATTTAATTTGAGTATATGTAGGTGTATTCTTAATTTATATATGTATATGTATGTATGTATGGGTGTGTATGTGCGTACTTATGTTTGTATTTATGTATGTGTATGAATGCATGTATGTATGTTTATGTGTGTATGTGTATGTGTGTGTGGATATGTATGTATATGTGTAGGTATGTGTATGATAGGTATGTATGTGTGTGTATGTGTATGTATGTGTATGTGTGTGTCTATATATATGTATATACTGTTTTCTTTTCGATGTGCAAATCTGTGTTAATGAATTGATGTCTGTCTATATGTATTTATGTGTACATATGACTGTATTTATAAGTTTAATGGCTAATATAATATGTATATGACGATGGGTTAAATGGAAGAAGGGACCATTTGGTCTCAATTTCGCCCAAATAAAGACCACTATCTATCTATCTATCTATCTATCTATGGTGCACCGTTGATGGAATTAAAAGGTGCGCTGACAAACAGCTTACACTTTTCTGGGCGATTTGGTGCTTCATCATCACTGCTGTGCATGGTATCCTCTGGTTCTCATAGTTACTCCGTGAGTGCACATACTCAAACAACCTCGTTGCCTTCCTTGAATTCCAGCCGAGAATAGCCTGAGAATCGCCCCATCCAGTGCTGAGTGGACGCGGCCGTGACTGCGTCGAAGAAGATGAAAGGGAGGGTGGGAGGAGGGAGGGGGGACTGGGGGGGAGGGGGGGAGACAATGGGCTTAACTTGCGTCGAAATTGCGACCAACGGGGATTCCACTGGCGAGAGAGGGGGGGGGGCAACGGGGGGGGGGGGGATGAGGACCGAGAGCACATTCATAAAAGAAGCGATGATGACTGGAAGGAGAGGAAATGTCTTGACATCGGCGGACAAAAGAGTGTTTTGCGAAAGAGGAATGAGAGTAAGACATTAGCATTCCCCTTAGAAGCCATCTCAATGTTTAACCTCGCGACGACCAGCGCGCTCGGGGAGTCTTTATATAAGGAGAATGTCACTATATGAATTAATAAGAGAGGGGTATGACTAAATGAAAGCTCAGAAGGCTGTAAACAAAATAAAGATGTGGACACAATCAGGAGACAATTCAGGTTTCCCCTCTTGTTCGACCATGCTGCCACTGCCATGGCACAATTTTCTCGCAATTAATATATCCTCTCTTTGGAGCGTGACACCCTTACATCTATGAAATCCAGGGAAAGGTTTTTTTGCACTATGCACAAAACATCGCCTTAAATCATTCGCCAGTCCTTGTTTGTCTTGGTCATCTTAAACTTTCTTAATCATAAGGCAGGTGATTAAAACCTTGACACTAAGTTGATATTGATCACTTCAGCTTCCAGAGACAAGCACAATTCAAATCGGCATATCTCTCAGCTTCGGTGAAGTGTAATGGATCGATTTTCATTATAAACTCGTAGAAAGCAACAAAAAAGAGTTGAATTTTAGAAGTTTCTCTCTCATTCTTCAGATGAAATTAAAAATAGACCAGTTTTAAAGTATTTAAAACCGACAGAAATGAAAACATTATCAATCAATATGATATTCAATTGGATGTCTGTTGTTCGAGCGGATGTTATTGTTAACTGCAAATGGAAACATGTAATGGTCAAACGTGAATTTTTTTCTAACGAAGACTTCCAGAACCCCGGGAAAGCGGAATTTAGCAATTACACAATGCTAATGTTTCATTTACAGTCTATTAATATTTTGTTAAACATATGGATGAGTGGTGATATTGGCTTAATTGTCTAAGAAAACTATTTTGAATGCGACAGGTGAATTTTGTAATTAAATTGGAAGGTTTTCTGTGTGATATAGGACCAACCCAATTTTTAACAATAACGAATCAAATTTATGTTAATTGTTATGATGCTTATTTTGTTTAAAGACTTTGAATAATTACTTTAAATCTTTATGAAATTAATTTTTGACGAGAAATTAAAACAGGCCAGAGGCAATGAAGGGTATGGAGCTGGAAGAGTACCTTCTACTCTCAGAAGAAGCTATTTTAACAGGTTTATGAAAGAGCCCTTATTCAGGGGGGTATTCTGCCAAAATATTGCCTTTGAATGGTGTTGGCACGTCTGAGAGGCCTTAGGAGATCTCATAGGATAAAGTCACGGATGAAAATTAGACAAGTAGTGCCGAATCCTCTCAAGCTTCTATCCCCACTCAACTAGCCTGGGAAGAATTTTCATTCTGAGGATAAAAGATAAACTGAAATTTCTTTTTTACCCTCATAATGAAGGAATTCCACAAAGTTAAACCTGAAACTGTTAAGAATTTTAATGTTTAATCTTAAACTGAAATTCTAATAAAATATGGAGAGCCAACATGGTTCAATAAATTACATATTTACGAGTATCTACTCAACTCAAAAACTAAAAATATGCGTATTTTTTTGTTTCCCTATTGCAGCCAGATATATTTCTTCCTTTTTCCTTCTCTTGAAGGGAAAAGGGAAGAGTTTTTGAAGTGAAAAATTGAGTCAGGTGTTTCAAATCCATACAGCTCCATAGAGTCATCCATATGGTCCTTTTCTATTCTGCTCTTCATTATACTTCCTCTTTATTCACTTAATATTCCCAGTAGATATGCATCATTCTCGACCATTGCCAGCTTTCAAAGACTTCTATACATTGCAGGTCTCGAATCCAATGTTTCTTGTCTCTGATCCAAAGAATGTCACGCACCATTCATCCATTTTGACGAACTGCTTCCTTATTTACAACCTCAGCTCCTTTGAACTTATTAATTGTCCGTTCTTCATCAACCTTTTCTTAGCTGGAGATATCTTTGACTTGATGTTGGTCAAGCTTCTTATATCCCAAGTTACACTGCTGCTCATGTAGATGAAACATTTCCCTAGGCCTAGTTTCACTCCCCGGATTGGTATTTCTGTCTTTAGTTTCACTCTTCCACAAAAGGGATTTAGATTTCATCTTCTCGTTGCCCATATTATTTTCTCGAAGTACCTGTTCAAGAGTATTTAGAGATGCATGTCTTGAGCATGTCAGAGGGCATGTCTTTTCGCGTTCTTCCTACGACGCACCTATTTGGAACGGCGCGAATGACCTAAGCTGTAGGTCGCCTCCCCTGATAACTGCTACTTTTCCTCCACCTTTTCCGTCGGTGCTTTTTCAATCTAACTTAGCTCTGAATTATTTTGCCTTTTATGGATTATACGTGTAACCAATGTCTTTGGGAGGAAGATCAGTTGTCTGCTTCGTCGACGTGACGATGTCATAATTTTCTAGTGAATTTTGATGTCTTTAGGAGGACGTTGACAAAATTTTTCTCGTCTATACTCAACAAAAAATTCAAGATTTGGATCATTAAAATCTTGTCGCCGAGGTGAGGCACAGGCCGGTTTTTTATTTTTTTCAAAATTACGGGTGGTGTCCTAAAACCCCCCGCCACACGCCCTTGCGGTGGCTTGCGGGGTATTAAGTAGATGTAGATGTAGATCCCTCCGCTCGTAATACGTTGGGGTTCGTATTATGTTCTCAATGTCATCGGAAAAGGACACATCTTTAAATGTTTTTAATAAGCTAAATCTATATTGTAAACTCCGCTGTTAAAGGGAATCCCAGCCAAGTCATAACGATTTTTGACAAATCTAGCCCCCTCCGCTGAACTCGGTCTAATTCCAAAATCAAATTTATCTCTGGAGGATCCCATATACTGGCAGTATACTCTAGGTGGGGCCTGACTAGGGCAAGAAAACATCGTTCCTTCACTTTTTTGTCACATTTACCCAGCACTCTTTTTACACATTTACCCACTCTTTTTACAAATACCAATTTTTTATTAGCACGGCCGCATATTTCTCGTATGTGCTTTCCCCAGGACAGATGATGAGTAATTGTTACACCCAAGTATTTAAAGGAATCTACCCTCGAGATTTCTGTTTGTTTCACTTTGTAACTAAATGGGAGGGAATTACTTCTTTCCCAAAAATGTATTACTACGCATTTTTTCAAATTTAATTTCAATTGCCATGTGTCGCACCAAGTCTGAATTGCGTTTAGGTTGTTAGCTAACGCGACTCTGTCTTCATGACTTCGAATGTCCCCGAAAATCACCGCATCGTCAGCAAAAAGCCAAAGCCTGTTATTAACCACGGTACTGAGGCCAATTTCGTAATAAAGAAACAAGAGGGCGCCTATGACACTTCCCTGTGGTACACCCGACGTGACCTTGACAGTATCGGATGATAGACCGTCCAGGACGACTGTTTGAACGCGATTTTTTTAAAAATTGTCTAATCCAGCATATAATACTCCCGTGTATTCCATACGTTTACAACTTCGCAAGTAACTTGCAATGAGGGACTTCATCAAAAGCTTTTTTAAAATCTAGGAATATCGCATCAACTGGAATGTTACTTTCACCGGAATGCCTTATACCATGAACAAAGAGTGCGAGTTGAGATTCGCAGGATCTACCTTTATGGAACCCGTGTTGGTTATTAATCAATAAATCTTGGCTATCGAGGTACCTCATTATGGAACTAACAATGATGTGCTCAAGAATATTACAGGAGATTGAGACGAGCGATATTGACCTATAATTACCGGGGTCCTCCCGTTCTCCATATTTAAATATGGGTGTCACAGAAGCTATCTTCCAGCCTCTTGGCACGCTTTCTTCTTCCAATGATTTCTTAAATATTGCATTGAGATAAGGGGCAATTTCAGACGACAGCTCTTGGTACACGCGAGCCGGTATCTCATCAGGTCTCGGAGATTTGTTCGGGTCGATGTTTTTAAGGAGCAACTCTATTCCGCGGGTGGAAAAGTCGATTGCATGCATTGGCTGCAGAAATGTTTTCGAAAAGTTCTCTGGTATATTCTGGGAGCGTTTGTTGAAAACACTGTGGAATAATGAGTTTAATATGTTGGCTTTATCTAAACTACCTGTTACTTTATCCCTCTTTTAGTTTTTCAATGAGTTTACGGTGCAGTTTTTTCCCTGCACTTCCCTGACGTAGGGCCAAAACATCTTTGGGTTATCGTTTAAATGTTCACCTAATTTTTTCCTTTTGAATTCCACTAACGCCTTCCGGAAGGCCATCTCGGCAGTGGACCTAGATGCTTTGTAATTCTGTATGGTTTTGTTGATTTTATCAGGGGAGGAATCTTTAAACGCGTTTTCATTCTGGCATGGCACACCCTTTGCCGTCTTAGTGATTTCCGTACTTCAGAGTTGTACCAACGGGGTTCCTTATTCCCTCTTATATATTTACTAGGTATGAATCTCTGTATTGCTGAACGTGTTATCGCAAGAAAATTATTCCAGGTATTCTTGACACTCCTGGTTTAGCTTAATTCGTCAAATCTATGAAAGGAGCAGTTTAACTCACATTTGAAGGCATCATAGTCAGCTTTATTGAATAAATAATTTTTTCTCCTAAGTGTGTTAACTTTTTTACGCCTAGGGAAAATTTACAGCCCTGTGATCACTGATTCCATGAAAAACTCCTACATTTAACACCTTTTCGGATATATTAGTAGCTTATAGATCAAGAATGTTCTTTCCCCTTGTTGGTGAATTGACTAATTGATGTAGGGAATTTGAGGTGAACGTCAATAGGAGGGACTCGCATAAATCCTTGTCTTCACCTCCATTTATAAAACTGTACGATTCCCAATCTACTGTGGGAACATTAAAATCGCCACCGATAATTAGTCTATGCTATTTTTGTGGGATGTAAAACTTTTTATCTGCCTTTCTAGATCTACTTTTGAGATAACGCCAGCATGGGGTGGTCTATAATACGCACAGACATATATTCTTTTTGCACTGGGTATTTTTACTGAGGACCAGACATTTTCTATACAGTTGTCAGGAAATAACTCAGCTCTACTGATGGTAGAGTTTTTAACCGCGATAAACACTCCTCCGGCTCTATTCTGTCTGTCGTTTCTATAAACTGTGAAGGACTTGGGAAAAATTTCGCTGTCTGCGATATCATCTGTTAACCAACTTTCTGTTCCTATAATGATATTTGACCCTGTGCTATGAATAAGATGGTAAAATTCCGGTATCTTATTTTTTAAACTTTGGCAGTTAACTACTACTACGGAAATTATTTCTTCGTCTAGAACCTTCTTTGTGTTCGTTGCGGTCTGCTTTCTGGTGATGCTATTTATAAGTCTTTTGAGTGTCTTAATACACGATCGGCGTATATTCTGATAAGTAATGCTTTCTTTTGTTTCATTAGAACTGTACGTACTTCGAGAAATCTCTTTAGGCAACCTAGTATTGTGAGACCTACACTTTATAATATCGTTATTAGGGAAATTTATCTTTAAATTTACTCCACTGCATAACCTACGCATTTGCCTAAAAATATCTACAGTGCTCGAAGATCCTATGAGCCACCAGAACCGACGCCTCAGGGGTGTAGTGGACCCCAGAGCGATTAAAGGGAGCGCGACAAGTCCCGAGCACCAGTCTAAAGTCCACAAACTCGGCCCCCATGTCCCGACAGAATTTCCACAGCCTTCCGTTTAGAGACTCAATACGACTCCAAACGTAAGCACCGCAGTCAGTCCGCGGGACAATGCTGCATATGGACAGCCGTAAGTCCACACCAGATGCCTCCCGCAAACGATCCACTTCGGATTATAGGTCCTTAAAGGCACCCAAAATCCTTTCGGATCCGTACCTGGAAGCATCGTTGGTGCCGACATGAGCTACCAACCGCAGCATGGAGTAGTTCGTGTCCCGAACCGCCGTCCCTACTGCAGCCGTGGCGTTAGGAATTAACCCCGCAGGCATACAGTAGGAGGTAACCCTCTGGTTCGTCACGTCCCTCTCCGACCTCTCCCGCAATGGGGCCACCAACCGCCGGACGTTGGAACTCCCGAGCAATAAGATTACCCTCCTCCCAGCGCGACTACCCCTAAGGATGGAAGACGTCAAGGATCGGGGTGCGCTCTCGGCCGCGCAAACAGGCGTCTCGACGCCATCCTCGGACAGCGCCGCAAAGCCATTGCTGACAGGGATGGGGGCGGCCTCCACCACCCCCTCTCCCGGAATCGACCTCGCCGCTGTTCCGCGCCTCTTGGTCGCCACCTTCCACTCCTCTGGCCGAGGGGAAGTGGTCGCCACCGGGCGAGAAGGGCCGGCCACCGTCGCCTTCAAGACCGACTTATTAGCATTTGCACCCGGACGCACCCGGGACACCAAACTGGTGCTGCTTGAGGTCCGGGAGGCAACGGGGCGAGTCCCCGCGCCCGAGGTGGCCACACACCCCGTCAGCCTGGAGCAGAGCTCCGCCACTATCCTCTCTAGCTCGACGACGCGGGCCCTTAAGAGCTCGTTCTCCACCGCTACTTTCGAGTCATGGACGGAGGACCTTCGGGTAGCCATCCTATTCCCGATTACTTTTTAAAAGTTAGCATAAGTTAAAACGCCTAGGTTTTAAAATGTTCTAACTTGAGTGGTGTGGAAAATGCGCTCGCGAGATTTGTTGATACGATAGGACTTGCATGTAGGAATCCATCAAGATTTCCATTGCTTTCAAAATTTTAATTTTAAATAGCGTTAATTTAATTGAATTTCAATCAGTCATAGCAAACAGTATGTTAAATATCTCAAGTTTTTACTTTAAAAGTGCTTAGGAAAATGCGTCAGCTTCTCTAACTGATCGCCGCAAAATCAGAAATCCAATTAACTATTGGGCCTTGAACATGAAAATAATATTCGCAATTGGAACGGATATATGTTATTACATTAACAGTTCCATGGGGGAATAATAAAATTATGTTTTGAAATAAAAAAAATGAATTTCAATAATTATAGCGAATATTTTTCTGAAAAGATATTACGAATAACCTCCTCATGTGAAATAATTCGCACCCTTTTCCTTGTGAGTAGGGTGAATTCGATAATATTTCTCCTCCCCAACTACAAATGACCTCATTGCTTCACGAATTTTCCCTAGATGGGCACTTAGGCTCAAAGTCTTTACGAAAGAGTGACTCGGAATCTCAGCATTGCGCAATTTTTTCTATTCAACGGGTGATGATCAGATGACTCCCAAGGATTCTGTCCCCGGACCAAGAATTATTCCGTTGCCTGCAGATTCATTAATATGCCGAGGATCGTTTTGGGGCTTCCAATGTCGCATTTGAGCGGGAATTCTTCCCACCCGGGAATAGATTCCAACGCGTAAGCAGGTTTAATTTGTGAGATAATAGGTCCCCCACTTAAATTGTCGCCGGCGAAGGGATGAATTTCCTCTTGCTCCCTTAATTGTCAACAGCATCGATTTCATTTCATTTAATCTTCCAGCAACATCAGTTATCTTTTCGACCAAGGAGCATGTCACAGCCTTTCAGTCAGCAGCATTGTTAAAGCGGCTGCCAATTATTTAATGAAAATCACATTTAATGACACGTGTGAAAGTCCTCGAGCGACCATCGACCGATTTAACACTTTAGTTCGAGAAGCGGTAACAAATGGTTTATCGCCCTTTATCTTCGAGTTGATCCCTTGGTGGGGTGAGGTGTGCGTCATCCCTTCCCCATGATCTGAGAATGAAAGGGGGGGAGGGTGAAAGTGGAGGGGGGTGTATTTGGGTGGCAGAGAGGTCAGCATAAATTTTTAAGCATGCGAAATGGACGACAGCGATGGATTTGAGTGGCCTCTCTCCCTGTATTGCCTTGTGCTCTCTGTATTCCGGTGGGGAAGGTTAGAAACGGGGGTGACAGTCGCCTCCAAGAGAACCCTGTTTTTCACTGCCCCGCCCACCGCTTACCATGCATCAGGAGCGGGGAGGGCAGGGACTAAATTCACCCCGCGTGGTGCGTGGTGCTCGCTGGGGTGGCTCGGTACCGGCGGGTTGCTAAGGGAAGTGGAAAGGAATCCGGGGGCAGGAATTCGTTTGAACTCGAGCCCCGGCAATGGACCCATATATTTAACGGCCGCGCATTGGCTAGGTGAGGATTTACCCTTCAATACTTTCAAATCTTTTCCCGAAGGTCAGAGTGGGATACGGTTTGTGGTCTCCTCGAGCGGGAAGGAGTGGCCTCCGGAGGCAGAAGCGCGTTGACCGGACCCATCTTGGGGAAGCGGCGGCGGAGGAGAGTAATGAACGGCCCGAGGTCGTTCCTTCCGCCCCCGCCGGATTCCCGAGAGGGCAAGCCGCACCGCTTCCCGGGCGGAGGCGGCGAAAGGGCCGTGATATTATACGCCCGAGGGAGCGGGAAATGGTGGCGTGGATGGGAGTTTAGAGGGGAAGGGGGTGTCGTTAGAGGTATGCTTGGTTGGTGGTGCCCGGGGGGGCGCATATCGCTACTTGCTTGATGAAGGTAGCGAGCGGCGCAGCTGGTGGACGTCGTGCTTCCTGAAAACCACGTCACCACGCATTCGAACGCTCATCTTTGAATACCTGAAGAACATATCGCTAGGTTAAGTCAATAAATAACTCGCAAAACTGGGCAGAAGCAATAATAATCAAAGTAACCTCCTGAAATGTATGTCACTTCCATACAATTTTACCTTTTCTTTAATTCAAACACTTATACCATCTCTTTACTAGTCCTCGTTAGCCGTCAGCAAAGAAGTATTTTTTTTATGACGCAGCCGACGAGTAACCAGGGTGGGGGGAAATGTAGGGTTAATCTGTAGCCACAATACTTTAAGAATGATTGATTTCAATATTCAGATAAGCCTATCAATCAAGATACAGAGATTAATCCTAAGGCTTCCGCGAAGTCTATTTGATGAATTCATTCTTCTTTCGGGAATTTCCGTCGCGTCAGTGAGTTGATGGACAACTGTTTCGCCCCCGGTCCTGGAGGCGTCTTCAGGTCGAAGTGTTTTGCGTTGCAATTGCATGATCGGAACCCGGGCACTTGATCAAGTTCGATTAAACAAGAGTGCTGGCAAGAGAAGGGCATTATTTTCCGAGACTGATAAGAGAAGAAGTTGAAATAATCAAGAATCCGAACAACTTCAACCGTGAGGACGGCTACACCCTGGCTCCCACATGGAAAAGGTTGATTCCCATTGCCCGCCAAGAGAGAGCCAATCAGATAGCTCTAAGCCAGCCAGCGTCTCCTATATATAGCGGCCAAATTGTTCCCCCAGCCGTTTCCTGTCGGCTCGTCAAAACATATATTGTTAAATATTAGGGTGTAACAATCCTGTTACACTTAGCAGTAAGTTTCTCACTTCTCACAAACACAAACACTCACGCATACTTTCGCCAGGTTTATTGAAATGCCAAGGGATTTATTATGTAAAATGCCCGGTAAAGGTGGGTTTCGCACACCGAGACGGTGAAATTTGAGTCCGCGTAGGGCCGTCAATGATCGTCGTACGTAATCGTATTTTTTCTTCATGCAAGCGCATTCATACCCATAAAACTTCAATCTTTTTCTCTTACCCGAAGAGGTTTCGGCCTATAACGGGTGTTTGTCACGTAAATCCTACTATGTTGTAAATATCCTGTAAACTGTTTCTGGCAAATAAAATCCTTTAAAAAAAAAAGTATTCCTCAACCGCTACCCTCCTTGTAGCCTTTCCTATTCCGTTGTTTCCACCCCGAAGAGGAGTTAAATCCTAAAAGGGGGTTTCCGTATTGCTGTTGTTATGTTTCAACTCTTTATTTTATATGCATCTTGTAAGCTTTACTTTACGGAAATAAAGACCTTTAAAACTAAAAATAAACTAAACTAAATCACTTCCACCTGAAGACGCCTCCAGGGCTGGGGACGAAACAGTTGTCCATCAACTCACCTACGCAACGGAAATTCCCGGAAGAAGAGTGAATTCATCAAGATACAGAGGTTTAATATTAGGACCAATAAATTATCTTGGATTGCCAAATGCCCCTCCATCCGAGGTTCACCACCTTCTCGTTAAATGTTTAGTGTATATAAAACTCATTGATACTGAGCCAAATGCATAGTTATTTACACAGCATCGTTTTCATTTAATCAGTCTCTGATTCTTATAGTTGGAAAAGCAATAATTCAGACATTCATTTTCATGCAATGAGTTCAAAGTTAATTTATATTTTAATTAAAAAGATAGAGGGATCATGCATACAATAACCTCAGTAATTTTTTGCACCTTCAAATTTCAAACGTATTTTCTTGACTGTTGATTTTATGCCAACCTTAAACCATTGTTTATGAATATTTCAATCAATGGATTTCCACTTCAAATTGCATTAATTACTCGGATACATTCTAGAATCTTTTAAAGTGTTCTTTCTTTTGTGAAAATTTCCCAAAACTGAAAACAAGAAAGTTACTTTATTTTAAAGAAGATAAAGCAATGGACTAGTCAATGGTTTTTTACACTCCATAGAAGGAGATTATACCCTCATTTCACCTTAAAAGGTGCAAATATTGCCAAAAGTTCATCTTGTCTAGATATTTTGATTGAAAAAACATGCCCTTCACAAAAACCGGCATTAAAGATTACGCGTAGATATCATTTAAATGCCATCAAATTGAACGAAAATTAGGGTTGACACTCGTGAATCATTTGCATAACTTATTAAAGTATAATCCTTGATTTTCTCCTAAAAATGATTTATTAATGTTGATACCTACAAATACCAAAACAAGTTCTTAGAGAAAAATGTGTTAACTTTGTTGGCTATATTAATTGGCAATAAAATTTTCCTGACACTCGTTACGTCTCCCCTTATTTTTTTGGTGGAAAGTAGCCTATTAGCTTTTTAGCTAGATAAATGCAAAAATGAAAACGAAGCCCTAAAAAATCATAATGCCACCGCCAACCTTTTTCCCAAATGCCCCTCAGTTACTTTCAAACGCCCCGTTAACCTATCCGATCTCCTCAAATCAACTAATCCACTCCTTAAATCCCCAATCCGTCCTAAAACCACTCCCACGCCATGCAATAAACCCAGATGCAAAACATGCCCTATTTTCAAAACCAAAATCCCATCCCTCTCCCACCCGCTTTTTAACTCTCTCCCACCTATTCCCTCCTCTACTTGCACATCTAGCAATGTAGTGTACCTTCTCAAGTGCCAACTTTGCCCTGCCTATTATATTGGGCAGTGCACCACACCCCTCAATATCAGAACCAACAACCACCGAGCCTCATGCAAAAACTCTTCCCTAATTGATATGCTCCCAATCCCCAAAAACGCCTCTGAACGCAACACTCCCTTTGATAAATGCTATAGTGTATCCATCATAGCATCCTTCCCACCCTCTGATCCTCCACTGAAACTGAAAACATTAGAGCAATCCTTCATCTGGCTCTTGGAGTCCTGGAACTGGCCAGGAATCAATATAAGGCATTAATTACCCTGCTCCAATTATATTTTCATCCCCCTTCCATCCCCATCACCTTCTACATTTTCCCCACCCTTCTAACGCTGCCCCTCCAAACCCGTCCCTTCGGAATTCTCTCCCCACCTTTCCCTTCCATCCATCGCTCCAGCCCTGGTATTCCCTTCAGTTCTGTCCCTCTCTTCCTTGATAAAGGTGAAAGGCCGAAAATTCGAAAAATAGTGAGTCTCTTTTTTGTGTGTTTCTGTGTTTTTGTCTGTGTCCACTAGTGCTAAGTGTTATACATTATTATTCACGTCCGTGAGACTTTCAAAAAGTGTTATATATATATATATATATATATATATATATATATATATATATATATATATATATATATATATATATATATATATATATATATCCCTCTCTTACTTGAGGATGTGTTTCTTCTGTGAGTTTCTATATTTTTGTCTGTGTCCACTAGTGCTATCTATCTACCTATATATATATATATATATATATATATATATATAACACTTTTTGAAAGACTCACGGACGTGAATAATAATGTATAACACTTAGCACTAGTGGACACAGACAAAAACACAGAAACACACAAAAAAAGAGACTCACTATTTTTCGAATTTTCGGTGGTCGTTGCCACCTTTATCAAGGAGGAGAGGGACAGAACTGAAGGGAATACGAGGGCTGGAGCGATGGATGGAAGGGGAAGGTGGGGAGGGAATTCAGAAGGAACTTATTGAATTTCTCGTGTCCAACGGGCCAAATGAGGGTCTATCTCCTTCAGACCTGGACCTCCTCTCCCCTCCCCACCCACGCACCCCTCATTTCTATATCCTTCCAAAGATTCACAAGCCTGGGAATCCCGGTCGTCCGATTTTATCCTCCCGTCACTCCCCAACTGAAAGAATCTCTGCATTTGTAGACCACTATCTCCAACCGATAGTCCATTCCCTACCGTCATACACCAAAGATTCTTACCATTTCCTGGAAAGGCTAAAATCAACCTCCCTCCCTCCAGATACTGAGATCATTATGGCCACCATAGATGCAACATCCCTATACACATCGATCCCCCACTCAGAAGGTCTCTCCGCTCTCAAACATTACCTCTCCCAACGCCCTGAGCCACACATACCCAGCACAGATTTTCTCCTTAGTCTTTCCGAGTTCATCCTCACCCGCAACTCCTTTTTCTTTAACGACAAATTCTTCTTACAAATCAAGGGCTGTGCCATGGGTAGCAGGTTCAGCCCTTCCTATGCAAACCTCTTTCTTGGTCTCGCAGAGAAGAAATTCCTGTCAAAACAACCACTGAAACCTCTATTGTGGCTCAGGTACATCGATGATATCTTCCTCCTCTGGCAATATGGTACCGATTCCCTGAAAGCTTTCATTTCCGACCTCAATGCTTCGTCCTCTATTTCCTTCAGTTCTACAGTATCCTCCTCCCAAATCACCTTCCTAGATGTAAATGTTACATTAAGAAACCAAACATTTCACACCTCTGTACATATTAAACCCACAAACAAACAGCAATACTTACACTACAATAGTTGCCACCCATATCACACAAAAAGCTCCATTCCTTACTCCCTATCCACAAGGGGACACAGAATTTGTAGTGACCCTGATTCCCTTGATTATTTCCTTTCAAGTCTACACTGTTCCCTCCTAAAAAGAGGTTATCCCGAATCCCTCCTGAACAAAAGAATCCGAAAACATGCGTACACTCCCAAACCTTCCCCCACCGCAGAACCCCACCCTCTCTCAATTTGCACTACATACTTCCCGGGCTTAGAATCTATACGATCAATCCTGAAAGACCTCTACCCTATCCTAAAAAATCATAATGCCACCGCCAACCTTTTTCCCAAATGCCCCTCAGTTACTTTCAAACGCCCCGCCAACCTATCCGATCTCCTCAAATCAACAAATCCACTCCTTAAATCCCCAACCCGTCCTAAAACCACTCCAACGCCTTGCAATAAACCCAGATGTAAAACATGCCCTATTTTCAAAACCAAAATCCCATCCCTCTCCCACCCGCTTTTTAACTCTCTCCCACCAATTCCCTCCTCTACTTGCACTTCTAGCAATGTAGTGTACCTTCTGAAGTGCCAACTGTGCCCTGCCTATTATATTGGGCAAACCACCACACCCCTCAATATCAGAATCAACAACCACCGAGCCTCATGCAAAAACTCTTCCTTCATTGACATGCTCCCTATCCCCAAACACGCCTCCGAACACAACACTCCCTTTGATAAATGCTATAGTGTATCAATCATAGCATCCCTCCCACCCTCTGATCCTCCTCTGAAACTGAAAACACTAGAGCAATCCTTCATCTGGCTTTTGGAGTCCTGGAACTGGCCAGGAATCAATATTAGGCACTAATTACCCTGTTCTAATTATATTTTCATCCCCCTTCCACCCCCATCACCTTCTACATTTTCCCCACCCTTCTAACGCTGCCCCTCCAAACCCGTCCCTTCGGAATTCCCTCCCCACCTTCCCCTTCCATCCATCGCTCCAGCCCTCGTATTCCCTTCAGTTCTGTCCCTCTCCTCCTTGATAAAGGTGGCAACGACCACCGAAAATTCGAAAAATAGTGAGTCTCTTTTTTTGTGTGTTTCTGTGTTTTTGTCTGTGTCCACTAGTGCTAAGTGTTATATATATATATATATATATATATATATATATATATATATATATATATATATATATATATGTATATAGATAGATAGATAGCACTAGTGGACACAGACAAAAATATAGAAACACACAAAAAAAACACATCCTCAAGGAAGAGAGGGATAGAACTGAGCTCAGTTCTATCCCTCTCTTTCTCGAGGAAGGTGGCTGTGACCACCAAAAATTGGAAACCTAGTGAGTTTCTTTTCTTTTTTGTGGGTCTGTGTCCACAAGTGCTAAATTTTATACATTACATAGATATAACCATAACCATAAACACAGCTATCAACCCGAAGGTCGGTTTGGTAGGTGATGGTAGAGCTCACCCAGTACCAACCCCGACGGCGTGTGAGATTCACGCATCAGGGTAGGGGGGCCAGTTCCATTCCCTTTGCCGGTTATGGATTCCCAGGAAGATCTGGTACCCGAAAAATTAAAAAGCTTTGGTTAAGCTGCAGGTGCCAAGAGTTGCTAGCCCGGGAATCGAACAAGGGCCCCTCCGGTAAGCAGTCCAATGCTCTACCCCCTGGGCCACCGCGACATTGCTACATATACTCGTGTATATAGAAATATATATATATATATATATATATATATATATATATATATATATATATATATATATATATATATATATATATATATATATATATATATATAAATTTATTTATTTATCTATTTATTTATATTGAGAAACATTGCTACTAAATGATATTCAGCAGTTATACACTACATGGTAACATATTATTATTATCATTGAAAGAGCAGGAAAAACGCGGTATCCCCTTTGAACTCTTATTGTGTGGGATGAAGAAAAGACATTGTGAATTGTGTCTCGAGCGCGTGGGGTGGATGCCGATTCAAAGCCGCGGGGGTGGTGAGTCCGCCACCTCCCGGATTGGAAATCGGGTTTTCGGGAGGGTTCTTGGGTGCGCCCACCCGTCAATCCACCCGCTCCCCCGGTGACGGCCGACCCCCTTTCTGCAACCCCCGGGGGACCCTACGCAATGTGTACTAGGGAGAAGTCTCCCTCCTCACTTTGTTGACATTCCGACCTCGACGGAGCATCGGGTCCTGCCTGACCTCTTCTTGAGCCCCTCCTGCGGCCTCCCGCCAACTGCCTCCCCCTCTCTAGGGAGGGCGGCGGGAGAAATTCCCTCCCTCGGGTTAATATTTCAGGACGCCATTCTTCCGGTTAGCGGAACAATGGAGGGATGCACCCTGCTCGTGCTTGCTCAACCCTTTTATCGGCGTTCGCTCAAGGAAGTCCGGGAAGGGGATCATCCTCCCGCGCCTCCTTCATTCATCAGGCCCCCTCACGAGTCTTGGGACAGCCTCCGTTGCCAAGGAGCCGGCCGCGCCTGACTCGGAGCGTCCATTCAAACATGAAATGAACAATCAGTGGTTCCAGTCCCGGTCAAGGATATATTTTGCACTTGTGATCTGCTCGATTTCACCTTCCCCATCCCTCTTGTGTTCGTCTTTTTTGTGTGTTCCTTCCCCTTTTCCTTGTAATTTTGTGAATAGATATTTTTCCGCCATACTCCTTGATCAAAAATTTCCCGGAATTTATTCAGAAAATTAAAAATACAAGTTTATTCATCTAAATCTATATTGTCCCCTTCAAAGTAATCCCCATCGACTGCAACACACTTATGCCAGCGCTTGATCCAATCCTCGAAACATTTTTTATATTCGGTTTTCGGTATGTCCATCAGTGCTTCCTGCGATTTTTCCATTACTTCCTCTCGGCTGCTAAAACGCGTTCCCCGTAATGGTTTTTTAACTCGATTGAACAGAAAGAAGTCATAGGGAGCCAAATCAGGTGAATTCGGTGGCTGTTGGATGGTATTTGTTGCATTTTTCGTCAAAAAATTACGAATAATGATAGCACTGTGCGACGGTGCGTTATCATGGTGCAAAATCCACGAGTTTTCTGCCCACATTTCTGGTCTCTTTCGGCGAATTGCTTCACGCAAACGTCTCATAACGCCCAAATAATACTCTTTGTTTACTGTCTGGCCTTCTGGCAAAAATTCATGATGCACTACACCGTTGTAATCCATGAAAACCGTCAGCATTGCCTTCTTTTTTGACTGAAAACGACGTGGTTTTTTTGGTCTCGGCTCATTCGGTGAACGCCATTCACTTGCCTGATGTCTGGATTGCGTGTCGTACTCATAAACCCACGTCTCGTCTCCAGTAATGATCCTTTTGATGAATGTGGGATCGGATTCAGCCTCGCAAATCATGTCTTTTGCGACGTCAACACGGTCTCTTTTTTGCATGAAATTGAGGTCTTTCGGCACCAACTTTGCTGCTACACGACGGAAACCCAAATCATTAACCACAATGTCTTGGGCGGATCCATAGGCAATGTTCAAGTCCTCCGCTATTTCTCTGATGGTTAATTTGCGGTTATTGACCAATATTTCTTTTACTTTATCAATTTTTTCACCGACTTTCGATGTCGATGGTCTGCCACTGCGTTCATCATCTTCGATTGACTCACGACCACTTCTGAACCGCTCGTGCCACTGGTAAACGACCGTTTTTTTTAGAGAATCGTTGCCGAAACACTTTTCCAACATTTCCAACGTCCGTGCGCCACTAAATCCGTTTTTTACGCAAAATTTAATACAAGTTCGTTGTTGCAAATTTAAATCTATTTCTGAAATTGTAAAAAATCGCCAACACACAAGGAGATAGATGTACTCTTGGCTACGTAACTTTTGCAAATGTCAAGTTATGACACTAAGATTTAAAGGAATATCAACAACAGATGTACCAATTTAACAAAAAAAACAGAACTCAAATCGGAACGATGGGAGCGCCACACGGTGGTTATTCCGGGAACGTTTTGATCAAGGTAGTATATGCATTCGCATATGTGAATATATATATAAATATATATATATATATATATATTTATTTATATATATATATTTTTTTTAAGGTAATCTACCGGTTAAAGTAGGTTTTTGGATGGACACAACTACCAAACAAATATTTTATTACTCCTAACAAAACACAAAATCCATCATCCTTCTCTATATCAGGTCCCTCTTCATCTCTGAGTACTTTCTTCCTCCCTTCATCCCGTCCAACATCCCTATCTTGTTCCTTCCCTTTCCTCTTTTGCCCAACATTCTACCCTCTATCACAGTCTTCAACATCCCACTGCCGGTCAACACCCCCTTCATCCACTTTTCCTGCCTCCATAGGATTGCTCCCAACAAACCCATTTCTTCGCCCACCATACCAAGTACTTCCTCGTTTGTTTTCTTCTCTGTACATTTCACCTTCTCCATTCTTCTCCACACCTACATTTCAAAAGCCACCAATCTACGTCTATCCTCCTGCTTCAATGACCACGTTTCCGCACCGGACATAGCTACGTTCCATATCAAAGTTTTTACGAGTATTTTCTTAACATCCTTACTCGAAGTCCCTGTCATCAACTCCCTCCCCCTTGTGAGAGCCTCTTTGCCTAGCGCAATTCTTCTCCTTACGTCCCTACGACTTTGACCATGTTGGTCCAAAACACTACCGAGATACATAAACTATTCTACCTGCTCTAGTTTTTGCCCTCCTATTTTAATGTTAAGCTTGGCCTTTTTCTTTCTAGAAAATGGCATAACCTTTGTTTTATTAATATTGATTCTCATCCCATACCTGTTGCGTTGAATTTCCAATTCACTCAGCAATGCTTGCAGCCCCTTGGCTGACTGACAAACTAAAGCTTGGTCATTAGCAAACCTAACTGATTTTACGAATTCCCCGCCCACTTTCATTCCTACCTCCAGTTCTTCCCATGCCTCTTTGATCATTTCCTCTGCATACAGGTTGAACAGCAACGGTGATAATGGGCAACCCTGCCTTACACCCCTTCCTAACAATTCCCATCCTGACTCCCCGTTTCCCACCCGCACCTGAGCAGTCTGAGACATGTACAGGTTGCGGATTAGCCTCCTTTCCCTCCATTCTCTTCCTATTTTCTGCAATATACTCATTAGTTTTTCCCAATTCACTCTATCAAACGCTTTTTCGAAATCTACGAAACAGGCAAATACCTCCTGGTTGTGTTCTATATTCCTCTCGATTAATAATCTCATTACTTCAATGGCATCACGCGTACCTCTCCCCTTCCTAAACCCAAACTGGTCATCCCCTAAGTAATCATTGGCCCTATTCTCTATCCTTTTGTTTATGATCCTGAGAACAACTTTAGCTTCGTGGGATATCAAACTAATTGTCCTATAGTCCTCACATGACGTGGCCTTTACCTTTTTCGGAATAGGAACTAAAATTAATCTCACAAAGTCTTCCGGCCAGATTCCTTCCTCATAAATACTACGGATCAGCCCATATACCCTCTTCCTCCCACATTTTCCTAAGCATTTAAAAAGTTCCACGGGAATGTTATATACCACCACGGCCTTATTTAGTTCCATCTCCCTTAAAGCCCTTTCTATCGCATTGTCTTGTATGCCTGGACCTAAGCTGTCTTCCTATTCGTCATTTTCTTTTTCAATGTCTAACTTTGTTGGTCTGAGTTCTTTACTATACAGTTCTTCTTTATAATTTTTCCATCTCTCTTGGATCTTTCCTGCGTCAACTATTACCTTAACCGCCTTATTTCTAACTGTTAGCATAGCTCTTCCTTTCTTACTTCCCGATAACGATTTAACTTTGCTGTACAGCGCACCGATTTCACCCTTCTCTGCAGACTTTCCATATCCACGCACTGCGTCTTCCACCATGCTTCTTTTGCTTTATTTGTTGCCCGCCTCAATTTATTGTTCAATTCTTTGTACTTTATTTTCCCTAATTCTGTATTTATATTCTTCCATTTTCGCCGCTCATCCATCTTTGTAATCATCTCATCCCTGATCCATGGATTCCTAGTCCTTTTAGCGTTAACGGTTCCAATAGTGTCTTTTGCGGCTTTAGGCTTTTTTATCATTACTGGAGACGAGATGTGGGTTTATGAGTACGACACGCAATCCAGACATCAGGCAAGTGAATGGCGTTCACCGAATGAGCCGAGACCAAAAAAACCACGTCGTTTTCAGTCAAAAAAGAAGGCAATGCTGACGGTTTTCATGGATTACAACGGTGTAGTGCATCATGAATTTTTGCCAGACAGTAAACAAAGAGTATTATTTGGGCGTTATGAGACGTTTGCGTGAAGCAATTCGCCGAAAGAGACCAGAAATGTGGGCAGAAAACTCGTGGATTTTGCACCATGATAACGCACCGTCGCACAGTGCTATCATTATTCGTAATTTTTTGACGAAAAATGCAACAAATACCATCCAGCAGCCACCGAATTCACCTGATTTGGCTCCCTGTGACTTCTTTCTGTTCAATCGAGTTAAAAAACCATTACGGGGAACGCGTTTTAGCAGCCGAGAGGAAGTAATGGAAAAATCGCAGGAAGCACTGATGGACATACCGAAAACCGAATATAAAAAATGTTTCGAGGATTGGATCAAGCGCTGGCATAAGTGTGTTGCAGTCGATGGGGATTACTTTGAAGGGGACAATATAGATTTAGATGAATAAACTTGTATTTTTAATTTTCTGAATAAATTCCGGGAAATTTTTGATCAAGGTAGTATTTATATATATATATATATATATATATATATATATATATATATATATATATATATATATATATATATATAACGATTGTACGGAAAACTCACAAGAGCGGTACAATAATGGGCTGACACAATATAACACAAATAGAAAAGAATAGACACATTTAAAAGAACACTCACACGGTAAATTGTTCGAGCTTTCGGCTCTGTTAGAGGCCATCTCCAAGAGAGACTGTCTCTCTTGAAGAAGTCGAGCTCTCGGCCTCTGAGAGAGCCGAAAGCTCGAACAATTTACCGTGTGAGTGTTCTTTTAAATGTGTCTATTCTTTTCTATTTGTGTTATATTGTATCAGCCCATTAAATATATATATATATATATATATATATATATATATATATATATATATATATATACATAAATGTATAAATGCATATAGTATATATATATATAAATGTAAATGTATTATAAATTTCTTCGAAATGGAATGCTCTTCGGCGACGCACAATTATATAAAAACACAGATATAGATTGTTAAAACATGGAAACCCTAAGAAAGGACACTTACATATGTAGTTTTTACGTCCGACGGCACGACCTTCGTCATCTAAATGTCGTTCTCGGGGAGGAATGGAGATGGCATGTGTGGGGGAAGGGTGAGGGAAGGAGAGATAAGGGAGCAATAGGAAATTAACAAGGGGGAGGGAGGGGATATGTGGGCAGCTTTCGGATATTTATAATATATACATATTGTCTTGATATGCAACATGTACATGGGATATGGCAACTAATACATGTGAACAATTGGTATATTTATTTATTAACTTTTTATTTATTTATTTATCTAATTTTCATTTTTTTATTATTTATTTAATTGTTATTTATTTATGTAATATATATTTATTTAATATGTATTTATTTAATATATATTTATTCATATTTATTTATTTATTTATTTAAAAATAGAGTATTATTTGGGCCGAAATTCGATGAAAAGAAGAAACGAGAGAACAGGTGGAGGAGGGGTTGTACATAATTATGAAGGGTCCGACCGACAGCCGAAGGAAACCGTGACATTTGAAATAGGTGGGTTTTTATTTGTAAGGGGTAAGATTCTAAGGGAATGGTGGAGAAAAGCCCGGAATCGGAAATACTTTACTTCAAACGACAGCGTGTGCCAAAGGGTCCCCAGTTTAACGATTCATACGATGGACGACGTACTAAGGTTGAAGTGCTCTCCAAAATATTAAGTACAAAGTCTGTCCAAAAAGTAGTGGAACATCTTTTTTCCCGGATTAACGGACGGACGGGCGGCATATTCTCTGGCTGGATTCTAGGGAGCAGAGTCTCAGAAAAGCCTGGAGACCGATGGAAGCTGGCTCCCAGCCTTTGCTGATTGCAAATTGCTTGTTTGCGAAACCTCTATATCGTGACCTCGTTACGCTCCGTCGTGAACCGGTGATTGGAAAAGAGTTACGCTATCAAATTTTGCGAGAAACTGGAATAAAACAAGAAAGAGACTCATAAGATGCTCAAGGCATCTTATGGTGTTAACGCCATGGGTAGATCATATGCTAATGAGTGGCACAAGTTGTTTCGGAAGGGTAGATACGATGTTAAAGACGCCGAACGCTCAGGACGGCCTTCGACCTCAATGAGTGACGAAAGTCTTGTAAGAGTGAAGACTTTGTTGGACCGGGACCGCATATTAAGAGTTCGCATTGTTCCTGATGAACATGGAATCTCTTAAAATGATGTGCATCGTCTCGTGACCGAAAACATAGGCATGAGAAAGGTGATTGCGAAGTTAGGGCCACAAATGCTCTCAGACGAACAAAAGTTGCACGCGGATCTGCCAAGACCTTCTCGGCCACGTCTCAGACACCCTACAGCCCTGCCGCTGTCCCTCTGGTTTCTTTCCTCTTCCCTCCCCTTCAAATCCGTGCTCAAAGAACGTCACCACGGCTCGGTGGAAGCGTAGAAAGAGACCGTGAAGAGGGAGCTTAGTAGCATTCCGGACACCGCCTTCCAGAAGGAGTACGTGGCGTGGGAAACCCGCTGCCAGCAGTGTGTGGACGCACAAGGTTTCAGCTTCGAAGATTTTGAGTGAATGTATCGATTCCGGTAATAAATTTATTTTATTGACTCAGTCCTACTTCTTTTGGGACAGTCCTTATACGAATTGGAATACCACTGAAAAATATTTCCGCATCCGGGATTCGAACCTAATCCCTCCGGATTGGAAGCAAGTAAATTAGACATTGCACCATCCCGATCCCCAGATGGACGAAGGATACGAAGGAATGTAAAACGGAACAAGTTATACCGTGATAGGAAGGTGACGTTAAAAAGACAGAGAAGAAAGAGGCGGAGAGTGAGGATGCTATGATGGCATTGGCAGCGGATCAAACGAAGCGGAAGAATCTGATGAAAAAGGCAGAGGAAAAAACGCAATGAGAGTGTGTAATATCAAATAGTAAAAGTGAAATAGGCACTCAGCGGGCGATGCGAAAGAGGAAGGCGTGGAAGACTATAAAAACGAGGTTTTTATAAAGAGAGAGATCCGCATAGTTGCGGAGATACATCTGCAAAAATGCGGCTTTGGTTACTTATTTACTTTGCGACAGAAAAGACTGCGAACTGAAAATTCTCCATCTAAGTTCCCGGGTTGCAAGATAGGATGAAGGTATAGGCTAAGCCAAAACCTTGGGGGATCATTGGAATCTCTGAAATGTATGTCGGAATATATGTAAATGAAATATCCTATCATTAAAAGGAGCCAAAAAGAATGGATAATGTCCGTATTAATTTTAAGTGCGGGAAGATCATATGTATAATCTCCAAATAATTTCGGCGATGCAAGAAATTACGCATGAATCCCCGTCGGCGCGGATCATGGAAGAAGTAATAAACACCCGAGGTCAAAGAAGTCTCTGGGTGAAAGCCCAAGTATTACTGTTCAAGAGAGTCACATAAAATGTTAAAGGAGATAAAGTGAAAGGAGATGGAACATAGCAACCTCTCCAATTTATCTCTTAAAAATAGCATTACTCAGGAGAGAATTGAACATCAAGGGAAAGCTCCACAACCTTAAGTTAAGGTAGCTAAACTTTTATGGCTTAGAGCTGGATAAATTGCTATTAATTATACGGGAGTTGTATTAATGGCTCTAAAATAAACCTACTGCTTCACTTTTTTTCCTATGTGACTTCAAAAGAGCATTAGCGTTTGTATTTTAAACGAGCATTGCTAATCAAATATTAGCTGAATAAGCCTCATAAATATGCTGCAGACAAATAATTTAAATACCCAGAACATAATGATGGGATTTTAATGAAATTTATGAAGGGATATACATTAAAACTATAACTTATTTTTTTTTAATCAAACCATTTGTTGTTAACCGAATTTCAGAACGTAATTAATATCTGAGGCTATACATTATGAGGTAATAACATTATCAATATTCTTTAATTGTAAATTACAAAAGGACAAAATAATTACACCAAAAGTACTTTGATGGTTATGCGGAGAGGGTTTCTTCAATCCTACCGATTCATTTAAAGGGACTTGGATTTCAAATTGAAGACCATTTGGATCATTTTGGGAAGGATACTTAAAATTTATTGGAATAACTGTTTTCATAGTTCCAGGACATTATATAATTAAAAATATCATTAAAATTGCTTCATGGATCGATTACGAATTTAGTCTGTTTATCATCCAAGAAAAGATAAAAACGGAGGTATACTTGGATTTTGTCCTCATAAGTGCATGGCACTTCTGAATTAAAGGTGAGTGCCATAAGAATGATTCGGTATTAGCTAGTCTTCAGCTGAAGTAGGAGAGGAAGATTATGCCATCCCAATGATGACCCTCGAAACTCCATCATTCACTTCACCGCAAAAATAATTGGTGAGGAGTTAATTGAAAATTTGAAGATTCATTTCTCGAAATTTGAAGATAGTAGGAGAAAGACTCCATATATAAATCGCAGATTTTTAGATTTTAAAGAGGTCTTCCATGAATTTTATTAAAAATATGCCAATCATCAACAAATGTCCTAGTTGTAATTGTAATAGAAGTTTTTTCGTATGTTTATACCCCTGTAATTAGTATAAATGAAATTAACTCAAGAATTCTATTCGCAATAACCTAGATGCGAAGGGAATCGAATTGCTTTGTTGGACATAGAATAAATCGTAGTTCTGTTTTGTTTCCTGCTAAGTTCATAGCGATTCGCAATCAGCGGATTTCGCCTCAGTCAAAATTGACAAATGCACGCAATTGGCTGTGCCGACGAAATTCGGGCGTGAAATTGTAATGAATGGGTGGGTCACACCTACAGCCGTAGAGAAAGAGGGTATGGAAACTGTACGCCTGGGCATGCTCCCTTATTCAAGTCGTTTCGACTGCAGGCCAGCTGAGGCGACACTCTTCGGGGGGTATATCGTCAGAATTTATTTGCCGAAGGATTATGAGGTGAAGGTCATTAAGTTAGGCGATGCTACCAAAAATAATAATAAGAAAATAGACTACCACAACAAGTTCATGCCATATTAAAGCATTCATATTTAATGATATTGTAATTTGACCCGCAAAAACAGCTAAACGCTTATGAAGCTAATGCACTTTCAACTTGCAAGGATATTTACAATATTCCAAACTGTAGCACGTTAAGTAAGGAAACCACAGTTCAAATGTAAAATCGTTTTTTCGTATAGTGTGAAGGAAATGCAATAAAATGACGAAATTCAATTTGATAAGTATTAACATTAAAATATAGTTAAATTTATCATAGCTAAAGTAATTTATTCCGCATCTCAATATTTTTGCTCAGAATCTCAGTTTTTTTCCCAAACATTTGAAGGATAAAAATCTCGAACATGCAGAAGGAGGTTTAAGGATCTAAAGTTTTATGGATTTTAGTTGCATTTGATAATTAAATTTTATATTTATTATAGGATATTAGGCACTGTCCATCAAAAAACTACCGACCACGGCAATATGCCAAATAATATTATATTAATCATTATTATTTGTAAAATATCGGTTAAGATAGGTTGTGGATAGATAGAAGACGTATTAGATACAAGATAAGAAACGATTTATTTGATTGCGTCTATTAACAAAACGTTGCGTGATATTCGACTCTACGTGTAAAAAAGCTCCTCGTCAATTCTGCGTATTTCCTTTTTTCCTTTTTAGTACCTCCAACATGCCATTCCTATTTCTGACCCTTCTTTTATTGCCTGACGTTCCCCCCTCCATCACAGTCTTCAACATCCCATTACAAAACAAAGCGTTCTGCATCCATCTTTCCTGCCTCCTTTGGATTTCTACCAATAATACCCTCCCTTCTCCTGCCACGCCTATTTGTGTTTCTTTCTTTCCACTTCACCTCCCAAAGTTTTCTCCACCTTCACATTTTTAAAGCCCCCATTCGACTTCTATCGCCCTGCTTCAAAAACAATTTTTCAACCCCTAAAAAAACTGCACTCTATATCAAAGTTTTGACGAGTTATTTCATAAAATTCACATTCGACAACTCTGTTATAAATTCTCATCTCTTTGTAAAAGCTACTTTGTCTAATAAAATTCTTCTTCTTATGTCTGTACTACTTTGACCATTTTTGTCCATAACACGAGATAAGTAAACTGAGAGAGAAATCTTCTTTGCCTATTGCAATAATTCTTTTTAGCCCATACTTCTTTTGAAATTTTACCCCAAAACATTCTAAAAAAAGTTAATATTTCCACCTGCATAACCTTTGTTGTGTTTACTTAAATTATATATGTCGCATTGACTTTTGAATGTGCACATAAATGTTTGCAATCCCTAAGCTGACTGATACACTAAAATTTGATTATCCTTGAACTTAATTGATTTTATAAAGTATTCACCTACTCCACACTGCTCTACACTGTCCAGTTCCTCCTAAGATTCTTTGATCGTTTTCCTTAAGAGATACATTGAACAGAATTGGTGATAATAGGCAACCCTATCTCTTCACAAATTTGCCCATCTCGACTCTTCATCCACCACGAGTAACCGGGCTGTCTGAAAAATGTACTGGCTGCAAATATATGAGGCTATATCTCTTATTAATTCTAATTTCCAGCCTCACATTCATTTGTTCTACTCAATTCGACACAGCATGCCGCAGAGAAAAATAAGAAAGTGAGCTGGAAGAACGTTAAAAAAGAATAAAAATGGACACATATGCATCGAGTTATCGTTAATTGATAATGTAATAATCGTATATGCACGTAGATAGAGGTCAATCAAAGATTACAAAAAAGATTTTTAATAAGGTAGACTAGAGAAGGAAATGGGAGAATGTGTTGGCATACAGTTAGCTAGGCTCTGTCTAGTCATGTGCGAAATTTAATGCTAAGGAAAAGAAAAGCATTCGGTAAATTTTTTTTCTGATCAGGCAAAAGTTTATTTTCCTTTGGGTACTTCCTAAAAACATGTCAATGTCCTCTAACACCTCATTCCTGATGTATGCTCCCAGGTATTATCCATCCATCTCGCTGAGGACCACTAATTCCAATCCCCATGGACTACCTTTTAGCTCTATCTCTGCGTCGTATTATTAGGATTCCCCTTCATATGTCGCTTCCATTCCTCAGTGCAACCTAATGCCCGCTTGGGAAACTTTTCACTTAATTTTCACCGATGTCCTACTTTTTCCAGCAAATGCTGTGTCACCTGTCTTCACGATGTTATTGATTTTTCGCAACAGCTCTCAGTAGTCGCGTTCTTTTCATCTTTGACCTCCAAATTCTTTGACTCTTTAACTTCTTGCTTAGTTTTATGCAACCCTTTATTTTCTTATTTCCTCCTCATTCTGTTCCAAGTCGTTGCAGATTGTCACTCGGAGTCAAATCTTTTTCTTCTGAGTTGGCACTCCACCGAATTCACATTTGCGTTCCGAGTTCTATTTTATCTCCCTTCGACGCCGATCTCTCTTGCTCACAACTTTTCATGGAAGCCTGTGATTAACCATATCCTTTTGCGTGTTTCTGCCAATTATTTCAAGTTGCAACCATACATATTTCACCTTCATCATCTTCTCGAATGTCAAGAGGCCCTTCATGGTCACTATTCATTGTGAGTCGAAATGTTTCAACGCTGCTTAATTATTTGTTTGAATGTCAAAACTGTGATGTTCCTTATTCATTAAATTACCGTGCAAGAGACCAAATAGTGTGATTCCGATACCTGCAATCCTCTCAGTGCAAAATATCACCGGTTTTCCTTCACACTGGGTTCGCTTACGTAATATCCATTTTTATTCTTCGCAACTTCCTCTCATTACCAATCCGATAGCGGTGTTTATTCACTCTGGATTTTTAATTTAGATTCATATTCACACAAGCAAGGCTTAGACTTTTACAAAGGTTCAGAACAAACGAGTTTAAATATGACACTGAAGGAATTATAATGGCCCCACACTACTTAGGTAGATCAGACCACAAAGATAAACTAAGGGAGATAGATTCCAAGACAGATAGGTACAAATACTCATTCTTTCCCCGAACAATCAGTAATCATAATAGCAAGAAACCGAAGTCACTTTAGAAATATTAAAAACGTTGAATTTACAAGTCGGAACAAAATTAAACACTATAGAGATGTTAGGTATACTTTCAGGTGCATGTGTATGTTAGTTGGTAGTTTGAGTGTTTGCATGTGTGTGGGGTGTAAGTGTTCATGCATGAATGTATGCCATGTTTTTTTTTATATATGATTTTGTCGTTATTGCATGCGATTTTTTTTTTATTATTTTTCTTTTCTAAATTATGGGTGGTGTCCTAGCACCCCCCGCCACACGCCCTTGCGGCGGCTTGCGGGGTATTGAGTAGATGTAGATGTAGATATTATCTTTTGTTTAAATGATCAAGTATTCCACTAGTTCTTACATTTTCGATACCATCGTTTTTCAACTGTTTATATTTCAACTTACAACTTGATTCTACTTCCTCGTGCCATTTCAATGCAATGTCCGTTCCTGTGTAGTCTTCACCTTTATCATTGTGATATATTGGCTCAATCGTCACTCCAGGATTCAGAAGTCTAGGAAAACTTTTTAATTGGTCGAGTATTGAGGCCTTGCTCCACATGCGCCATTCAGGCTGTTTTGTTGTCTCCCAATCACTCGTACGCGTCTCATGTTCCTTTCCTGAATTTATTCTGACTGATAATATTTTGCTCCCCTCGGCTTGAACTCGAAAGGAGCCCATTTAGAACGGGGATACGCTGATGGGCGGAATGATGTCACGCCTTGTTTATGGAAGGAAGGCACATACTCTGTGGAGTCTAACGATTTGATTTCCCATTTATCTCCTCCACTGTGGTACCCCGACCGATTCCATTAACTTCACTCTCGTCCAATGCTGAGTGCGACCGTTCTTTTCCATTGTTTTGCCCCTTTACTACGTAACTCTACGCTGTTGTTTGGTTTTCTGTGTCATTCAACTTGGCATATCTTTTCATGTACACGTCCATCTTGTATTTTGAAAAGAAAAATATTTTTGTCTCCCTTAGTTTCCTCTCAGCAGATAAAAGTGAATAGCTTGCTCTAAATACCTATGGCTGCTTCTCCTCCTCCGATGAATTCGTCCCATCAAATACATACAATGGCGCTGACCAAAGATGTCGCACAGTTATTGAACTCAAGATTCTCCCTTCTCAGTAATTAAACACTGAAAACTCTTAGTTATCGACTACAGGTATGTAATAAGCAAGTATATGTATATATATATATATATATATATATATATATATATATGTATCTGTTTCTCAGTGACTTGCTTTCCACACGGCCCTCCACGGCTCTCATCCTGAGCCCACGGCATCGAGTGAAAGGAGATTGATTGAGCGGCGTCGAAGGGATACGTGAGGGGGCAGGGGGGGGAGGTTGGAGCGGAAAGGGTTGAGAGACGGCCTGTTCTCGCTTCAGCTCCAGTGATTAATGTGAAAGCTAACGGCTTATACTTGAATTTAATGGAGACGTACTCCAGATGGGATTTCGTGCGCTAAGGATTTTAACGATGTTTCATTGATCTGCGCTGTCGGTCCACGTACACCCTTGGATGTCCCGAAATTTGGATAAAGTGTTGCCTTTCCAGTCATGGTTCCGCCTCTTCATTCATGGCTCCTTTCTCTTTCCTCCCGACAGCGAGGGCGTTTCTCGAAAATTATCGGGTTCTTCCGTTAATTAATAAAGGTATTTTAATATTTCAACAGGTACCCCTTCACAACCTATTGCTTCACTTGTTTCAAAGGCATGGCCTCGAATATACTTCAGGCGTGGAAGTTTCAACTTCGTTGTATAAATTGCTGAGAGTTTTTTTTAATAGACTGACACGGGGTATTTACTCGCACAGTTTTAAACTTGAGTCTAGAATAGGGGGATTAGGATGGTGCGGTGGCTAACGTACAGGCTTCCTACCGAGAGAGCCCAGACTTAAATCCTGAAGACAACATATATTTTTCAGTGGTATCCCGGTCCCTACTTGAGTTGCTTTGTAGAGAGCACTTTGAGTGAGCACGACGTCCGTCGGATGGGACATTAAACTGCGGACCCCTTTAGACAAGAGTAGGCTAATCCCGACGCCGGGTTTACGCTTCCTTTCCCATTCATCTCCAATGGCGCAAATGACCTCAGCTGTCGGTCGCCTTCCAGAAAAACTACTGTTTCTATATAGAACACACCCGATATATATATCCCCAGCGAGTTATTATCACCACTAAAAATATTCCCCATGAGGCCTTTCGTAAGTTTCGCTTGACTTTAGTCAAACGGTAGAAATCGATTTTACTACACCATATATGCATGGTATCCTTCAAGCCATTGAGAGGTTGTATGGCAGGATATGATTACATACCAGACTACAATTGAGGAAAATACTTTTACCCCTATCGCGGTCGGGCAACACTATTCTGACCCCTAATCGTTCTTGGGTAAAATTGCATCTTAAATCTATTTGTTCTACACAAAATCCCACTAAGTTTCCATACTAAAAGGAAAGAGTTGTACTTTTCCACTGATTCCAAAATCTGTGGAAAAGTACAAGTCTTTACTTTTAGCATGGATATTAAATACTTCCACGAAGTGAAGCCTGAAACAATAGAATATATTCCACTAAGTTTGTTTATATGATCCCTTCTAACGCTGAAAACTGGAGCTAATAATAAGTTCTCGACTGTATTGCTAAAGAGACATTCTTCGATTTTATGCAAGAGATTTAATTAGTATTTTAACCTTCGCTCCGTGAGTGATGCCCAGTCTAGCTTCTCGAACTATTTTGTTACGCTACTAACTTTATCATAGCAACATTTTATGAATCTAGCTCCTCTATCCATAATAAAAAGACTTGCTACTTTTCCACAGATCTGTGGAATCTGTGAAAAAGTACCAAGTTTTTTTAATGTGGATATGAAATACTTCCACGAAGTGAAGTCTGAAACAGTAGAATATACTGCTCCTCTAAGTTGCACGAGACCTGTTCGGCAATCAATCCAACTTCATGGGGATCCCACATACCAGCAGCATATTTTAAATGAAGCCATTTAAGCGAGAGACCACAAGGTTCTTTAATCTTTTCTTCGGATTTTGTCAATTCTGATTTAATAAATCATAATTAATTTTTTGTTAGTTTTTCCACGCATAAGTTTCACCCTGGAGATGTGTTGAGTAAGGGTAACGTCCAAAGCAACCTATTTCATCATGTCTCTCTATTACCACTCACCCTTCCCAATCTTTATTATAATTTATAAGAGTCACTACAACATTGTATAGCATTTAGATCATCTGCTAAAGCTGCCTTATCCTCAGGACTATGGCTATTATTTTGTAATTCTGTAAACCTCTGAGTGCAAATAAACGTATCTAACTGTCAATCACCGAGTCCATGTCGTTAACGAAAAGAAGGAATAGAAGAGGTTCTGTTACGCTTTCCTGGGGAACACCTGAAGTGACTTCTACTACGTTTGTGCTAATCAATTAATATCTTGTGCACGTGACCACTCCAGGCGTCTTTAATCCAACCCAGTATATTTTTGTCAATGCCTTAGGCTTCTAGCAATGTAAGCAGCTTACTATATGGTACCTATTCGTATTATTTCTGAAAATTTAGAAGAACCGCATACACTGGAACATTACTCTTTCCAAAGCGAAGCATACCATGAAGAAAAAGGTTCATATTATTCTCTTTCAAAGACATAAATCCCATGTGAACAAATCTTTGTCTGATTTTAGGGATTCAGATAAGGCAATAATGAAAACGCCATTCATTTTAAGTGACACTTCATCACATATGGATGGCCATTACATAGCATTGAAGGCTTTTCTCTCGGCAATGTCAGTCACAGTATAAAATACAGGGTTCGTCCGGAAAATAAGTGTACTGACTACTGATTTTTTCCCGCCGCTCCAGGCGCGCCCAGCACCGCTCTGACGGGCTGCAATTGGAGGGGGGTATGTTTGCAAGCGACCCTGAAAAAGGCAGTCGGCTCTGAGCTGTGGTGTAGTGAGGAGCTCTGTTAACGCGAACCTCCACGCTCGACCCACGTCACGGAAGGCGATGCCGAAGTTTTTGGAGCAGCGTTATTCCATCAAATTTGCGGTAAAGCTTGGGAAATCGTCTACCGAAACTGTCGGTATGATTAACTAGGCTTACGGGGAGTCAGCCATGTCCAGAAACATGATCTTTCGGTGGCACAAGATGTTCGTGGAGGGCAGAGAAGAGGTCGACGACGAACCACGGCCTGGACGCCCATCAACGACACTCACCGATGAAAATGTGCGAAAAGTTCGCGATGTACTGAACTCTGATCGTCGTCTTAGTGTTCGGATGATAGCAGAGCAGTGTAATGTGCCAAAAACAATAGCGCACGAGATTAAAAACATCTGGCGAGCGATCAAAAACATCTGGCGGCTGCATCACGACAATGCGCCGTCTCACACCGCGCTTGTCGTGTCGGACTTCTTGGCCAAGCACGGCGTGGCAACGCTGCCGCACCCGCCCTACAGCCCGGACTTGGCACCGCCGGACTTCTTTCTGTTCCCGAAGATAAAGAGGAGTTTGAAAGTAACGCGATACGGGACTTAGGACGCCGTCAAAGAGGCCGTGACGACGTGTCTTCGAGAGGTTCCCGATGATGCCTTCGCGGGAGCGTTCCAGGAATGGGAACGCCGCTGGAACAAGTGTATCGACTCACAAGGGTCCTATTTTGAGGAATATTAGCTTAAGATATGTAAAAGTGTAATACATTTTTTTTCCTGAGCTCAGTACACTTATTTTCCGGACGAACCCTGTAGTTAGTTTCAGATTGAGGGCTTTACGTAATTTTGGAATAAATTAGCCCTCACCCTTGCGAATACTTTGGCTGCTATTATCAAATTCTCAGCGAATTTAGGCCATTTCGAGTGAAGGTCCGGAATAATTTAGTCTCCCACGCATAATTTATTCTATAAATTTGAAATAGTTCCAAATTCTAGACTTCAAGCAGTTTTTCTGGATAAAAGTACTGTGCGTACAGAGTCGAAATCTAATTATAATATCTCTAAGGAATATTTCGGTTCAATCAGCAAAGCTTAAACTCGGCGTTTAACCTCGGCGGCAATAATTTATCACTCGCATAAGAGAACAGGAAATAATGTACAAAATATTTAAAATGACTGCATTTCTTTTTATTTATTATTATTGTTTTTTATTTTCTTTTTAAAGAGCTTTCCGTTATTTTTACGAGACTCATGTATGTAAAACTAGTATTTAGGATAATTCCGTCAACATGCAAAAATCTGAGGTCACTACCGCTGTCATTTCTTCCAAACGAATACATTTACCGAATGCATCATACAACTGTGTACCCATTAGTTGCGCGTAGCAAAGGGCGGTCCTTCAATAAATTATAGGACAACGAGCAACGGATTTCACGCAAACTAATTTAAATTTCAATGCCGTCGGAAAATGATAGATGGTGTCGTTATTTCACCTCTATTAACAAAATGTTAACCGAAATTTCCTTTTACAGCTCCGATTTGACTCAAATTTTCCGGTAAAGTGGCCTTTAACGGCAAACGAGGCATTCTAGAATCGTTTTCAGGTTAAAATATATTTGTTAATTGATATGGTTTTAATTATTTTTCTCATATTTCCAAAATTGGTGCATCATTTCGTGTTTTCTCTCTTTACTCCAACACTAACTGGCGTTGGACCATAAAATATTTACCGTATTAAATTGTATTTCCAACCGTAGGTGATATAAACGATAAAGCAATGGTTAAAATATTCTAGAATTATCCTTGAAATAATAATATACATTAATGTTAGATAAATCCCGAATCGGGCGAAACTATTATATTGGGAGGTGTGCGTCTCTTTCTACGGCACAAATATCGCATTAGGGAATTCACCATATAAAAGTGTGGAAACATTTTAACTCACTCATATTAACAGATGCCCTACGCGTGCTCCACCCTAGCATATACGCGCAGTGCCGCATAGATTATTAATGTCGACAAGTAGTTTTTTCTCTGAATACTGGAAAAAGGGTTTTTATGGATTATATAATGTTATAAAAAACATTGTGTTAATAGTTGCGGTAATTATTCACATTTTACTCAAAAATGTTTTTCAGTAAACGTTTTACAGTAAATGTTTTTTTAAACGTCTAACAATACGAGTCGAGTCCCATGTCTCTCAGAATCGCTAAACACGTAAAAAAAGAAAATCTTCATGCAAACATAATCCACCTATTGAAACTTCCATTCGGAAAGCTAAATGCTTTCACTGGAAATCTATCTTCCTTGGCGTGGGCGAAACTCCCTTATTTTTGTAAACGGGATGAATGGCGAAAAAGGGCATTACCAATCTTCAGCATTTTAAGCTTTTGCTCCGAATTTCCTCGAAACCTGATTCACAGAGGCTTTTTCTCGACATAATTAATCGCTCACCACATCAAAAGGAAAGCTGCTGCCTCCATGGAAACGGTACATCGCGGTGACCCTGATAAAATATCACACGAACACCCAATATCTAAAGGAGTTACCGCTAGGACCAAAGCGTAAGTTGTTTTATATCGGAATACCTTCAAGGTTAAACATGTGTGGAGGAATTGCAATGTGGAAGTACTCATTTCGAAACATGATATTTAGGTAAAAACGAATTGAAAAGTAGTTAATGGTTGGCTTTCGCTGTTGGAGCGCATGACCCACGGAGACGGGACTCCTTCGCAGGACTTGAGGCTTGGGAGATGAGAGAGGAGGGTGGGGGAGGCAGGAGCGGTGTTTATCGACTTCTTCGCCAGGAGGGGTGGGGGCGCAGTCGGAACGAAGGCGGGGGGAGGGGGGGAGTCGCTGTAGCCGCCGGAACACGGAGAACGCCCTCTCTCTCTCCCTCCGAGGCTGCCAAAATAATTACGCCCCTTCCTCCCTCACGGCGACAACGAGAGGGAATGGGAGATGTCTCTGCTTCCGAGAGGGAGCGAAGACGACGAACTTGAGGGAGGGGGATGCCGGAATTAAGTCAAGGAAGAGAGAGAGAGAGGGGGGGGAGGCGTTTAAGAAGCAGAGCCGCTGTAGGTGCCCGAGAAAGTGAGCTGTTTGCTTCTCGGCGCCGGGGGTTCGAGGAAAAATGGGGAGGAAGTTCATGAGGGAAACGGGAGAGAGGACACAATTCGCCTCGCGCATGCGCCAGTAGTCACTGTGACAGGAAGAAAGAACCAGAGGATGGATGGGACAGGCGGAAAATATGCCTCCCATTCGCACTTTACATACGTATAACGAACTAATATGCGTGTGCACAAAAAGGAATGGGCCTCAAAATTTACTTGTTTCCCGTTAAATTGAGACATTAAGCTCTGCTTTCACATTTAACTCGTCGCGCAGGATTATGGGGCAAGCAAAATAAGGGTAGGGAATTTGAAAACAGAAATGAAGCATGCGAAGAGGGAAATGAGTTCGAAGAGGGTTCGTCGGAGGAGCTCGTTCTCTGGGGTGGGGGTGGGGGGAAAAGTGGGGGGTGGGTGGGGGAGGGTTGGGGAGGGGGAGGGAGTGGGGGAATCTCGCGCGTGTTATAAACTCCGCTCAAGTTGAGAGTCCCGCGTGAATTTTTCAGGCCATGGGCTAGGCGAGGGGGGGAAAAGGGGAGGGGTTGACACGCGCACAGCGCCCCCCCCCCTTGTCCCTCGGATGTGTCCCCGAGAGTGAGATAGCGTGCGGGGGAGGACCCCTTACCAGAACACTTAAAGGAATGGGGGGAGGGATGGCCCTCCCGGGGACAATCGCGGGGGAGGGGGGTAGAGGACGAGGCGGTCGCTCGCTCGCCCCTGAATGCGATAAACGCAAGAGGCGGAGCCACAACATCATCCCTGCCCCCCCCCCCCCCCCTGGGGCCGCACTCCTCACCCGTGGAAGAGCGAGATGTCGAGGGAGATTGCCCTGCCCAGTCACGGGATCTCCCCGTGACGGCTGACTTCTAAGACCATTCCTACATCCGAAATTCCTTTATTATTAACAGTAGATCACCGGTCTAGGTAGGTTCGTAATGGACACATGGGCTAGGCACGGCTACACTCCCTGGCCCCACCCAAAGCACGACCACAAACACCGCAACACTTTGCGTTACTATAGAACAATCTTTTCTTCCACTTACTTTCTCTAATAACTCTATTCATTCCGTCCAACTTGACTTGTTATTTTCTATACTTTTTATTTATTTATTCTGCATTAGTCGGAAAACAGCATTTAGATCTTTACATCGGGATTTCAACATTGATATAACAATTTGACCATAATATACACCCAAGCCCTAGGTGAAGGCAAAACCGCCTAGGTGGGAATCAAACCCGCGACCATTGGGTAATAAGACGAGGACGTTACTCCGCCGCCACCGGGGCCGGCCAATTTACTTCTTCTTGGCCGGCCAATATACTTCTATTGTATTATCCCTTGGATGTAACATATCTTAAACATTCCTTAGGAAAATCATTTTGATCTTCTGCTAACAACCTTTTAATTTCTTCCAGTAAATTTGTCCCCTCCATTAGCATATCTAACACTTCTAAATTTCTTTTTCTCTTGCCCTTTCCCCCCAATCCATGTTCTCCACACGCTTACCTCAAATTGGTCTACTTTACTTCTCTAGTCATCTTACCTCAACAGTATTTCAGTAGGCCTTTAGAGTCGTTTAAAGGCATGTCAATACTCTATGACACTAAATTTCTCATTTTCGCTAACAAATGGCATCACTTAAAAATACATGTAAAAATAAACATTAGAAAATGTTCAGTGTATTCACCTATGCACACTGATAATGACTCGGGATTTAATTCAGAAGTTAACGTGTAAACTGCGTACCTCAGGGGCGTGCGGTCGGGGCTAGGACATAACCTCATGATGAGCATTGCCGTGCATATGCATCAAGACGTCTTTAAAGATATGTGAGCTAAAACTAAAAGTTTTTATTTCCTTTACACTTTCAACTTTGGCTCAATGGAAAGCGGGAATTGAATGAAGAAATATGTTTTCGTGAATTTTAATTTATCCTGCTTAATGTGAGTGATCTCAATTGCTTGTAAAAATATTTTAGATAAGGGATCCAATGTTTTTTTACGTTGACCGGAAGTATAGTGAACATATAGTTCTTAGTAGCTGTAATGCTCTTAAATAATTAGGATGAGTTAAAGGAAACAAAATAATGATAGGGTGGCCTTTTTCGCACAGCAAAAACACGTTAAGAATCCATTGTTCAGGGTAATCCCAACAATAGATAAATTAGGATCAGGATCAAATAAAAACCATAGGGGACAGAAGGATGGCGGGACGGCCGGTCTACGTGCCTAAATCGTGTGGTACGGTCCAATCGGAGTCCCTCTGGCCCTACAGCACGCGTTCGCAAGTGGAGTCACCCTCATCCAGCAACGGTTCTCGCGAGGGCGTCGTCAAATTGCGCCCTTCTGAGCTCTTGTCAACCTCTCCGCGTGCACCATTCCCATCCCATAAGGGCATAAACGTGGTGCACATGTCAATAGCATTGTGTCACGTCACCATTTAAATTCACAGAGGAAAATAAAATTGCTGGTCGTCGGCGTTATATGCATTATCCCATCCGCCGCTAATCACCAAGGAATTCACCTAGAACTTAAAGGTAAGATAAAACAATGCAATTGATAAGAAAAAAAATTAATCTACAGCTCCTGTCCTGAGTTAGGTTATGATGAAAATGTTACCAGTGGACGAACGATAACGCCTCTCACCTCTTCCGATTAAACCACTCCGACCATCCCAAATGAGTCTTCGGCAAAAAAGACGACCGTCCCAATTCCCACTGAGACACGACTAAAGGTCCCCATCCCTACCCCTTGATGAGTTTGCCAAATCTATCATTAGCTTCGTATTCAGTCACTTTATCTCTTATTGGCAATGCATGCAAACATCCCCAACGACCACCGACGCCAGAAATAGTGCGACCATTGATTTATTGGTCGTAAACGTTTGGGATGATGAATCAGCCCCCATTCTAACGGAATAAGCAAGGATAGTATGGGTTGACCAAGTAACCTGGTGACATACAAACCACCTCTGAAGAATCCGAGGCTTGGCCACTAATGAACGAGGATTCAACACGGCTTCCATTTCGCGCAACAACATTACAGTCTTCAAATGTTTTCGCCTGCCCGTAGGCTTTTACTCGAAAGTACGTATCACCAATTTTATCCTTATTTTTATTGCTATTTCATTAAAATTAGGTAAAAAACCCGGTGGTAACGGCCAAGTGATGCGTTCGTATAATTCACAAGAAGAAAATGTGTGAAACAGAATATATTTAATGTGTAATGCTACTTAAAGATTCTCGAATTTCCTAACCGTATCTGTCATCAACCCTCACACATCACCACGCCACACACCAGTATAACGCGTCACCTTCTGAAGAATGCGGAAATGTGAAGTGGTGGGGCTAGTCATTCAAGTCTCGTGCTGGGAGTCAAAGGACACATGAGGCATTGGCATATCAATCGGTATTGGTCGATTAACAGTCTCTCAATGGGAAGGAATGCCTTATGATCATTTTAGACCTTAATCCTGATTAGACCAATTAGTAAGTGTAGACGTTGAGAGCAGACATACAGGGTTCGTCCGGAAAATAACTGAACTGAGCTCAGGGAAAAAATTTAATTACACTTTTACATATCTTAAGCTAATATTCCTCAAAATAGGACCCTTGTGAGTCGATACACTTGTTCCAGCGGCGTTCCCATTCCTGGAACGCTCCCGCGAAGGCATCATCGGGAACCTCTCGAAGACACGTCGTCACGGCCTCTTTGACGGCGTCTAAAGTCCCGTATCGCGTTCCTTTCAAACTCCTCTTTATCTTCGGGAAAAGAAAGAAGTCCGGGCTGTAGGCGGGTGCGGCAGCGTTGCCACGCCGTGCTTGGCCAAGAAGTCCGACACGACAAGCGCGGTGTGAGACGGCGCATTGTCGTGATGCAGCCGCCAGATTTTTTGATCGCTGGCCGGACGCGGGCGACTCGTTTTCGAAGCCTGTCGAGCACATGGACGTAAAATGCAGCATTTACAGTTTGTCGTTCAGGTACAAATTCGTAGTGGACGACTCCCCTTTTGTCAAAAAAGACAATGAGCATCGCCTTGATCCGAGATTTGCTCATGCGAGCTTTCTTTTGACGGGGTGATGATGGGGTGTGCCACTCCGCACTTTGTCTCTTCGACTCCGGGTCGTACTCAAAGATCCACGTCTCGTCACCCGAAACAACGTTCTCTAAAAAATGTGGATTATTTTTGCAGTGATCCGCAAGTTGTGTGGCGATTTCCAAACGATTGAGTCTTTGATCATCACTAAGCACTTTCGGTACCAACTTTGCACAAATTTTTCGCATCTGTAATTGGTGCCTAATAATCTCGTGCACTATTGTTTTTGGCACATTGCACATTTTGGACGACGATCAGAGTTCAGTACATCTCGAACTTTTCGCACATTTTCGTCGGTGAGTGTTTATGATGGGCGTCCAGGCCGTGGTTCGTCGTCGACCTCTTCTCTGCCCTCCACGAACATCTTGTGCCACCGAAAGATCATGTTTCTGGACATGGCTGACTCCCCGTAAGCCTGGTTAATCATACCGACAGTTTCGGTAGACGATTTCCCAAGCTTTACCGCAAATTTGATGGAATAACGCTGCTCCAAAAACTTCGGCATCGCCTTCCGTGACGTGGGTCGAGCGTGGAGATTCGCGTTAACAGAGCTCCTCACTACACCACAGCTCAGAGCCGACTGCCTTTTTCAGCGTCGCTTGCCAACATACCCCCCTCCAATTGCAGCCCGTCAGAGCGGTGCTGGGCGCGCCTGGAGCGGCGCGCCCAGCCCAGGAGTCAGTGCACTTATTTTCCGGACGAACCCTGTAGGTGTTTAAAGCATAAAGGATATGTTAAAAAGAAACAATGTAAACTGGCATGGATATTTGGCTGGCAGAATATCCCAGACTGAATGTCCTTCACTTCTAGTCATAATCGTCCCGAGAGGATGAGATGCTGCCGCGGAGAATATGGGGGTCCGGAACGAAGGTTGATGAGCCAACCCTCGCGGAGGAAGAGGGAAAATTCAAGTGCTCTCTATCTGCTAGATTGGAGGGAAATTGCTGAGAGAGAGAGAGAGAGATTGTGTGTGAGGAAGGAGTTACTGGAGGAAGAAAAATGTGAGAGTGCGTTGCGGGGCCCACATTAATAACCGCCTCCCGGGAGCCTCTCTCCGGAGTCACCCACGATGTCAAAAACTGCGTATGAATTTTTGAGGCAGTAGACTCCAGTGGGACGCCCGCCCTGAGGTGAAAGGCGATTATTCACGCGGGTTCAAGACTTTTATAAAGATTCAGAGCTCCGTTTTTCATAGGTTTGTTCGTGATACCAAAGAGGGAATTATTAGGTCTGCTCACGTTCTACAATGACAGATCGTGCAACCAGATAGAATTAAATAAATGGATTCCAGCACCTGTTGGTGCTACAAAGGGAGTTGGTCTAGTGTGGCGCAGTCGGCTTTGGTGGAGGCTATGACGAAATCGTCTTCTAAAGAAGATCAGATGAGATGCATACAAATCCAATCATATTTATTCGGACCTTTCAATTTTATTTGCTCCAATTTTTCCAAACGGTTTCCATTTCATTTACCATTCATATAAAATAGTTAGGTGGGCTCTTTATAAAATGATTTTGAGTGAAAATGTTTACAAGGAGAAATCATATAGAAAATAAATAACTAAACAATAGATTTCTAATCGAACGATTATATATTTGAATTGATTATACTATTTTTACGCCTATCTTATTGCATACTTGTGTTATTTTTGTCTATCTCTATCCTATAAGCCGATAAGGACTTCATTACTCCCTTATAAGTAAGAATAAATACTTGGCCCAGCTTATCATTATGCGCGCTAGCAAGTTTTCACCAACCCTGACATGTGACCTTACTTTATCATAAAAGGAAAGGGGCATTTTGTTGGGCGATTCATATTAGTTATTATTGCGGTTTTAAATCTCACAGCTGAAATTTTTTCTCCAACTTGATTATTTAAATTAAAATTCCTCAGGGATGTTTGGATCTCGTTTTTTAAACTTTTTTCATTATTCCTATTACTTGAAGAAGTTCACTTCTAGAGCATAATATAAGTGTAAATGGCCATTATTATTATTTTCTCTGATGCATTAACTTTTAATTTTTGATTTACCTACCGAAATGAGGTGCATAAGAAAAACCTAGAGCCATTACCAATTGAATTCAATCTTGTTTTATTAAAAAATGAATCACAACAAATTTTAAGTTTTTAGAATCATTTTCCCTTGAAAAGATTTCGCAGATTATCCAACAAAAATTCAATTCCTCTAAAAAAAATAGCAATGATTCAGGGGGTTAACCATGCCTTTACTCAATATCTTTTAAATAAATTTACAATAAAATGTTACCATGTCTCCAAGGATAGGCGAGAAAGTTGCTTATGTGTTGCATATCAAGTAAAATTTTAACTTCGTTCAACATCTGTTAAGGATTAACATTTTTTAAATTTTTTTCGGTAAGCTACCGATAGATCTAGGTGCAGAAAACGCTAAACGTGGCTCACCGATGAGTGAAATCCTCTCGGGTCTTCCATCGGGTTAATAATTTCGATAACCGACTCAGTCAGCGTTTCAAGACTTCAGAATTCCAGTGAAGACCATGTGGGTTATCGAAATGTCGCCAGCTATTGAGATACTAACCCGATGGAAGACCCGAGAGGATTTCACTCAACTAATACTCCGGAAAAGCACAAGATTATTCTTCGTGGCTCACCATATGCACTAAATTGGCAAATGTCTTCATAAATTTTAGTGAATTTTTCCCCATAACATTTCTACAAGCTTTAATTACGATAAACCTTTCACAGTAGTAATAATCAACAAAAAAATCATACAAAACTTACCCTATGGTAATTGTTGTGCTTGTTGAAGTAGGCACTATACCTTTTGCTTTTACCGTTAATATTTACATTTACGGAGAGTTATTTTCATTATTCTCTTTTGATTTATATTATAATAAATACCAATGCGTTCTAATATTAATGGTTTTTAGATATGTGGATCTTCATGAAAACCATTTTCTCTCATTTATAACAATCATGGGAGTAAAAACCATGAAATTACATTTTAAAATAACAGTTAAACCTTTAAATCTTGTTAAACTCGGTTGTTTTGAAAATTGATTCAATTTAAACAGAAAAAAACGTAGCAAATTTGAAGTATTTTGCCTAAAATTTTCATATGCAATTTTATGTCTTCTGAAAAATAGTTGAAAACGTTACCATGAAATTCATATTGAGCCATCACTAGGTATCATGAAATTATGTACCCATTTCCATGAGAGACGATAGTATGACTTTGAAATAATATATTTCGTTTATTACTGCTACAAAATAAACTACTTAAACAGATGCCATCACTTGTCAGAATGACAACATAAGCAAGCGGTTGAATGAAATGGAGGGATAAAAGTGATGAACATCAGTAAATTTCATAACAACTGAGTTGATTATCAAATCGCAAATTTACATCAACGAATTTAAAAATAACGGAAGTGAAACTCTGAGAAGTTGAAAATAAAAAGACAACGCAACCTGTTCATCCGCAAGAGGACGTGCTCTCTCCTCATTGACTTAACTAATAACTTAGTTGCCTGAACACTAATAACTCCTCATTTGCTCAACATTAGAAGGGGCCGAAGGACCTGCTTTGATTGAACACATGAAATTCCTTGAGAGCGCCATTGCATGAGGAAGAGGAAACCCGAATAATGAGAAAAAATCAACTCTTACTTTAAACTTCCAAAGAAAAAAAATCGGATTTTATGTTCAAGTTCGAACTCTATGGAAATTTAGCACCATCCTTTGCTAGTTATGCACCACTGAAGGTGACCCTGGGAGTGTGGGATATAAACTGACCACCTCACCGCTATGCGTGCACATTTTTCGTTGTTGTGCAGACTGTACATATTAAAGAAAAAAGAGGAAGGAGGCTGTGTTATGAGTCTTACGGTAAGTGTTGGATAGTAATTAAACATTTTATTTTAACCATAGGTTATCTCTGATAAGTTATTAATTACATAAATTCAATTCTGCGTGGGAAAACATGATTATTATTAGGGCAATAACCATAACCATAAAATTCTTAATTTCATCGCGCCATTTAGGCTTCTGGAAGCTATAATCCGCCAATCCATCTCCATCACTCTCGCTATCCTTAACTCTTGCTCGTGGGATTGGACATTGCAATAATTTAATTTTAAACCACGCAAAACGCAAAAGGCAAACGATAGTGATGATATATATATATCATATATATATATATATATATATATATATATATATATATATATATATATATATATATATATATATATATATATATATATATATATATATATGCAGATCATGGAGACACAAATTCCCTCGATTTTTCTCGATGATCTCAACTTTATGCTCTCACTCGTGTCATGAATTCCCAACAGGAGCAACCATAGTGTTGCCATGAAATATGAATTATTTATCAATTTTATGTGAATGTTATCCTAGAATGTACATGAATGAGGCGTAATAGTGATACTTAGAAGGGTATCCGTGTTACAGAAAAGAGCTGTTACTTACATGTATGTTTCAAGCACAATATTTCCACAGTGAAGCGACGGATTCATTGAAATGTTTAATCAGCTTAGATTGATGCAAAATCGACATTCTTTAATTTTTATACTTTTCAGCAGATTCAAGATTTTATGTCCTCTTAAAATTAAATGGCAATCGGATGAAAGATGGTATTTGCACTATCACGTTTTTCTCGCTGCAGAATTCAGTCTCTCCCCCGCGGCGTTTCGTTTTTCCAATCCAAAGCATCCCACGCGACTTCTCTCTCACCCGTCACCAAACATGCGTTCCAATTTACCATTGCTATGAGATTTTCCTTCCCTTTTTCTGCTCCTAGGATCTCTTTCAGTTGTTTGAACACTTCCTCTCTATCCTCATTTTAATGTCTCGATGTCGGCATCTGCACTACCGCTGCATCCGTACACTAGTACCATCACTCTATCCGTGGCTTCTCTATCCAACTTTCTCCTCATTATCCTTTCCTTATATTACCAGAACGCTATTATTTTCCTTGCCCGTTTCCTCGTAAGTATGATGCCTATCCCTGCAAATTTCTGCTGTCTCCCGAGTATATCACCCTGTAGCCATCGCTCCCGAAATCGTTCGCCCCCGCCCAATTAATTTCGCTCACCCTCAGTAAATACATTTATATATATATATATATATATATATATATATATATATATATATATATATATATATATATATATATATATATATATATATATATATCCCTCCCCGGACTACAACCTTGACGTGGCAGAAGGGCTTATGCGTTTCGATGACCCCTAGAGCTGTGCTGGCCGGAGTAATAATAATTGCTCCTGGTTAGGACACCGGACCCAGATAAGTCAAACCCATAGGTTAAGTTAGGAGCCATACGAAAGGCAGTTAACGCGGCGTCTGTTCCTCAGTGAGGAGGCTGCATTGGCGTCTGACCCCAGAGGGGCGGCCAGTAAGTGATGGTGTCAAGTTAAAAACACTTTTAAGGAAGGCAACAGGAAACCACCTCAATTATCATTCCCAAGATTTAATAATGGACAATAAAGACATTTTGAGTCCTGGCAACTATTGAGCTCGGCTCAATCGGTCATGTGTCGTGCCCGGCAGCAGGGGAGGCAAGGCTTCCAATTCGTCATCCCATGAAGCCCTTGCAAGGGAAAACCGAAAGCAGCACGACAGGAGACTCAAAAGAAGAAGACCAAATTAGTTAAAATAGGATCGTGGAATTTTACGACAATGATAAGGACAGAGAAATTGGAGAAAATTAAGCGAGAGATGGAAAGGGTAAATATAGATTGCTATGCGAGAGAATATAGAAGGCAGTAATCCGCGCTATCCCCGAGTGATAATTGAAGAAAAATATGCAGCACCGGGGACGAGAGCCAACGAGGGGTTGCCATAGTATTAAATGAAGGGGAAGGAAGAAGCGTACTCAACTTAGAGCAGGTAACGGATAGAATACTACGAGTACTAGTAGAGATAAAAGCAGAACCGACGAACTTGGTTATTATTCAGGCATACATGCCACCGAGCAACCATAAGGAAGAAGGGGTCGATAGGATATACGATCAGTTAGAGGACATAATCGCGTGTGTTCCTGCAGGGAATATTTGATAGTCATGGGAGGTTGGAATGCGAGGGTAGGCGAAGGAAAAGATGGTGATAAGGTGGGGGACTACGGTGGAATGGCCCCAGGGAGAAAGCAGTGGAGTTCTGCAGGAGACATGGGTTAGTCATCACCAACACTTGGTTTAGACACCACAAAAGGAGCAGGTATACATGGAAAATGCCAGGTGACTCAAAAAGGTATCAGCTAGATGTATCCTGGTTAGACACAGGATTAGGGACAGTGTGATAAATTCACAGAGCTTCCCTGGAGCGGATGCGGACTCTGACTACAATTTAGTTGCTATGAAATGTAGCGTCCGTTTCAAAATGATAAGGCAGGGGCGGCGGGTCAGAAAATGGAACGTAGATGCATTAAATGGATTGAAAAGGAAGGAATACAAACAGACTGTAGAGAAAATTATGGAGGATGGTAAAGAGCTAAGTACTATCGAAGAAAAATGGGAAAGTATCAAGAACGGGTTGTCTAAAGCCGCAAAACACACTATTGGAAACGTTAACGCGAAAAGGACTAGGAAACCATGGATCACAGATGAGATGATTACAAAGATGGATGAGCGGAGTAAATGGATAAATGTCAAAACAGAGTTAGACAAAACGAAGTACAAAGAATTAAACAATAAATTGAGGCGGGCAACAAAAAAGCAAATGAAGCTTGGTGGAAGACGCAGTGCGAGGATATGGAAAGTCTGCAGAGGAAGGGTGAAATCGGTGCGCTGTACAGCAAAGTTAAATCTTTATCGGGAAGTAAGAAAGTAAAACCTATGGTAATATTTAGAGATAAGGCGGGTAAGATAAACGTTGACACCGGAAATATCCAAGAGAGATGGGAAGAATATATAGAAACACTGTATAGTAAAGAACATAACCAACAAAGTTAGCCATTGAAAGGGAACATGACGTAGAGGAAGATAGCTTAGGTAGAGGCATACACATGATGATGACATAAGGAGGACATTAGGGAGATGAAGCTAACTAAGGCCGTGAGGGGGGGGGGGGGTAAAATTCCTGTGGAACTACTGAAATGATTAGACAAATGTGGGAGGAAGAGGCTATATGAGATGTTTCTCAGTATCTATGAGGAAGAAATCTGGCTGGAAGACTTGGTGAGATTAGTTTTAGTTCCTATTCCGAAAAAGATAAAGGCTACATCATGTGAGGACTGCAGGACAATAAGTTTGATATCCCACACATTTGAAGTTGGTCTCAGGATCATTAACTAAAGGATAGAGAGTAGGGCAAATGATTGCTTAGGGGATGATAAGTTTGGGTTTAGGAAGGGGAGAGGTACGCGTGATACCATTGCAGTAATGACATTATTAATCGAGAGGAATATAGAATACAACCAGGAGGTATTTGCCTGTTTTGTAGATTTCGAAAAAGAGTTTGATAGAGTGAATTCGGAAAAAACTAATAAGTATATTGAAGAAAATAGGAATAAATTGAAAGTAAAGGAGCCTAATCCGCAACCTGTACATATCTTAGACTGTTCAGGTGCGGGTGGGGAACGGGGAGTCCAGATGGGCAGTGTTGGGAATAGGTGTAGGGCAGGGTTGCCCATTTTCACCATTGCTGTTCAACTTGTATACAGAGGAAATGATTAAAGAGGCCTGTGAAGAGCTGGAAGTGGGAATGGAAGTGGGGGGGGGATTCGTAAAATCAGTTAGGTTTGCTGATGACCAAGCTTCAATTTGTCAGTCAGCCAAGGGGTTGCAAGCATTACTTAATGCATTGAAAATTCAGTGCGAAAAGCATGGGATGATAATCTATATTAATAGAGCAACGGTTATGCGATTTTTTAGAAAGGAAAAAGCTAAGCTTTACATGAATATAGGAGGGCAAAATCTAGAGCAGGTAGAACAGTTTACGTATCTCCGAAGTGTTTTGGAACAACACGGTCAAAATAAACGACCGTCAGGAGAAGAATTGAGCTAGGCAAAGATGCTTTCACAAAGAGGAGGGACTTTATACAGGGATGTTGAGTAAGAATATTAAGAAAAGGCTCGTAAAAACTTTGATTTGGAGCGTAGCTATGCACAGCTCGGATACGTGGTTATGGATACAGGAGGATAGATGTAGACTGGAGGCTTTTGAAATGTTGGTGTGGAGAAGAATGGAGAAGGTGAAATGGACCGAGAAGAAAACAAATGAGGAAGTGCTTCGTATGGCGGGCGAAAAGAGGGGTTTGTTGGGAGAAATCCTATGGAGGCAGGAAAAGTGGATGAAGGTGGTATTGACCGCCGGTGGGATGTTGAAGACTGTGATATAGGGGAGAATGTTGGGCAAATGGGGAAAGGAAAGGAACAGGATAGGGATGTTGGACGGGATGAAGGGAGGAAGAAAGTACTCAGAGATGAAGAGGGACCTGCTGTAGTGTAGGATGCTGAATTTAATGCTTTATTAGCAGTCGCAAAATAGTCATTTAATAGCCTAGTCCATCCAAAAACGTAACCTAACCGGTAAATTACATATATATATATATAGAATATAGAGACACAAAGAAAGGACACTCACAATTTGTTATTTGACGTTTCGACAACTTGGCTGTCGTCTTCAGACAGCCGAGCTCTCGAAACGTTAAATAAAAAATTGTGATTGTCCAGTCTTTGTGTTTCCATATTCTAAAAATCTACATCTGTGTTTTTATATATTTGTGCGTCGCCGAAGAGCGTTCCATTTCGAAGATATATATATATATATATATATATATATATATATATATATATATATATATATATATATATATATATATATATATATATATTTATATATTTATACATGTATAATAAACATATACATATTTACATTTATATATATATATATACATGTATAATAAACATATATATATATATATATATATATATATATATGTATATATATTTAATTTTTTAGTTATATTTATGCATAAAACCCGCAAATAACGTGAAATATGAAACAAATATATTATTTTAATCGGGCTTAAGCAATATACGAGGGCATGAGTTATTTGCGAGATGAGAGGGGATGTTTCGGAGAAAGGATGTTTAGAATGGGGTTGAAAGTGTAAAGGTTGGGGATCAAAGAGAACTAATAATCTCGGTTCCTGGAATGCCCCTTGGAACCAAATGTACGCAATCTCGAGAGTTTTTGGTTTTAATGTCTTACTTGAGTTGGAAACGAATCCCTTCATTGACACATATAAACAGTCATTTAAGGGAATATTGTTAAATGGGGATGGTTTTTGAATTGATGGCGGGACGAAATCCGGAGATGTGTCGTACGTAGCGCAGCTCTTTTTAATGCTGGTTTGAGTTTTGTTTGGTTTTTCTTCAAATTAGGAATGGCAGGGATTGCATTTAAGTTGGCAAATTACATTACAGGAGGATTGTGAGAGAATAGAGTGGCAGGGTATTGGCCAGTTTTGAAGGCAGGGGATATGTATATGGGACTAGTTTTATGTTTCGTCCGATTGAAATGTGTCTATTGGATTGCTATTTGGCGGAGGATATCGATGTGGGCTTTGTGGTTTTTAAAATGCCAGATAGGTTATAGGGTCTTTCAGCGGTGACGGAGAGACACATTTAGATAATTATCTAAATTTTTTTGCTATTGTTAGTCGTAATGGGAACAGCGTCACTGAGAGTATATTTCACGGTCTAAATGCCTAAGAAGCCTGAGGCTCAGGATTCAGGGCTTGATCAAACGTGTCTCCATGCAACCGATTTTGAGAAGAGGTGTGTGGATTGGCGACAAATTTAACAACAGGGTATTGGGATGATCGGTGACCGTAGGCATAAAGATAGCACAAAAAAGAGCGTATTATTAGAGATGGAAAGCAGCCAATGTTTTAACAGATACTGTTGTTTATTTGTCGGTGTTATTTGGACAGAGTTGTGAAATTTGCGATTGATGCGAAATATTTGTATGCAAAAGAATTCGCAAAAAATAATGCAGATCCTTATACAAGGTTTATTGTGAGGATTGAATTTTCGTGAAACGAGATTCCATTCCGCTGTTCGACCCCAAATAAAAGAATTTATGTGAATTTTCTTCTAAGGTATTAATGAGTACCACCGTTTTCTTATTCGTTTTTATCATTCACTCAGCCGATTCATTGGTTTGGTGGTATAACCTAACATACTCCTTTTATTAAATATATGAAATTAGAAAAGTGAAGTAGCATGCTTCATTCGCATTTTTACTTAAATTATTTTCACACCATGCGTTTTTCAATGGCATCTTGTTTCATTACACATTTGCTTTCCCTTCACGTAAGTCTGATAAGTTTCTGACACGAATTTAATTTACATTGCCAACAACGTTCTCTGAGGAATTAACAAATAGCAAAGAAAATCCCCGCTTGGCATGTCTCTCATTTAAAAAATTTACCTGCTATTTCGCTGTTCTCATTTCATCGAAAAACCAAATTATAAATACTGAATCGATCACTATTTCCAAATGTTCAAGCCTCATAACTTCTATTCACGATTTTCACGAATTTCAAAACCCCTCGAAAGCAGTGGTGGCAGCTGCGTCACTCTCCTAATGACGCTGCTGGCCCCACTGCGCCTTTTTGCAATAACACGCGGTTCTTCCGGAAAATGGCGACTCAATTTGAACCGTCTCCCCGGAAGGTGGACGCCGAGCTGTGTGTATCGGCGTGCAGAGCCACGGGGCGGGAGGGATAGGAAGTTTGAGGGCACGAATCGGCGAATTCTAACAAGGAGCTCTCATTTCGGCGCCACTCCCCCATCCCGCATCAACTCCACCGCATCCCCTCCTTTCAAAGGACCACGCATTACCACCGTACTCCCCAGCGCGTCGGAGAAAATCAGGTCCACCGCTCAAAGTTCTGAACTTTCTCACCCAGTGAGGAAAAGGAATCCCTCCCCCCCCCCCCAAAAAACACTTTCATCTGGGAGCGGTAAATAGCACCACCAGCACTCGCGCTCTCCGGGTCATTCTCCTCACGGGGGCAACCCCGTTCCTCCACCCCTTATTCTTGAAAAAACCCTCTCTGGCTTTGCCGGTGGTGGTGCTCTCTCATGTCACAGGGTCAGCCGTCGCGGGTCCGGGTTGAGGGGCCCGCACTTGGGGCCCCTCGCCGCGCTCCCTTGACGAGGGTGCGAACTGGCGTACCTCTCGCCGCGAATCGACCGGGGCGCCGCGCCTCCCTTTCCCATAGGCCTCAACGCCCGCTAGTATTCGTATCAGTCCATTCTATCTGGCACACAACTCTTATGGTTCTTCTCTTCTGATAAGGGTGTCAGCACCGAACTCATTGCGGTAAGATTCATAATTAGTAGCTGTTATATGCCAATAATATAAGTGAAATACTATTTATTGAGATGGAATTATTATTTATCTGATTTCTAAATCATTAGTTTTTGAGCTCAGTCGAAATTGAGGATTCATAAAATAAAATCAATCACTTTTGATGTTTTAATCTTAAGCATTTAAGCGACAAATTCAAATTTTTCGCTTTAAGAGAATGATTCAAAACATATGCAACATAATTCATTGACATTGAATTAGCCTATAGTAATGCGCCCAGATGTTTAAGATTACTCCATATCATAGCGAATATCTTGAGTTAATTTAGAATTATTGATAGTATCTGCTATCATGACAACGCAGTATTGACGTAGCTACTTGAAGGAGGAAATAAAAAATTATGAGATCATCGTGTAAATATTTTTGAAATTTGAAACTATGAATTATATTAGAACCAATTGACAAATTTCAAGAATTAAATTTGAGCTTTGATTAGTTTGGTGCTTCAGTCTGAGTTTTAGAAAATCAATATAATCTGTTGAAGTTTTAAATTTATGAGGTTTTAATTCCCTTGCAATTTCGTATATATGAAAAGTGGACCTATCACTCCTTTAATTTTACATCTTGAATGATTTTGGAATTATTCTTTAAGAGTCTTCAACATAGTGCCAAGCCAAGACCAGACGGTCAGGATTCCCTAGGGATTTTGGATATGTCCAGTGTTGCATAATTTAAATGACTTTTCGGGTACCAGCTCTGCATGGGAAATCGCGACATGGCAGAAGGTAAGGATCTGGATCAATTGTTCTTTGCGGCTTTGAAAATTCTGCGACGCTCTAAACTATAAGCACAGTTACGAATCAAAAACGATACATTTGGAAATGATAAAAATATTTCTGATATTATTAATGTGTCTCCCGGCTTTCTGTAGGTAAGCATGTCTGGTCCCCATATTTTTCTCTTCTATACAAACGAAATTATTTACATAGTGTAACTTGAGTTTGATTGATCGATGGCAATACAATTGGTACTTAGCAAAGTAGTAAGAAAGAGTTTTCCATTGTTGCATGGGTGTTTAATACATTACAAGATTTTTTTTAACTTTTCAACACGATAGGCTTGAGTTTGTAATACAGAGACATGAAGTTGAACTAATTAACTCTGTTTTTCATTAGATCAAGGGGTTTAACTACAGATTAAATGCATTAGGTAGCAATGAAAATTTTATTATCAGAAATGCTTAGTTGCAAATTAGAGGAGCAAGGAATAGACTAAAGCGGGTAGAAGAGCTAGCATATTTCAGAAGTAATTTGGAATAAAACTAGCGGGGTTAAAGGAATGTTCATGAGAAAGAAGTATTCAGAAAAAGTAGGAAAGAAACACATAGCGAGATGAATAAACTTTGGTTTAAACATAATATTTGGTGGCAATAACTCATTGTCAAAAATATTTATCAAGGGTATCTATTTCACGACATATGCTTGCGTTAAAAAACGGAAATGTAGCAAATTTGTAGCATTTTCATGGACTCTTTAAATTTTGGTTTTATAGTACTAGGCTTAATTCATTATATTTCTTGAAATATTGCAATACGTTTAATATAAAAAAGGCCTTCATTATTTTTCTTATTTAAACCGTGTTTATAAGAACACCACCGCGTGCAATATAAATGAAAGAATTAACAAGGTTTATTGGAGTAAATATTACCTTTGACCTTTGTTAAAGTAATTAATTTTTCAATCGATTAAATAAAACTAATAGCAAAGAAAATTATTGCTCTTTTTCACATTGCTAGTTATTCAAAAAAAGAGTGATACTATTCAACCATCTAAGGACCCTAAACTCAAGGCTACCACTTATTCTGATTCCATTACTCCTTATCTTTCATCGGTTTTCAAAATTAACAATTAGGTTTTTTCATAATTTTCCTGAAATGATATTAAATACTGGTTATTATTGTTATTTTGGTGATATTAACGGTACTGGAAAGGGATGCTTAACAGAGCTAACGTCTCAAGTAAGCTGTACTAATAAACCACATAATTAACCAGTATATTGCATGGAAATCAAAAGTTAGTTTGCACATTTTTTTAACAGCTTTGGCAGTAAGTATTAAATGAGTATTTTGGAAAGGATGAATAACTATTCTATCATGACAAATTACCAGCCCACTTATTTTTAAATATCGAGCACTTACCGAATTGTATATTTTAAGAGGAGGATGAGGAAAAATAAAGAACAAGAATGTTGATTATTGTACAGTGAACACTGCAGTGTATGTTTTGTCAATTAATTGAACTATCCAGGTAATCCTTTAATAGAATTTCTAATTTACAGTAAAAAAATCTCATTTTTTGTTCAAAATTCCTGCAATTTTGCTGAAAAATCGCATTTCGCAATTCAAAGTAAAATGTTAGCGGAACGTTTGATAACACTCCCGATGACAGTGGGTGAGATAGAGAGAGGTATTAGGTATCGGCAAGAGGCAGTGCAATACTTCAAATATACTAAAGTAAAAAAAAATAAAGCCCCGTATTATTTCTTAAATATATATTTTTACTAAAGATTTTAGAAAATTAATTCAGTTTTATGCCACTATTACAGCAGTGGAATAATCATTTAAATATATTTTTAAAGCTTTTAATTTTAGAACTAGTAAAATAATAATTAAAAATCTGCCCTTTCGGATCTTTGCCCATTGCAACTCAGGAGCAGGGCATTAAAATTGGTATCCAAGGAAACCTCTCAAGCTGAATGGAGTCCTTGAGAAAATAAGCCTGAGGCAAGCAGGGCAGAGGCAGAAATTTAGAAAAGAATAAGAACAAGGCAAGCAAATATACTCTCCCTCATTATCTTACATTTTTACTTCCGGAAGGCGATGAATGAAATCAAAGGAACATTTGACGAGTGTTTATTTGCCAGGATAAAAAAATGAGTTTCGTTTTGTAGACGACACAGCTGTCGTGGCAGAGAGGGAAAGGGATATCAAGAAAGCGCTTACTACCTTTGAGAAAATGATGGAGAGGTACATAGTATGAAGGTTCAAAAAATATTAAATCTACAAACTAAGTACGTGGCAGAACTGAAGTAGTAAACTCAAATATGAAACTGGGTAATTAAAATTTTGAAGTGGTGGAAGAGCTGCGTTAATTAGGAGGTAAAATATGCAAAGGTGGTCTTCTAGCAGTAGAGTAATATAAGGCAAAGGTTAATAAGGCCTTAATCAAAGCAAAGATCTGTGGCATCCTTTCAATATTCGTAACGTACTGTAAATAATAAATTAAGAGAAAAAGAAAGGAAAGAAGCAACGAAAATTCGTCCCAATGAAGATTTATAGACCGATGGGAGAATAATCAAGATATTAATATGCAAAATGAATTGATACAGAGGCTAGAAAAGAGTCTACAAGTGAAAATTGAAAAGGGTAGTCCGTTCAAAGAGACCATGGGGATCCAAGAAACAAATCGTGATAGATGCCAATTCACAGTAATATTTTAACTTGAAATAACAATAATAAGCAGAATTTAAGAGATTTGGCGATTTAAAAAATGGATAAGAAGTAAACAAAATCAATCAAAAGACTGATTACACATTGCGGATGAAATTGCACTTGGCTTTCAAAGAGGAGTTGAAATTTCATTTTGTCTCTCAATGTTAATGCAATGATTTGAACGATTATTTTCATATGATAAAATACCGAGGCACAATATGTATTATTTCAATGACATTTTAGGAAAATACGTGAATACACACGAGATAACCTTGATTTCGTATTAATATTAAGCAGAACTGAAATCAGTTAGGTTTGAATTTAGATGTTATGAACTACTTAGTCGTGTTATGGTCATGAAAGAATTAAGACAAGAGCTACTAACTGACCATAGGTTGGAATGCAGGTTAAATTTACTGAGTAGGTTAAAAGCAGGGCTCCTATCCTAGGATGTTAAAGGTATATTGCAGGCCCCGAGTAACGATGTTTGGTCAGATCACGCACACAAAATCAGGGAGATAGGTAGTAGAACGGATTGACAAAAAATGTGTTTTTTTTGTAGTAAGATTACAGTTTGAAATAGAAATGACGGCGGGCGAGAAGAGGATAAAAATGTACTATTAGCCGAGTGTACATACTATATTTTCGATATCCTGTTTGATTTTGAAATAAAACAAATTTTATAACATTGTTTGATGTAGGATTTGACCAGTTATTAAGCACTTTATTTCAAATGATTTACTTCGCACAATTGCATCATCGGTGTAAAGGTGTAATAATTGTGAATGTGCATGAACGACTGGTGACCCCCGCCATACGTCTTCATAGAGGCACACTGGGTATAGCTCTAGATGTAGGTTTAAAAAGACGATCATTTACTTCCTTCACAAAAAGAAACAATCTTTTCTTCTTCCGCTGAAACTTTTTATTAAAGATATTGTTCGTTGAACTTTTATTCAAAAACACTTTTTAAAAAAAAGTTACTCTTAAATATTAAGATGATAATTATTAATGAAGGTAAAAGTTAACGTAATAGGCAGGAGAGTTTTTGCATAGCTTCTTATTAAAAATTTTATAACCCAGTGTCACATAAATTTTGAATTTCAAGAGGTTAGGAGCATTAAGGTTTGGATTCCAGCTCTAACTCGATTGCAACGAGCAGAAAGGTAAATAAGAGAGGAAGGAGCAGGAGGAGTTTCGGAAGCCGTAGTTTCAAGGGGAACTCGGTGACGCCCGAGGGCTGCAAATCCCACCAGCCAATGCTGCTCGCGTCCTGAAACTCCAAAAAAAACGACACAGAAGTACGTGTTACTGCCAGTTGAACGAGGATCACCCTGGAAAACTACGAGCCGTGGCATTCAAATTAAAATTTTGCATGTTTACATTAAGTGCAGTATTAGCACCATTGCCGGTGTACGTTTTTATCTCGAAGGAAAATGATGCAAATAATCCTGTCCTAATCCATTAAATGGTTTGAAAAGGAAGGAGAACCAACGGTCGGTAGAGAAAACCATTGAGGATGGCAAAGAGCTAAGTACTATCGAAGAAAAATGGGAAATTATCAAGAAAGGGTTATCGAAATCCGCAAAATACACTATTGGAACCGTTAACGCTAAAAAGACTAGGAAACCATGGATCACGGATGAGATGATTGCATAGATGGATGAGCGGAAAAAATGGAAGAATGTAAATACAGAGTTAGGCAGAATGAAGTAAAAAGAATTGAACAATATATTGAGACGGGCAACAAATAGGGCAAGGGAAGCATGGTAGAAGAGGCAGTGCGAGGATATGGAAAGTCTGCAGAGACGGGGTGAAATTGGTGCGCTTTACAGCAAAGATAAATGTTTATCGGGAAGTAAGAAAGGGAGATCTATGCTAACAGTTAGAGATAAGGCGGGTAAGATGATGTTAACGCAGGAATGATCCAAGAGATATGGAAGGAATACTATATATAGAAGAACTGTATAGTAAAGAACTTAGACCAACAAAGTAAGACATAGAAAAGGAACATGACGTAAAGGAAGATAGCTTAGGTCCAGGCATACTCGACGAAGAGATAGAAAGGGCATTAAGGGAGATGAAGCTAAATAAGGCCGTGGGGGGATTAACATTCCTGCGGAACAACTGAAATGTTTAGGCAAATGTGGGAGGAAGAGGCTAAACGGGCTGATTCGTAACATCTATGAGGAAGGAATCTGGCCGGAAGACTTTGTGAGATCAGTGCTAGTTCCTATTTCGAATAAGGTGAAGGCTACGTCATGTGAGGACTACTGGACAATAAGTTTGATATCCCACGCAACTAAAGTTGTTCTAAGGATTATAAACAAAAGGATAGAGAGTAGGGCAAATGATTAATTAGGGGATAACCAGTTAGGGTTTAGGAAGGGGAGAGGTACGCTTAGTGGCATTGCAGTAATGAGATTATTAATCGAGAGGAATATAGAACACAACCAGGAGGTATTTGCCTGTTTCGGAGATTACGAAAAAGCGTTTGATAGAGTGAATTGGGAAAAACTAATGAGTATTCTGCAGAAAATAGGAATAGATTGGAGGGAAAGGAGGCTAATCTGCAACCTGTACATGTCTCAGACTGCTCAGGTGCGAGTGGGGAACGGGGAGTCCGGATGGGCAGTGTTAGGAATAGGTGTAAGGCAGGGTTGCCCATTAATCCCCTACTGTTCAGCCTGTATGCAGAGGAAATGATCAAAGAGGCATGGGAAGAACTGGAGGTACCAATGAAAGTGGGCGGGGAATTCGTAAAATCAGTTAGGTTTGCTGATGACCAAGCTTTAGTTTATCAGTTAGCCAAGGGGTTGCAAGCATTGCTGAATGAATTGGAAATTCAGTGCGACAGGTATGGAATGAGAATTAATATTATTAAAACAAAGGCTATGCGATATACTAGATAGAAAAAGGCTAAGCTCAACATTAAAATAGGAGGAAAAAAACTAGAGCAGGTAGAAAAGCTTACGTATCTCGGTAGTGTTTTGGACCAACAAGGTCAAAATAGTAGGGACGTAAGGAGAAGAATTGCGTTGGGCAAAGAGGCTTTCACAAGGAAGAAGGAGTTGATGACAGGGACGTTGAGTAAGAATATTAAGAAAATACTCGTAAAAACTTTGATATGGAGCGTAGCTATGTCCGGTGCGGAAACGTGGTCATTGAAGCAGGAGGATAGACGTAGATTGGTGGCTTTTGAAATGTAGGTGTGGAGAAGAATGGAGAAGGTGAAATGGACAGAGAAGAAAACAAATGAGGAAGTACTTGGTATAGTGGGCGAAGACAGGGGTTTTTTGGGAGAAATCCTATGGAGGCAGGAAAAGTGGATGAAGGGGGTATTGACCGGCGGTGGGATGTTGAAGGTTGTGATAGAGGGGAGAATGTTGGGTAAACGAGGGTAGGGAAGGAACAGGATAGGGATGTTGGACGGGATGAAGGGAGGCAGAATGTACTCAGAGATGAAGAGGGGCCTGATGTAGGGCTTGTGGGCCTCTGTTGTGTTTTGCTCGGAATCACCAAATATTCATTAGGAGCTGTGTTCATCCAAAAACCTACCTTAACCTGTAGATTACCTAATAATGATAATATTTCTGTCTCGATAGTGTGTATTATAATGTCTGCTGGTCTCAATCAGAAGGCCGCTTAAATTCAAAAGATTTTAATGGGTGAATAATGCGTGAAACGAGAAACTAGACCCCTGTCCAAAATCTATGAAAAAAATAATTTTGTTAAACTGGAAAAACCCTCAATAAAACGAAAACAAATCATATCTTTTATACTTATCTCAAAGAGTTGAGAGTTTCGGCGATTTAAAAGAAGGGGACGATTTCAAAAAAGATTGTTAGACAGTTCTGACGGCATTCTTCAGTCACAATTGCAGTTGTCAGCGTTGATGTAAAGACAATGTCGTAAAACTGTCATCAGTCTTACGAAGTGACGAATCGAGTCATTTAGTTGGGGTGCCGTGGCTCAGTGGCCCTTTATGAGCCTTGAACCTGATGAACTAGACCCTGCATATAACGTGAAACTAATTACTGGCTTAGAATAATAGCCATTCAGAAGAGTGACGAAAATTGAAAAAAAGAAAAATGAATTTTTATACTGGCCAAACTTACATAGGACTAACTTGGTAAATTATGACAGAGCTATCGCTCTGTAATAATTTGCCAAGCTATTTGGCTATACAAGAGTCATACTGCCAATTAGGAGTACGCATGCCTTTGGTGCAAATTGGCCGAAGTCAAGGATCTTATGCCATGAATGAATAAACCAGGTGACGAGTAACATTGGGGGGGTATTTTGCATCCTCGACGAATGAAGCAGTCCTGGATGACACAAAAGGTGGAGTGACTGTCGCGGGAGTTAAAGGAAATTCGTATGCAAGTACTATCAGCTGGACTTCAAACCTAAGGATAAAAGTTTATATCATGAACTCATAAAAATTAAACATATTAGTAATGAAATACAATAGTTATATTGAAAGTATAACAATCTCAATGTTAAAAATAGACTCAGGAATTAAGGGATACTTTACCCTTTATTTTTACTTTTGAAAAATGTTGTGGCAAAGGTTCTGATTAGCTTGAAAATTGCTATTTTTAGTCAAATAATTGTTGCCTTATCCTTTTCATCCAGATTACAGGTTCACAGGTTCACAGGTTCTACAGGTACATTTCTTTTCGCATCCATAGTGATACATGTGGTCGATCATGCATCTCGTATAACTAAACGAAAGAGATTTTTCAAACTCAATTTACTTCATGATACTTCTATTAAAACTTAAAATCCTCTATTTATTCAATATTATAGATTCAATTCATATTTAAATTTTACGACATTTTAATGCGATGCAAGAACCTGGAGGAATTGGCCATTTACTCACTTTTTAAGAACTGCTTGTTGAGGGATTGATAGTATGTTTTCCACATCTTTTGTTTTCTGGAAAGAAATGAGAATCTAAGGAGGTGGAAACATGGAAGGTAATTACTGAAATGAAAAACAATGCTTTAAGGGTTTAAGAAGTCCCCTCCCCCTTTCATGAATGCAGCCTCACGAGATCCCTTCGAGCGTATCCCGCACCCATCCACCTCCGAGCGGCGTCCAGGGCCTCCCGCGACGCGAACGGGAAGGGGCGGCTGAGAGAAGGAATCGATGGACGCTTAAGGAGGAATGATTTGACCGCGAGAGATAGAGAACAGGTGCGAAAGCGGTTGACTCTTAAACGGAGTTCGTGCGGGGTGAAAGTGCCCGCGCTCACAACTTCTTGCTCTCAACCAGTGAAGAATTGCTATTACTTCTATGCACTTTGTAGCATGAAGGCAGTATTACGTTTTTAAGATTTGACACACAAAATTTTGTAACCTTCAGGATCGTTGGAGATCAGCTTGTATTAAGGCTCTTTTAACATAATTAACGTCAGGTTGGCTCTATGAAGGAATTTGGTTTTGAATTTTCATTAGGATTTTAATTAAATGCGTATGCATTGCTAACAATATGGCAATGAATAATGAATGGAATGTCCTCTGGAGCTTTATTTAAAGTTATTTTTGCCCGAAGACTTTTATTGCTCCTTTATGAGTGACTCTCGACGTTGTGCTTCCATCAAGGTACTTACCGTACTTCCTCAAGCGTAACGTGGTGGAATCTCTTCCTGTCGAAACAAGATACAGCTTCTCTATTATTAATTTATTCAAGTTATCTAGGTTAGGTCATAGTAAATTACAATTAGGTCCTCCTAAAAATTTTATATTATAACAAAACCTACGTGGCAATTAAAAAAAATCTATGTGGAAAAGCTAAAAGTTTTCTTTCGTCATGTAGTCTTAAAAAATAAATAACGTAAAAGAACATTGAAGGCCATTAAATTATGAGACAAATTAGAAAAGTAAGGGTTGTATTCTTATATTTAAACAATCTCGGGTCAGAAAAACTTTGCACGCATGCAGTGCCATCTATTGACTCTTTTCGAAGCAACTAAAGTCAAGGTTCCTTGAAGAGGGGAGACAAGTCTCTCCCCAAGTTCTCATTTTGAAATCTTCTTATGCCATGCACCACCTTAGTTAGGCGCAAAATCAAACTTATTCTACCACAATCCTCTAAATACGGCACCCTTACCCTTTCTTTACGATGGGAAATCAAACTGATCTGGCAAAATCTACCGGCCATATTCCTCCCTAATAAAGTTTACGAAGTTGAACCTTTCGTCGGCTTCTTCCTAAGCCGTAAAGCAGTTGGGTGGAATTGTTACCTATCCTCGCGCCCCCACTCGATTTTATTTCCGTCAATTTTCTTTCTATTCACCATCAAATGAGAATATCTGGTCCCAAGCTACGCAATATTTTCTTTTTTATGTTTAAACTTGCTGACCTCTACCATTACGCAGCGGTTCACCAAATCTTATTTCCATCTCTCTTGAATTTTCCATGGCTCAAATTGTAATTTCCCTGCCGTATTTATTAAACTGTGCATGGATTTTCTCTCATTTCATCCTGATTGATCTTTCTCCCATTTTTCAGTGAATTCTTTCTATCCTTCCTTTTTAAACTTCTCATCTCCTCGAACTGCGGTGTTCGCCACGTATGCTGCGCCCTATTATTTTATCACCTTTGTTTTATTAATATTTCCTTGTTCTCTCTTTAACTTAATTCCACATGGGCATTCTTATAATTATTTCTATGAGCTTGATGTCTTGTCGTGTCACCTGTAACGAAGATTTCCCGGTCCTTTTTCTATACAAGGATCTATAACTTTCTTTTCGGCCTCTGATAGTCCTATTTTAAAGTAGTAGTAGTAGTTTTTAGGGGAGGCGTCCTATTTTAAATAATCCAATTTTTCTTCTACCGTATCTTTGTGATCGCCAACTTTTTCTGCTGCATCCTATAACTCCTTCCTTTCTATCTAAATTATTTCTCCTCCATTACATTTCCTCGTCCATGTTTTATCCGCTTGAGTCTGACCATGCAATTACAATAAATAATGATCTAAAACCGCACCAACTCCAGGGAAACTGTGCAAATTGATTAAGCTCTCCCTATATATATATATATATATATATATGTTTAAATAAAATATAGCCTACCTGGTATCATTTTCAATCCCCCGGGATCGTCTATTATGGTGCCTAAATTACGTTCCGCTATGATTTAATTCCCACTCCAACTCCAATAATTTCCACTGTAAATCTAAATAATATAATTTAACCCTATCTTATATTATATCTCCATTTTCTGCTTTATATTTTTCTTATCTGCTAGTCGTATGCATCGTCCTAACTTCTCAATTCCCTGTCTTAACTGCTTTGGTTTCTTTGTTTTACTACCGCTATTTTTGCGAATTTCGTGGAACGAAGACCCTGGTAGCCTATTTTGGTGAATGGGACCGCAAAGATGAGGGTGGGGCGATGGACTCCAGTCCAGCAGATAGGAATGGATGCTCGTTCATTCCTCGTACATTCGGGGATCATAGTGGTAGGAAATCAAAGTCGTAGTAGTAAATACATTCGAATCAAAAACGAGGAAAAGATTGAACGCGACGCAGACATCTGGTACACTCAAAGGTGCATATGTATGTGTATGTTAGTTGCAAATATATGCATTTGCATGTGTGCACGTTAAAATTGGTTTTAAATGAATATAAACGTCTGTGTGGGTGTATTGGCATGCCTTTGTTTGTTTTGAATACGGTTTGATTCTGTTCTATGGGTTGAGTCCTAATACCTTCCACCACACACCCTTGCAGTGGCTTGCCGGGAATTGTGTAGATGAACTCCTAAATGTAGCCTTACAAATTACGCTGCGGGGAACGACACAGCGGCGCCGTTGGCCGGATTTCATAGTTGCTAGGATTTATATTCATATTTGTGTCAAGCATGAAGGGCGTAGGATATGCATATAATTGGGGTGGCTTCCGGTGGCCTTCTTCACTAATCTTTTATCATGCTACATATACTAGTTTGATAGATAGACATAGTTATAAACCCGGAAGTCGGTGGCGTGGATTAATTGTAGCCCGCTGAAGCTAAGCGTGGCCAGGGACGCCCCGGAATGAAATCCGGACCCTCCGGTTGGTATCACATTCTTTCCACAGGATAACCATTCCATGGTTAAAATGTATGCACATAAAACAAGCCATGAATTGTGTTAGTTACACCATTTATAACACAGGATCTGCTGTACCGATTTTAATGGTGTTTGGTTATATCGATACGACTTAGCCCATAATAATAGAATAACCATTAAATTATGGTAAAAGTAACGTATCGTAAATTATCATAACCTATCGTCGTTCGTGACCTTTGGAACCAATACAAGGATAACCTGTCAGAAGATATTTTAAATCGAATTCATGTAAGTTCACGAAATCTTGACAATGAGGTAAATGAGGAAATGTATAACCAGGCTTTGCTGTGGATTGAACCCGTGTTACTTCATGCGCGGCGGTTTATTGGTGAATTTAGGAATGCCAGCGCCAGATCGTGGAATGGGCGGCATATGTTTAATCAAGAATTGGAACAATATGATCGACATGAATTTGAACAATCAGTTGAAACCCATATACCCCTTCTGGAACGCCTTATAGAAGGAAGAATATGATACATTAAGGTAGGCAATTAATGATGCCTTTGAACACTATTCTTGCGATATGAAATTATGGTAGCAGTTGCCTCTTTTGGCATAGCGGCCACATTGTTGGAAGGATGCCGTACGGCTCAATCAGCGTTAAAGTTGCCATTAAACCTACAAAATTCTGAACAAGTGACATGCAACATTCGGCAACAGTCCGCAATGGCCAAAATTTTAGAAGCATCCGAAATCATATGGTATTAAGGCACGATGGCGTACGAACGTGCATTAGAAGAACACGACCGGACATTACAATATCTGCGTAATGACTCGAGATGCTTTGGTGGCGTAGTGACCTGACTGTCTATCGATTTTTGCCAAACACGGCCAGTCATTCCAAGATCGTCTGCTGCCGCTTGAATAAATGCTTGCCTCAAATCATCAAATCTTTGGCGCTATGTGAAGAAACTTCAACTTACAACAAACATGAGAGTTGCATTGCTGAACGATCCGTCCGTCTGCTGATGATTTCTACTAATAATTGTCGACTATCTGTAATAGCCGTTTTCCTGTCGACGAATCGAGCGGATTTATTTCATTTCCTCGGGTTTTTGAAAATTAAGCTTCATCAAAATCTGACCTCATCAACAAAGTGTTCCCGATCATCATTAATAACCACAAAAATCACAAATGGTTGAGTGAGTGAGCAACTTTGGCGGCTAAGGTCAAAGATATGGATGACTTAAATTTCATTACTCAGAATCAAACCGTTGGTACTCTTCATTCACTCAAATCTATTGACTGCGTAACAAACTAAGAAGAAGTAACCAACAATCCATCAAAATTTTTAAACTCCTTGGATGTGCCTGGCTTACCCCCGAACAGTTTACAGCTGAAAGCTTGGTGGTCATGATACTGCGAAACCTAAACAAACCAAAACCATGCAATGGAACGCGTTTGGTGATGAAAAAACTGATGATCAATGTGGTTAACGTGACTATATTTACAGGAAAATTCAAAGATGAGGAAGTTCTCATTCCGAGGATCCCAACCGATATGCCCTTTGAGTTCAAACGAATTCAATTTCCAATTCGTGTTGCATTCGCAATGACAATTTAAAAATCACAAGGCCAATCGTAGAGTGTTTGTGGTCTGAATCTAGAAAGCCCTATTTTTTTCACAATCAATTTAATGTGGCATGTTCACATGCTGGTAAACCATCCGCTTTATTTGTTTTTGCGCCTGATAACAAGACAAAATATGTTCTACATAAGAAAATATTTGACTCGAGAGAATAAACTCGAATCTATATGTGTATAGATTGAATAAAGAAAATGTCTTTCTCACAAGCCATTTCAATACTTTTTTTAGAGTTTAATTGAATTTCTTCCTTATATTATTGTAATGAGTAAAATATGATTAAAATCGGTACAGCCGTTCTTGATTTGTGGTTCAACTAAACAATTCATTCATTGTTAGGCGGTACGAAGTTCGCCGGGTCAGCTAGTTATGTATGAAAAGGAAATCAACAAAAGTTATACCTTCAAAGTTTGAAGGCGTACGATAAAGAAAACTAAAAATAGCATATTTCACAAAATAAATTTCCTTTAGTTCACGCTGTATCGCTAAACTTCGAGCAATGGATATACTCTCAGATTCAATTACTGCAGCATTCAACATTCATTAAAATCATCACTCCATCCATACCTGTAATGAAAGGATACTGATAATAAAGTTAGTGGTAGAACCTACGTTCTGCGTTCCAGTGACTCGTCATCAGACCACGCCACCTACTAGTAATAAACCAGCCATAACACTGTTTCGATATCATCAGCCCTGAGGATGGTAAACGACTCGTTTTCCGAAGTCATCGTTGGAGGTACTGACTCGGTGGAAGAACCGAGTAGCCTTTCCTACAGTAATTCGCTAGGAAAACACAAGATCATACCATATTATATCCCGTTATATGAAATTACATGGTTCGCAGATTTCGGAAGAAAATATTGTCAGTTATCCAAAATTTATGCTCAGGAATCAATAGAACAGAATGAGAATAATGGATTTAGAAAACGATTAATTTTATAACTGCATGCGAATAATTAATAGTACTTTAACTTTCAAGGAAAATTTTATTTACATTTATACTTGAATAGTTTGCCCTGCGTTCCATCCTCTTATTGATAATCCTGAGACTCACCACGGATGCCTGCGAAATCAAACTTGTGGTTCCGTGGTTCTCACTTACTCTTGACCTTTACCTTAACCAAAACTTATCTGATGAAAACCTACAGTTATATTGCTATTTCAAATATTTTACAAAATAGTCCAAACTAATCTTCCTTGCGCGCTTTCTTTAACCTTTAAGTGATTCCGCGGGAATGTTATATAACCCCTCGCATTCATTTAATTCCAAATTCCTTGATTTCCTTTCTATCTCGCCATTAAGTATGGCTGCCACTGAGCTTTCCACATCTGTGTCATATTTTATTTTAATATGTAAGCTTTCTGGCCTCTCGTCTCTCCTGGAACTTCTGTACTGCCGTACAACAGGGTGAATGAGGGTACTTCCACCATTTCTCTCCAAGTGAGCAACCATCGCTACCCTGCCAAATTTTACTCCTTCCTTAATTTTCTCATCTATACTTGCGTTACTTCTCACTTTAACCGTTTGACAACTGTTTCTCTGCTTCATTAATTGAAACCCTCCACGAATCCGCAGGAAACGTGGAGATGAGAGCACGCGAGGTATCCCATGTATGTGTGATTGAATCTTTCAAACTTCCCGAGCTTAATATCACCCACTAAAACTAATTAATAGCCTCCATCACCCTCATTTCCTTGATACTAGACTTTTATCTTTTCCCCCAACCTCATTCGCTATCCCATCTTTAGCAGAAGACGACATCCTGGGGACGACGGCAACGTATAACACTATCGTGAGTACCCTTTCGTGTCTCTCTATTTAATTAAGTTGTGATCTGCTAGATCTAGCCTTCTCAACTGTTCCTGTGTTTTTCTGTTACATGCGTTTCTATCCCTTTTCACTGTTAAATTCACCTCTTCCATTTCAGACTCCACCATCACCTTTCTTGACACAGAAATCTCACTTCAAAACAACAAATTCACCACTTCAGTACAAATCAAAGCCACTAAACATCAGCAATACTTACACCACACAAGCTGTCATCCTCAACACACGAAACGCTCGATTCCTCTCTCTCTATCCGCGGACACCGAATTTGCAACACCACAGCCACTCTCAACAAATACCTAGACAATCTACATCTTGCACTCCTCAAACGCGGTTACCCAGAAAAGCTACTACAAAATAAAATCCACCGCTCCACCCGACCACACACACCATATAATAACAAGCCCACATCTGACGCAGGACTCAACCTTTGCACCACCTATTTCCCCGGATCACACAGACAGAAAACCTTCCTTAAAGAACTGTTTCCAATTTTACATGACAATGACGCGACCTTATCCTTACTACCCCAATGCCCATCTATCTCATACAGACGACCCGCCAATCTCAAAAACCTTCTGAGATCCACCAGCCCTTTGGCGCCCCCCCGTGACAAATTTCCTAATATTTCCCCTACTTGCAACCGCCCCCGATGTAAAACCTGTCTTCTTATTAGTTCTACTCCCCTCTCCCTACATCCCCTCATTGCCCCCTCACCTCGTCCCCACGCTAATTGCCTCTCAAAAAACATCATTTACCTTTTGTCATGCAAAAATTGCATTTCCTTTTACATAGGCGAATACATTACCCCCTTATCTATTCGAATGAATAATCACCGGTACTCCTGCAATTCTGCCTCACTCTCTTCTCTTCCTATCCCTTCACACGCCAATTCCCACAACCTTTCATTCGACCAGTGTTTTGCTCTCAGCATCCTAGAATCCCTACCTGATTCAGCCACCAATATAACTCGTGAGAACTCGTGAATCCGCCTACATATTAGCTTTCCGTTCTTTCAAAATTCCCACCCTTAACCGCCATCTCTAATTTCCCTCCCAGCATTCCCTCCACACCTCCCCTACCCACCCATACCTCTTTCCTCTCTCCAGAGCAACAGCATATTTTCAGTCTCACTTGAAGAAGGCCTCTGAGAGGGCCGAAAGTTCGAAAAATCTACCGTGTGAGTGTTCTTTTAAATGTGTCTATTCTTTTCTCTTTGTGTTATATTGTGTCAACCCATTATGTATATATATATATATATATATATATATATATACACACACAGAAACACATATACATATGTGTTTCAAAACTTTCTTTTTTTTACACGATAGGTAAGTTCCTTATGATAACAAAATAGAGAATGAAATTGATGGCATAGATTTACACTCGCTTGAATTATTTAAGACCCCTAGTGAATTCTTTCCAAATCAACTCCACCATGCCATTCAAAAATCTGACTTTCTCTCTCAATGGGGATACAGCGTACACTATTTCGCTTTTTTTTCAGCACCGAAATATCTCAAAATCAGTGAGCAACATTTTCATGAGTTGATCAATATTGTCAGTGTGAGCTCTGACGGTGTCTAATTAGCGTATGGATACACGCATGAACGTATGCTTTAACTTCACCGGTGGTGAGAGTGGTGGCCGGAAGGAGTGAGGGTGGGTTTGGAGGAGGGGGAAAGGGGGTCGCCGAAAGGGCAGGCGAGGGTCCATGAGGCACCGAGGAGTTGACGAAGGCCTGGGCTCGGGAGTGATGGGTGGTTTCGAGGAGAGAATGACGGGGAGGATGCCCCCAGGGGGTGGGTTTGGCTGACAAGAGTGTCATCCTGAGGGCAGTCGATTCGAACGCGGGGTAAAGGGGTCCGCGATCCCTTTGGAAGGAAGTCGGGTAGTAAGACGCTCAGTCGCCCTACGTTAAGGATTACCACCAACTTCGGAAGCTGCAGCGCTGGCCTCCTTTTAAAAATTGAATTCTTTCCTGCGGGAAGAGGAAAGATGGGGCGGGAGGGGGTCTGTGGACAGGGGACCGTATTCCCCCCAAGGGAGGGAGGCTGGAGTACGCCACCCCCGCAGCGACAGAAAAGGGAATGGTTTCCGACCGGCGGGGGGCCGGGAGGACGGTAGGGGAGCGGGAAGGCTCGTGGGAGGGCGAACATCTTCCACACATGCAAACAAACACACGGCATCACGCGTCCTCGCCGTATTTCCAAGCACCGCCCCTCGCGGATCCAGCTAAGGGACCAAGAGGCGTGAAGCGCTCACCTTGGTGCCGTGAAATCCCATCATCCAGGCATTCTGCGATGAATGCTCGCGATTTTTGTACAATTTGTCAATGACGCCATGCACAGTTAAAATTAGGAATACCTCTGCTTTTTATGAAAGCCTGTCTGCGCATGTTTATGTGTATGCATACGTGTGTGTGTATATTTTTATATATTCGAGTGCGTGTTTATGCATAAATATCTGTATATAATATATATATGTGTATATATACATATATGCACACACACACACATACATATATATATATATATATATATATATATATATATATATATATATATATTTATATTTATATATATATATATAAATATATTTATTTATATATATATAAATATATATATATATATATATATATATATAATATACATATATGTATTATATGAATGCATAGCATAAAAATACTTGGGCAGCAATTAATAACATAAAAGGACATAAAGAGAACACACACGCGTTAATTCTTAATAATTTCGTAGGAATTTATTTCCCGTCTCCTCAGAAGAAACACTAGTACTCGTTCAGTTATTTCGATGAAATCATATATACGAGCATATATATTTATATTAATATATATACATAATTGAATATATATATATATATATATATATATATATATATATATATATATATATATATATACATATATATATATATCCCCAGACTACAGCCTTGACGTGGTGGAAGGGCTTGAGCGTTCCGAAGAACCCTAGAGCTGTGCTGGCGGGAGTAATAATAATTGCTCCTGGTAGAGTCACCCATGCCAGAGACGTCGAAGGTAGGGAGCCAGACGAAAGGTAGTCCAGGCAGCGTCTGCTCCTCAGTGAGGCGGCTGCAATGGCGTCTGACCCCAGTGGGGCGGCCAGTAAGTGATGCTGTCACGTTAAAAACACTATGGAGGAAGGCAACGGGAAACCACCTCAATTATCATTCCCAAGATTTACATGATGGACAAAACATAGATTTTGAGCCCTGGCAAGTACAGGGCTCCGCCAAATCGGCCGTGTGTCGTGTCCGGCAGCGGGGGGGGGCAAGGCTTCCGCGGTCGGCATCCCACGAAACCCTTGCAAGGGAAACCAGCAGCAGCAGGACAGAAGGCGCAGAAGAATAAAACCAAATTAGTGAGAATAGGAACGTGGAATGTCAGGAAAATGATGAGGAGCGGGAAATTGGAGAATATTAAGCGAGAAATGGGAAGGGGAAATTTAGGTATTTTAGGTTTATGCGAGGTGAGATGGAAGGATAGCGGGGATTACTGGAGTGAAAATTATAGAATAATATACAGCGGCGGGGACAAGAGCCAACGAGGGGTCGCCAGAGTACTAAATGAAGAGGTAGGAAGAAGCATAGTCAACATAGAGCAGGTAACGGGTAGAACACAACAAGTAGAGATAAAAGTAAAACCGACGAACTTGGTTATTATTCAGGTACACATTCCACCGAGCAACCATAAGGAAGAAGAGTTAGCTAGGATATACGATCATTAAGAGGACATAATCGAATGTTTTCCCGCAGGGAAACATTTAATTGTGATGGGGGATTGGAATGCGACGATAGGGGAAGGAAGAGATGGTGATGAGATCGGCGACTACGGTTTAGGCACCAGGAATACCCGCGGGGAGAAAGTAGTTGAGTTCTGCAGGAGACAGGGGTTAGTCATCACCAACACTTGGTTTAGACACCACAAGGTGTACACTAGGTATACATGGAAAATGCCAGGTGACTCACAAAGGTATCAGCTGGATTATATCCTGGTTAGACACAGGTTTAGGAACAGTGTGATAAATTCGCACAGCTTCCGGGGAGTGGATGCGGACTCACACCACAATTTAGTCGTTATGAAATGTAGCGTCCGTTTCAAAAAGATAAGGCAGGGGCGGTGAGTCAGAAAATGGAATGTAGAAGCATTCAATGGATTTAAAAGGAAGAAATACGAACAGGCGGTAGAGGAAATCATGGAGGATGTTAAAGAGCTAAGTTCTATCGTAGAAAAATGGGAAAGAATCATGAAAAGGTTGTCTAAAACCCGATAATACACTATTGGAAACGTTACGCGAAAAGGACTAGGAAACCATGGATCACAGATGAGATGATTACAAAGATGGATGAGCGGAGAAAATGGATAAATGTCAATACAGATTTAGGCAAAACGAAGTACAAATAATTAAACAATAAATTGAGGCGGGCAAAAAATAAAGCAAATGAAGCTTGGTGGAAGACGCAGTGCGAGGATATGGAAAGTCTGCAGAGGAAGGGTGAAATCGGTGCGCTGTACAGCAAAGTTAAATCTTTATCGGTAAGGAAGGAATCGGGCCGGAAGACTTTGTGACATCAGTTTTAGTTCCTATTCCGAAAAAGGTAAAGGCTACATCATGTGAGGACCACATGACGATGAGTTTGATATCCCATGCAGCTGAAGTGTTTCTCAGGGTCATAAACAAAAGGATGGAGAATAGGGCAAATGATTACTTAGGGGATGATCAGTTTGGGTTTAGAAAGGGGAGAGGTACGCGCGATACCATTGCAGTAATGAGACTATTAATCGAGAGGAATATAGCACAACCAGGAGGTATATGCCTGTTTCGTAGATTTCGAAAAAGCGTTTGATAGAGTGAATTGGGAAAAACTAATGAGTATTCTGCAGAAAATAGGAATATATTGGAGGGAAAGGAGGCTTTTCCGCAGCCTGCACATGTCTCAGACAGTTCAGGTGCGGGTGGTAAACGGGGAGTCCGGATGGGCAGTGTTAGGAAGAGGTGTGAGGCAGGGTTGCCCATTAATCCCCTACTGTTCAGCCTGTATGCAGAGGAAATGATCAAAGAGGCATGGGAAGAACTATAGGTAGGAAAGGAAGTGGGCGGGGAATTCGTAAAATCAGTTAGGTTTGCTGATGACCAAACTTTAGTTTATCAGTTAGCCAAGGGGTTGCAAGCATTGCTGAATGAATTGGAAATTCAGTGCGACAGGTATGGGATGAGCATTAATATTATTAAAACAAAGCTTATACAATTTTTTGGAAAAATATTAGGAGAATATTTGGAGAATTAATATTAATAAAACAAAGGTTATGCGATTTTCTCGAAGGAAAAAGGCTTAGCTAAACATTAAAATAGGAGGGTAAATACTAGAGCAGGTAAAACAGTTTACGTAGGCAAAGAGGCTTTCACAAGGAGGAGGGAGTTGATGACAGGGACGTCGAGTAAGGATGTTAAGAAAAGACTCGTTAAAACTTTGATATGGAGCGTAGCTATGTACGGCGCGGAAACGTGGTCATTGAAGAAGGAGGATAGACGTAGTTTGGAGGCTTTTGAAATGTGGGTGTGGAGAAGAATGGAGAAGGTGAAATGGACAGAGAAGAAAACAAATAAGGAAGTACTTGGTATGGTGGGTGAAGAGAGGTGTTTGTTGGGAGAAATCCTATGGAGGCAGAAAAGTGGATGAAGGGGGTATTGACCGGCAGTGGAATGTTGAAGACTGTAATTGAGGGGAGAATGTTAGGCAAACGAGGAAAGGTAAGGAACATGATAGGGATTTTGGACGGGATGAATGGAGGAAGAAAGTACTCAGAGATGAAGAGGGACCTGATTTATAGTGGGATGTTGTGTTTTGCTGGGGTTACAAATTTTTGAATTAGTAATTTTTTCCATCCAAAAACCTACCCTAACCGGTAGATTACCTAATAATAATAAAATAATGTATATATATACATATATTTATTCATATATGTGTGTATATACACACATTTATATAAATAATACGTATTAATACACATAATACATGTATTCTGTATAAATATTATGTACTTGGGCATTAAGGTAACTTATAATTATATTTTAGTTCAACAGTAGGTAATTAATGGGAACAATAATTTAATTTCAACAGGCTATTAGGCTTAAGTTTAATTTTATCATACCTTTGGTAACAACTTTGGCGTATACGCTGTATACATATTTTATTTATTTAAGTAAGGTATTTGAATTTCGTACTTTTGACTTCATAATTTTTAAGGCAAAGTATTATTATTTAAATCTTACGGATTTATGGTACGCATAAAACGAAAGTTTAAGGTAAAAATAATTGAACAATAAGAATACTACTTTTAAATTGAGTTTTTAAATTAATATTTGCTGCACAAGCGAGCTATCTCGAGCGGGACCTTTTTCATCTCGAAAAATGCCACGCTGTCAATAGAATAGCGTGTGTGAGATTAGGTTTACAAATGAGTTTGGGCTCTTTCACGCTTACTAAATGGGGCACGCGAAAGTAACATATCCATCTGTGTGGCATCCAGGCTGTGAGTTGCAATAGATTATGTTGGCGAATATGGTACGAGTATATTGATAGACGATTTCGAGATATATTACACAAAGCAAGTAAATGATGCAGATAGATGTCATTTGTTTTTTTGCTATTTGCGAACATTATGGCAATGTGAAAGTTGTTACGTGCACTTCCACTTTGGAGAAGGGAGACCGAGTGAATATTCACGTGTGGTCACGCTACGGAAAGGGGTAACGGCCCATTCGAATTGACCAATGAAGAAATGCATGCCGTTATTATATAGTCACTTCCTGCACGAGTTGGCAAAACTTTGAGCTACTGGAAACTGTGAGAAGAATGTTTTCATTACATTGCTCGCGGGGGAGATGGAACATTAAACTCGATATCCCGGCCGACGCAACCTCGGGAAGCCTCGGGAAGGAGAGAATGAGAAAGAGAGGCGGATAGAAAGGGCTTGGGAGAGTGACGGCTGTCACGGGGTCTGACTGAAATCCCTAGCTCAGTCGCTCGTGCGTGATAAGACGACGAGTGGTAGGCAGGCCACGGCTTGTCGGAGACAAAGGAGGGAAGGCATTGTTAGGAAAGGATGAGAGACGGCTAAATGAAGTATGGTGAACAACTCTTCAGATAATTATGATTATTATATTCAGAATGAAATGTGAAAGATATCAAGCTCATGAATTTGAAAGAGAGCGCTGTGATTATTTGCAGCGCAGCGGGGAATTTAATGCATAAAAACCCATAAACACAGTAATCAACCTGAAGATCGGTTTAGTAGGTGACGGTAGAGATCACCCACTACTAAGCCCTGTGAGAATTCACAGATCAGGGTAGGGGGGCCAGTTCCTTTCCCTGTGACGGTTATGGTTTCCCAGGAAGACCTGGTACCCGAAAAATCACATAGCTTGGGTAGAGCTGCAGGTTCCCACAGTGCCTTGCCCGGGAATCGAACCCGGGACCCTCCGGTCAGCAGTCCAACGCTCTAGCCACTGGACTACCACGGCCCACATTTAATGCATAAGAAAATAAATTATACCGACTCAGAAGATCAATGCTCTGATCGCCATTCTTTCAAAGATATATTTAAATAGGTAATTAATCCGTTTTACTTTCTGCAGATTGACTAGTATATTGGTAAAGCTAATTATCGGGTCCATGTCCTCGGTTTATGCCTTACTACAAAGTCACAACCGTCACCTATGTAAGCATAAACTAAGATTAACTATTGTTTCCATATTAGCATAATATAAAATTAGAATTAAGCTGTGAGTTAAATTTATTAAATCTGCGCATCTAACCTTCGAGTGCCTTTTGTTTAATTTACACTCAATGTCCATGAAGAAAAAGATTAAGCACCACCTTGCCAAGGAAGACGCTTTTTAGGGCAGTAGGGGTTTTCATTGGCTAAAAAAATTACATATTGATGGATGCACACATTTTCTCAATGATTTGTGAAAGATTACAATAAGTAAAACATCTTTTGCGTATTAATTATGATGGTATTTGTTACTGATAGATCCTGAGGTTTGGAAATTTCCACAAGAGACTTAATTTGGAAACAGCTTAATAATAATATTATTATTATTTAAATTTTTTTACAGTTTAGCAAATGGCCCGTTGACTACGGTCCAATTCCGCATCCTTACTATACACATTAAACATAAAACAAAATCCTTTTTAAAATAATGGCACTTTCAGATTTTCGAATTTCCCAGCAGTACCGGAACCATCTCACATGGCACAGATGCACGCCGTACTAATTCACATCACATTATTTCCAAAATTTCACCCTCTTCTACACTATACACTGTTGTAATCATGCACCATCATGAAACACACACTATTACAGTTCAACTTCTCATGAACATCACGCACAGGATAATATTTTAAATAAGTAAAATAATATTATAATCACCTACCAATAAAGTTTATCATCCACTTCTTTGTCCCGAGGCTGTTGTACGCCTATTCTTATAACTCCTAAATTTGAATGGACAGGGCTCAAACAAAACTCGAGGCAGCTGGTCTCATTAAAAAATCTTCCGTTTAAAAATTAATATTTTTCTTATTTGTATTTTGTCCTTATTTTCATTTAAAAACTGTGGTCGTTTTTTATTTTAAAACTTGATTTTTCTATCACCTTTCCTAAGTCTTCCCACGTTTCCTCAATTTGAACTATTCCGTGCATTGCGCTTAACCGACTCCTTTTTTTCTACTTTCCAAACCTTCCCATTTCAGAATACCCTGTTTTTCCGTTACGATATCTAATCTTTTGTACCTTCCGAGTACATATCTTTCGTACATACGTATCTCGTTTAAGAAAAACAATGAAAACCTCTTATAATTAGTTTTCTTAGGCACCTAAAGCCTCTCAATTTATCGTTAGGAATACTCTTTAAATCAAAATAATACGTTTATGTGGAACATTATTTTCTCATATTCTAGGCATTACTTGTTTCCACACATTCGATTTACAGGTAAGAAGATCTAAATTTACTCTCGCATGTCAAGATCAGCTCGCACCATCTGATTTGAACGATGTTAGGCCGAAGCATTTATCGTAGCCCCTGTCTGAGAGCAGGGCTTCATTTCCATTCACCTTATAAGAACGAAATTATTATGATATTATTAGGTAATTTACCGTTTAAGGCAGGTTTTTGAATGGACAAAATTACTAATTAAATAATTTGTGACCCCTAGCCAAACACAACAGTCTACTCTACAGCAGGTTCCTCTTCTGCTCTGATTACTTTCTTCCTCCCTTCATCCCGTCCAACATCCCTATCCTGTTCCTTCCCTTTCCTTGTTGGCCCAAATTCTCCCCTCTATAACAGTCCTCAACATCCCGCTGCCGGTCAATACCCCCTTCATCCACTTTTCCTGCCTCCATAGGATTGCTCCCAACAAACCCCTCTCTTCGCCCACCATACCAAGTACTTCCTCATTTGTTTTCTTCTCGGTCCATTTGACCTTCTCTGCCTTTCTTCACACCAACATTCCAAAAGCATCCATTCTAAGTCTATCTTCCTGCTTCAATGACCGCGCCATACAAATCTACGCTCCATATCAAAGTTTATATGATTCTTTTCATAATCTCCTTACTCAACGTTGCTCTCATTGCTACCTTCTCCTTGTGAAAGACTATTTCCCTAGCGCAATTCATCTCCTTACGTCCCTACTACTTTGACCATGTTGGTCCAAAACACTTCCGAGATACGTAAACTGTTCTACCTGATCTAGGTTTTGCCCTGCTATTTTTACGTTTAGCTTAGCCTTTTCTTTCTAGAAAAACACATAACCTTTGCTTTATCAATATTGTTTCTCATCCCATACCTGTCGCACTAAATTTCCAATTCACTCAGCAATGCTTGCAACCCCTTGGCTGACTGACAAACTAAAGCTTGGTCATCAGCAAACCTAACTGATTCTACGAATTCCCCGCCCACTTTCATTCCTACCTCGAGTTCTTCCCATGCCTCTTTGATCATTTCCTCTGCGTACAGGTTGAACAGCACGGGGTTGATGGGCAACTCTGCCTTACACCTCTTCCTAACACTGCCCAACCGGACTCGCCGTTCCCCACTCGCACCTGAGCAGTCTGAGACATGTACAGGTTGCGGAAAAGTCTCCTTTACCTCCAATCTATTCGCATTTTCTGCAATATACTCATTAGTTTTTCCCAATTCACTCTATCAAACGCTTTTTCGAAATCTGCGAAACAGGCATATACCTCCTGGTTTCTATTCTATATTCCTCTCGATTAATAATCTCATTACTGCAATGGCATCACGCGTAACTCTCCCCTTCCTATACCCAAATTGATCATCCCCTAGGTAATCATTTGCCCTATTCTCCATCCTTTTGTTTATGATCCTGAGAACAACCTCAGCTGCGTGGGATATCAAACTTATTGTCCAGTAGTCCTCACATGACGTAGCCTTCACCTTATTCGAAATAGGAACTAACGCTGATCTTATAAAGTCTTCCGGCCAGATTCCTTCCTCATAAATACTTAGAATCAGCCCATATAGCCTCTTCCTTCAACATTTTCCCAAACATTTCAATTGTTCCGCGGGAAGGTTATCCGTCCCCACGGCCTTATTTAGCTTCATCTCCCTGAATGCTCGTTGTATCTTATTTTATTGTATGCCTGGGCCTAAGCTATTTTCCACTGCGTCATATTCTTTTTAAAAGTATAACTTTGTTGGTCGAAGTTGTTTACTATACAGGTCTATATTCTACTTCCATCTCTCTTGGATCTTTTCTGTATCAACAATTACCTTACCCGCCTTATCTCTAACTATTAGCATAGGTCTCCCTTTCTTACATCCCGATAAAGATTTAACTTTGCTGTACGGATTTCACCCTTCGTCTGCAGACTTTCCATATCCTCGCACTGCGTGTTCCACCATGCTTATTTTGCTTTATTTGTTGCCCGCCTCACATTTAGTTTAATTCTTTGTACTTCTTTTGCCTAATTCTATATTTACATTCTTCCATTTTCTCCGCTCATCCATCTTGGTAATCATCTCATCCGTGATCCATGGTTTCCTAGTCCTTTTAGCGTAAACGTTTCCATTATTGTATTTTGCGGCTTCCAATAAACCTTTCTTGATACTTATCCATTTTTCTTCGATAGTACTTATTTCTTTACCATCCTCCATGATTTCCTCTACCGTCTGTGTGTATTTCTTCCTTTTCAAACCATTTAATGCTTCTACATTCCAATTTCTGACCCGCCGCCCCTACCTTATCTTTTTGAAACGGACGCTACATTTCATAACAACTAAATCTTCAGGCCAGATGCATTCGTTATAGTCCTTACGAATCAGCCCATATAGCCTCTTCCTCCCACATTTTCGTAAAGCTTTCAGTAGTTCCGCAGGAATGTAATGGCCCCACGTCATTATTTAGCTTCATCTCCCTTAATCCCCGTCTCCTCGTCGACTATGTCAGAACCTAAGCTGTCTTCGTCTACGTCATATTCATTGTTTGTGTCTAACTTTGTTGGTCTAATTCTGCTTGTAAATTCCATTTTCTAACCCGCCAACCCTTCATTATTTTTTTTAAAAGGACGCTACAATTCATAACAACTAAATTGTGGTTTGAGTCCGCATCCGCTCCCGGGAAGCTGTGCGAATTTATCACACTGTTCCTAAACCTGTGTCTAACCAGGATATACTCTAGCTGGTACCTTTCTGAGTCACCTGGCATTTTCCATGTATACCTGCGTCTTTTGTGGTGTCTAAACCAAGTGTTGGTGATAACTAGCCCCTGTCTCCTGCAGAACTCAACTGCTTTCTCTCCGCGGTCATTCCTCGTGCCTAAACCGTAGTCCCCGACCTCGTCACCATCTCTTCCTTCGCCTACCGTCGCATTCCAATCCCCCATCACTATCAAATGTTTCACTGCGGAAACACATGCGATTATTTCCTCTAACTGATCGTATATCCTATCGACCTCTTCCTCTGTTGGTTGCTCGGTGGCATGTATACATGAATAATAACCAAGTTCGTAGGTTCTTCCTTTATTTCTACTAGTAATAATCTATCCGTTACCTGATCTATGTTGACTACGCTTCTTCCTACCTCTTCATTTAATGTAATGGCAACCCCTTGTTGGCTCTCGTCCCCGTCGCTGTATATTATTCTATAATTATCACTCCAGTAATCCCCGCTATCCTTCCAAATCACCTCGCATTGACCTAAAATATCTATTTTTCCCCTTTGCATCTCTAGCTTAACATTCTCCAATTTCCCTGTCCTCATCACTGTCCTAGCATTCCACGTTCCTATTTTAACTAATTTGGTCTTCTTCTTTTACGTTTCCTGTCCTGCTGCTCTGGTCTCCCTTGCAAGGGTATCGTGGGATGACGATCGCGGAAGACTTGCCTCCCCCGCTGCCGGGCACGACACACGGCCGATTGGGCCGAGCCCTGTAGTTGCCAGGACTCAAAATCTCTGTTTTGTCCATAATGTAAATCTTGGGAATGATAATTGAGGTGGTTTCCCGTTGCCTTCCTCCATAGTGTTTTTAACGTGACAGCATCACTTACTGGCCGCCCCACTGGAGTCAGACGCCATTGCAGCCGCCTCATTGAGGAACAGACGCTGCGTGGACTACTTTTCGTCTGGCTCTTAACCTTCGACTTATTTGGTATGGGTGACTCTACCAGGAGCAACTCCCGCCAGCACAGCTCTAGGGGTCATCGGAATGC